>NC_072391.2:8892500-9492500 GCF_028885625.2 Pongo pygmaeus | reverse complement strand
TCCAATTTCATCGTCTTCTCTGAAAAATATAAAACTAGGACCAAAGTGCGCTTCCTATGGTAAGGCTAGGAGGATGTTCTTCTCTTCCATATATATATACATATATGTGTGTGTGTATGTGTATATGTATGTATGTATATGTGTATATATATATGTATGAGTTTTAAAATGCTAAACGTTACTTAAGCTACTGAATTGTAAGAAACATGGTTACTTGTTTCACAGGAGTAACCAGACGCGAAATCGTGTTTCCCTCCTGAACAGTTTCACAGCTTTCCCTGCTTCTCATCTTGATGTGCCATTCATGCAATTCTGACTTTTTTCCCCTCCTAATCTTTGTTTCCACAACTTTAATGATAAATGTGATGTAATGCGATAAGCAAGGGTCAGGAGGCTGCAGACATTCTAGGAGTGCTCAATCTTGACGCCTTTCCTCTTGATTTGCATGGCACAGGTGTGCTTGGTTACCCTTGATGCACCCAGCTAGATCCCTTTAACTACTTTCACTGATTCCCTTTTACTTGTCTTATCTAGATTCTGCCCTGGATTGTCTCCTACACTCACATACTTGAGTCCGCGTGAGTCAACTAAGCGTATACCTAGTCCGGACAGACCTGCTTGCATATGCCAGGAATACCACAAATTCAGCCCATCCCAAACCGAAACTTACGTTCACCTCTCTAAAATGCATACAGACAACCAAAAGCCATCCATATCATCTAAACTATTCCGGTATTTTACCACCCATACTGCAAAGGACTTAACTGTCTCTTTAAGGGAGAGGGGCTTGAATCCCCAAACACTTGTGTGAGAACTTGACATTGTTCCTCCTCTCCAGGCAGTTTAAATGACTTATCACTGAATTTCCTCCTTGCCTGCAGGCTCTGAATCTGTTGTAGATTTATTTACCCTGTGGTGGACAAACATTAGACACCTTGACATCTTTGAGAATAAAATGCTGAGTGACACATAGCAGAAATTTCTGGAGGTTCGTTTCTTAATGCCAGACAATTAGATGTCAGTGATGTGGGTCATTTTTGAGACCCTGAGTCAAAATGTGCTCCTTTGTTACATATCACTAATCTGTCCTATAAAGTCCTGACTTTTTCTAGGGTATCTGGGAATCCACCAAAGATACATACATAACTACCTCAATTGTCTTTTCACGTTAGGAATAGAGGCATAGGTCTATAGAGCTAATAAGCAGTAGAGATGGAATTCAAATACACATTGACCTGAATCCCAAATTTTAGTAATTATACTACAACTACAAATTCTTTTATTCCTATTCTTACTGGCTTAACTTCATTCTGAGACATCTATTTCTTACCTAGATTATAAGTCTCTGTTCTCATCCCCCCAAAATCTCTATTCACTAGGAACTCTCCTTTTCCTCCTACCCCCACCAGATGTTGGCACCACTAATCTGCCTTTTGTCTCTATGGATTTACCTATTCTGGATATGTGAACTTTGCATCTTTCATTTAGCATAATGTTATTGAGGCTCATTCATGTTTCAGAGCATGCACCAGTACTTTTTATGGCTAAGGTCCATACAATATCCATTGCGTGGATAAGCCACATTTCATTCATCCATTCAGCAATGTATGGACACGGGGTTTGTTTCCACACTTTGTGAATAGTGCTGGTATGAACATTCATGAATGGGCTTGTTTGAATACCTGTCCTAGATTATTTTGGGTATATACCTATTTGGGTCAGGTTGGAATTGCTGATGGAGTTGCTATATCATGTGGTAATCCTATGTCTAACCTACTGAGGAACTGCCAATTTTTCATAGCACTTATCACTTGAGATTCCCACTGGCAATGAACAGCAAATATATCCTCAGCATTTTTTTTGTCGTTCAATTATAACTTCTTAGGGTTGCCATAACCAAATACTGTACCGCTACCTGGGTGGCTCATGGCTTTGGGTAAGTCCCTTTCTTCCTCATGAGCCAACCATGGATAGAAGCAACTTCCTCATTAGGCCAGTGTGCTATGGAAATATTATTTTTCACGTTATACATGAGAAGACTGGAAAGCCTACGCTATTGGAAGGCAGTATAGTCCAATTGGAATAAAGGTCTTCTGGACCCAAACAGAAGTCTTAGTTGTACATACTACTCTCTCCTTCAAGTGTCAGCTTGAACTATTCTTGTTGGGGTTTCTACTTATCCTTTAGGACCCTGAATCATTGAGTCTAGTTGGGAGAGAGAATACACATCAGTTACCTTAACAGGGGGGAATTTAATATAAAGAATTACTAACTAGGTATTGAACTAAAGAGGCAACAACCACTGAAACATCACAGGTAGAAAGCAGCTACCACCCCTAGGGCTGCGGGAACAAAAGAGTTGGAATTAAAATTTAAAGGCTTGGAGGAGAAGGGGTCCTGCTGAGCTGGGACTCAGATCTGTGTAAGGGCTTTCCCCCCACCGCCCTGCATGAAGTCTCTGAGGTTAAAAGAGGGGGCCCCTTATCCAAGGAGAAGGCACTGGACAGCTGAGGTTTGTATCTCTGAGGGGTCATAATGAGGTTGGTCTTGTGAGTCTTAAAGAAATTTAACCAGAATCAATTGCTGCTACTGGAACAAACAGGTACAGCCAGAGCAAAAAGGAAAAGGCTAGGGTGCTGCATACAGAAACCCAAAGCAAAGAAGCAGCCAATAGTAAACAGATGACAGTAGACACCTTCTTCCTCCTCCAGCTCTGTAGACTCCTGCTGGGACCACCGTTAGCAGAACCTAACAGGATGCCACTTGGAAAAGCAGAAATGTGTCTTGCCCAGCCTCAGCATCGCAACACTGAGTATAAAAGAGTAGCTTTGAAATGAAGAGGCGGTAGCTTATTAGCTGGTACAACAGCTCCACACCCTTAATGCCTTTTTGTTGCTGAAATCACTGAGTCTTTCTGCTCCTGTAGCCCCTCACATCATGCTGTTAATTTGTGTTTGTCTTTCCCTTTAGATAAAGTACAACCCTTGCTCTCAGAGGGTTCATTTTCTGTGTCCTCAAATATTGCAGCATCCATATAAGAGATGCTCGCTAAATGTTTGTTGAATGACTGCATGGATGAATGAAGGAACAGCAAGCAAACAAGGAAGCCCAAGAGAATGGCCCTTATCAGAGATTGAAAAGGAAGCATTGGAGTGAAGCCAAGATGAAAGATGGCAAATGAGACTCATGACAACACTATTTGGTATCTTGGATCCGCTCTTGTTCTTCCCAGTTGGATTTTTGTAACTTGTGCCAAAAGGAATTGTGCTTCCACAGCAAGCAGTCGGCTAGGCAGGGAAGGCAGAGCTGCACCCACACAAATCCATTGTGGGTGGGAGGATAATTAGACACCTGCCAGGAGCAAGGTGCTGAGAAAATTAGCAACAGTGAGGTGCATTACCAGACCTGCTAACAAAGGTATTAGGGTCAAGGGCAGAAGTAGCACCCATTAGCCTAGAAGGTGAAACATGTCATAGCCACGGCTCTGCCTATTTCTCCACCTCCATTGCTTAACAGTCAAATGATGCAGCTCTGCCCGTAAGTCACTCCCTACAGCTTTCCTCTGTACCTCAGTCTCTACCCACTTGACTCTTAGCCAGAAAAACTGAAACGATTTGTCTCCTTTTCCAGTTACCTTGCTTCCCAAGCTTCCCTTTGTTGCATGCATCTGTGAATCCCTGGTCCCACCCCCAACCCCACCCCAAAGACAGTACACTGCAATTACTAATCCTGGTCCTGGATCCTGAAAGCAAGGGCTGACATCATTCACCAGCTGGGCATATTTAACTCTACCTCGTTTCTGTATTTTGTAAAGTTATAATGATGCTCACTACTCAACAGGGTATTTGTAACCTCAACTACAGCTGAGACGGTTTGAATGTTTTATCTGCAAATCCCACATGGAAATGTGACCTCCAGTGTTAGAGGAGGGGCCTGGTGGGGAGGTGTCTGAGCCATGGAGACAGATGCCTCATGGATGTCTTTGTGCCATCCTTGTACTAATGAGCAAGTTCTTGCTTTGCTAATTAATATGGGAGCTGGTTGTTGAAAGGAGACTGGCACCCTGCCTCTTGTTCCCTCTCACCATGTGACATGTTTCCCCCTCTGCCTTCTGCCATGAGCAAAAGCTTTCTGAGGGCTCAGTAAAAGCCAGGCAGATGCTAGTGTCATGCTTATACCGCCTGCAGAACCATGAGCCAAATCTCCTTTCTCTTATAAATTGCCCAGCCTCAGGGATTTCTTTATACCAACACGAGAAAAGGCTAACACAGAAAACTGGTACCAAGGAGTGGGGCATTGCTATAAAAATACTAATGACTAAAGGGAGCCAAGTGCTACTAGTCAAGACAATGGGAACAAGTCCTCATATATTCGAGGTATTTAGGACAGTCCCTCCCATCACAGGCCTGAGGTGTAGGAGCTCTGAACGATTTCAGGGCCAGGACTGGGGTGCCCTGTGCCACCTCAAAGCTGCTCTCTACCCCATCTCTCCTGCTCCAGCTCTATCTGTGGCTTAGAGGGCACCAGGTAGGGGTTGGGCTGCCACTTTGGAGAGTGTAAGCTACCATAATCCTTGCTGGTTTGCATATGGTGGTAAGCCTGTTGGGTACACAGAATGCAGGAGAAGGGTTGGAAGCTTCCACTTCAGGATGTATAGGAAAGCTTGGGTGCCCAGGCAAACCTGCTACAGGTGGTGTGGATCTCCTACAGAGAAACTCTACTAGGGTAGTGCCAGGGAAATGTGGGGTGGAGCCACCACACAGAGTCCCTTCCTAGGCACTGTGTAGTGGAGCTTGTAGCAGTGGGGCTTCCCTCCACACCCCAGAATGGTGGAGCCCATAAGCAACATGCAACGTCAGCCTGGAAGAACCACAGAGGCAGGGATACCCAAGACCTTGGGCACCCAACCCCTGTACCGGGGTGTGTGTAGGAGGTGAGACATGGAGTCTTAAGGATTGGGAGCTTTAAGGCTTAAGTTCTGCCCTGCTGGGTTTCAGACTTGTATGGGTCCTGTTACCCCTTTCTTTGTAAATTTTCCTGTTAGAATGGGAATGTTTACCCGGTGCCTGTACCACCATTGTATGTTGGAAGTAAATAACTCATTTTGATGTCATAGGCTCAATGTAGAAACAACTTGCTTCGAGTCTAAAGTGAGTGTTTGGACTTTTGAGTTACTTGAAATGAGTTGAGACTTCTGGGGACCATTGGGAAACGGTGACTGTATTTTGCAATGTGAGGAGAACATGAGATTTGGGGGACTAAGGGTGAAATTATTTAGATGTTTGACCCCTCCAAATCTCATGTTGAAATGTAACCTCCCATGTTGGAGATGGGCCTAGTGGGAGGTGTTTGGGTCACGGTGGGTGGATATCTCCTAAATGACTTGGTGCTCTTCCTATAATAATGAGTGAGTTCTTACTCTGCTAGCTCACATAAGACCTGCTTATTTTAAGGAGCCTGGCATCTCCCACTACGTGACACGCTGGCTCTGCTTCCCTTCCACCACGACTAAAAGCTTCCTAAGTTCTCACCAGAAGCTGAACAAATGATGGTACCATGCTTGTACAGCTTGCAGAACAAACCACGAGCCAAATAAACTTTGCTTTATAGGTTACCCAGCCTATGGTATTTCTTCAGAGCAACACAAAACAGATGAATACAACACAAAGCATTTGAACAGCTTAGATCATTGGCTAGCACGTAGAATGTGATAAGCGTTAATTATCAGTGCTGCTTTTACAGTTTGTAGTAGTTCAAGAAATTTTCTTTACTAAGTCTTGGAAGAGATTTTGAGTTATCTTCCCAGGACCTAGCATGTAGTAGGTGTTCAATGGAGGTGTTCATTTCACCAGAAATGGAGAAAGAATGAATACATTAGAATTTAGATTAGCTAGTTTGCCCAGGGCATTGAAGGGTTTACTTAGTGGAACTGTCTAACAAGCATTACACAGAACATTGTTGCTGAAAATACTTGCATGTTGATGACATAACATTTTCCAGTAAGAGCAGTCTACTATGGTAAACATATTGAGACTTTCTCGAGAAACTCCCTTGGGGTCATCACAACAGTATCAGAGCTCAAATAAGAGCATTAATGTAGATTCCATTAGGACTTTGAGAGGGATAGAAAGTCAACTGGAAAACTGAGAAAAAGATTCATTAAGGATACTGAGAGACAGAATGGCTACAGGTAAAGATCTGGGCCTGGGAATCAACTGGACCTAGGGGTTCTTTCTCTTTGATTTCTGCTTACCGTTCTCTGAATTGTGTTCTACTTGTTTACAAATGTAATAGGTTGTCTCACCAACTAGAAGGTTTGTGATTCTAAGGCAGGGGATTTGTATCAGTTTTCCATTGCTGCTCTAACACAAACTAAGACTTGACACAACACGTTTCTTACAGTTTGGGAGATCAAAAGCTGAAACAAGCTTTACAGAAGAAAAGGTGTTGGCGGGGCTAAGTTTATTCTAGAAGCTTTAATGGATAATCTGTTTTCTGATTTTTAGCTTCTAGAGGCTGTCTACATTCTTTGGCTTTTGTAACTCCTTAACCATCTTCAAAGCCCTCTGAGTAGCATCCTCAAATCTTAGCCTTCTCTCTTACAAGAACTCCTGTAATACATTGGGTTCATTTGTATAATCTGAGATAATCTCATCTCAACTTAGTCACATCTGCAAAGCATATATATATATATTTTTTGTCATACATGGTTGTAAGATATTCAGATGGATCTTTAGAAGGAAGTGGGGGAAGGAATAGAGAGGTAGCAGAATTTAACCTAGTACAGGCATTATTTATCTCCGGAGTCAGCACAATGTCTAGCATATACTAATAGGAAAAATATCGATTGAATAACTTAATAGAAGAACTATCTCTGCATTTCACTTTTGATCTTTGCCTTCAAACTGGTTTCTCCATGCAGGAAAACATGGTTCTTGATAGTTTAACCTTAAAGACCCTCTGCTACTATTCCTGGAAAGATGCTTAATTCCTTCGTCAGTTTTCTTGTTTATTCCATTAAGTCTCCAAGTCTTGATGCCACGAAGTCTCCAAGTCTGTTGTAACAACCCAAACTGACAGACACCTGAGAGAACAATCATCTGAAGTTTTGTATTTGTGCTCAATATCTCTACAGGATGTTTTCTGATCATCACTTTTGCCTAAAAATAGATCATTGTGCAAGAATGCCAGATATATAATTGTTCTAGTTACAAAGGTTCTAGGTCAATGTTTTTATTTATGTATTTACTTATTTTGAGAAGGAGTCTTGCTCTGTGCCACTGCACTCCAGCCTGGGTGACAATCTCGGCTCACAGCAACCTGCGCCTCCTGGGTTCAAGCGATTCTCCTGCCTCAACCTCACAACTAGCTGGGATTACAGGCGCTTGCCACCATGCCCGGCTAAGTTTTGTATTTTTAGTAGAGATGGGGTTTCACCATGTGGGCCAGGCTGATCTCAAGCTCCTGACCTCAGGTGACCACCCACCTTGGCCTTCCAAAGTGCTGGGATTACAGGTGTGAGCCACCATGCCCAACCTACATCAGTGTTTTTAGTTCTATTAAACCTAATGTCCTTTATCATTAAAAATAAGATCTAGTTCCCGTTTTGCAATCCCAAGCTGAAATTCATAAAACACATACCCACATAATTTTGGAAGCAATAAAATCTCTACATATGAAATTTATAATACTTTGTATTCCAATGTCAATTATCTGCCACAGCTACATTATAAAATAGCAAATTCCCTCACAATTGCAAAATGCTGGCAGGAGCTACTACTACACTCAACACCACTTCTGTTGATAATCAGGTTCTGATATACACTTAATGAATGGCTAACATTTACCCTTCTCCCGTGCTACTTAATTTCTATCATATAAAACTATATTTCATGGACTTAATCCTACCTGAAACTATTTTGTGTGGCTATTTGACACTTTTATTCACTCTTTATTTGAACATCAGCCCCATGATAGCAGGAATCTGACGTCTTTTCAGTGCCTAGCACATGGAAGTTTAATATATATTTGAACAAAGGAATGAATAAAGTGTTTTTTTTGATAAACCAAAGCACTTCGAAGCTGGAAAGACTTTCCTAATTATCTGCATTGATTCTACCAATACTGGGAGGGTGGGGTGAAACTGACTTGCGTGTGGTCACAAAGCTATTAAGTGGATGAACCCAGACCTCCTGACTCCCCATCCCATGCCCTTGTATACAGGGATTATACAAGTGTGGCTTCAGTTCAACCCCCTAATAACTGAATAGATAGGTTTTCCCGTATAATGACACTGGTACAACTTTTTTTATCCTAATTAGTCAACAGAGATTTGAAAATGACCATTTCTGGTGAAGATGAGAAATATCTAGTGTCTTCTTGCTGAGATACGACAGCTTCCACTTTTCTTCCTTTTTATGTCAGTCTCCCACATCTGACCCATATAACCCCAAACTACACACTCTGGGGTGCTAAAGTAGTACTTTCACTATGGTAATTAACCAATATAGCAAGTACTCTTTATTTTTTCTAATCAACCTTCTAGAAAGACAGCTTTCTTGTTGAGGAAAAACGGTATACTTTACAGATGGTATGTGAAAGGAAATAGTGAAAGGGAATACAAATTGCTGAGAATGACATGTGCCAAGGGCTACTTTGCAATATTAGTTTATGAATTTTGCCAGCTCAGTAATGTTTTAGCAATAGCATACCACTTGGAGGTTTTTCTTGTTTATTCCATTCAAAGAGATGTTGCATCTTAAAAGCATACAAAGCAATATCTAGCAGCATTTGGTGGGTCTGCTTAGATTTAGAAGTGAGCTGAGAGAGCAGTTTATATTTGCTTTTGATTTCTCCATGTGAGTGGAATGCAATGATTATTTCCAGCAACATTGATAGTCATATTGTGAAAACCAGAGAAATACAAGTGAGAAAGCAACACAGGCGCATTTAAGAAAAAGCGAGTGCGAGACAGTCAAGTCGATGATTTGTTTCTGGAAGCCACTGACCCATTTACAATTTACTTCAAGCTCAGAAATAAAGCCTATAAACTTGCCCGAAACAATGGATATGAGTTAGTAAAGGAAATATTTCAAATGTAGCTTAAGTTTGAGTCTTTAGGAAGACAGGTTCTGATTTCTTCCTGATCTTATTGTATTCAAGTCTTGCAATTTTTTTTTTAACTCAATAGAGACTTATACTAAAACAATATCAGATATAATATGCTTGCTATATGGTGAGGGAATCTACATTTTTAAATAATGGATTGCTTCCTAACATCTAATGATCACTTGGTCTGAATTACTAAGAAATTTAAGCTTGGTGACAGCGCAAATACATTGTATCACATAAGTTGCCAGAAACTCTAAATCATTAAGTGTCATAGGTGGTCGAGACATTAATCTAGTAGCCCAGACTTGACCTATGGGAAACCAATGTCTACATGGAGAGGTGACCTGTCCAAGGTCCTGAAGTATACTAATGGTAAGTCCTATGTTGGAAGTTGGTGTGCTTACTCAATTCCCTGTTTTTCACTCATTAACAGCACTTCCTTGAACACATTACCTACTTTGTGAATCAGTTTTCTAATCTGTAACATGAATGTAACCATACTATTTCTCACAGGCTGTTTGAAGAAGACTCAACACTAAAGTTCTTTGTGAGCTCTTGAATTATGATTATATTCCCAATTTTATGAAAGGGTCTTGCCCTAGCTACAAATGTGTGTAAAGTATGAAACACAGAAGGGTCCGAATAGGGGAAATAATACTGAAAATCGAACCGGTTGTCTCAAGTTGTGTACATTACATCCTAACTTAGCCAAAATTTATTAATTAGGCATTCTATGTGCATGATCATATCTTTAAGTCAGAGGTTTTCATGGTAAGTATTTAGTTTCATGGCTTTAAACCATCAGGGAAGATATACCATCTTATCCTATCAATCCAGCTGGTTTTGTCTTTTCCTTTCATTTTTACATTTTAGAAGAAAGTTCGATGGAAGGCTACCCTCTTGGCTCTCTGAGACTGAATTACAAAATTGAAATTTATTTTACTTAAACTGCCAGTAGTGAAGCTGAGAAGATTAAATCCTACTGGAGTCTATCTAAACCACAGTGAAGGGATAAAGAAAGAGATAATGTGAGGTCAAGTCTTTATACAGTTAGCTGCCCGGCCAACTCAACCAGTTTGTTCTCCATTGCCCCGAGTCTAACCTGACTAAAACATAAACAAGATTTTCAAATTCAGATGTGAAAATCCAAATGAAAAGATGATGCCTAACTGCATTCATCATTAGAAGCAAGCTTGTTAATGTGTGAAGTTTCTGTATGTGGATGATAAATAAACAGACAGAACAGATGGCTTAATAAACCATTAGCTCTAGTAGAGAAGGACCTGGCTTATTTATTGCTACATTCTTAGTACTTAGAAGTGTTGTGTAAATCATGAGTGAA
The DNA here is from genome assembly GCF_028885625.2 of Pongo pygmaeus. NCBI lineage: Eukaryota > Metazoa > Chordata > Mammalia > Primates > Hominidae > Pongo > Pongo pygmaeus. The sequence goes on along the minus strand of NC_072391.2, from coordinate 9,482,047 downwards.
CTGAGGGAATGCATCCACATTGCTCACCTATGTGGAACTAGACACTTGGCATGCATATTCTTATCTAGTCCTAGAAGCTCTTCTCAAAGGCAGCTAGAACCTTCATTTCACAGACAGGGAAGCCAAGGCTCAGAGGTGATGTCACTCAATGAGAAAGTAGCAAAGGCAGAATTTGAAAAACAGGCCCGCTATTTCTTCCTTTACACATAATCCCACCTCAACTATATTGCTATAATGACTGAATTTTACCTCAGTAGGAAACTTCTGGCCAGGCACAGTGGCTCATGCCTGTAATCCCAGCACTTTGGGAGGCCAAGGAGGGGCAGATCACCTGAGGTCAGGAGTTCGAGACCAGCCTGGCTAATGTGGCGAAACCCTGTCTCTACTAAAAATATAAAAATTAGCCAGGTGTGGTGGCAGGTGCCTGTAATCCCATCTACTCGGGAGGCTGAGGCTGGAGAATCACTTGAACTCGGGAGGCAGAGGTTGTAGTGAACCAAGATTGCACCATTGCTCTCCAGCCTGGGTGACAAAAGTTGAAACTTCAGAGCACGAATTGTCTGAAGATAGTGAGCACCACACTCTTGGCTTTGTGATGTCAGAGGATATATTGTAAAGGAGGCAATGGAATTGGCAGGGAGAGTTGGACAAAATTACTTTGATGTCTCTTGACACATCACTTGCTTCTTCCTCCTTTCATTCATAAGTAACTTTATTCAGTTTCCTCTTTAAATATGCAAAAACTAAACTTCAGAAGGATCAGGATTAAAAAAATGACTCTAGAACAAGGAGGGAAAAGATGTGTGTGCATATATTCCACATCCACTAGTGGACTTGGAGCAAAATTTATAGCCTCTTAAAAAGTGATTCAGCTCTGTAATTGGAGAGATGCTTTCAATCATTCAAAATAATACTCTATTTTCTACCTTGGATCCCAATTTTTTCCATCTTGTGTTTGTGTATATTTCATAAACTGCATAAAATCCTTTTTTTGGGGAAAGTAATGCAAATGTATATGTGCTCTCTCTGTGGGTATTCACCCAAGTACCTGCATGCTCCCCTTTAGCTATGCAATCTTGAGCCTTTGAACTTCAGCCAGTACAAAGGAATAGAAATATTGCTGGCACTAACTTCAATTAGAGCCAGCCAAAACAAGCGGGCATGCTGAGTGTCTGTTTTTCCCATCCCTGACTCCAAGAGCAGCCCATCCTAGGATTCTAGCCCAACCTCACCCTCTCTGGAACAAGAGCCATTTCTCTCTTGCGTGCTCTAGGGCCCTAAATCTAACTTCCTTGGAGGGGAGGACACTTCTTGTCTGCCAAGGGTAACAGAGGCCCCTGCATCTGTCATGTGGATCCATCCAGCACTCTTGCCAGATCTAGCGTGCTGATCCATTATGCTGACCTGCTAATACTAACGTTAGTGTGGGACTGCCCAGAGCCAAGAGCTGGAAACCAAATCTGTAGCAAGGAGCTGCTCAGGCCAGCCAAAATGAACCAGTACTTATTCTATTAGAGAGAATATTTCGTTTGCTCCAATAACAAGAACTCTATTGAGATTGGTTAATTCAATTCTGCCCATCTTATCAGATTTATTTTTAATGAAACTGAACAATAGTTTCATTTGTTATGTTATTAGTTTTCCCAGTAGAAGCAACGAGGCTTTAACACTGAAAGTGAAGCAGACAAGCTTTGCCCAGTATCTTTGGCTTATCAGTGGTGCATGCCAGTTTGGATATTACACAGTGAAATGCTTCTGTCCTCTTCTGGGTCTACTTTCCTGCTTATGGGACTTATAGAGCTGTGAAGCCGTCTTTTCTCATGTAAGTTCCCTGAACCTCATCTAATCTTGTCATTCCCTTGTTAATACACCTGCCTGGGATCCTGATTGTCACACATCCACCTGTTGTGAACTAAGTGACATTGTCAAAGTGGCTTAACCTCCCTAAGCCTCTTTTTACATTTGCAAAATGGCGATAACATAAATTGCTGCATAACTTTTAAAAATAAGGATTAACTGTATCTTACAAATGTGTAATACTTGATATATGTTTTATTACTGAGCATTATATTGCTCAAATGTTTGCTTTGTGTTCGTCTACCTCAGACAACACTTCAAGGGCACAACTGCACTTCTGTTTTCTAAGTACCTGTCAGTAAGTACTCAAATACTTGCTTAGTCAGGTTGATGGCTGTGTCCACAGTGTGTTCCAGTCATCCTACTTTACTGTATGTTTTCTCTGGAACCTCTTATCCTTTCAAAGTTTCGTACAAGCATCCCTTCCTCTAAAATCCTCCATCGTTCACATTCAAATGATTCAAACTGCCAGCAAAACACTCACTTTGTGGTACATTCATAAAAATGTACCCTGATTGAAAACAAGTCTGCCATATGTAGTTTAAACATCAATATTAAGTTATGGTAGTTGTCTTAAGTGGGGTTCCCAGAAGTGGAACCTTTTCTTCCTGGCCATGGCATTTGAGTGAGGCAACTGAGGAGAAACCTGTAAATGAGTAAGGAAAGAATAGGGCAAGCCATATACTAGACAAACATGTGATTTCTTGGGAAGTCTAGCTACAGCCTGATCGCAAGGAAATCTTTACAATTGTTGCTTACACCAGAGGCTTCCCACCCACGGGAAAGGGGACTGGGTGGATGCACAGCCACGTCAGTTGGGTGTGGGAAAATATGCATAATCTTCTAAACACCTTAAAGTGGTTCCTACCAGTCAAGGTCATCAAGGAAGGGTACAGAGATGAACAAAGAGCACCACAATCTGCAGTATTTTGGAAATGGGACACTGGCATTGTAAGAAAATGAAAAAACAGAGCCTCCAATGCTATACACACAACAGTCAAGACACTGGCTTTGGAATATATGCAAGAGGCTTTTGTTCCAGCAGCTTGAAACTTCCCAGAAACAGTAGCAGCCACAGGCCCGAAGCCAAGAGATGCCTGGAAACAGCTTGATGACATTCAAGAGTTGAGTCATTTATTATTTCTTAGAGGAGGGAAAAAAGTAGAATTTTTGGCAGTGTGGTTTTGATACCTTTTCTCCCACCCCATTTTCATTTCGAACATGTTTAATTGGAGGGCTGTATAATTAATTGTATGTCTATTGCAATATGGTGTTTACTTACAAAGCACTGTGGGCCGTGTCAGTGAGTAGCCGTTTTCTCTGATGTCTGTCAGAGCGCTAATTACAAGCAAATATGGTACACGTTCTCTGACAAAGTCACGGGAGTGTGGTACTAAGGTTTCTCTGGATTGTCTGCATGTTCCTTTTATCTGGATGGTGCACTGCTTGGCTCCTGCAATGCTGATCCAGCAGCTTTAGAGAAGGGTTGCCAGGAATCAGACAAAGATGATGTAAGTTTCTAACCATGGTACAATTGTATTGTCATCTCAGGGGCAACCCCCCAGAATGTGCTCCTGGACCTGGAGATTCTAAAGAGTCAGACAACCTGTGACCAATAAATCACAGAACTGGAAATCCTCTGCTTACTCTTGGGCCCTGCCAAACAATTATGCAGTGAAATGTTCTAATTGTACTCCGATTTTAATGTTAATACCCATTTCCATAATTTCTCTGGATCTTTACGGCGCTGTTTAATACTTGCCAATGAAGCAAATGAACTAGAAGGAACACTCACAGATGGCTTATGTTTCCCATTAAGCCGGCACACTAAGATCTGCTTTGTCTTCCGTTTTGGTTTGGGCAGGCGTGCTTGCTCACAAAGAAGCAGGCGCTGAAAGCTTGCCCAGCTCTCTAAATGGCCTCCTTGAAACCAACTCATCCTGAGGGAATGGGAGACACAGGGAACAAAAGCCCAATGTCTTTTGCTTGGTCCAGTGTGGCCCTCTGAGCACTCCTGGCTGGGTTTCTTCCTCTCCAGGTTACCCTTTCTGTCCCGGGATGGTTCCCACTGCCATATAGGGATGCTGTCTCATACCACCACACTCTTACTCATGCCATTGCATGTCTGGAAGGTCCTACTCATGTGTCCTCATGCTTCAAGGCTTAAACTGTTCTCTGTGGCCCCCTTGCCCTTAGAGAAGAGTTACATTATAGATTTATCTCCCTAGCAGTAGGACACAGCTGATGTTCAGTGAGTATCTAGAAATAAAACATAGAGTAAGACAGTGTGGAGATTCCTCAAGGATCTTGAACCAAAAATACCATTTAACCCAGCAATCCCATTACTGGATATATACCCAAAGGATTATAATTCATTCTATAAACACATGCACATGTGTGTTTATTGCAGCACTATTCACAATAGCAAAGACTTGGAACCAACCCAAATGCCCATCAATGATAGACTGGATAAAGAAAATGAGGCACATATACACCATGGAATAGTATGCAGCCATAAAAAGAGTTCATGTCCTCTGCAGTGACATGGATGAAGCTGGAAACCATCATTCTCAGCAAAGAAACACAGGAACAGAAAACCAAACACATGTTCTCATAAGTGGGAGTTGAACAATGAGAACACATGGATACAGGGAGGGGAACATCACACATTGGGGCCTGTCGGGTGGGGGCAAGGGGAGTGAGAGCATTAGGACAAATGCCTATTGCATGCGGGACTTAAAACCTAGATGATGGGTGATAGGTGCAGTAAACCACCATGGCACATTTATACTTAAGTGACAAACCTACACATTCAACACATGTACCTCAGAACTAAAAATAAAATAAAAACACTGTATTTAAAAAGAGTTATACCCAATACATATGCCTTTGGGTCTCATAGCAGTCTTGTGTTCCTTTACATCAATAGGAACACAACTACATTTTACATCGTCATTGTTTGTTTTGCCTTTCTCACCAATGAATGTAGAACTCCCAGAGTTTACCCAATTCCTGTGGCTCTCTTTAGAGTATCCGGCTATTTCTCTAGTCACTATGTATTAGTAAAGAATACTCTGGTCGGCAAAAACTTAACTCTATCCAGAATTGGTTAAAAGGTAGACTGTGAGTGGCTTATGTAATAAGGTGATGGAGGGATAGGACACAGGGAATGAAATGCCATCAAGATACCTTTTGCATTTGTTCAGCTCTCAGTAGGAGCTCTTACTCTCCCAAACAAGCTCACTCTGAAGCCAGAGCCGTGGCTGATATAGCTATAGCTCAGCTGTGTAGTTAGCACATGAGAAAGGAAAGATGACTCTTTTCCAGCTTTAGACATCAGAACCCCAAAAAAGGAAGGTGAATTTCATGCTTGGGTCACAGGCCCATCTTCTGGACCAATCACTGGTGGGAGTGGACAGCATGGGGTACTCTGGTCAGCTTGGGTCAGGTGTTTGCTTACAGTAGGACTTAGAGAGCTGTGAAGCCATCAGTCATGGAAGAGGTGGGGACCTGCAGATCCCATGTGACCCACGTGACAGAGCTGTCCCCTCAGCGTAGAAGGCAGTACAGATGTAATCATTAAAGCCTTGGTTCACATACTCCCCATAGTGCCTACTGTGGGCAGCAGGCATCATTTCTAATTTAGTCTTATTTTTCATTTATTTGGTTAATGTCTGTCTCTACCACCAACTGAAAGCTGGCTATTCACAAGTGACTAAGCTTGTGCAGAGAAAATACTTGCTAGGTGAATGTATGACTTAGTTTCACTAGTGTCGTCAAATTCCTGATATCTTAATCTTCAAGATTTGAGAACAAGATGAAATTCCTGGGACTCCTCCAGATATTCCCCCATATCATAAGTTTCATTGTATTTTATATAACACTGTCTAATGCATGACTATGATGATAAAGTGAATTTTTCTGTAATAGGATTATAGTAAATGTTTTAGATTTTCTGTAACATTTATTATGATAAACTGACATTGTGACAATGTTAGATACTTGAGTAATATGTAAGAATCATTTCTAATAGATACTTGATCATAGAAAATATTAACAAAAATAAACTTTAAATGAAAATTGCTACACAAACGAAAAAGATTTCACTAATGTTTAACACTTAAAAATCATCCTTCAGTTGATTTTAAATCAAAACATTGTCTTATCCAAAATTCTGATTGTTTTTGTAAGAAATGGTCAAGACATGGAAAAATGCCTTTCATATTGCATTGATGTTGGTGGAACTAAGAGTCCAAAACTTTTCAAAGTTCTATATCTTTGAAAAGTTTATATCTTCAAGTGAGCCTGTTTCCTTTTTAAATGAATGTCTATCTGTATATTTTGCTTTATAAACCGCTGTAGCCTGTAAGGATATTTAAACACTGGCATACAGAAGTGAGCATCATTGGATAGTATTTGAATAATGTTTTTGTATCTCCTGGCAAGATTAGCAGTACTACACAGAATTACATGTTGACTTATTTCCCTTAAACTTATTTCGCTTCAACTTATTTCGCTTCCAAAATTAGTTATTTCTTGGAATGCCACTCACAGTATTTGTATATACTGTGCACATAAACTTTCAGTGCTATTTTACTTTCAAGAATGATTTACCATTAACAGCCACATAGGGCCACAAATAGACCCTTACACCATGGCAGCAAGAACAAGCAAGTCTTATGGCTTGGTTTATATTCCTTTCTCCTCTGTGCACTCCTGGCCCTGTTCCAGAAATGTCCATCTTTGACTCTACATGTCAGTGTTTCCTGCTCTTGCCTTCAATGGACATCAGTGGTTTCCCTAGAATCAGTAATGTCTCTATGATAGGAAAACATTCCCATGTGGATACATTAAGCCTTACCTGGCATAGAGGCTGACAACAATGAGCTCTACTACTTCCCTGAAACTAACAATAGGAGCTTCCATATAGTCTACACCTCCTAAATACTAAGTACCCAGTGCCAATTTGGGGCTTATGGTATGTCGCGTTGCACCAATTTTGCAACTAGGGACACTGAGCTCAGAAAGATTTTGCCCCAAATCACATACCCACAAAGTGACAACTGGATTCAAACCCACTTGAATTTGGCTTTTCTTCATCACACTCCCTCTACTCTTAAGGCATCAGTTTTTATATATTTTCTATGATTCCTATGTTTTTATTTCTGTCTTGAATGAGTGAATACTACTTCTGGCAATACTACTGCTGCTATTCTATAACAATTTATAGAATGCTTAAAATGCATTGGTATTTAAACTGCAGTAAGTATTTTATACGTTCACATGTATAAAATGTAATCCTTCCAACAACCAGCTCCCTGATGCCAGAGCTACTACTATCTTCATTAGACCAAAGGGGAGCCTGAGGCTTTACGAAGCTCTCCCAAAGTCACTTGATAAGTGACAAAGCTGGTGAATGAACACAGTTCTGTCTTGCTTCAAAGCTCTTGTTGTTAAATATGACACACATTGCTTCCCACAATAAGCAAATGATGCCAGTTCTCCCCTGGAAGTGTTTGGAAGGACACTTTACTCAGAAGTAGGACTTGTTATAAACACTGGTGTGAGGTTTGGGATGGGGCAGAGGGAGGAGGTGAGTGATGGGTAGCCTATGGGGAAGGGCACCATGAATGATCAAATGGCAATAGATGATAGAGCTGGAGGTCTCGGAGAAGCCCATCTAGGTCATTGACCAGATGGGGAAGCTAAGGCATGGAGGAGCGCAGAAATCAGCAACCTCAAAGCACCATGTGCTAGGCAGTTCCGAGCTCTTTACGTGCATCTACTTGCATCCCCACGGCAACCCTCATTCAAGAATGAGAATTCTGTAAGGGGAGGCTAACTAAATTGTCCAAGGTCTTGTAACTAGGAAGTGACCAGAGGAGGCTTGGAGCTCAGTGCTCCTGCTCTGTGCAGCTTCCTCTCTTGGTCTTCCCTCTCTAGACCTTGAGTGAGGGGCAGTGTTATTGCTGAGGCAGCCCTTGGCAATCCAGCTACATGATTTCCTTTTGAGGGGAAGGAGTGCAGGAGACAGTAGATAATAGTGACCTCTCTTCTTGCTCTTGCAGGTTTTTAAACTCATATCATGGCCATTTGTCCCAGTGGGCAAGGGGTGTTCTGTGTGCACCAAAATTTCATTTGAGACATTCATTTGAAGTTTAAGAGACTGAGGGCAGGTGAGAGACTCATTTCTACAATCCTAGGCTAAAACTGAAATCTAAAGCACATGTTCACCCTAGTGCCAGACACCTAAAGTGCTTTCAGATCCAGAGATATGAGTCTGTCATGGTGCTATTATTTGCAGAAGTGTTTGACTCGGCCACAAGGGGATCATTTCATTCAGTTCTGTTTAAAATAATGTAGCCAAAAACTAAAGAAGCATTTAGCTCTGTGCGAAGACTTTTGATAATTTACTCACTTCTATTATTATAAGGCAGAACATGTGTGTGCTTGGAATAGGGGGCGTTGGGTGTTGTATATATGTCACATTCCTTTTGGAAAGTAATGTATTTAATCTACGTGGAATTTTAGTACAACACAGTTGATTAGCATAGTAGACTACCTTTTTAACATGACAAATCTGAGGAATATCCTCAGTTAATGAGTTGCATTATTTTGAGAGTGTCTTATAACATGTGAAAATAGCATTGCCTTTTTTTGTTACAGTGCATGCTCAGAGCCAAATAAGTCATTCCGGGTATGGATAGAGTGCTAAATCTTTTACAATCCTTATTCCTTGGTTTGTGGGTTATCTTAAACTTTTGTAGGTTGATTTCTATGTGATTGCTTGGCAAAAAGGGCAAGGCACAATATTCCCATAAGCTTTCAATAAAGGCTTGTGATAAGTTATCTGATGACGGGTATTTACAGTCAACAAGGTATGAGTTGTCTTCAACAGCTTGTGAACTTGGGTGCAAATTGAGTTCACTTGTTATTAGAGTAGCCATTGATGGTCACAGACTTGACCCAATTCCCCAGAGTCATAAAAAATGACTGTTAAGAGAATTCTCCTTTGAAGCCAACAGTCTTATTCCTACTCCCCAATCCCCCCATCCCCCAGCATAACATTCTGAACCTCTGACTGTGTTGTAGTCAAAACACCAGCCACCTTGTCCAGATCTTCAGCCAGGAAAAGATGAGTAATGCAAACCAGTGTACAGAAAGTCCATTTTTTTGACTTCAACTTATTTTAGATTAAGGGGGTTACATGTGCAGATTCATTACATGCATATATTGCGTGATGCTAAGGTTTGGGGTACAACTGATCCCATCACCCAGGGGGTGAGCATAGTACCTAATAGTTTATTTTTCTTTCCCCCCCTCCCTCCCTCTGTGCTCTAGCAGTCCTAAGTGTCTATTATCGCCATCTATATTTCCATGAGTATTCAGTGTTCAGCTCCCACTTATTTTGGTTTTCTGTTGTTGCATTAATTCCCTTAAGATAATGGCTGCTAGCTGCATCCATGTTGTTGCAAAGGACATGATTTTGTTCTGTTCTTATGGCTGCATAGTATTCCATGCCATGCATGGACCATGTTTTCTTGATCCAGTCCACTGTTGATGGGCAGCTAGGTTGATTCCAAGTATTTGCTATTATGAGTAGTGGTACAGCAACACTATTTTGATTCTTCCCAGGGCGAATGACCTGCAGATCACTGAAATACCTCCCAAATGTATACCAAGGGTTTTTAAGTATAATTTATATACAGTAAGACACAATCTGTCAGGAAGATCAGCTAGACTTGACAAATTTCACATGTCTGTAATAACCCACATGCCTAGAAAGATTATAAAATTCTCACTCTCACAGAGAGGGCCCCTTATTTTACCTTCCTAGTCAATCCCCACCACCTGTAATCCCATACTCCAAAGACACCATTGACCTGATTTCCATCACCATTAGGTTTTGGCTGCTTTCAAATTTTAATATAAATGAAATCATATAGAATGTACTCCTTAGTGTCTGCCTTCCTTAATATTAAGAATCATACTTGGTACAAAAACAACTTTGTATAATTTTTTAGTAGAGACCATGTTTTCTATGTAACTCAGGTTGGTCTTGAACTCCTGACCTCAAGCCATCCCCCCCACCTTGGCTTTCCAAATTGTTGGGAATACAGGCATGAGCCACTGTGCCCAGTCCTTGTGTCTTTTTATTGCTGAGTATTCCATTGTAGGTAGAATTCCATTATAGTCAACCATAGTTGATGGGCTGTTTTAAATTTTGTATTTTGAATAAAACTATGCACATCATGGGCTGAATGTTTGTGTCCTTCCAACTCATGTGTTGAAGCCCTAATCCAGTGTGATGGAGGTGAGGACTTTGGGAGGAGATGAGGTTTACATGAGGTCTTGAAGAGTGGTGCCCTCGTGATAGGATTAATGACTTTCTAAAAAAAAAGACAGGTCTCTCTGGTCTGTCTGACCTTCCTTCCCCAGAAATACTAGGCAAATATCTTGGAGAAGTCTTGTAGACATGATCATAAGAGGCTTGAAAGCTGTCTAAAGCACTGTCAGGACAGTTATCAGGATCGGTTTGCTAAGGATCTTGAGCCGGAGGCATAAAAAAACTGGAACCATCTCCTCACCATTCCAACTACAAGTTTCTTGGAAGTTAGAGGTTACCTGTTTCATGAGTCAGATGGCCAGTCCCCATCACCCACAATCCCATACTCCAAAGACACCACTGACCTGATAACTGTTCCATGAGTCAAATGGTACCTAAAGGATGCTGCTCTGTTGTTCCTTCTCTTGTTCTTGCCCTGGAAATTCCAGCCCTGCTCTGTCTGAAAAACAGATCTGGTTCAGGTGGTCCCCAAAGCACATCAGCTAAATCAAGTCTTTGACTCCTATTTGAGTCCCTTAGACTACTTTCTTTAGAATAGTTCAAAGTTAAATTGAACAATGTGTAGAGGTTTATTATGTAAGCAAAGTAAAGCAGGCGCATGGGTAAAAAGACTTGGAACATCAGGGAATTAGGTTATTTGGTACAGGTGACTCCTGAGATGCATGACAGAAGATGGCAGGAAAAGAATAGGGTCAGATTATTGAAAGTATGTGTACCATTTTGAAACTAATTGTAGGTATTTAACTGTAGAATGAATATTTCTAAGACTAGGACTGGAAGATGTCATCCAGAAAAGCTTAGCATAAATATGTTCATTTAGAAAACCTAATCTTGAGGCCCGGTGTGGTGCGTTGGTTCATGCCTGTAATCCCAGCACTTTGGGAGGCCAAGGTGGGCGGATCACCTGAGATCAGGAATTCAAGACCAGACTGACCAACATGGCAAAACCCCCATCTCTACTAAAAATACAAAATTAGTCAGGCATGGTGGCGCATGCCTGTAATCCCATCTACTTGGGAGGCTGAGGCATAAGAATTGCTCGAACCCAGGAGGCAGAAGTTGCAGTGAGCCAAGATCTCACCATTGCACTCCAGCCTGGGCAACAAGAGTTAAACTCCATTTCAAAAAAAAAAAAAAAAACCTAACTTCAAATTTATTTACTTTCATTTTTTTTGATTCTTAATAGTTAAAGTAGATTTGAAAACAATATCAAGTGTGATGGTTAATATTGAGTGTCAACTTGATTGGATTGAAGGATGCGAAGTATTGATCCTGGGTGTGTCTGTGAGGGTGTTGCCAAAGGAGATTAACATTTGAGTCAGTGGACTGGGAGAGATGTAGACCCACCCTCAATTTGGGTGAGTACCATCTAATCAGCTGCCACTGTGGCTAGGATGAAAGGCAGAAGAACACAAAAGGACTGGACTTGCTGAGTCTTCTAGTCTTTGTTTTTCTCTTGTGCTGGATGCTTCCTGTTGTCAAACATTGGAATCCAGGTTCTTCAGCTTTTGGACTCTTGGACTTATAACAGTGATTTGCTAGGGGCTCTCAGGCCTTTGGCCACAGACTGAAGGCTGCACTGTCAGCTTCCGTTTTGGGACTCAGACTGATCCACCACTGGCTTCCTTGCTCCTCACCTTGCAGATGGCCTATTGTGGGACTTTACCGTGTGAATGTGAGTCAATTCTCCTTAATAAACTCCCTTTCATATATTACATGTATTCTATTAGTTCTGTCCCTCTAGAGAAATCTAATACATTAAGAAATTGGAAACAGAACCAAATATCTGGTTTGTTTGATTTCTAGAATATGGCAATTGATTTGACTTTAAAAGTTTCAGAAATTTAGGTTGAGCTTTAGTCTGAGTATATCCACTGCACGTGAGATTCTTCTCTGGCACAACACACACACTTTTGGGTTTTATTTGTGCATCAGAAAGGAACAGAATATCTTTGAGCAATTTGGGAGAGTTTATAAAATTTGTGCTGCTCATTCTAAATTCTGGCGCAGTGTCTTAGAGTTTCAAAGAGATGTGAGAAATTATGTGAGCTGTCCAAAGACTACTTATCCCTTCTAATAACAATGGCTAAAGCACTCAGCATAGTTTGTGTCAAGCACAACATAATTTTCTTCATGGTGAGTGTTGCTTCTCTAAACCTTAGGAGGGTAGGTATCATTACCATCCCCCCTTTGCAGATATGAAAAATGCTTCTTGTTGGCAGATCAGATATGGTGAGGTTACACATAGGAACTGAGCAGCAAGTTCTGTTTGACTTGGTTTTCAGCTAAGCAGAAAAGCTCAGACAATGCATCACTGAGTTTTAAGTGTTCAACGGGAGACGTGAAAGCGACACACAAGGTATGCGTAACACAAATTATGTGGTGTTTTTCTGTCCCTACACCCACTGACCCAGCCCACACTATGTTTCGGATACTCTGATCCTCAAGCAGAGACATGGATTTGATTACACTGGTTCTAAAATGCCTCAGGCTTTCAATGAAGTCTTTCATATTTTCCAGCAACAATTTTCAGCAATAGTGTAACCTTTTTCCCTCAATTTTTCTTTTTTCTGTTACATGTGGAAATTTGTCTATAGAAAAACATTGTCCCAGTGGAGAGTCGTGCCAGGGAACCAGAAAAAAAAAACCAATGAGCTAGATAACTCAAAACTCTTCAACCTGGCTTTCCCTTCTGAAGTCAGGCATGCTAAGCTGTCTCCTTTCTGTTGGAGATATTCCCCCCACCCTGAATTTATCAGGCTGTGGAAAAATACCTGGAGCAAAAATAATCATGACAGCAATCACAACAATAGGTTTTATTGCACCCTAGGTGTGTGTGAAGCATAGTGCTAAGAACTTTATTTATTGTACCATTTAATTCTCTCCATAGCCTGTGGGGTTTTGTAGTGTTATTTATCCCGTTTTATCATAGGAAGAAACAGGTTTCTAAATGGGAAGTGCATCTCCAGGGTCATCCAGAAATGTGGGGAGGGGGCCGGGATTTGATACTTGGTCAGTGGGCCTGAAAAGCAAGTGTCTTGAATTCAGATAAGATTACAGATCCATTTGATGTGGTTTGGATTTGTGTCCCTGCCCGTATCTCAAGTCAAATTGTAACCCCCAATGTTGGGGGAGGTGACTAGCTCATGAAGGCAGAATTTCTCCTTGCTATTATTATTATTATTATTTATTATTAATTTTGAGACAGGGTCTCACTCTGTTGCCCAGGCTGGAGTGCAGTGGTGCAATCTTGGCTCACTGCAACCTTCAGCTCCCGGGTTCAAGCGATTCTCCTGCCTCAGCCTCCCGAGTAGCTGGGATTAGAGGTGCCCACCACCATGCCTCTTAGTAGAGATGGGGTTTCGCCATGTTGTCCAGGCTGGTTTGGAACTCCTGACCTCAGGTGATCCGTCCACCTCGGCCTCCCAAAGTGCTGGGATTTAGAGGTGTGAGCCATCTTGCCCAGCTCTTCCCCCTTGCTATTCTTGTGATAGTAAGTTCTCATGAGATCTGGTTTTTAAAAAGTGTGTAGCATGTTCTCCATTTCTCTTCCTCCTGCTCCTACCATGGAGGATGTGACTGCTTCCTGTTTGCCTTCTGCTATGATAGTAAGGTTCCTCCCCAGCCATGCTCCCCATACAGCCTATGGAACCATGAGTCAATTAAACATCTCAATTACCCAGTCTCAGGTTCTTTATAGCAGTGTGAGAACCAACTAATATACCAGTTATCACACATGAGGTATTATGAAAATAGTCATTTATAGGAAATAGGTGAAAGCTTCCTATTCAGACATTTGCATAGTGTTCTAGTCCTTATTTCAAGAGTCTACTTTTTCATCCATCAATGGCCATGCCAGTTTACACATGGTTTGGGGACAGTGAATTCCCATTGTGGGGTCTCCACCAGTGCAAACGGATACACACAAGGAACTCTACTGTCTATCTTGAAATAGAAGGAGCAAATGGAAAGAGAAGCTTAAATTGGAGATAAACTTGTCTTTTCTTGGTGTGGCTATCCTGCCAGCTCTTTCTGCAGCCACTTGGGCCTGCTTCCGTCACAAGGTAGGAAACTGCCAAGTGGGGCCTTGTTGAGAACGGTAATTTTTTCCACCTGCTTATGATTGCACTTAGGCATGACTTGTTGAAGTACTTTCAATATGGCAGAGCACACTGACAGTACCTATTTTAAAGTAGCCAATGGATATGTAACCCTAGATTGAAACTGACCACTGGCCTCACTCCTATGGGAATGGGGAACCTCAGTGAGAGTGTCTGAGGCAGGTCTGTTTCCTGCATCCTTCAGCAGCGAAATGGTGCTTTTTAGCCTGTAAATAGGGCTATACTACTTAATTCTCACCACAATCTGACATGTTGTTGTTTTCCCCATCTTATTACAGAAGGAAACTTAGGTTGATGACTTTTGTAGAGTCATCCAGGGAGGTACTAGAAAAAGGATTTACTACCTGTTGGATCAGACTCCAAAATATCTGCCCTGAACCTGTATGTATGCTTGTTGGATCCCAGTTGAACTTGGCATATGTTGTTCTAGCAGATCTTAATAAAGATGAATACATCAGCGAATACATTATTTATATATTTTTATTTTCAAATGCAGTGAACAATTATTCTGAGATACCATACTTAGTAAGCCATTCTGTGAAATTTTTAGAAAGCAGTATGTTTTTACATGAATGGAGGTGGTATAATAATCAGAATCTATAAAAGGCCCCCGGGATGTTCTGGGAAAGCACATACCATTCTTATGAGCACTTTTATGAGTTGGATAAGGTTCAGAATAGGGGCATGTGTTTAATCCACACTGTAGAACTTTTGAAAGATTAAATCAGATGTATACGGTACGTGGGAACATCCCATGCTTACCTGCCATCTGTCAGTGTTAACATCTATGTGTTAACAGATGTGGTTTTTGCATTATTAGTAGATCCTTGAACTTTTAGGGATAGTGGTAGGATGAAAAGCATCCCCAATAGAAATGTGAGGAAATATATTTAAGTTATAGTGGATGGAGGAGGGGGGTGTGTGTAAATTAACCAAATGGTTTGATGGTTTGAGTGCCTCTGTATGAACACTAGAGTTCATACAAGAGGATTTCAGTATCTCATCGATGCTTTTCATAACTCCATGAATTATCTGCATTTTCGGATAAGAAAACTGAAGGAAGTTGCACATTTATAGCTACATAGCTAATATTTGCAGAGTTGGGATTGAAAGACTAGTCATTATGACTCCATCTCATGTGTTTGTAGACTTATGATATTTCATTATTTAAAACTCACACTACACTGACTTACTGGTGTATAATTGACATAAAGTACACCCAAACAATGCAACTCAATGAGTTCTTACCTGTGTTCACTCCACTGAAACTACTGCCAAAT
Organism: Pongo pygmaeus; assembly: GCF_028885625.2. NCBI lineage: Eukaryota > Metazoa > Chordata > Mammalia > Primates > Hominidae > Pongo > Pongo pygmaeus. Next base: position 9,466,442 of record NC_072391.2, on the reverse strand, counting down.
CAAGATAGTGAATATACCCACTATCCTGAGGGTTTCCTGGTGCCCCTCCCTTGATTTCCCACCACTTGGACCCTGGCCCAAGGTCATCACTGCTGTTTTCTGTCTCCATAGTCAGTCTTTTGCATCCTGGTGGCTCTTCTCCCGTCTGATTGTATTAATACATTTTATTTTTTCCAATGCATGTGTGAAAGTCTAGTAAACAACATTCCAACGTTTAGCTAAATATCCTCCTGGGCCTATGAGCCCCCCCAGGTGTGAGTCTTCCTTTGAACACCCTCACTCCACACTTCTCTGCAGGGCGCTTTCTCCTCTTGATGGTCTCTAAATCCCCAAGTGTAAAAAAAAAAAAAAAAAAAAAAAACAACCCAGGCTTACATGGCAGAGGAAAGAGTTAGCAAAATCAAGAGCTGACCCTCCTGAAGGGGAGGGAAGCACAGCTGTTTGGTGGATGTGTTCCTGGAACCCACATGATGTACAGTACATAGTTGGATGCTAATAACTTAGCTCTCTGCTTACAAAAGGATGAAAAGAACAGACACATGACGTGTCACTCCTTCCCCGTAGTACCATCTCCCCTTATTTCAGAGTATGATTTCTCCAAAAGGGAAGCTGTCTTGGATGTAGTAAATTTAAAGCGTTAGGCATTGGATTAGGCCCTGATTTAAAGTTCTAGCTTTAATATTAAAAAGATGAGTGTTACTTTTATATTCCAGAGAAGCAATGAGTAAACAAATAAAAAATTCATTAGAGATAGGCTGCTATTGCTGAGATGAAAGTTTGATGTTAGAGCTAGGCTTTCAAAAGCCTAAAACCCAGTCAGTGGGTCATTAGCTCAGCAGGCAGCCAAACTAAAAAAGAGAGATTTCGAGATGGGCTATGTCTGTGGTCTTCGTTTCTTCAAGGTTTCAAAAATTAACTTAGCATTTTCCCAGATGGGGGGGAAATACTTAACGGCTACCGTCATGGTTATGTTGAAAATTAAATTTCAGCTATGCTTCCGAGTCTTACGGTGTTTCTTCTCCAACTTTACCAGCTAATCACGTTGCCACTAAGCACAGAAATTGAGAAGTTTGAGGGCATGAAGTATTGTAGTTCACTCACTTCACAGCTGGGAAGTAGTTTTGATTTTGTAAATGCCATCAAGCCCCACGGCTGAAATTCAAGGTCATGGACTTACAGCATGCATACACCTGTAGTTCTTATCTACTTAAGTATTTTCTTTGTTTTATTTTTGGCAATGCATCATATTTCATGGCACACCATCTCGTGTGTGAAAAGGATGGAAACCTTGTTAATGACCCTGATCCAAGCCTGGCCAATCAGAGCACTCTACTCCTACCAGGCACATTGATTGGTCTAAGGAGGACCAACCAGAATCCTTTTTCAGCATATGCTAGGTCTTTGCTATACATGGTTCCAGCGAGGAAGAAAAAGCTATCTGTTTAGCTAGGTTTTCTAAGTTGAAGCAATATAGGCTCGAAGCTGCCAGATGGCAACTACCCCAGCAAATAGAGGCAGCCAATTTGAAGAAGGAAAAAAAGAAAAAGGACTAAACAAAGTGAAACAGAGCCGAGAGATGAGAAAAGAGCTCTGACGACGTTGCATATTTGTGGAATCAGGCATGTCTGAACTCGGGACCCAATAAATCTCCAGCACATTTGTTGCTGTTGAGCCAATTTGAGTTAGAGGTCTGTTTCTGCAACTGAATGAATCCAAACCAATATAATATGAAAAGTCTTTCCTCTGAGTAGTCTGAACATAGGGTAAACAGTGGATGATTTGCCCACAGTGATCAATATCTTATTTTTTAGCACTTGAGCTTCTGCAACTCTTGTTCTCTTGCAGACTAGAAAGTACCTGTTATCAGACCGGGGTCATAGGATAGTAGAATGAGTATAGACTTTGGACTAATCCGTGTCGTTGAAAATGACAAAATTTCTCTTTAAGGCTGAATAGTATTCCACTGTGTATATAAATGACATTTAAAAATCTATTAACTTACAAGTGGGCACTTAGGTAATATCCACATCTTGACTATTATGAATAATGCTGTAATGAGCATGGCAGTGCAGATATCTCTTTAACATTTAATCTCAATTCCTGTGTGTGTGTGTGTGTGTGTGTCTGTGTGTATGTATATATATATATATATATATATATATCTCCATCCGGAAGCGTGATTGCTGGATCATATGGTGATGTGCTTTGGCTCTGTCCCCACCTAGATCTCACCTTGAAATGTAATAATCCCCACATGTCATGGGAGGGACCCGGTTGGGGGTAATTCAATCATGGGGGACGGGTCTTTCCTGAGCTGTTCCCATGAACAAGTCTCACGAGATCTGATGGTTTTATAAAGGGGAGTTCCCGTGTAGAAACTCTTCCCTGCCACCATGTAAGATGTCCCTTGCTCTTCTGCCATGATTGTGAGGCCTCCCCAGCCACGTGGAACTGTGAGTCAATTAAACCTTTCCTTTATCAGTTACCTTGTCTTTGGATAGTTCTTTATTAGCAGCGTGAAGATGAACTAATGCATATGGTAACGCTATTTTTAGTTTGAGAAACCTCTATACTGTTTTCCAAAATGGCTGTGCTAATATACATTCCCACCAACAGTTTACAAAGGTTCTTTTCTCTACATCCTCGCCAACACCTGTTATCTTTTGTCTTCTTGATAGGCATTCTAACAGGTATGAAGTGATATCTCATTGCGGTTTTAATTTGCATTTGCCTGATTAACATGTCTTTTGAGAATATCTAGATTCTTTGCCCATTTTTAAATATTTGTGTTCTTATTGAGTGATTTGTGTTTCTTGTATATTTTGGATATGATCTCCTTAGTTGACGTATGATTTTGCAAGTATTTTCTCCCTAGCTATAGGTTATCTCTTCATTCTGATCTTAAGTGAAATAAGTGGGGCATAGAAATGAGAATATTGCATGGTCCCACCAGAGGCTGGGGATATGAGTGGGTGGGGCCAAGGGAAATGGTCAAAAGGTACAACAGTTCAGTTCCTTACAGGAGGACCAAGTTCTGACCTTTTTCACATCAGGGTGACTTTAGTTAATAATGTATTATACCTCAATTGTTAAAAGAACGGATTTTTAAATATTCTTACGAAAAATAAATAAGCATGTGAGGCGATGGATGTATTAGCCTAACTTACTCATTCTGCAATGTATACATGTATCAACGTATCACATCATATCCCATAAATATATCCAATTATGTCATTTAAAAATAAAATTCAGCACTTGCATGTTTTAACATATGGACACCTATAGACAGGTTCAAAAAATCCTCTTGCAACCCAGAACTCATTGTTCAGTATGAGTCTTGATACATGTAAGAAGGGATTTGGGAGGCCGGATCATGAGGTCAGGAGTTTGAGACCAGCCTGACCAATATGGTGAAACCCCATCTTTACTAAAAATACAAAAATTAGCTGGGTGTGGTGGCATGCGCCTGTAATCCCAGCTACTCAGGAGGCTGAGGAAGGAGAATCACTTGAACCCAGGAGGTGGAGGTTGTTGTGAGCTGAGATCATGCCACTGCACTCCAGCCTGGGTGACAGTGAGACTCTGTCTCAAAAAAGGATATTATACCTATACCTGAGACAGTTAACTGATGGGAGTATTGATAACCATAAAGGTTGGTTCCAGGCTGGGGACATTAGCCCATGCTGGAATCCCCGCACTTTGGGGGCTGAGTTGGGAGGATTGCTTGAAGCCAGGAGTTAAAGACCAGCCTAGGCAAGAATAGCAACACCCATCTCCCCAGAAATTTAAAAATTGGCTGGGCTTGGGGGCATGCGCCTATAGTTGTAGCTACTCGGGAAGGAGAAGGCTGAGGCAGAAGGATTGAGTCCAGGAGTTGGAGGCTGCAGTGAGCTCTGATGGCACCGCTGTACTCAACCCTGATCAACAGAGTAAGACTCTGTCTTTCAATTTAAAGTTGGTTTCTAGGCTTGTAGAATAGATTGAAAGCGATGGGATATGAGGGGAATCTCAGCTACATTAATTCTGTATTCCAATTTCATGTTGACTTTGCTATATCAAGATTGCTTTTTGTTTTAAAGGCTTCTCTGTTGAGAACATGTCTGGAGTTAAAGGTATTGGTATATTTCACAGATCTTTACTACTGAGCATGATAGCTTAGGAGTGAATATGACTCGAACTCATTCACGTTTGGAGAGGTATTCAAATTGAGAACCGGGTAGAGCCACCTACTCTAAAAATGACCCATAGAGTAAATTGGTTGAAGAAATTAGATCCCAAAGATCCTTGGTGAATTTTGAAGTCTTCATTAGTATATCCATATTAAAAGGGGATGACAGAAGCCAAAATAAATGAACTGTGGGCTAACAGGACAACTGAATTAAGCATCAGTCCTATTAAAAAGGGCTAACTTGCCAGAGCTTGGTAGCTCTTCTTGGTGGCTAGACCCAGAAGAACATTAACAATCACTGCAATTTGGCTCTTAGGAAGCCACATCCCTAGGAGAAGGGGGAGAAAACTACATCAAGGGATCACCTCATGGGACAAAAGAATCTGAACAGCAGCCCTTGAGCCCCAGATCTTTCCTTTCTTAGTCCACCCCGATGAGAGGGAACCAGAAAAACAATTCTGGTAATATGACAAAGCAAGGTTCTTTAATATCCCCAAAAGCTCACACTAGCTCACCAGCAATAGATCCAAATCAAGAAGAAATCTCTGAATTGCCAGAAAAAGAATTCAGAAGGTCAATCATTGAGCTACTCAAGGAGGCACCAGAGAAAGGTGAAGTCCAACTTAAATTTTGAAAAATAGAGGATTAAAAGGGCTAACTTCAAGATAAATCTTTCGAAGATAAAATTGACTTCAGCTCTTTAGAGGAACTAAGGTCACCTTGATGGATGGTGGAAGGAATCATGACATCCAATTCCTTTAAATAAAAATTTGAGTATAGTCTTTGGAATCCTTCAGACTGGGTTCAAACCCTGGATTTTTTAGCTAACAACTTGGGGAGACTGTATTAGTCTGTTCTCATGCTGCTGATAAAGCTTTCAGTGTCGGGTAGGGTATGTCTATAATGGACTCAGTTCCATTTAAGAAAAAGCTTTAATGGACTCAGTTCCACATGGTGGGGAGGCCTCACAATCATGGCAGATGGTGAAAGGCACGTCTTACCTTGGAGGCAGGCAAGAAGGAACTTGGGCAGGGAAACTACCCTTTATAAAACCATCAGCCTTCATGAGATGTATTCATCACAGGAACAGTGCAGGAAAGATGTACCCCTATGATTCAACTACCTCCTACCAGGTCCCCCTGACGACATGTGGGAATTGTGGGAGCTATGATTCCAGATGAGATCTGGGTGGGGACACAGCCAAACCATAACAGCATTGCTTTCCCTTCTTGAGCTTTGGCTTTCTCATATATAACATGAGGATGGAATAGTAAGAGTCGGGCTTCCTAGGCCCACTCTGATCAAATTAAATCAATTAAATCCTTATGGGTGAAATTCAGGCAGGGGTATTTTGTAAAAGCGTTTCACATGATTCTAATGTGTGGCCAGGTTTGAGAACCTCTTGAGTAGATGAGATCTAAAGCATTCGATCTCAAATTTTAGGCTGCATGCCATGCAAATCACCTAGGCTTGAACACTAGCAACCCTAATTGCCAGGCTCAGAAAAGGGACTCAGAGATCTGCCTTGTGAACAGGCTCTCCAGGTTCTTCTGATGCAGGCAACCCACGGACCACATTTAGAGGGGAGGAAAAATGGCTTCAGCTCTTTCATCTTTGATGTACTAAGAATCTGCTGGGGAAGGTATTGAGTGGACTGTATTGATTAGAAAGGGAATCTTCATTTAAGCAGCAGAAAAAGGGTTAGTTTTCAGAAACAGAACTAAATGAAAATGTATAGGTCAGCAGGACATTGTCCAGACAAACATAAGGAGGGAAGGGAATGGTAAAATGTGCTGCTTGGGACCTCTGTGAAGAGGATGCCAAGAGCACGGTGTCTGATTGTAGATCTGAGGTCGCATGGAAGTCTCAACTGCTTATGATTCATTCCTGCTTCCTCTAATAGTGTCCACTCCCCATGAAAATTATAAGACAAGCTTCATAAGACAGGATGTTGGTTCTGAGAATAAGCTATGAAATCCATGGCTTCCATCTTGCAGGCACACTCTGGCTCTTTTTACTTGCTGAAGGAAGCTGGCATTACTTCATAAAGCAAGCTTGCATGTTGTGAGCTGCCCTACAGATAGGCCTTCATGGCTGGGAACTGAGGAATGAAGGCCCCTGGCTACAGTTAGCAAAAAACTGAGGCCGCTAGTTCAGTCTGCAAGGACTTGAATCCTGCTAATAGCTTTGCGAGTAAGCTGGGAAATGGATCCTTCCCCAGCCAACACTTTACATGAGAGTGGCCCCCACAACACTGATTGCAGCCTCTTGCAAAACCCTGAGAAACCTGGGCCTCTGGCCCACAGAAACTATAAATTTTTTTTTTTTTTTTTTTGAGACAAGGTCTCTGTCACTGAAGCTGGAATGCAGTGAGTGATCTTGGCTCACTGTAGCATCAACCTTGACCTCCTCGAGTCGCGTGTTCCTCCTGCCTCAGCCTTCTGAGTAGTAGCTGGGATTACAGGAGTGCACCATGGTGTTCAGCTAATTTTTAAATTTTTTGTAGAGACATGGTCTCCTGATGTTACCCAGCCTGGTCTTGAACTCCTAGTCTCAAACAATCCTCTTGCCTTGGCCTTCGAAATCTTACAGGCATGAGCCACTGTTCCCAGCCATGTTAGTTATTTTAAGCTTTCAAATTTGGAGGTAATGTGTTATGCTACAATAAATAATTTATGCAAAGACTTACATTTATTGAGAGTTTAATGATCTGGCAGCTCACTAGGAAAGTCCTGGGAAAGCTATGCAGTGACAGTTCTGTGTGTCTTGGGGGACACTTCCAAGGCTTTGCTTTTCAGACCAAGCTTCTAATTTGGCTCTCCCAATTTCTAGTAGCGGTGCAGCATTTTCTCACTTCTGAGACCTGGTTTTCCTATCCAGAAAATAGAGATGGCCTTGTCTACCTTGAAAGTTGGGAATTGGAGATGAGGTGGTTCTTATCACAAAGACAGTAGTGCTTTTTACTTTGACATAAACAAGCCAATTTACAAGGCATGGTCTGCAGGACTTCTGCACCCTAGTGAACAAGCTCTGAGTCATCTCTTCTTGAGTATGGGAGGAGTCTGTGACTAGGATGCGATAGCACTCCCTTGGTAGCAGTAATAGGTTACTTATCAGTTGACAGAGTTAATCTGAAGGGAGATAACCCTGGGTGAGCCTGAACTAGTTAGAAGAAACTTTAAAAGAATGTGAAGAAATAAAAAAGCACAACTCTGCTCACCTGGAAGAAGGTGCAAATATCCACATAGTAAACTTTCTATGGGGCTGTCTGGAAAGGAACGGCTGGTGGCTTTTACGGGCTAAGAGAAGTCACCAGCTAACAGCTAGCAAGGAAGTGGGGACCTTAATCTTACCTCCATGAGGAACTTTGCTAACAACCTTGATGAGTTTGGAAGATGATTTCAAGCCTCAGATGAGAATCACAGCCATAGTCAGCACTTCAGTTGTAGTTGGGGAGATCCTGAGCACAGGGCCCATCTCTAACCCATACCTAGACTTCTGACCCCTGGAAGCTGTGAGGTCTCAAATGTGTGCTTTAAGTTACTAAGCATTGCCTACTTTATTTTACAGCAATAGACATTAATACTCAAGGTTAGGATGGTCACCTAATGGTATGTCAGTCACGTTTGTAATGTTTCACTCTATGACTGTTACCGGAAAGGGGTCCAGATCCAGATCCCAAAGGAGGGTTCTTGGATCTTGCACAAGAAAAGAATTCAGGGCGAGTCCATAGGGTAAAGTGAAAGCAAATTTATTTAAGGAAGTAAGGGAATAAAGAATGGCTACAGCATAGAACAGTGGCATGGGCTGCTCAGTTGAGTATACTTGGTTATTTCTTGATTATATGCTAAACAAATATATTATTTATGAGTTTTCCTGGAAAGGCGCAGGCAATTCCCGGAACCCAGGGTTTCTCTCTTTAGACTACAATAGGGTAACTTCTGGACATTGCCATGGCATTTGTAAACTGTCATGGTACTGGTGGGAGTGTCTTTTAGCATGCTAATGTATTATAATTAGCATATAATGAGCAGTGAGGGGGACCAGAGGTCACTTTCATCACTATTTTGGTTTTGGTGGGTTTTGGCTGGCTTCCTGTTTTATCAACAGTGTCTTTATGATATGTATCCTGTGATCCAAATCTTGCGGACCTCCCATCTCATCCTGTGATAAGAGTGCCTAATCTCCTAGGAATCCAGCCCAGCAGGTCTCCACCATATTTGACCCCGCCCCTATTCAAGATGGAGTCGCTGTTTCAAAGCCTCTGACATATTTCAAATGTCTCTGACTATACTTATTTTGGTAACCCTAGTGCTCAGCCCTCTGGGGAAAGGTGGAGCATTGTTGATGGAGCAAAGAAATGGGTAAAAGAATGAACAAAGAGGTAGGGTTCCTACCCCTTGGGTATTGCGGCTGAAGAAAGAATAGTGCTGCTAAAATGGCTGCTTCCTAAATCACGCTCCTTGATACACCCTATGAGTTCAATCTGTCTCCTTTGGGACTTAGGATTTGCCGACTTGGCTAATACAATCTCTAAAAGACAAGCTTCTGGTATGTGCTGGGTTATTTCCCAAGAACCTGAGCATCAGTGACAACCAGAAGTAAAGTAAATGAATGGCTGGCTTTTTAAGAGGATAGCTGCCGGTGAAGAGGAGCCAATGTTTGTACTTTTGAGAAGTATGGGGGCAGAAGCAGAACTTTTACTCAGACTGATCACAGTGATAAATCAGATGCCAGCATCACCCATGGGATCAGCCTGAATGATTGTGGTCTCACTCCTGAGGCTTATGCTAAAGTGAGACTAGAAATAAGGTGGCCGAGCGCTGGGTGTAGTGGCTCACACCTGTAATCCCGGCACTTTGGGAGGCCGAGGTAGGTGGATCACTTGAGATCAGGAGTTTGAGACCAGCCTGGCCAACATGGTGAAACCCCATCTCTACGAAAAATACAAAAAAAAAATTAGCCAGTTATGGTGGCAGGTACCTGTAGTCCCAGCTACTCAGGAGGCCGAGGCAGGAGAATCGCTTGAACCTGGGAGGCGGAGGTTGGAGTGAGCCGAGATCATGCCATTGCACTCCAGCCTGGTCAACAGTGAGACGACTCCTCAAAAAAGGTGGCCAAGAGCATTCTTCAATGATCTGTAGCTGCATTATCCAATGTGGGCACCTCAAGCTGAGCTAGATATGGCTTTTTAAAAGAAATCTTATTTTTAGAGTTGTCTTGCTCTGTCATCAAGGCTGGAGTGCAGTGGTGCTATCAGCTCAATGAAGTCTGGAACTCCTGGGCTCAAGCTATCCTTCCACCTCAGCCCTTTCACATAGCTAGAATCATCAGCACTACCATGCCTGGCTGATTGTTTTCTGTAGCAATGGGGATCTCATGATGTTGCCCAGGCTCATCTCATATCCCTGCCTTGGCCTCCCAAAGTGTTGAGATTATAGGTATGAGCTACTGTGCCTGGCCAGATGTGGCTTTTGAGCACTGGGAGATATGGCTGGTTCAAACTGAAATGTGCTGTGTGAAATTTATGCCAAGTACCAAGACTTAGTATGAAGATGTAAAATATCTCCTTATTTCTCTACTCATAACATGTTGAAATGATACTATTTTTAATATTGTGAGTTAAGTAAAAGACTAGTTTAACCTATTTTTACTTCTGTAGCATGTCTGCTAGACAACTTAAAATTATATATGCATCTTGCCTTATATTTCTGGTAGGCAGTGCCAGTTTAAAGCATGAGGAAATCTATACCAGAGAAGGCAAGGCCAAGAAAACTGAAAGAAGCAAAATCAAACTTCAGCTAAAAAATTAAAATGTGACAAGTCTATATGATTACTTGAGAAGTAAATCATATTAAACTTGGGCTAAATTAAAATGTGACAAGTCTGTATGATTACTACAGAAGTAAATCATGACTTTTACACATTCAAATCTGTAATATTAATCAGAATGGGAAGAGTTGTCCAGTCTGTTCTCCCTAACCCTTCGCTTCTATTTCCTTCCCATTACCTCCTTCCCTCTCTTCCTTTAGTTTCCTCTGCCTTTTTTTGAGACAGGGTCTTGCACTGTGATCCAGGCTCGAGTGCATTGGTGCGATTTTGGCTCACTGCAACCTCTGCCTCCTGGGCTCAAGTGATCCTCCCACCTCAGCCTCCCAAGTAGCTGGGACTACAGGCATATGCTACCATACCTGGGTAATTTTTTTGGTATTTTTTTGTAGAGGATTCTCACCATGTTGCCTAGGCTAGTCTCAAACTCCTGGGTGGAAGTGATCCATGGGCCTCAGCCTCCCAGAGTGTTGAGATTACAGGTATGAGCCACCATGCCTGGGCTATACTTTGTGCTTTGTAGACAGGATAGTTTTGAGTGACCATACTGTTTTAAAAAAAAAAAAAAAAAAAAAGATATCTTCGGACCTTCTCATTCTTAGCCAATGAGATTAAAATATCTCTATCTAATAAACCTACCTCCAGACCCACGATCTATCAGTGTAACACCTTGTTGAGTTCCTGGCTGGTTGGCAGTAAGGGAGTGGGCATTCTAGGAGAATGGGAGAGCTGTTGTCCTGTCTTAGGCAGTCATTACTTGGTTTAGATGCCTACTACCAGGAAGGAATGTGGACACTGTCCTCCCAAACTTCCAGCTTCTCAAGGGACACATTCTATGAAATCTCCCCATTTTCAAACACTGGAAGTTAACAAATATCTTATAAATACCTGTCCATACCCAACAACAGAATCTTAGGGGGCATTTGGTTTCCAAAGCCACCAGGAAGTGGGTTCCATCCTATACCTTGGACTCAGTCACAGCATCCTTGTGACTGATGTGGAGAGACCAAGAACATTGATTTCCTTTGTAGCACTGGTACCCAGGAATTTAGAGACTGGGGCAGGGATATTGAAGAAAATGGCTGTGGCCTATTGGGGAGTCTCAGGGATACGAAACATTACTTCTTATCCCAACATTGCAGTTGCTAGTAGACTTGGCTGATCAATTCTCCTCACCTCTCCAAACTCCAAACAGACCCATATGGACATGGATAGTGTTCTGCTGGAAGATAAACCAAGTTGGTAGGAGACTCAGTTGTCAGTATTTAGTGAGTTTTAAAATACTAAGTCCAGTTTGCTTTGGAATATTGCTTGTCTTCTGTAGCATAAAAGATCTCTATGATCTTATCTAACCCTAGAATCTATGTCTGTGAGGCAAAGGGTGGGTCTTGGTACCTTTAACAGTTTGTTATTGGAGTTGAGTGTTCTGTTTCATTTCAAATCTATATCAAAGTGACAGAAATTCCTGGCTGAAAAATATCTTGAGGCAAACAAGAGGGGTGAAGATTTACTGCAAATCTTCCATCTCACTTTTTTCTGACAATCGGCTTTCCAAGTAATTATATTTCCTTCTGTTTTACTAAGGAGGATGTGAGGGTTTAATGTGGTTGGACGTCTTGGCTGAGAACCAAGTGGGGGAGCTGAGATTTACACATGGGGCAGAATGGCTCCGATGCCTTGTGTTTCTCTGTGTTTGTGGATGTGCATTGCAGATATGTAAAGCACATGCAGGCTGCCAGTGGAGTAGGCACAGATACCAAATCACCATTAAAATGTTCAAGAATAGCTCTCAATAAGTGACCAGTCTCCTGGGTTTTCCAAATTCAACCTCACTTAACCTCTCCTGTGGTCATAAAACCCAGTGTCTCTTTTCAACATGGGTCTTTTCTCCCCCCCACCAAATGGAGGGTGAGTAACTTTTTCAGACCCAAACCCTTAGTGTTGCACAATCTTACTGAATCGTCATCAAAAATCTGAAAATTGAGCCCCAGAGAGGCTAAATTGCCAAAGTCACACAGCTGGGAAGAAGATGGAAGCTAGTAGAGGTGGGATCTAAAGTGAGGTTCATCTAGAATCTTTTTTTTATTTTTTATTTTTTTTAACAAAAGGCCAAAGGCTGGGATATGGTGGCTCATATCTATAATCCTAGCACTTTGGGAGACCAAGGCAGGAGGATCATTTGAGCTCAGGATTTCAAGACCAGCTTGGGCATTCTAGTGAGACGTTGTATCTAAAAATAAAACTTAAAAGAGGGAAAAGACTTCTAACCACTAAATTTTGCTGTCTGTTTTTCTATTCTTTCTGCTGCATGCCTTAATCTTTGCCTTAATGGAAACAACAAAGATCTATGGTCTTTCCATCAGCTTAGAAGAGTCAGTTATTTTTGAGTGAAAGAAAAATTTTAGGAAGAGGAGCTGATTTTTCTGCCGTGCATGGCATAATCATTTTGAATTTCGGTATTTGTTGTAATTAACACTGAAAGTTTTGCGGGTTTTTCCTTTTCTCATAAAATGTATACTACCCCCCCCCCCCCAATCCTCCATCTTCACACACTGTTTGGGGTGAGAGGAGAACAGATCTTTGGAAAAAAAGAGAAACGGTAGAAAGAACAATACATCATCTAGTCATGCAATTTAGGAAAATAAAGGAAAAAAGCAGCAGCAAGCCAGTTATGCTGACAGCCCTGTCCAGCTGAGCGGCAGTTCGGCTGCTGCTGAAATCCTACTTAGAGTAATGAATTTCAATGCCACTTGCCAGCCTAGGAGTGTTTGGGGGAGATAAAAGTCGAGCTGTGTGCTGTGCCTCTGACCTGGTTTTCAGTTCTAGACAACTTCCTGGTGTGGTTGCAGAAAGTTTGACTTTCCAGATGTGAGCATGAGGGCTTCGTTTTCTGGCCTGTAGTTTTATTGCTGTCTGCTTTAAGGCAGATTTTTGGAGGGGGGTTGTGGAGGGTTTAACTAGCTTTATAAGGTTTGCTGGAGTCTGCATGCTGATGAGCTGCCAATTTGCATTCTGCACCTTCGCAGCCATCACCTGCCCACAGCAGCACCATTACCCTACTTCCTGGGTCTCTGCTCTTCTATTTTCTACCTGCAGCCATTATTTTTTTTTTTCTTTAGAGCCTGGGGAATTCTCTTGCTCTTGCTGACTTCTTGCTTCATTCAAGCAACATGCCATCTGTCTATTTCAGTCAGGGAGCTTGGATGTCAAAGTCACAGGCACCTGCTCGATTTCATGAGGAATCATCATGGGAGCGGTGGTGTGCACCCTCAAAGGAAGACCCTGGGGCTCTCTTGATACCCCACCATCTAAACAAGTGCTCACTGGGCAGCTAGTAAACCCAGACCTCTGAGTGCAGTGTGCAGTAAAGAGAAGAATGCTTTGGCTTTGGCTCCTAGCTCCAAGGCTTTTAGATGCTTTGTTACATGGGGCAAATTGCTTCCCTAGGCTGCTGCAAGGACTAAGTGCCAGGATGCATGTTAAGTGTTTGGCATGTAGCAACAACTTTGGAGTCAGTGACCGTGACTCAGCTCCACCATTTAATAGCCATATGCCCTGGGCATGTCCCTAGCCTTGCTCAAGCTTCTGGTTCCTTATGGGTAGACTGGGGCAATAATAGGATTTATCTTGCCAGGTTGTAAGGATTAAGATAATGGTAATAATTCCCATTTGCTGATCTCTTACTCTATCAGCACCTACATGTTCTGTAGAATTGGCATATATATTTATGGTCTGATAATATATATATTGTAGTTATGCGAATGCACATAGAGACATTAAAAAGCAGTTGGTCTCTATGCATAGAGATTTATATGTATGCAATTGCATAGAGTTCTATGTATAAACATAGTGTAGAATATCATGTGTATATGTACGTATACTATATATACTATATATCTTTTAACAGTCTGGTTCTGTTGCTCAGGCTGGAGTGTAGTGGTGCAATTATGGCTCACTGCAACTTTGCTCTCCCAGGCTCAAAAGATCCTCCCACCTCAGCCTTCCTAGTAGCTGGCACCGCAGGTGTGCACCACCACACATAGCTTATCTTTTAATCTTTTGTAGAGATGGGGTCTTCCCTATGTTGCCCACACTGGTCTTGAACTCCTGGGCTCAAGTGATCCTCCAGCCTCTGCCTGCCTCCCCAAAGTGCTGGGATTATAGGCGTGAGCCACCATGCCTGGCCAAAATGTGTACATTATTTGATCTTTAAAATATTTGAATACATGAAATATATGGATACATGTACATTGTATAGATATATACATGATTAGAGAAAATGCTTTGTTAGGTTAAGTGTTTTGTGTGTTTTAATACATCTCATTGTAAGAACCCTTTAAGTTAATGGTGCAATTATCCCCAATTTATGGGTGAGGTAACTGAAAGAGGTTAGGAGAGGTTCTAAATGCTTTCTGTATGAACTCAGACACGTGTAAATATACATAGAGATTATATATTTTGTAGAGTGGCTGGCAATGTATTAAAAATGTAACATGTGTTGAGAATAATAGATAACAACACTTGGTCATTTTAGAAAATGACACTGTTGGTTTTAAAAGAATCCTCTGTATTTTCACCATAATGCCACCTTGCTACTGAGAGAACATTACCCCTTTGAGATAGTTGGCAAATTCCCTTCAGGCCGGATATCTGTGATCTGATCAGCCTTCACTATACAGGCTACAGAGGCTTCACTTGGCCACCCCCTGCCACCCCCGAGTCTTCCAGGAGGGCAACTGGTACAGAGCATGTAAGAATAGGCACTTGCAGGAGACTCTTCAAAAGGGCCAAGGCTCAATCCCAAATCTACCTCCCTTCAAACTGCAGACAGCAGCAGTGAGATGCCCTGGCTTTTCCCATGAGAATGAAGGACTCAGTTTTGTGTTCTGAGATGAACTGGTTCTTGGTCCAATATCAAGCAATCAAGTTCAGTCCTGAGCAATTGCACAATAAACATTTTGGACCCTTCAGAAAAGGACTGCAGCTTGTGAGTTTACATACAAATCTAATATATTCGTGTATGCACATACGTGTGTTATCCAGAATGAAGAAAAAACACAAGAACTCCCTCCCCCAACAAAAAAAGGCTTTGTAAGTTTTCCAACAAAAAATGATTTTATGAGAATACTCAGCGTGAGGAATTCATTGGTTTAACAAAAACCATTCTCATGACACCCTGTGATTGAGAATATGCTTTGATGTATAGGTACATGTAGGTATGTGCTTGTGGATGTATGCACAGAGATCCCATGTACACATGCACATGAGTGCACACACATTTGTCAGCTCTCCCAATGGCATGTCCTATTTGCAGGAAGAACCGAGCATGAACACAGTTACAAAGTTCACTGGAAGATGGTACCTCCCAGTTGATGATGGTTTTTAACCTCAGGAGTGCTGAAAGCGGAGGGGTCTAGGAATCTGCTTTTTCAAGCTCACCAGGTTCTAAGAAAGTCTGTAGCGCATAGGTTGGATGGACACTGTCTCAGCAGTAAAATGCTTTTGCTTGTGTGTGCACATGTGTGTATGCACGAGAGTGTGCCCACAAAAACTACATTTCCTTCCAAAATGGCTACTTCCCAGGAAGTAGAAACAGGCTTCAGAAGACATAGGTAACAAAAGTTGTCAGGCTGTTGAGTGGGAATTTAAAGATAGTGGTCCAAGCTAACTGAACTGTATCTGTAATATTTTAGTTTAACATGGAGAAGATTTTACTGTTCAATATATTGCTTTAAGAAATACATAGCTGGCCAGGCACGGTGGCTCGTGCCTGTCATCCCAGCACTTTGGGAGGCTAAGGTGGGTGGATTACCTGAGGCCAGGAGTTTGAGAACCAGCCTGGCCAATGTGGTGAAACCCCATCTCTACTAAAAATACAAAAACTAGCTGGATGTGGTAGCACGTGCCTGTAGTCCCAGCTACTAGGGAGGCTGAGGCAGGAGAATCACTTGAACCTGGGAGGCAGAGGTAGCAGTGAGCCGAGATCATGCCACTGCACCCCAGCCTTGGTGACAGAGCGAGACTCCATCTCAAAAAAGAAAAAGCCAGTGGGATGAAGCAATGGCTGCCCCTCAGGCATTGTCCACAGAAAATGCCAGCCAGCCTCTATTTCTGCATGAAGCATATGCATGGCATATGGGCTTACTTTCTCACCTCTGCCCACACTCCAGAGGGAGGACAGGAGTGGGATGGCAAGAATCTGCATCCACTGGCCAGGTCTCTTAAACTTGTTTGCTTCTGCCATCAGTTTTCTCTACATTTCACATAAAATTTAGATGCTTCTCTGTTTTGGATAAGAGCCTGCTTTTGGAGATTCTCATGTAAACTGTATCTGTCATCACCTCTTATATCCTCCTATTTAGTGGAGAAGGGCTCAGGTATAAAGCAGTATTTTAGGAAACCCTTATCCTCCCTCCCACCACTTGTGAGGATAAAGCTAGCGACTTGTTTCAATTAACATATCCATACATACTGTGTAAGGAGAGCACAAGAATCCCACATTTAACATCACCACTACCACCATCACCATCAATAACAAAGTGGGCACAGGCTTCAGGGTCAGACAGTTCTTCATGTTGTGCCCTCTTTCAACACTTGCTAGATACAGCTTTGGGCAAATCATATGACCTATCAGATCCTTCCTGTCCTCATAAAATAAGGGTAACGCTATCTTTAAGGACCAATTGACATAGGCCAATACAAGTTGATTTATAACTGGCATGGTCTTCATATATAAGGAGTTTACAGAAAAGGGATGATTAAATATACTGAAATAAGATATATGCTGTTAAGACAACCTGCAGTGTGGAAAAATGAGTGGAGAACAAAGAGTCTGTAGGTGGCACACAGGGTTAAACTGCTCATGTATAAAGTTCTCATTGGTCAGGTGAGAACATGCCTTGTCAGTTAAGGGTGCACATTCTGGAATCCTAGGGTGATCACCTGCTTGCTGTGTGACCTTGGGGAAATAAATCTTTGTGTCTCAGTTGCTTCACCTGTGGATAATAGCTTACAGTGTATGAAGTACTGCTGCAAGCACTTTATTAGATTGCT
The DNA here is from genome assembly GCF_028885625.2 of Pongo pygmaeus. Taxonomy (NCBI): domain Eukaryota; kingdom Metazoa; phylum Chordata; class Mammalia; order Primates; family Hominidae; genus Pongo; species Pongo pygmaeus. The sequence continues at coordinate 9,449,392 of NC_072391.2, read as the reverse complement.
TTCTTCTGCATAACTATATTAGGAGGTCAGTGAGATTATCCTGAGGTGCAGGTGAGGAAACTGAGGCACAACGCTTTGGTTTAATTCATCCTAGATTGCCACCAGCAAGTTGACAGAATCAGGGTGCACACTCAGAATATGTTTCTAGAACGCACATTTTAAAAATCTTTCAGTGATACCAACTTGATAGGAATATTAAGATAAAATGAGATAGGATTAAGATATTAAGTAACTAAATGGGGTGGACAGTTCAACCCTGATTTTAAAATAAGGAACACACGATTTTTGGCTCCTCATGAGCACTCAATGTATGTGAACTCTAGCTATATTTTTTTCATCTCATCCGACGTCTCCCAAAAAGTCGTTAATAGCGCAAACGTATTTGAGATGAGTGATGTGATGTATTTTGTTTTAAACTGAAGACTGACACTTCCATGCTAGGAGATAGCTAAGCTTAGTTCAGTTTCTTAAACAGCCAGGGTGAGTTCCCACTGACTTCTTTGGAAAAATGAGTGAGGAAGGGAAAGACTTTAATCCAGAAAACCAGGGAACTTGCAGGAGGCATCTGGTCTACTGGCGGCCAGGGCAGCCTGCTACTCACTTGGGCAACACCCACCCCACATCCCCGGGCAGGCCCAAGTGCAATCATAGCTGTGGATAACAAATCTACCCACTGAGGAAACCCATGGAAGCCAAATAACTCAGAACACCAGCTTGTACCTTTTCAGACTAAGCTTTTATTTTTTTGATATTACAAACCAGTTTTCTTTATTCACAAACCACTGTAAGTGATATAAACACTAATTTCTAAAGACAGATATACACATTTTCTGGGTTTGCAGATTGCGTGATGTGTGTGTTAAGAAGTCACTATATGCCACACATAATATTTTCCATAATTCATAATAGCAATAGTTATTTAGATAAATGAAAACATTCCAAATAAATACTGTTTAAAAAAATCCAAAATGTTTGTTTACATCTCTGACATACATTTTAAAATGACTTATTGGCATCTTGGAGTGCCTAGACAAAAGATTCTGCAACATCAGTTGGCACTCACTTACTCTAAATGATTTTATTAAAACTACGTACAGTCATGGGGGAAAGTACAGCTCATTGATGAAAATCAAAACCGCAAATGAATTTTACTTTAACCAACACAGTAAGAATTCTATGTTTGTGATTCAAAACACAATACAAATTCTGGATTTTGAAATCTGAGGCAATTGGGAGAAATTTATTCTCCATAGCCCCCTGCTCCTACTCTTTCTTCCCTCTGGAGGATGCCATAGTATTTTAATAACTCGTTTCCTTTAAGAACATCAACCAGGCACCCATTGCCATAACACTGTTTTCCAGGTGGGGGAATGAGAATGTCTTAGTGATGCTATAAAACACCCCCTTGCCCCTCCCCTCACCCACCCAAAGAAGTCTGGTGAAAAGAACACTTTATATGCTTTTGGCTGATAAGCAGCTCCCCCCTCCCCCTTTTCTCTTTTCAAGATCACTATCATCTGTCTTAGATATCGAAGCTACAGAAACTTTGTTTTCAAATCTTGTGAAACTTTATTGATGGTTTAATATCCAACTGATCTTACGGCATGCACATAGGATGGCAAGAGAAAGCTGGATCACACATTTTTTTTTTTTTTAAGTTTTGTCTGGTTTTGTTTTAAAGCAGAGTTGTTACAGCGGATTGGCAGGTTCACAGCGGTGAGAGTTGATAACTTACTGAAGTGCGTGCCACAGGGCCTGCACTGTACACATGAGGACTTAACCTATAGCAGCAAAACTACTCAGGGACAGCCTGCTGCTGTTGTTTTTATTTAAATACAAAAACAGGAAGACCCGTGACAGATACCCCAACTTAAGTTAACTTGTAAACAGGACAACGTGGAAAGTTCAAACAGAAGTACAGACAAACTGCAATTTTTCGGCTGTGTCACTCTGGCCCTGCATCCGAGAAACGTGGGGAGACATTGTTCTTTTGGGATGAAGAGGGTGGATCTACTTTTTTCTTTTCTTTTTTTGCATCCTTCTGACAAGTGTCCTGGGCCTTGGAGACAGAACTAAAGAGATCATTTTGAGATAATCCTTGGGTATAGGAAAGAGGTGGAAGGGCAGGATCTCACGGACTGAAAAATTGCAGATTGTTCACACAACGCAGTCACGTTTCAAAAAGTACCAAGCTGATGAAAATACCATGATTATCTCTACTCAATGATTGCAATACTTGTAAAATGCTTCTATAAATCCGAATATGATTATCATGTAATTCCATAAAAATTATACGTCTGTCTCTAACAGTTGTTCTACTAGGCTAAAACTAAAGCTTCATAGACTGTTTCTAGAACTTAACAACTCCACTGCACAGATGTAAATTTTATACATTTTTTTTTTTAACTGGTACAAAGAATTTAAGTTTTTATTACTTTCTTTTTTTGGAAAAAAAGAAAAAAATAGAAACAGTGCTTTTTATCACCTTTTTATTAATGTTATTTTTTTCCCTCCCATAATATAAAAGTCAGCAATGATATCAATAATTTATTATACTGGAAGAAATATAAAAAGAATGCTTGTTGATGGCCTAACTAGCGGGTTTTTTTTTTTTTTCCTAAATAGCGACTGGTTAAGAAGCTGAATACTGCCGGGTGGAATGGTTTAAAGGGTGGGTTTGCACAGCTTCATTCAACTCAGATGCACAAGTGCTACTAGAAGCACCCCCTTAACAACATAACCTTTGGCTTGAACTGGCGATGAGTAACTTAGAACCAGTGATAAATGATGGTTGGTGCAGTGGGTCGTTTAGATTCATCAGTTACATTTTTTTTCTTTTTTTCTTTCAGCCAAACCCCAGTTCCAATCCCCTAAGCCCCTCCCAGCCTCCCCTTCCACAAAATAAAATAATGCAGATGCAGAAAAAAATGACTACTGTAGTCACTTACACTCTTCCCAAACAGCTGATAACCCCAGTAGCTTAATATTCAGCATATATAATTCATTTACATAATATAGCACTCTGGATATGGCCCTAAACCAGTTTTTATTCATTATCTAGCATCTGTCTAGATCAACCACAAAAACTCCTACAGCCAGCAACCAAACTACGGAACCTTCAGAAATTAAAGACCCACAATATTAAAATACACAGAACAAAATATCTGAGGTATAAGATAAAAAATGTAATTTTTTTCCTTTTTATTTGTATTTTTTTTTTTTAGAGTTGCTAAAATGATGTACTACTGCATGTATTGCAATACTCAGGCCTCGGAAAGCTTCCTTTCTCCCCACATTGGAAGGTTTTTATGGTTTTGTCATTTAGTATGGAGCAAAACGGTTGTATCCCCCTCGGTATATACTAGCCTGCAATGAAGAAAGAACGAGACCCACATCATCAGCATGGCTCCTAGTCTTGGCATCAGTCAAAGGTGCAAAAGCATTCTGAAACAAAGCAATTTGAGGGGTGTGTTTTTTACATTTTCCTTTTGCAACATGTGGATCATCAAAAAGACTAATGTGAAAAATAGACACTCAAAACCAACCGAAATGGAGGCACCCCTACCCATCCCAGGTCATTCTTGGAGAACTAAAGATAGGGCCATTCCTGACCTTCCCCAATAGCTCCTCCTAAAGAAATTCTCTCCAAAAGCAAATTCTGTCAGCCAGTCCTCTTAGCTAAAAAGGACTCTGTTATAAGCTGGACAATGGAAGGATTTTCATTGTCTCATTTTTTTATAACACAATAATCTACACTTGAGGTTGAATTTGGACAATTTATTGAATGTAATTCAACTCTCCAACACATTCCTCATGTGGACTAGGTGTTGAAGCAGAGTTGTTGAATGCAGAATTGGGATGAAAATCTCAATCTACTTCTTACTTGACTTGGCTCTGCAAGCTGTATGGAATCTGATCTTGAGAAGGGAGTTGTGGAGTTGTACAGATGAATTGCTTGATGTAATTAAGCTTGTGCAAAACAGTGTTTCCAAATCATGGCTGATTTTCTATGACTGAGCTTCAGTGAACTGTCTGGCCATGGCTTTAATGGCTACAAGGTGGCACTTAACGATTTTCTTTTTCTAAAGGTATTGGCAATTCAAATGAATGCCTATGGGGATTCATTTTTAGAATAAGGACTGATATTCTTGATCCAAGCAGAAAACTGCATGCCAAAGCTTTGTAATGATTGCATATGCTCTCACGTGATGGGCACGTCTTACTGTACTCAAGAGTTTCAGTGCATAGAAGTTTGAACAAGTACAGGCAAGTTCACCCCACCCTTACCTCCCATTTTTTACCCTCCCCGCACCCCCTCCCAAAACAAAAACCCAGACCTGCCCCAAAACAAAAGACAACCCCCAAACCCAGCTGATTCCTTCTACTTTCTTATGTACTAGGTACACACACAAAGTGTGCCCCTCTCTATTTTCTTTCCTGGGCGACTATGACTTTAAACATGAATTGTAATAGGGGAGGAGAGGCAGTCAGATTCTCAGCTGCCTGACAGCAGAGGCCTGGAAGTGTGCAGCTTAGCTCCTCTGAAGTCTGTGCTGGGGCTGGAACCTTGGGGCTATGTGAATGAGCAGCAAGGGAGGAAAAAAAAAGAAAAAAAAAAGTTCTGCATTGACACTGCATTCGGTTAGTGATGGATTTAATTATCAAAATGACTAATTATTCCATTAAGGTAAGTGCTCTGCTAGGTGAGACTTGCAAAATTAGAAATATAATAACTTACATGCACTACATTGCCAAGAAATTAAGACATTTATCAAGTTTACTGGAAGGATTAATGTGGCATTTTAGCTGCTGTTAGCACAAGAGACAAATTCAATTAAGGGGAAGTGAGAGGACGTCAACCCGTACTGAGGTCCCAGCTGGGGAAAGGGAAGGGAGGCAGGAAGAAGTGAGGACAAGGAGAAACTGGTACTCACCATGGCACCAACGCCGTAGGTGGGGGCTGGAGCAAGTGCGTGGTGGTAGGGGTCGGCAGCATAAACTCGTCCGTAACTGAAAGGAAAATAGAGGTGAAGATTGATCCATAGTATACGATTACAAAACAATAACAATCATAAAATCCAAAATACCAAGACAGTATGCAGAGGCCCTACACATCTCAGAGAGAGAAGCAAATTCTACTCTGCCACGTAATAGAAGAAGAGTTCATCTGTACACAATGCATTTTTTGTGCATTTAACATGGTTGATATTGCTATGTTTAACAGATAAATACACATATACACATACACACACGTACTTGTATATGATTTCCCTGCCTCCCCCCATAATACTGTTTCTACACTGCTCAAGCAGCTGCCTCAGAGATTGAGGTAGGCAAGAAAGAAACAACTTTTGAAGTATTAAGCCCAGCAGCCACAGAGGGTATGTTAATTCTCAAGAGAGTGCCTTTTTCTCCTGATTCAGCTGTCACCATTCAAGTGAAATAGGGTGAATCAGAAAGGGTGAAGTGAACCTGTCTGAAGTTAGTGTCCACCATCTTAGAATGGAAAGGAACAAGTATATTTGAATGGAAGCACTCTTGAAGTGTCTGTGGGAACCCCATTCCTATTCAATCACACTGATTTGGTTTTGATCCTATTATTCCAGAACTTCTGTCTCATTCATCGATGGCCAGGTTCTGGGAAGGGAGAGGCATTTGAAACAACAAATCTTAATGACATTTACTCATCTTTGTGTTTTTCTGTCTCTACCATCCTACTACCTGCCATGGCTTTTGGTATAGGCTTTAGAATGAAAATGGAGAAGAGATGGAAACCAAATGTACTGAATGCCTATTAAATATCTGGAAGTGAATTTTTTTTTTTTTTTTAAGGAATCAGATGTGAAGTCACTTGCTCAAGGTCACATAACTAGACAGAGCAGATCCTTATTTTTTTGGGGTGGGGAGTCGGGAGGGGGGAGACAAACTCTTGATATGTTGTTGTTCAGGCTGGTTCAAAACTCTGGGGTTCAAGTAATCTACCCGCCTCAGCCTCTCAGTGTTAGGATTACAGGCATGAGCCCCTGCACCCAGCCTGATCCTTGAATCTCTTAGGGCAACTTGCATGCTTGGTCCACTGTATCCTGTGCCTGTACTTGTTTCCCCTGCCAGATATTTTCCTGGAGATAGTTTGAATGCTGCAATCTTAATACTGACTGAAGCTGACGTCCTTCCTTGAAAGCTGATCCTGGAATAGATTCCTGTGCAAGTAACTTATCGAATGGGGTGTCCTCAAGAGGAAGAGAGGGGCAAGTAGGTCAGAGCAAGGGGAAAAAAAGGCAAGGTCTGAGATGAAGAATATCTGCCACCTGATCCTATGAGTTTCATGCTACAGTCGGTTCCACCTGGAGACAAGTGGGTTGGCTTTTTAATGCCTACATAAGTTTTCAGCATTAGCTGTGGGCTTTCCTGAGGGGTGAGTGATGCACCACTGAGTAAAAGTAGCTTCCTCTGACATGGGGCAATTTTCTGGAGAAGGGAACAACTGTACTGTTAGGAAGCAACATTCACAGCAGCTCGGGATGAATGCCTCAGCCACTCACTGGGGTCTACGTGGTTTGATTCTTTGACCATTTCCTGAATGAAGAAACAAGGCTGGCAGAAATGGTTTGTCTGCATTATCAACTTTAAGCTCATCCCTTAGAGTTCAATTTGCATGTACCTTTTCCCTCTCCTTTCCTGTTTTCCCCCATTTTCCTTCTAATCTTTCTCATGGTTGGTAGATAAGTGATACCAATCCAAATACATGCTTGACCCCCTCACACCATGGAGTCTGGAAAGGTGAAGAAAGCGGGATTGATGGACCTTCTCAGACTCCAAGTTAGACCCCAGGTGGAATAAAACAATTGATTATACCAGGTTTGCACTGGGCATGTTCCAACTCTCAAGCCCATCTGCCTGTGTCAAAGGGCACTTGAGTGCAAATAATCTAGATGAGGCTTTCAGCTTCAAGAGGATTCTCCTGATCCTCAAACAATGACATGAAGGGATGCCTCTCTTCTGAGGTGAATCTGTGAGTGAAACTGACAGTCATCTCCCTCTTGCCTTTCATTCTTTGGGGACACCCTTCAGTGCTTCTTATCAAAAAATGGTCTTTGATCAAAGATTATCCTTCTCTCTGGGAGGAAAAACAGGTATTGATCAAAGATTATCCTTCTCTCTGGGAGGAAAAACAGGTATAGGTCTAAGGGCAGATGCGTTAAAAAGTTTTTGAAAAAATAGTCAGAGAGGTCACTCCTGAGACCTGGGCCTTTACCCACTTAACTAGAAATACATAGTAACAGGCATAAAAGGAAAATTATAACCTTGGTATTGGTGTTTATTTCATGAGGGAATGAAGTCTGTGATTGGTCCAGAGAACAATCTGTTAAAAGGGTTATTTTTAATGTACTTACATTGGCAAAGCTGTTTCATAAATAGGATATAAACTGCAAAGGCAAACTGAAATCCTTGAGACTTTGTTAAGTGATGTTATGGCATGGTGTTACTTCAAAACCAATGTGAAAAGATGCAAATTCAGATATTTTATTTTAAAAATTGGGGAAATAGTTTTACTGTGGCAATAATCTCCTTTTCTGGGGAGACACTATAGGGGCAGTTTGAATGTATTCAATAAAAGCGTAGCTCCCACCTTTTCCTACTGCATGCTTTAGTGGTAAATTCTATAACACTAGGCATAGTTTCAACCTTTGTGGAAAACCTAAGGTAACAATTTGGCAGTATTCTCTTCCAAGGCAGAAGGAAAATACAGCAGCACTGAACTATTCCTCAGAAACGAGCTGGCTTCTTTTCTCCTCAGGGTGACCTCTACCTTCAGAATCCAATGGTTTTATTATGATTAATAAATTTCATTTCCACAGAGGAAAAGAGACCATGTCAGCTCAAACTGAAAGCAAGGAGGCTTCTTTTCAAATGCTAATTTCCAAACACGCCCTTGTGTGACACTACAATTTAGACACAAGGTTATTAGGGAAGAAGATGTGGACTTGAGTGCTATGTTTGCAGCAGATATGCCAAGCATGTCAGCAATCTGATGTCCTCAGAGCTGGCTAAGCACAGCCCAGAGATAGAGTGCAGCAATGCCCAGGACGTCCACAGGAATGATGGGAAGATGGCTTAAGGTCGCCATGTTAGGACATGACCTGCAATATGGTCATCCTCCACACCATGCATCCCTGGCCAAAGTGGGCAGTAGTGCAGTCAGGTCATGATGATTTCCATGTGCCCACTTCCCATCCATCAGTAATTTCAGAAGAAATCTTAAATGTGTCCACTTTACTCCATGCACACGATGACTACACTAATATATGCCACTAGCTCATCAAAACCAACTCAACAGCCAGAAATCTTGTCTCCTTTTTTCAACTCTTGCTCCTTCAAACCAGCAGCTATTTACATGTATCAAATCTCTCAAGTCTGTCCGTCTATGCACTTAAATATAAAACTAATCCTATCAGTCCCGGCTTAAAACCCTTCAATGGGTTTCCATTGATCCTAGAATAAAATCCAAACTTGAATAAGCTGCCTCTGTCCCTCTTTCAATCTTCATCTTCCTTCCCTTGGTTACTGTGCTCCAGGCACATAGGATTTTTTAAAAATTTAATTTAATATTTTTTTGAGACAGTCTTGCTCTGTTGCCCAGGCTGGAGTGCAGTGGCGTGATCTCGGCTCACTGCAAGCTCCGTCTCCCAGGTTCACACCATTCTCCTGCCTCAGCCTCCCGAGTAGCTGGGATTACAGGTGCCTGCCACCACGCCTGGCTAATTTTTGTATTTTTAGTAGATATGGGGCTTCACTGTGTTAGCCACGATGGTTTTGATCTCCTGACCTTGTGATCTTCCTGCCTCGCCCTCCCAAAGTGCTGGGATTACAGGCGTGAGCCACCATGCCTGGCCCACACAGGCTTTCTTAATCATTCCGGCACACATGCAAATCCATTTTCTGCTCAGTCTTGGCACGTGCTCACCCTCCACCTGACTTTCATCTTTTATGTTTCAAATCAAATGTCCCTTCCCTAGAGAAATGAAGAGATGCTTCTTTCTCTGGCTCTCTGCCTTTTCTTTTTTTTTTCTTTTGAGAGAGAGTCTTGCTTTGTTGCCTAGGCTAGAGTTCAGTGACATGATCTCGGCTCACTCTAACCTCTGCCTCCTGGGTTCAAGCGATTCTGCCTCAGCCTCCCCAGTTGCTGGGATTACAGGTGCCCATCACCATGCCTGACTAAGTTTCGTATTTTTACTAGACAGCGTTTCACCATGTTGGCCAGGTGGGTCTCAAACTCATAAACTCAAGTGAACTGCCTGCCTTGGCCTCCCAAAGTGCTAGGATTACAAAGATGAGCTACCCCACCCAGCCTGGCTGCTTTTCTTTTTAAGGGCACTTTCCAACTTCATCCCTACCCCTTCATGTTGTATAGCAACTCTAATAATCTAATTTCCCACTCCACCTGATCATTTACCTTCCACCCTCCTGGAACGAGAGCTCCATGGAGGCTGGGGCAGCGTCTATTTTGTGTGCCATTGCATCCCCAATGTCTAGAACAGCGCAGGTAGAGAGGGGTAGGCCAATGGTACCCCAAGAGAGGAGGCAGCAAGACAAAGGAGTAAAGAGAGAAATGGGGCCTGGGAGAGACACTCATGCCTGTAATTACGATCCCATTAATACAATCTATCAGTAGGAAGATTCTTTGAGATACGCTTTTTGAAGATTCTGGGTCAGCTGCTCCCAGACACATTCAGGATGCTTCAAGACAGAAGAAAACTTTCTGGGGACTCTAGAAATAGTGTATAATTTTTACATCATTTCTGTGAGTTTGCAAAACACTGGCCAAGTTGCCATAAAACTCATCAAAAGCCACTCATCAAAAGCCTTTAGGGAAAAACTAAACAAAGATATAAAAGAGGAGTGCTTTCCTGGCTAATTCACCATGATTTGCAACCATCATAAGACCTCATCTTTTTGACCTTTAGCAACAAGTTAAAACTGGGAAGCAACCCGAGGCCTTGGAGATTCAGGGCTTGGGGCAAGAAGATCCAGGTTTGAGTTCTGCTTTTATGATGTCCTTGCTCTCATGACTTGGACAGAGCATGCTCTCTGAGCCTCATCTTCCTCATTTGTAAAGCACTAGTTTTCTGACTGAGCCCTACCTAATTCAAGGTGCATTCAAGAAAACCAGGTAAATATTTATGATACACGGCTTCTTAGATGGTATTTCACAAACCAATCTCTCCCTCCTTGCCCGGACTTTTGGTCTGCAGACTCAAGTGAAAAATTCTATTCTAACATAATCACATGCAGCTCTACCGATCAAATTACAGATGCTTTTGGAGTTCAGATCTAATTTATGAGTTACAGATGTAGTTTAAATGGATATACTTACTTGAACTTAAGGTCGCGTTGGAGCAAAATGAATAAGTATGCAGCCCTTGAATGGGAATATGAACCCGTGTTTGTTAAAGTGCTTTATCAACTCTACTGAGACATGTTATTAAGAAGTACTATGTACACCTAGTTGAAACAAGCTGGATGCTAATGAAATACAATGGGCCCATGTTGGCACTCCACCCCAGGGTTTTAACATGATTTTCTTATAGGGCCACAGTAAGAACACTAATTTCACTATATTTTACTCCCTATTTTCATGAGGAGCGTTTATGCCCTGGGAACTTGTATTCTTCCATTAGTATCATCTCCCTATGCTTCTCACCCCAGAGATAGCTGGGGTGAATCCTGAGGAACAGAAAGATGAGTGAAATCTGCTCAGTTCTCAGACGAAGTGCAGAAGGTAGCAAAGACGTCCTAAACAGCCAAATTGCAGCAAGAAAGTGCATGGGCTTGTATCCCTCCCAACACAGAGAAGGGCTGCAGAGCATGCATTCAAAATGGGATGTCTCACCAGGGATCAATGAATGGCCCCAGTCTTTGCCATGCAATTAGGGATTACAGTGCCTCCTTTATCCTTATATCTAAGGCATAGTCTTAAGTATTTGGAAAAAAAAATGAATCCATGCAAGTCACACACTTACCATACAGCATACCAACAGGGCACCAACCATGGTTCAGTGGTTCTAAAAGCATGCTCTTTGGAGAGCCATGGTCTAGCTAAAGGGATGTTCTCTTTCACTTCCCTGTGTAGGGTCAAATGAGATCTAGTAGTTCTGGTGTCCACCCTGCTGGTTGCAGTGCTCTGGGGCGCCAGGTAAGAAGGGGGACATCAGAAGGTAACCTGCACCCAGGAAGAAGTGATTCTCATCCCACTCAGATATTCATCCTGTTTCATTGCCCTCATTTTTGGGGTTTGAGGACTTTTCCGAACGAACAATAAATGATGTGTAAATGAAAAATAAATGGTGTGTTGAAGACTATCCTTTGGTTTGCACTGTTGCTGGTATCATCACCAATCAGTTGTTGCTTTTCCCCATCTGGAGGAACTGCATCTGGAACACACATTCCAGACCAAGTTTTCTGTGTTTGGACAAAATGCTCAGCTTTCAGCAATTCTCAGGGGCTGGAAAGGAGTCACAGCCAATATTGGCCAGGAAAAGAAAGAACAAGACCAGAAGGGGAGGGCACATGGCTTCTGAGTTCTGCAGCACTGCCCCTGCTACTGCTTTACTTCCTTCTCTCATCCAACTACAAATAAATGAATCCATTGTCAATCATAAAGTGTTATGGGCATCTATGTTTTCCAACTCAACCATCCCGTACTCGTCACTAAATGAAAATGGAGCAAAACAATAAGATCTCACAGTCCTACTGAAAGAGGCTGAAGGCTTCTGACAAATCTCTTGACAATTCTGCAACTGCAGACTGACAGGTCCCCTCAGCTTGTGGGGATTCTGTGGGGTCAGAATGGAGACAAAAGCTCACTTCAAGGGATAAAGAAATGTAGTCCAGAATATGGGACCTCACAGAAGGTCTTCCAAAAATTCTGAGCTTAGGACACCTCAGTATATCTCTGAAATGATCAGTCTCTTACCTTCATGCCAATAAATATTTACCAGACAACCAAAATCTCTATTTTCAAATCCCAGAATCCCACAGATTTCAGGTTCTAGGGTCTGGGCTAATCCCAGTGTGCATCCATTTGAGAAAATGTTGGGGCAGTTATGGCCAAGATTTTAATCTTGCAGGAGAAGGGCCATTCAAGGAAAGGACAAGTTATCTCAGTGCACTATGCAGGTACGTGGAAAGACAACAGGTGCCAACCAGCTCACCTCTGCCCTACAGGAAGATTTCAGAAGGTTTCCAGAACCTCAGGCCACGCACCCTGGTTTGCTGCAACAGGGAAAAACCCTTCTGAAAGCATTAATATAACAGCTTGGATGTATTGGGAAATTCAGAAAGCAACGGTTTATCTAGGAAATGTTCCTGTTCACTTTCACTCTACAAGGGTCAACTGAGTTCTGGACTTCAGATCTGTTGGTCAGTTAGTGAACTTAGTGAGTATGTTCATGAGGGAAATACTCCTCTGTGGTTACTGTAGCCTTCTCCTAGTTTTAATTTGAGCAATGACTTATACATTTACTGACCATGGGGATGACCAAGCCCACTTATCCTCAAAGCTTCTCAAGATACTTGAGTTGGAGGAACTAAACCAGTCCCTAAACACCTAGAAGAGCAGTCCCTGGCCTTCTCGGCACCAGGGACCAGTTTTGTGGAAGACAGTTTTTCCACAGACCGGGGAGGTAGGGAATAGTTTCAGGAAAAAAACAGTTCCACTTCAGATCATGAGGCATTAGATTCTCAAAAGGAGTGTGCAACCTAGATGCCTCACATGCACAGTTTAGAGTAGGGTTTGTGCTCCCATGAGAATCTAATGCTGCCACTGATCAGATAGGAGATGGAGCTCAGGTAGTAATGTGAGGGGGCGGCTGCAAACAGGAAGCATTGCTCACCCCCTACCCCGCTCACCACCTGCTGTGTGTCCAGTTGGGGACCCCTGACCTAGAAAATGACTAAAAATGCAGCAAAATCTCCAAAAATGATACAAGTAGAAGTGGAAGAAATGATCCAAGATAACGTGGAGTCATCTCTACTTGGCTCTGAGTTTCATTGCTGCTAACTTTCTTAGCTTGTCTTTAAAGTGCTTAACTTCAGAAATCACTTAGCACATTTTTCAGCCTCGTGATTTCCCTGCCTCCCCTGGGAAGTAGGAGGGAACACATCTGAGCTTTTTAGACCCTACATGAGAAGCCACAGAACTTGTTTTTGCCCATGGATACCTGTCATACGTCAGAACTATGCATACATAGTACATACACAAATCCAACACTATGGCATCTAAAAGACTCAGACCATTTACCCATAGCAAATCCGATCGCATCATCTTTTCTCTATGCCACCAATGCCATTCAAAACCTCTTCCTATTCTGAAAATCTCTTCCTATTCTGAATCCCAACAACGGATTTGAGGGAAAGCAGAATAGCAGCCACTCTCGGAGTAGAGAAGACACAGTAAGTCCCACTTTTGGTGATGAAATTCTCCTGCCCCTAGAATACCTCCTCTAAAAAAGGAGCTGTAGGCACATTCTCTTTAATGCAGACCTCAAGGCCATCCTTCTCTTAGAAATTTCATTTCTCCTTTCTCTTTGTCTACTCCTGCTCTACCAAAATCACTAAGAATTTTTATTGTGCTTTGAAATCACCATGGCACCTCAGCTATAGTTTACCCCACAGGAGGAAAAACAAATTGTATCCCTCATGAGATTTTTCAATACCCTTCCACGAAGCAGGGTTGAACAGCAGCTGGGGATCCCTCAGTCAGAATTTCTAGAGTCAAACCCTGACTGTTACTTCTTGCTAAGTTATCTCAAAGTTCTTCTCTCTGAGTTGCTTATACCATGTATAAACGGAGATGATAATGGTGCATCCTGATCGTACAAGGCTGCAATGAGGGTGAGAGGAGGGTTATGATTACCAGTTAAGGACCAAACAAGTATCAGTTATTAAGACTGAGAGGATTGCATCTGTTGCCTCTTGTCTATTTTATATGTGGGATCAGTGAGCTTCCCGGTAAAGCCCCGGGGGGGTACATGTGTCAGAGCTACCCCTGAATTGGGTTGATGATCCAAAGTCTTATGTACTGGCATCTCCCATCCTCAAAGCAAGCAGATCAAAGATTGAGACAAGCATGGTGAGAAGTAGGGAGGTTCTGGGCCCTGAACCCCAAGGAGTGTCCCTCTACAGCACCAACACACCCACCTATCACCAGGAGGCAACGGTAAAATACAATATCAAGACACTGACAATGTCCAGATTATCTGTCACAACATTTTAACTGCTGGTGAACATCCCTCACCTCCAAATGACCAGTTCTTGGGGACACACAAACTCTTTCAATATTCACTTGAGCCAAATGAAAAATGTGGTTCTAAAATGGGATTGAGAGAAATATAATGAAAGCCACACATGCAAGACATATGTCATTTTAAATTTTACAGTAACCACATTTTAAAAAGTAAAAAGTGAACTCAGTTTTATTTTCTCCAGAATATTCAAACTGTCATCGCTACAATGTGTAACTCACAATTATTAATGATATATTTTACATAATTTTTGTACTAAGTTTTGGAAATCCAACATGCATTTTTTACTTACAACTCATCCTTGTGTGGACTGGCCACATCTCAAGGGCTCCACAGCCACATGTGAACACAACTTTAGCAGGTCCTACTGTGTGCTCTTTTTACCACTGAAACAAAAAACTTTGGCTGGGTGTGGTGGGCCCATGCCTGTACTCCCAGGACTTTGGTAGGCCAAAGGGGCAGGATGGCTTGAGGCCAGCAGTTTGAGATCAGCCTGGGCAATAGGGCGAGACCCCATTTCTTAAAAAAATTAAGATATTAGCTGGGTGTGGTAGCACATGCCTGTAGGTCCCAGCTACTAGGGAGGGTGAAGTGGGAGGATTGCTTGATCCCAGGAGGTCCAGGCTTGCAGTAAGCTAAGATCAGGCTATTGCACTGAACTCTCCAGCCTGGATGACAGAGACCCTATCTCAAAAAGAGAAGGTTCCCGAGTGATCAGTTAGTGTTTCCCAAGGTGTGAGGTCTTTTCTATTACAGTTATCTGGGGCAACTTATTAGAATGCAGATTTCCAGGCTCCCTCTCCAGACCTATGAATCAGAATCTCAGGGGCAGGGGAAGAAGACAAAACAGGCTCTGCATTTGTAACCAGTTCTCCAGGTGACTTTCATGCATTCTTCTAAAATTTGATAACCACCATTCCATTCTTTAAAATTCTGCATGCATGGTTACAGCACTTTCCCACTTAGGCTAATTCACACTGTCTAGATATGTTTAATTTTCACAAATTGATTAAACATACTTTATAGGGTATTGTTATTGCATGTAGCAAGCCTGAGACTATGCCTCATATACAGAAGATCCTCAATAAGTGGGAGTGTGTTTCCTAAGTTCCTTTGCTCATATGCCCCCTTAGCTCCCTGTACTTCCCCTATTATAATACACACCACACTTTATTGGAAACGGACCAATTAGCCACAAATCAATTTACTGCATGACAACTTTGCTGAATAATCAAATCACTAAAGTGCAGGAAAGACAATTAGATGAGACTTGCTGAAGGATCAATTAGAGGAATGGCCAATTTGGAAACTTCTAAATATTAAATATTACCTAAAGTTTTAACACAGCTGCCAGCATGTGTAGGTTGAGAAGTAGGGACAGAAAAATGAAAGGCGCTGGTGACACCTCCTTGTACCCTTGAACTTGCTTCTAATTGGTAACTTGGGTAGCAACATGTCCCACAAAGGACAGTTTCAACAGCTTTTGTAGATTGTTCACTTGGTTAAGGCTTTTTTGCAGACCCCTACCCTAACCCGACATGGTTGTGTCCCATACTCATCAGGAACTGAGATGAAAATGTGTCCCCAGGTTTGCTAAGGGAATGCATGGTGGGTCCTGGCATGGTGGAAGGGGCATATCTTCCCGCTAGTGAGTCCCAGCCTCCACCTACCCCCTTTATACACACACACAAACACACACCCTCCCTCACACACCCTTTGGGCATTTGGGCAGGGGATAGCTGGGAGCTTTCCACTTGGACTCTGTGTCTGAAACAACTATTTCAACCTGTCTGGTGGTTTTCAGGGACTAGGATATTGTTAATTGTTTTTCAGCCACTAACTTTCAGCAAAAAGACGTCTGGTGAATTAACCTAGAACCCACTTGGCCTGTTTAACCTTCTATCTTCCTTAATACACAACATGCTTCCTGACCTGATATCTGCTACCTCTATCCCCACAACCACACCAGTACTCCCAGCACACGGAAATAAACATGCCTGCTGCCTGAAGGGGACAAGCCAAGTTAAATAAACTTCCAGTGGAACAACCGCTAAAGAATCATACAGTGCCCTTGGGTCTCTTCCAAATAGTAACGACTTTGTCATCCGACTCACAAATACTAGTTTTACAGGAGCAAGATAACATAGTGGGGAAGGTAGAATTCCATCCGGAGTCAGAAGGTCAAAGTTTCAAGGGTGAAGAAAAAGGAGTGTGTGGAAGGCAGTGTGACCCAGAGGAAGTGTTGTGGCATCAGATAGACTCCAGTGTGACTGTGGAAGCTACTAAATGTTTCTGGACCTGAGTGTATGTTTTTTTTCACTTTCCAAAATGGGGAATAACACCTCGTTGAGCTGCTGTGATACACATATACATGCATATATAGTATATCATACATATACATTCATTATACATGCATGTATGTATATCATACTAGCACACATAATTTGCTCAATAAATGACAGTAAGTTACTAATTACACCCTGGAAAATTCAGCAAAGCCCCAACAACGGACAATTACTACAGGGATAAAGGGTTTCCTTTCCTCAGGGATTAAAGCCTTGGTGCTCAATGGAATTAACTGATAGACCCTTAGAACAAGAGTGGGGAGTAGCCATTTAACAGACTCGACCTTGTACACTTCTAATCTGCCAGTATGTCCTGTTTGTTCTCCCATCAAAATACAGCTTGAAGATGACCACTTCTCACCCGCAGCCACCCCACTAACCCAAGCCATTGTCACCCCTCTCTGGATAGCTGTAAGGGCCCCCCATCGCCCTTTGGTGCTATTTCTTCTGTTCTTTTGCAGTTTGGTCTCCACAAAGCAGTCTATCTGATCCTTAAAGTCAGATTACAACCCTCCCTCCAATGCCTCCGCATCACTCTTAAAATCCCGAATATGTTCTGTGGTCTCCAAGTTCTAACTTGTGCTGACCCCTGGCTACCTCCTAGATGTTATCTATAAAACTCACCTGTACTCATATCCGTGGGCCACAATGGATGTCTTACTCCTGGACACCTCAAGTATGTCTCAACCACAGGGTCTTTGCACCTGCTGTATGTTTCATGGGTCACACCTTCACTTTATTATATTTAGATCCCTCCTCAAATGTTACCCCCTCAGAGAAGCCTTCTCTGGCGGCTGAGTCTAAAATAGCATTGCACCTTACTTTCCATCCCCTCCCCTGCCTTTTGATTGATTATAGTAAGTTTATAACTTACTATGCATATATATTATCTGCTTATTCATATACGTGGTTTGGGATCTGTTCTCCCATACAATGAAGGTCTTTTGATGAGGGCTTCTCCTGACTCATTTAACGCTATGTCCCCGGGGCTTAGAACAATTCCTGACACCCAGAAAGGACTCAAGATATTAATAAACTAAAATGAATTTCTAGTCACTGATTAAGTAACTTGCTTTTCAGCCTCCATTCTCATACCAGACCCTTCTGCAACTACTACAATCACTAGCCCACCCTGGAAAATTCCTAATGAATCACAGAGGGAGACCTCCCATCTAAGAAGGGAAAATCATTTTCTCCCTTTTCGCCATCTATTGCAGAATCCAACTCATCAAAGGTTCTTGATGTTACTGAATGAGAACCTACTCAATTGTCCAAGCTGGATGCATTAGGCGGTGTCCTGCCCTGTTATAAAAGCCTAGTCCCAAGTGATACCCAACAGAGCACACATTCTTTGGGAAGAACCAAACCAAAACAACACAACTAATAGCATTGTTGAAACCCTTAGGTAAGAAAATAGATATCCTTGTAAATTAGTCTCACAGACCACAAATCTTAATGAAAAATGCCTATTCCATGTGGCTAGAAAAAGCAGACCAGATGTGTTGGCACTCTCCACAAAAGACTCACGTAAAAGGCATCGCTTTTCTTTGGGAAACTTGAACAAATCCTGAAATGCTGCTGTTCTACTGCTTAATGATTTTCATCTCACCATCTCCACCCTAAGCCCCTGACAGCTGCCTGTGCTTACCCATCCACCATGGGCATCAATGTGACAATAGCACCTCTTTATAAGAATTTCAGTTATAACAGCCATCAAGCCCCACACTGAGATTTTAAGCATGTTGATTTTCTTTTTCTCCATTTAAAAATAGAGAACTTGCCTTTTGTCAAACTCTGATATCCAGTAGATAGCAGGATTCAATAAACCTGCCCTAGTAAATGTTTTTATAAGGAGGTGGGAGCTCATTACAGTAGTGCTGTTTAGAATGTGGGTAGTGGGCACAGCAGGGTTGGTTTTTTTTTTTTTTTTTTTTTGATGGAGGCTTGCTCTGTCATCCAGGCTGCAGTACAGTGGCACAATCTCTGCTCACTGCAACCTCCACCTCCCCGGTTCAAGCAATTCCCTGCCTCAGTCTCCTAAGTAGCTGGGATTACAGGCATGTGCCACCACACCCGGCTAATTGTTGTATTTTTAGTAGAGATGGGGTTTCACCATGTTGGCCAGGCTGGTCTTAGACTCCTGACCCTCATGATCCACCCGCCTTGGCCTCCCAAAGCAGGTTTTTTCAGCATGTAGGAGATGACGCCCTAGAAGGCTTTCATTGAAACCACAAGTTACAACCTTTGTTGACTGAGCAGTTTTGATTTTTCATTTTCACTCTATGAGGAGGGTGAACTTGCTAGGAGATAATCTGACATTTGATTGATATGGGTGTCTCCTTTTTCATGCTTCATTCAAAATTCAGAGTTCAAATGGAACCTTATGAAGCATACAACATATTATTAAAATGTCCATGAAAGGACTAGGGATATCTTTCTCAATCTGAAATGTGATCAATAGCAATTCATTAAGAATTTACTAAGCAGCCATCTAGATTAGGTAGATGGAAACACTCACCCCACTCATGCAAACTTTCATTTTCTGTCGCCCTTCTTAGAAATATTGTGTGTGGATCACTTGCTTACAAGGCAGGGTTTAAGTCACGGGGCAAAATCAATATCTAACTTTTTCACGTTTGATCTAAGATGTCCAAATATAACCTAACATACTGGAACATGCACAGGGGTTAACAGAAGGCAGAGGCTGTAGTGCACTGAGGCATCTATACATGATGCCTATGAACATTTCAAATTAACATTATTCCCCACCCCTACCTCCCATTCCAAGTGGTCTCCCCTTTTGTTGCATGCTCCATTCCACTAAGGCTCTGAAAATGTTAAACAACTGTTATATTGCAGGAACATTCCCTGACACTCCCAGCAATTCAATTAACCATTGCATCTAGCATTGGGCATTAGTAAAGTGTTAAGGATGTCACCACCTCTCACAATGAGAAGCAGAGATACAAGTCTAGGGGTTAAGAGGGAAATTGCAGGACCATCATCAAAGCGGTTTTATAGAAATAGAGTGTACCGTCGCTTTAAAATGTCAGCATGCATCATGCATACCTCTTGAACTCACCAGGTAAGACTTTAAACCGTTATAAAGGCTGAGGCTGACCATATAAATAAAACTGACCCTGCCTTTTAGAACAGATAGTTGGGTGCACGTTCTTAGCTCTCTGTGCTTCCTTTCATTCATTCATTCTCACCAAAGGCAGTAAATAGGGAGTGAAACATTGGCACATAAGCCTTTCTTTACTGCACCATTGATAAAAGGTAACAGATGAGTGTTTACTTGTAAGGTTCAGTTTAATGTATGTGTCTGAAGATCATGGGATGCTCAGTTATGTAGTGATAAGTTGTAACGTCCTCCCTTGCAGGCTGAAAGCAACACATTGGCAAGACTTCCTAGTGATTGTTTTGGTCATAGTTTAGGCTTAAAAACGACAAAAGGAAAAAAAAGAAATCTAGTGTTAAGTCACTCACCTATCTTGGCATTTAATTAATTCCATACTAATGAAAGTACAAATTTAACTGTTCTGAACCACATCAAAGAAAAAAGACAGGTGTTATTTTGATGGACATATCATGCAGCTATGCAATTTCCATTTGCCAATGTCCTGGTTTCAAAACCAAAAGGACCTGGTCTCTCTAAGTCCTGCTACTTGAGAGATGTTTTACAAGAAAGGAAATAGAGGATCTTTGGCTAATAGAATGAAGATCCCCTTCTTATAAGACAGAGATAATTATATTCTCGAACGCCTCTAAGCTTTATAGATTCAGTCTTTTACAGCCTCTAATGTTCCATAAAGATCCCAAATAATTCACACATCAATCTCTATGAACCCAGACATAATACGTCAAAAAACATGGAAGTCATACGTCTGTGTACCTAATCTTCCTGTTCTGTATTTTACCATAAGAGCACTGATTATACTGTAAGATTTTCTTGTGGATTGATTCAACATAGTCTTACTTTTCTGGACCATGTATTATTAAAACCAGAAATAAAACATCAAAGTTAGCAAAATGCCTAATGTCGTCTTATATGGCAGAGCCTCAAGGCTTCAGCTGTATTCCAAAGATATAAGATCTTTTTTTTTTTTTTTTTTCTCTTAACTAAACTTTCTAGAGTGACCAACTGCAGCATGTGAAGAAGAAAAAAAAAAAGGATACTGAGACTTGGATGGATGCATCAAGAAGTAGCAATGTTTGTTACCTGCAGAGGTGTTACAAGAAATTTCATCTGCTGCAACGAAGACGAACTGATTTCTGGAAGAGAAGATAAAATTCACAATACTGCTCGCTCAGGGGGAAATGTGCTCTCTGCCAATTGCTTCGATGTGTACAGATGAGGGGAGGGAAGGGTGCTGCGTGTGAATGGATGTTGCGAGGAAATGTGCTGATGTACCTCAGAGTTTAGAAAGATGAAATACGCATGCGGGGACCTCTTAAAGTCATGGTAATGTCAGAATATGGACCATGTACAAGCTGTTGCACCAAATATTAATACTGTGTGTTACCAAAACATGCCAGGATATGTTTCTAAGGCTAAAGCATTTCAAATTGTGCTTATATGAATTTCTATGCTAAAGAGATTACTTTTTAAAATGAGACTACTGATTAAGAAACAGGGTATACTACAGCTAGCTAGAAAAATTATAAAATTCCAGACTTATAATATCAAAAAAAATTAAGAAAAAGGGCTGTCATTTCAGAAGACAATTTTATATGGTGATGTATTATGGATAATAATTTCCTCATCAAACCAGGCTTGCTACATAGAGCTAAGAGAACTTGTCAATTGAAATAAACCCTATCTTTCCAAATTATTTTTAATGATGCAGTATTAAAAATAATGAAAACAGAAAATGCTGTTACTTTTAGTAAACCCAGCAAGATGATAAAACTCCCTTAAGATGTTTCCAACTGTGACACTTCCACAACGTAATGTGTTCTAATTCAAAGGTACTACTTACTCGTCTACAAATAAGATCGTCTGTGTCAAATTATAAAAATGGCACAATGAGGTTGGCTAGGTTCTTAAATGCCTCAAAAGCAGCAGTACAGGGGCTCTGGGTTTTCATCAGTTAGATTTTTACCATGCCTATGGATCACCAAGAACCAAGATAAATGCATTTTTCTTCTTAGTGTGATTGGTTTTGTTCAAATGTTTCAGTGCTTCAAAAGGTATCTAGTGATGGAGCATTTCTTAAAACATCTTAAGAAAGTTTTACTGTTGCAAGAGGTACAACCTGGAATATAAATAGAGCTGCCATTTGAATATTCCCTAGAATTTCACATTCAGTTAAATTCTAGTCATTTCTACACCAATAAAATATAAACAAGTTATACGTGCTTTGAGAATAGTATTTTTAGTACTTTTCTCCTACATAACAAGTCACAGCTAAGTTTATCAATCACTTTCCTTGACAATAAAAGTTAACGTAAGATTTTGGGTTATCTTTTTGACAGACTTTTTGAGCCCCATGAATATCTGGCCCCAGATTCCCTATGTTTGAGGAGCAATAAAATTTATCCCTGAAAACAAAGGAGATATTTTGGTTGAATATTTGACTTACTCACCTTTGACCTATACAAGGGGCAATAACACAGGAATTCCTAACTACAGGTGTGATATTCTGGGGTGCACAAAAGAAGCACTTAGCATAACCTCTATTTACAGAATGCTAATAAGGATGCTACCATAAGCAAGAATGGAGGCCTGGTTTATCCAAAGCGGCAAGGTCTTTGCGCTAGGCATCCACATATCTCTGGCAGGAGGGTGGGGCAGCTCTACCCAATTTCTACTGCCTAAGCCTAGAACAGATTGCTAGCTTGTGTTCCCTTTCTGCAATTTTCCCTAAAGAACTGTCCAGTGTGCTAGACATGAGGAAAGCCACTCGGAGACAAAAACAGATGTAAAATTGTGACTGAACGAATAGGGAACTTTTAAAATGCAACCTACAAGTATGATCAGAAACAGCCCTGTAAGAAACTAGGCTTGTTTTTAAAAAATTGTTTCAGAATTTTACAGTATGATGGTGTCCTTGAAAGTATTCTTTTTGACACTCTGCTCTTAACCTTAAACTACCCTTTTTCCTTCCTCCATCCTCCTCCTTTCTTCCTCTCTTCCTCTCCTACCCTTTCCTTTTCTCCTTTCCTTTCTATTCTTTTCTTTCCCTTCATTCTTTCTCTCCTCCACTTTTTTGAAAATCTATGTGTATTGATTTTTCTTTTATTTTTTACCCGTGGTCTCTTTTTGATCCCTAAGTTTCAGAACAAAAGTGACTACTCCCTTTGACAACTCACCCTCTTCAAAAGAGTTGGCTTAGATTACTTCTGACTACAAATTCACATCTGTTTCAAGGCAGAGTTCTCAACAATCGTGACATTTAAAAGGAGTTAACAGCTACCAGTTAAGTATTTTTCTGACGTATCCATTCTGTACTATTTTATTTTTTAATCCACATAAATACTCCCACTACATCCCAGAAAGGTCACCATAAGGTGTCAGAAAGTGCCTTTCTTATAGAGTTCATTAATTAATTCCATGAATTCCATCTGTGTGATAACTACTTCCCTGAACAATGCTTTCATCAATTGATAAGTGCAATTAACAGGAAATGTCTGTAAAATCAGATTGGCTTTGGTGGCCTACAATGTCAGGCCAACAGAAGAATTCTGGTAGAGTTCTAAGGGGAGATTGCATGTTGCTGTCTATATTCACCATGTTATGCCATTTTATGTACAGCTGTTTCACCTTGAACATTAAGGCATTATTGATTTAGAGGGCCCATAAATGGATCATCTATGACCCTCTCTCAAGCCATTTGCCCCAAATGACCAGAGACACATATGATCAAAGAGACGAATGTCTCTGCTATATCCAAACAACTTCAGGAAAAATTAAAAGATCAGAACAATGCAGGTATATTCTGGACAGTAGGGCTCCCTCTCAGGAGAAGAAAGAAGGCTGGTACCAGGGTCTGTCTCCTTATGCAAACCCTAGTGTGCTGCTTTCTCTCAACACAGACCCATGAATTTAAACTTCAAAATGCACCGATTTTCCACAAACTGGTCTGTTCCTTAGTTGTTAATAAAGCAAGTCTGGCTGAGTCGTTCTCAACCTTGGCTGCACGTTGTAAATAATCGGTGCACTTCTAAAAATTTCTGGTTACCAAGCTACACTGAAGACCAATTAAATGGTAACCTCTGAAACTGGGTCTCGGGCATCAGCACTTTTTAAATACTTCCAAGTGATTCTAATGTGCTAACGTTCTTTGTTTGAAAATCACTTGTTGAGTTGAATGGTCCTCACCTTGGCTGCTCCTTAGATACATAGAGGTTAAAAGAGTGCCAGTGATAGGGCCCACTCCTGAGGGTTCTGCTTTAATTGATCTGCAGTAGGGTCTGGAAAGTAGTTTGGAAAATGCTCTGTAGGTGACTCTAATATGTGGCCCAGCTGAGAAGCAGTGTTATGGCACCAAGGCAGAGGGATTCGAGAGATTCAAGGAAGTGGATTCAAGGAAGGGATTCAAGGGAGTTGAATCACTGAATCTCTTCCAACTTTGGTTTCTACTTTTGCAACTTCTATTTCGCCATCATGCTTGCCTCCAGGGCAACCTAGCTACTTAGGTTTTAGACTGTGCAACCACACAAACCTGATACAGTATCCAAGAAAGGGTACTTCTAGTTTCTAGATGCCTTCTAAGAGTTGACGTTAAACCTCATCCTGACAGAGAAACTGCTCTACAGTGGCCATGTCATACTCTTGGTATTTGAGTTCTTCCTTACCTGTTCCTCTTACTGGACCATTTATTATGGATTTACTCAAGATCATCCTTGCTTGAGTTTTTCCATTTTTCCTTGAGTTGGCCCCTAATTTTTGTCTTTTCCCATTCCTGTCACCCAAAACTTCTATGTTCTACCTCTCCTTCCACTCCAAAATTTCTCAAACTTCCCTGAAGATAAGAATGCCTAGAATGCTCATTCAAGGTATAGATTCCTGGGTTTCAACTCTGACCACCTGAATCAGAATTTCCAGGAGAGAGGTCTGGTAATCTATACACTTAATAAGAACTCAGGTCTGCCTATTGATCAACCCCATGGGCACTCATTTTCACTGTGCTCTAGGTAGCAGATTCTGCTGTGAGGGAATCACGCCTCCTGCTACTTCTTACCTTGAAGTTTGGGCAACCTTGCTAAGAAATCTGCAAGTTCATTCCTATTTTCACTCCAAAGCTCACCTGTCCCAGGAAGATTGTTTTGAATTGGAAAGGCTTGGTTGGGGGTGGAGAAGAGGAAGGATTACTAATGTATGAAAAATGATGGAATGGCCAAATTGAGTTCAAGGGAGAAGGCTGTGTTTGTCTTGGCTCATGGGAATGTTGACTGCAACAGCTACTATCTAACACTGAAGGGGCACTTATGACTGCAAGTTGCCAAGTGTCATATCTTTCTATGTATTCATTTAATTTTTCTCATAACCCTTCTTTTTATCCTCCTCTTGTAGATGAGGAAACTGAGGCATGGAAAAGTTATATAATGCGAGCAGCTGTTAAGTGGTAGAGGTGAAACCTGAACACAGTTGGCTTGGCTCAAGACACAAGCTTTTACTATCTAAGGTTCTGCTTGGGAACATTCACGTAGGGGGTATTTAATCAGCAGTGGGGTGTGATGTCTCTGTGGAGTAACTTAATATTCTGAATCTTCATTTCCTCTAAGAAATATTTGAACTCCTCTTTGAGTATAATTGAGAGAGAGAGAATTAAAAACATATTCTGATTTAACAACAACTTGATTATGAAATGGTATATGCCATGGTCTTTCTCTTTCACTCTTATGTCACCAGGCTGACTAATCTTTTAAGATGGTTTTATAGATCAACCATCTACACTCTATCTGCCTCAGCTAGTGGGTACACTTAAATTAGTCCTGTGGGTTGCCACATATCACCCTCATAGCCCACTTTTGTTCCTTAGGCTAAATCTCATCTTTTGGCAGTTTTCCTTCTGAAAAATTACCCATGGCTGAATTCTCAGAGTTAAATTAAGACAGTAGCCAGCCCGTGTTGCTGGAGGGGACATGAGAGGCTAGATATCAAGTCAGAGAAAACTTTTGGTGTGGGCAGGTGGGAGGTAAACATTCCCCATATCAAATAATACTGTCTTTAAGTCTCATTGGTAAAGATTCTGGTCACTTCTCATTCTTTGGCTTCTTAATTCTGTTACATTGCTATTGTTACATAGATCTCAGGATCGATATCACTCATAGCAAGATTCTTCTTGTATCCAATGCTATGAATATTCAATCTCTTTCTCTCTCTCTCTCTCTCTCACACACACACACACACATTTAAACCTTCCAAGGATGCCTGCTAGGCAATCCCTACAGCTGAGAAGTTGGTCTTCTGGCCTGGTAGATGGCAGCCAAGATGCCCCAAGATAGTAGTGGGACAAAGTCCAATTCTACCTGTACGTATTGGGATATCTGTTGTTTATAAGGCAGAGGTTCTTAGCCCTGACTGCCCAGCCAATACTTTGTTTTTTAATAAATATTCAGCTAGAATTATTTTTTAAATAAAATACCAATGACCAGGCCCATACCCCGGTCATTTAAGTTCGGCATCTTTGAGAGTGGTTCCCATGCACAGATATGCCTGAAAAACCCTTGGGGTTGATTCTCATCTGTCAGCCAGCATGGAGAACTCATCTCACTGTATGAATACCTCTCTGAACATATGTATCTTGCCTCTGCAGGAAACAGTTGTCTTTTGGGTTTAAAGTAAATTGCGCTAGTGTTGATTTTAACATTTTATACTCAATATTTTAATTGCTAATTATAGTAATTATAGTAGTTATAATTAGTAATTGTTTTATAATCATGCTTACCAGGATCCTTCCTTTTTTACATGTAAAATTAAGGTGGAAAGTCACAATAATCAGTTTATTCTTGTTGTTAAAGTTGCTAGATGTGCCATATGGAACTCAGCCATGAGTGTTTTCTGAATATTAAACATAATATGCAGATATGATGCACCTATTAAAATTCATATTGCTGATCTTACCAAATAGTTGACTCACATCATTCAGCCTTCAGATTGTAAATGAGGGGCTTGCTACATATCAGGCACTGAGCTAAGTCTAAGGGGTCTGATGCTATCTATGCTCATAGCCCTTAAATCACTGGAGTATCTTCGACTTGCCTGTTGGGAAGCTCGTAATCTAATTTATATTTCAGTTTTATCACCTTCAAAGGGAGGTTCCTTGCAATCAGTATTTTACCTCCTTCCCACATACAATACTAATATTCTACTCCAGAATGGTAAAAATTCCATTCAGATTCATATTTTTTACCTGCCCTGTCACTTTTATTCAGTTTAGTGTTGTCATGTGCACTTCAATACACTGTGGCAAATTGTAGAATGAGACAGGGTATACACAGACAAGTAACCAAATGGATTGATTATAGAAAGCTCTCAGACAGGGTATACACAGACAAGTAACCAAATAGATTGATTATAGAAAGCTCTCAAAGGTTCTACACCTATCTATCCGTTTTTGAAAAGGGGGAACACATGAAAATACACTTGAAAATATTTCATTTAGACACAGTTCCTATTGCTAACATGATATACGTAAAGAAGCTTAAGCAGAAGATAAGGTCAGTGAATCTCTCCCCAGTTTGGCTGTTGTACCAGAAAAATATCTGAGTTTTGGAAATTCAAACCCAAGTTCATCTCCATTACCTGGAGACCTTGAACAGTTCCCTTTTGTCATTTTAGTTCCTCCAACATTTAACATTCTCCCGAGTTCCCACTGGACTTCTTGTCTAGGCTCAGGTGAAAGAGAACCAACTGTGAATCTGGAAACCATGCTTTGTTGCATACAAGCTGTATTCCAATAGAAAATTCATTTCACCTGTCTGGGCCTCAGTTTCTTCATTTGGAAAAATTGAGATATAAAAACAGTACATGCCCTTCCTGGACCTTTTGTGCAGGTTGAATGAGAAACAAATGTGAAGTCATTTTATTGGTAGAAAAATTAGCTTTTTTTTTTCTTTTTTTGTCTGTGTAGACTCATAAAGGAAAGTCTATTTCTCTCTCCACCCAAAGAAGAGGGCAGGCAATTGATTTTACGAAAATCCAAAGCAGTGACAGAAGGCTGGGTTTATACTGGGAGACTGGGCATTTCTCCTACAAAGCTAATGCACGTGTGGTGGCCTAAGTTGATCCATGAGCAGAAAAAATAATAAATATCCAAGGCACAGAGTGAAAAAGGATAGGATATTTGATCTTGCGGTCCCCGATTTCTATTCCCCAACCTATTTTTATATTTCTAGGGTAGAAGTCAAGATTTTAAAACAACCAAAAACAAATGTATTTAGTCAAAAATTATTCTAACTCATAAAACCCGTTTCCACAGGAAACTACTTGTTTTTTTCACTCAAGAACAGAACACAATAATCCCACAGTTCAATGATGCTGCTGCTGCTAATATCCTGAGAACTAAGTGTCAGGATCTCTTAGAGGGGCTTTCTGTTCATGACAGCAATTAATTCTCACAACCACCCAAAGAAACAATGGTCATCCATTAATCCCACTTTATAGATGAGGCAGTTGAGGGTCAACTAGCTCAATGTTAGCCTGCCCAAATTATCTCGTGTAGTAAGTAACCGCACAGAGATTCAGGACCCAGGTGTAAATCTCAATCTGTAATCATATTCTCTATATCAACAGCAATGATTTGCTAGTGCATGTCTATATATCAGAGTAGGTCCAATGAGAATAAAAGATCCTGTTTCAAATCTTGACACAGTTACCTACAAGTCCTGGGATGCTAAGCAAGGCACAGGTTCCCAGAGGGTTAGTGTTACAGAGTGTCTTAGAGATTGCCTAGACTAAAAATAACCTTACATTTTTAAATGCATTTAATTTAATGTACTTGCTACTGCCTCTATATGTTCACTGCAAATACTATCATACATTCCAAAATATGTCAATCTGAAACCGAGTTATTGATAACATTTGCATCACCTCTTTCAGTTTATAATGTTCACCTTCTTCATCTCTTTCTGATTCTAATTAGTACCATGCTTTCCACTTAGCACAGGAAAAAACAGGGTCAGTAAAGTTAAATCAGATGGAACTTTTTCAGGTACTTCTTTATATTAGTGTGAATCTATGCAATTAATGACACGATGTTAGCATAAATAACTGTTTCCATCCATGGATCTTTTGGGGTAAAGAATTAATTGTGGCCCTGGGCCAGGAGAGGGAAGAAGTCACTCAACTGTTGATAGCTCTTACTTTCTCACTGAAGAACGGAGAGTAGAGAGGCAATGGTAATAAAAGTCAATAATTTATAAAGATAGATCCTCTTATCTCTTGCAAGGTTTGTGGCAGGACAACCCTCTGTCAACATTATGGCATATCGGGGTAGAACAGAAGCTTGTTCTCTAAAGTGGGGCTTCTCAAACTTCACTAGTCATTCTGGAATCTGGAAAGTGCAGGTTCTGGTTCAGCAGGGCTGGGAGTGGGGTTTGGGATTCTACATTCTCACAGGCTCCTGGTGAGGCCAATGGTGTTGGTCTGGAAACTACATTTTACAAGGCAAGGCTCTGCAGGCTTTTTAGATGATCCACTCAAATCTTGAAATTTTAAAACAGAACAAGTTAATCCCTTTTTTTCCCCGTTTGTTCATTTTCTAAGTTTGGGAGACAGAAATGGAAGAAAACAAAAATAGTGGGGAAACGATCATTCTGAAAAAAACAGGGAAGCTGGTATTGTCCAGGAAGAATTGTTAAAGTGCCTCCACTCCCACTACCTGCGCTCATATTCTGTTTGGTAGTAGTCATCCACAAACACTCTAACTAAGCAGAAATGGTGGAAAAAACAAGTTCTTCCTCTCTTAATACATTCTAAAAGTTTAAATTACAAAATTGAAACCATGAAAGGCAAGAATAGAGAGGATGTTAGAAGCATCTAACAATCATGGTTTTTTTTTTTTTCTTTAAATTCCAGGTCCCCAAGACCCATTAGAACCACTGATTTAGCTTATCATATGTGTGGCATATTTCTATAATCTCGGGCCAAAGCATTTCAATCTAAATGATTGGGATAATTACGAGAATATTTGGCTTTGATTATGTTTCAGCTTTCAGAAATCTGTTAATCTATTTGAACAGTCACACATCATAATGCATCAAGAATTAGCTTGGAAAAAAAGAAAAGTGACTGGTTACTCCTTATATTCTCCCTAGTTTTTGCCCCACAGACTCCCATCCCCTCAAATTCCAATAGTGGCCCCTATTCTAAATGTTTCGTATCTTAATTAAATATGAAATTCATTATAGTTTTTGAGAAGTGCCTAATTCCAGAGGAACCAAGCATTGTGATTTACACCAAGGAAGCAATAAGTCATTTCTGTCCGGTGACTGTTTACATGCATGTACTACACACAAAGGTGGAAATAAATTAGAGGCCACATTGAAATAGAAATCAGTTCTTCTGGAAAAGAATTTCAACTTGTGATAAGTAGAGAGTCAGAACTT
The DNA here is from genome assembly GCF_028885625.2 of Pongo pygmaeus. Classification (NCBI taxonomy): domain Eukaryota; kingdom Metazoa; phylum Chordata; class Mammalia; order Primates; family Hominidae; genus Pongo; species Pongo pygmaeus. The sequence continues at coordinate 9,419,187 of NC_072391.2, read as the reverse complement.
GCTTTGATAACTTAAAATGAAATATTAGACACTTTTAGTGAAAAATTTCATCTTATCTTGAAAGATAGTATACTACCATCCATAGTATACTACCTAGTGACAAAAAAACCCAAACAAAGAACAAGGTAACCAAGTGGAGGGGTTTAATTTTTATTGCCACATCCACAACTGCCTACATGAGCTAAGATATTCTATCTTCTGCTTTACTGGATTACTGTCTTCTAGAAGGTAAGTTCTTTTTAGCAATAGAAATGGCTGATTCATAGGGCTTTGCATGTATATTCTCAACAGAGCTACACCTAGAAAGCATTAGGCTTTCCCAACCTGCCTCTAAACCCTTCACAGCTGAAGGGCCATGATGCTGCTACTGAAAAGATAGGCTTTATTTGCTTTTTTGTGGCCTATCAAGTCAATGATCTGCGACCTAAAAAGTGTGTAATTAGCCCATGACATGACCAAAGGAGTTGTTACACCTTGCCTTGTCAGAGGCAAAAGTGTCTACCCACGTGGCTGTGACAGCTATGGTCTGTTGGGCTTGGAAATTCCTTTAATCTCTCCCCAACTCCTTGTTGGTCCAGTCTGTTGACTATTACAGGATTGGTTCATTTTTTAAACTGATTCAATTACATATTCATCTAATAGTGCGTAACAGTTGTTATGAAGCCATTATAGATTATGGACCAAAGGCAGTTAGTTCTTGAGAGAGAAAGTTGAACACATTTTCTTTTAATTTGTGTGTGTGTGTGTGTGTGTGTCTGTCTGTCTGTCTGTGATTTCTATAAACTAAGAGAAACTGAGGAAATAGATCTATCAGTTATAGCCATATTACTTCTCAGTACTGAGAGCTTGGCATCCATAAACCCAATTTAAAAAAATTACAGTGACTCTACTATCAAAAGCTGAGATGTACCTTCCCTTCCTCACTATTTCAGAGCCATCTCCGTACATCAGTGACAGTCTACAGAGCAGGTCAGGAGAAAATAGAATTATCTTAGTTATCCTAACTTTTTGGAGAATACACAATCAAAATCACTTTAAGAGGAGCACTGTTTTTTATATTTATATATATATATATATACACACACACACACACACATATATACATATATACGTGTGTGTGCATATATACACATACATATACATATATACGTGTGTATATATACACACATACATAGACATATATACGTGTGTATATATACATACACACACATACATACAAGCATTAAGAAATTTATCTGGCATGTGTGCTTTGTAATAGGAATCTCGCAAGTATAAGTGTGTGTTTCTAGTTACCCTAAAGCTGTCTAGGACAATTGCTTTCACTTTTTCTTCCTGAGGAGAGTCTGAATCGGCAAAAACCCCAAAAAACAACAACAAAAATGGATCTGTTAGGAAAGTAAACTTTAAATGAACAAGAAAAAGTGTGTGTTTATACATGTAGATATGGATAGATGTACACGTGCTCAACCTGGAGTTCTAACTAAAACCTGGACATGCTTTTCTAGACACAGGGGCACAGGAGGATGTAAATAAAGGCATGAGTGACTCACTTCGGCTACATTCTTATTACAACTTGACAGATCATCTTTTTTTTTAAAAAAAATCATAGAACCCAAGAGAGTTCATCAGGATGAGTAAAAATAAAAGATTAAAAAAAATAAAACCAAGAACAGCTTCTTCAAAGCACCATCAAAAATGGCACAGAGGTATGACTTTGGCTTATTTGCCACGTATTGATTCCACGGCCTAGACTCAAACTTGCAAGTGACTTCTCTCTGCCTTTGGGTCTGTATCCCAGCTGGGAAGATGGCATGGGAAACTCTCCCATCCCTTCTGAACCTCCAAGAATTCCACCCTCAGTTCCTTGTTGATCTGAGAATACCATCTCTGGCATGGCCATGTTTTACAATGCTCTCACTATATTTTTCCAACAGATTTCTCAAAGACTGCAAATGTAAATAAAATGATACAGAGTCTAGCATAAAGTTGCCAGTGTTTATTTTGCCAAGTAAGAACATGAAAAACAAAATTGGATGTCTAAAACTACCATTTGCTATTGTTCTAATTTTATAAATCTTTTTAAACAGCATGTGAGAAGGAAGAACAGATACAGCCTATTTCTCAGAAAAGAGGGTTGACAACCATACTACATGGTTGGTGTTCTTCTGTTTTGATAAACCACAAATATGCCATCAAAGGCAGTTGCCAGGTCTTGAACTGGCCTTGGGAGATACTGCTTTCAATACGTCACTAGAATAAGATCTTGAGATCTCTCCTTGCCACACATCACAAAGAATAAGAACAAGGGCTGCTACTGCTGTTTAGCTAGAAATATTTTCAATCCCTATCAAACTTGGTTCAGATAAGAGGATTGGGGAAAGCAAAGCAAGTGCCCCCTTTGTCTGCTTTGCATGTCTACTTTCATTAAGGGTTCCAAATTATCCACAGGTTAAACTTTATCCCACCCCACAGGAAAAAAAAAAAAAAGTGAAAACATAATGTCCGTAAAATACAACATCTTCTTAAAAAATTAACCTTCCTACAAAAATAAGCCCTTAAGTGGTAAATTAAAGTTTCTATTCAGGATGCTCATACACTTTATATGCTGACAATTCCTTAATTTTTAGTATATATCATCGGATAAGGACTCCAAATAAAATGGAATATCATTGTAAATATACTTATTTGCCTGTCTATTTTCATGACAGCCTTTCTCTACTACTTAATCTGAGGCTAGAAAAGTTCTAAAATAGACAGGAAGTAGCCTGCACTAACGGAAATCAACTCAAATCCTTTTACTTTTTTAGTTCAGCTTGTACAATCTTTTGTACATAAGGATTTAGTCCTATTTTCTGTATTTAGCTTATGATGAAATATTAGAGGGCAGAAAGATGGTCCCTTCCTTGCTTTCTTCCCTCTTTTTACATTCATCCACCCACCTATGTATCGATTTATCTCCATCTATCCATCTACCCATCCTTCCACCAATCTATGTATGTGTAAGCATGGATGTATGTATGTATCTATCTCTGTCACTTAAATAATTTTTAAATAAGACTAAATCCTCTATGAACCTGAAAATATGCCTACTTATCCTTACTAGGTTCTAAGAAACACAAATCTCTCTCTGAAATAGAACTTTTTATTCATAGGTTATGAATGTCATATTTAACTTATGTTTTCCAGCATGTAGTTTGTGACCACTTGAAATTAACAAGCCCTGGTCTCTTTGCATTAAGCTTTACCTGAATACACTTGTAAGTCCCTCGTGAGGCCCCAAGGCACAAGTGAGTGTGTGTGTGTACATGTGTGTGTGCAGAGAGCAAGATAATATGGCATTTTATTTGGATTTCTATTAAGTTGAGCTACATAACATTTATATTGATATGTATATATTTCATACATATTGCAACAGAGTCAATATGTCATTTTTGTCACACAAAAGTAGCAATTTCTAGCTCTACATTAGCGGTGAAACTTTAAGGCCTCAAAAACCAAAGAGGTATACATTAAAACAAAATTATGTTGCTTGCAGTCTTTTGCTCAGTTTAGAGATACCTGTGTGGCCTGGTGCCACAATTAATGTCAAAAGCTTCTTAGCTTTCATGGATCTTTACAAGAAATGCATGTTTTATGTGGAAGAAATGGCCCCTGGTAACTATCAGTGTAATCGGATTGTGATGAAATCTGAGTGAAAAACTGTCTTGCTTCCGTCTCTAGGCGGTCTGCATCTAGCTACTTTCTGCCCTGATGTGGAGGGACGTTTTCATGCACTGATCATTAGGAAATGTTAGAGTGTTAGCAAGCAGGACAAGCATGACAAATGTCTGTCTGTCTGGGGAGATAACACTTTCATCAAAGCTATGTACACATCACATTTTCCCAAATATTTGTGGCACAGTTGATCAAACAGGGAATCTTTTCCACCCCCTCCGCACCTCCCAGTTTGGCTGCTTCAAGATGCAACAACAACCAAGTCATAATACACAAACCATGAGCCAATCAATAAAGAGAAGCCTGCCCCCAGGCTTAATTCAAGCAAGCCATTCATCAAGCTGATGTGATGGACCTGTCCAATCCAGAACGTATCACAGACACATCAGCAACACCAAGTGGCATGCAATGACCGGATGACCAAAGGCCCCTCTGCCATGCTTCAATTGGTTCAAGCTCAGGAAACGTTCTCCTTTGAGAGTTCAAACAGTTGGCTTTGCATAAATCAAAGTGAGATTAGAAATAAAGATTTGGTGAAGGTCAAGTGCTTTACCAAATGTTTCCTAAATGCCAAGAAAAGATGTTCACCTATTCCCATTAAATATGTCAATGAGACTATAAAATTACCTAGTCCAGTCAGGTCTTTTTCTTTTGGGGAAATCTCTGCCCACACCAGATGGTCTTCATTCTGGAGGTCAACATTCAGAGACTCTCAGGATGCTCTGAGATAATCAGCATGTGATCATTTAACCAAGAAGATGATGGGCAGGGAGTGGCAAGGTACCCATTGAGGACCTTCTGGACAGTCCTGAGGTTACTGGAGTTCAATATTTTTCAAAGGTCCCTGAATCTTTAATTTGATGAGGGCTTAATTTGTGCTGATAAAAGGTAAAATCCTACCAACTGGGGACATCAAACTTCTTTTGCTTTCAAGATGTCTGAAGAGTGAATCTCATGATTACAGGGAAAGTTTGTTGCTGTTTCTCTTTTGATCAATTGACAACCAGTGAGAATTACCAAAACATTCTCAATGCCTGCTGATTTTACTTTCTATTTTTGAAGAAGTTTTTTAAGTTTTTCTTTATCTTGCCTGTCTTCTACAGAAGAGGAACTAGCTTCTATCACTACTGATTCTATGCTGTGATGATATAAAAATAATTGGTTACACAATTGCTACTTCTGAAAGAAATTATAGGTACTTGGCATCTTTAATCTAGATTCAAAAGCTATTCTGATAATTTCACATTTTCCCCTAAATGTGTCTTCTATAAAAAGGTATTCTTTCTCAATATCCACTTATTAAAGATAAAAGGAAGTAGCACCATTTAATAGACATTTTAAAAAATCAGAAATACAACTTTAAAGATTGCTTTCTGTCCATTTACTTATTAATTAATTTACTTCAATGAATAATACCATATGTGGCAAGTGTCTTGCTTATGATAAAGTTAAATAGGGATAGTTATCAATTTCCACAGCAACCAAGAAGACCAAATGTGCAAATTTCTCTAATGAACAACAAGAGGCCAATTATATGGACAACAGTATAGTTAGTTGGTTTCTTCAACTGAAACTATAGTACTAAAGTTGGAATTGCAGTTATTAAACATTTACCAATCCAAGAGCAAGGGCAATCTTTCAGTGGGACATGTTGCCAATGAGAAATCTGAATAATATCAAAATAACAGATTTTACACGTATGGTGTTCCAAAATGCAGAAATTTAAAAATGTTTAGATGAATGCTAGTAGAGATGGCCAGAATCTCAGGTAATTCTAATAGCATTAAATATTGTTAATTGTTTAAATGTCTAGACCACTCTTATTGAAGGAGTCAATTTAAATTATATCTTTGTAATTAACCTTTTTTTTTCAACTTGGGGATAGATGCACTTATACTGAAAAGCAAGATAAATCAAATCCGTTTAAGATTCTTATAATTATACAGCAGGCTAGAGTTACTATGATTATAATTACATACAAAGTGGGTGTTTGAGAATTTAGCATCTAGAGATAGTTTCATAAAAAATAATTAAGGGTTGCAGCTGAACCACATTACAATTGATACTTTGTGAATCTTGGCAGTGCAGGAGTTAATAACATTAGGCCTTTTCCTTTGTAGAATGATCTTGAGTATTTCAAGATTGTCATCATTTTTGTTAGTCTTATTGACCCTCTCTACTTTCCTAATCCAGTGTCAAAGTGTGTTGAAGATAACAACTTACATGAAACACATTTTGCATCTTGGCAACTGATTACTGGGTAAATGTATAATTTATGTATTGAGAACCTTGTCTTGACAATTCTCTGGATTTCTCTGAAGGCCCCCTACAGCCTTGAGAACTTGTTATGGATGCTTATAAGGAAATAATACCTGCATAGAACCAGACAGCAGATCTCAACTCCATCTTGCCAAAGAGCCATTTGTTACAAGTGTATGCGTGGGGTTTTCAAAATGCAGCTTTTAGGGTTCAGGGATTTATTCTTATTATATTGCAAGAATTCTGTAGCTACAATTAGCTAACAGCACATCTCGTGAGAAATGGAATGGAACTGCAGAGAAAGCACACCACAGCAAACCGAGGTAGGAACTACATCACAACAGGCCAGGTAGGAGGACCAGAGGCTGCTGACACTTTCCATTCAGGAGTCAAATACATCGCCTGCTTACCTGTCTGACCCAGCATGCCCCAGCCACACATGCAAATTGTTATCATCGTTTTATTCGTGAAACATATTTTTAAAATAAAGGACTCATTACCAAAATAAGCACCCTCAATGACATTTGTGCATGCAGAGCATCTGAACATTCACATTATGTCCTCAGAAAACAGAGCCAAGGAGTTGCATTCAATATGAAAACACACACTTTCCTTTTCAAGGCAACAATACAAAAGTAGCTACGGCTTGCTGTTTCAGGAACCAACTCATCTGTTCAGCCTGGGTGACAGAAACCCTTGATTTCCGCCCCACCCCCCCAACCTGCACATCCATTCTGACTTCTGCATTCCTCAAACACACTCTGTTCCTTCCACTGCCTGCCTTAACATGTGGTGTACATTACAAATAAAAGTTGACTTATGTTTGTAGGATTGGACACCGGGCATTGCTAGAAAGAATGAATCTCCTTATGAATGCCAGGGACACTCTCCCTCTCCTTTATTTTGAATTGTAAAAATGCAATGGAGGGAATAATTCATTGGGTATAAGACCTTGTAAAAAGGAAAGGGGCTTGAAATTGAAGTAAACCTTGTAAGATCATGGTCTGTTTTTCTTCCTATGAGTTAGATGAAACCATGGTCTTATGTAGAAGACCATAAGGTTGTATGGTATACGTGTGTGTGTGTGTGTGTGTGTATCTGAGCAAGGTGTGTTGTCACAGAAATTAAGAGATGTGAAAAACTACACAAGGACCAAGGCTATCATTTTCTTTGTGTCTCAGCAGAGAGAGTAGTTTAGAATGGGCTGAAGCATTTGCCCTTTCTCTATGGGGCCTTGAGTTCACGTTCACCATGGGACCTAACTTTTGGGGTGCTACCTCCCCCAGCAGTCATGCAGTTTCACCAAGACCATACAAGAATCTCCTCTCCCATCAACTAAGTTAATTTACAAGTAGTTGTCAAGTATGAGAAGGATGACCCTTACCTGTCACTGTAGGCAGCGGCAGTGGCAGGGGTAGGCTGGGCGTAGCGGTATGCAGCATAACCACCCTAAAACACAAGGAGAAATGTGACTCAGGAATGCAGCGGAGCCCAATGCAGGGATGCCCAGTGGCAAGACCACACCAGAGCAGCAGTTACCCAAATCTACTGAGCTAAAGTTGAGGTTAATGAAAGCTTAGTATCAAAGCGAAAATACAAAAACACCCTGGAGAAACAAGGGGTGGAATACCAACCCCAGCTGGATGTTAAAGGTTAGCGGTGGTAAGCACATCCCAAAAGAAGAGCCTAGAGGCCCTTGGAAGAAAATGTACCTAAATGTTAATGGCGATTGTCTTGGGGTGGAGAGGATTATGGGGGATTATTTAAACACCCTTTATACTTTGCTGAACTTTCCAGATTTTCAAAATTGGTTCTGCTTTACCTTTATCAGATATTAACTTAAATTTTATTCAAATAATTCTTATTTTCTTATAAAGTTAATTGAATGTTTTCCTGTCTTTTATATTTATTAAATCACCCTTTGATTGAAAGTTTATTAGTAATCTCTTACCTATCTGGTTGTTTAACCACTAATGTTATTGAAGAATGTCTTTAGCTGTCTAAATGTTACACAATTGTTACAAAAATGACTGAACATTTCTTTTTGGCCAAAGATATCACATGGTTATGTATCATGCTGCTTCAGAAGGATAATTTGTTTGGTGTGGAAAATATGATAGTCTTCTAATTTGTAAATAAAATCATTAACAGAAAAAATAATTAACATTTACTTGTATGTACCAGTAATTGCAATTGTTCAATTAAGCAAAGAGGATGAGCAAATAGGCATATTCAAAAGGAATTGTGTTCAGCGAAGCGTTGATGATCAAACTGTGACTATAACAGAGCTTCTTGCTCAGTGGACCACAATGATACATCAACCAGTATACAATGAACTCAGCACAATTAAACAGGATCCAGTGTCCACTGATAACACAGGACCATTCAGGTTCTAATTAGAACACACAGTCCCATAATCCTCTGAGGTAAGTGTTCTCAGCATCACCATAAAGGGGCAACTCAGGACAAAGTAGTATATGAGAAGGTATGCAACAGCAGAATCATGAGAGGGGAAAGGTAGGTTCATGGCATTTGGCATCAAGAAACTAAGTAATACGATAATACATAGATGAAGCAGGGAAGCTACAAAAAGCCTCTTTCAAGATGTAGGTACACGGGTCTCAATTTCTTTCTGCCTCCTTCGTGCACAGTTAACTTTCAGAGTAAATATGCTATCATTCGCACAGCAATTCAAAGAAACAAGTTTATCTTTTAAAGTTTATTCTTTGGATCAGTCCTGGAGAAGACACATCCAAAACACCCTGCCCCATAATCACCAATAATTTAGAACCATTTTTTTTTTAAAGCTTCCCTTAAAAAGATAATGGAAGTTAACCACAACAAAAAGAGGTCTTAGCCAGATGCCACCTGATGTTCCAAATACTATGTTCTCCAATTAGGAATGGGGAACTCATTAAATGTGCTGAGGAGTTATAAAACCAAAGCAGTTATAACAGCACTGAGTTCAACAGAGTGATGGACTAAAGAGAAATCGGGTCACCAGGTTTATGGAGCCATTTTTCTATATAGCTTGTTCATCTTCTTGGCTTTCATGAAGTTCACAGAAAGATACAGGTGTGCAGGTACATACATTAAACTTAATGAGGTAGGGAGGGGCTAGAACTGGCTAGCTGATTTCTAGGAGACATTAGCTGCATCAGGCTTAAAGTTTTGAGTGGAGAGAATGTGTGTGGTATGTATGTGTTTCTTGCTGGAACAAGAAAAAGTATTTGCAGCAATCAGATGCCATGTGAATCATGATTTGGTGACTGAATTTGGTCCCACCAAAGATGTCTGGCAACATCCTATTTGCAAGCCTCTTGGTTTGAACTTTGCATATCCTCCACCTTCTGCCTTAGTTTCAGTCAATGGAAGAAGGTAGCAAGTCTGATAAATGGGAAGAATTGCTGCGGTGCAAACAACTAAATGAACCACACTGACTAGTAGGTTATGTATAGTAGAAACATCAAATGCAGGTGTGTACACCTGGGATTCCTCTGCACAGCAAATGTGGTCATCCATGAAGGTCTCAATGACCTCTACTGTTTGCATGTGACTTGGCCAGTTAAAGAAAATGTGTGTTTCTAGACATGACGGGCACAAGTCGTCAATGTTCTGATATTATTTATGACTTTATTATCTAGAAATTTGCTTGTGAGTATTCCTGATTCAAGGGTCAAGATCACAATTTCCTTAACTCTCCAGAGCCAGCGGAGAGATTTTTGACCTTGATCAGTGGTCTCAATTCTGTGCAGTAGACCACTTGGAGATGAATGTTCTATACCTGTGCTGTCCAACAGAGTAGCTACTTTCAGTAAATGACTACTGAACTCTTGAAAGGTAACTAGTGCAATGAACTGATTTTTTAATTTACTTTTCAGTTAATTTGAATTTAAATGTAAATAGCCACATGGGGACTGGTGGCTAAAGGATTGGACAATACCAGCCTAAATGATCCCTGAAACATGTAATAATTAGGGAAAAAGGGATTAGAGTGGTTTTATCTCTCCATCTTTACTGCATAGTCTTTACTATTTTTCTTCTGTATGCAATTCATACTAGGGAAATAAGAGTTGTGTATTAACTCAGTATATGTGTGCACACACTGTAAAATATAAATTGCTTTACATACAAAAAATACAAATTGCTTTAATTTGCCTAACAGGTGACTTGAATCAATTTTATTGCTCTGTATTTTGCAGCTCACTGAGCATATCCAGAACTTCTTTAAGGTTCCATAGGGATGTCTGTAAAAGGAACACTCACTTTCAATTGCTGTCACCAGACCATGTTCATGTTGAACCTGGTCTTCCGAGATCATATGACAAAAACGTGTCATTGACAATGAAATTATTCCCACCACCAAACCAAAGGAACAAGGCATGACAAACACAAAATAGTTCTACACTCCCATTCATGAAACATTTATTTCTTCACATGATGGGCAGCAAAATATAAATGTAACCTTATATAAAAATTTCAAATTGTCGTTGTGGATCTTGTTGCCACCACCACCAAATGAGTGAGGCCATAAAAGTGACCCACTCGTGTGGACTGAGAAGTTTCCTTTGTTGGCAAAACCTCTAGAGGTCCTTTGAGGTAGTTACTCATTAAGCACCTCAAATGATGCTCCAATAAAGCATTTTATTCTCTTATTACTACTAGAGATGGGGTCTTATTATGTTGCCTAGGCTGCTCTCAAACTCCTGGGATCAAGCGATCCTCCCAATTCAGCCTCCCAAAGTGCTGGGATTACAGGTGTAAGCCACTGTGCCTAGCTAATAAAGCAGTTTCAAAATTATGCTTGTGTGGTATTAATGGTGGCAAGGAAAGGAAAGTTTCCACAACCAAACTGGTTTGGCAGATGCTCAGTTAAATTAAACTGGTTACTCTGTTTGAGGAACTCCTTGGGACAATATTCATGAACATTGAGGGACCTCCAAGGCATCTCAGAGAATTTGAGGCTTAAATCAAAGTTTTCACTTTAGAGCACTTTTGAAAATAAATGTTCTACTGGCGAAATAGTGAAATAGGGGAGGGGAAACCTGTGTGTGCTAGGGGGACGTGGGCGTTGGTAGGACTGTAACATGTACATGTTACGCATGCTTCCTTCAGCTGGAGTGCATAGGAAAGTAAATCAGCTTAACTAGGGGTAAAGGCTCCCTTTATGATGAAAATATGCAAGGGTCAAGTCTCACTTGGTGCAAAACAGGTGTGCTGGTATATATACATAGAACTTAAATCTTATTTACTGTATAATATTTATAAGAACATTTTAAAATGAAAAACTTGACTCCCTGATTTATATGTTCATCTTTTTTTTTTTTTTTTTTTTTTTGAGACAGAGTCTTCTCTGTCACCCAGGCTGGAGTACAATGGTGCAATCTCAGCTCACTGCAACCTCCATCTCCCAGGTTCAAGCGATTCTCCTGCCTCAGTCTCCCTAGTAGCTGGGACTGCAGGCATGTGCCACCACCCCTGGCTAACTTTTGTATTTTTAGTAGAGATGGGGTTTTGACATGTAGGCCAGGCTGGTCTTGAACCCCTGGCCTCAAGCAATCTGCCTGCCTTGGTCTCCCAAAGTACGGGGATTACAGGTGTGAGCCACCACACCTGGCCACATTCGTCTATTTTTGAAGGGTGGCAGTCGGAGGTCCAGTTTTCTTGAAATGTGACAGTGAAAGTTCATCTCAGGAATTTTAACCACATTGCCCTTTACTAGGTCAAAGTACCTCTTTCTCACATTCAGGTTTTAATTAAAACTCAATCAATTCTCATGGTTTACAAAAAGTACTTTCTTAATTCACTCATAATACTGAAGAAAAAAGGGAATTGCAGCGATAGGGAAAGTAATGTCCTAAAACTCTCACTAATCATCCTCAGTTTGACATTCATCTTATTTGACAGTTTCAGTGCGGGTAATAGACCAAATTTGGAAACTCTAGGCCAGCCACATTCCAATGAATATGTTGACTTTTTTTCTTCCTACAAATTTGTTCAGTTGGTGGTTGCTTTAGCACTGAGAAATAGGTTGAAAAGCTATAACAATAGGTGTGAAATAAATTTCTGATCAGCTCTACTAAGACCAGGGAGGGTTATGTTAGATGTCAGGTATGCTGGCTCTTAATGTTGCATATGCGATTCTTGATTTAATCCCATTCCAGTTTACTCTGGGAACCTACTAAAAAATTACCCAGACAATTGGTTCAATTAGAACCTTGAATTATTTTCATTGGATTTATACTGATTGAGTCCAGATAGCTTTTAAACTTAAAAATGAACAGCCAAGCTAGACCACCATTTGACACACTCAGGATCTAACAAAGCTCATGGCCAAGGCCAGCTAACAGCAGTCATGGAAACAGCACCCATATTTGGAAGAAACTGCCACAACACAGTCAGTGGATATACTGATAGATACAGGGATAGCCCCCTCTATTCTAGGAGATTTCACATTAAAACTGGAAAATTCAGTTAAGTCTTTCCTCCTATGTTAGAGAACTATTCCCCTCCCCAGAATTATCTTGTTAGTAAGGATTTCGCAGCAAACCCACAATCATTGTGATGAGTTTCTCCACCAGTCGGGATTTCATACCTGCAGCAATTTATTGCCATACACAGGCTCTTGATACACTACTCTATAAGGAAACAGAAATGTAATGTTTTCAATGCAAAAATGAAATAAATAAAAGAGAATGCATAAGTCAGACAAATTCCAGAGCAATTCATTTACAAGTTTGCTTCTCTCTTACTTCACCAAGACTTGGGACTGACCCACCAAGCTGAAAAGGGCACTGGGCACGGACAAACATTTTTAGTTGCAAATCTCTGCAACGGAGAGTATCAAGGTGGAGATGGTGATCAAACCACTTTGTGTTATAATTTGTGTTTATTTCTAAAGAAGAAAAAGATAACTTCATGGCTTCTTGCCTCCTAAAGCATATTCCAACAGTCCAAATTAACTATTTCACATTTATCTCTATCACATGATTGGAATTTTCTGGAATATCTAAGGATTTAAGATGAATGCCTTATTATTGAAGTAGTTAAGAAAACAGCACAGTAGCAGCCATAACTGCATAAATGCCTTTACTTGTTAAATTAATTTCAACTAACAGCAAAATTGCAGTTCATGAATTCATGTATTACATTGAAGCTACGATGGCTACTTTTAATACTTTCAGACTAGAGAATTATGAGTATATATGAGTCTGTGTGCATGTGTGTAAACTAGTGTTAATATATACACATCAAAATGCTATCATTTCTTACAAATCTAGCACTGGCAAGGAAGGTCTCTGTAAAATCCTTGTACGGACTAGGATGCAGTTCATGGGCAAGATTAATCTTCCATGTGAATGGTCACAGTTTGAAATAAAATTCTCCAGTTCCAGGGCAGACACTGAGATGGCTGAACATTTGAAGAGACTGAGGGACGTACCCTATAAAGGCTTGTGCATACTTTTTCCTACATAGCCTGCCTTTCTAGTTTAAATTTGCTTCCTTATGTTAAAAGTCTAAGCTTATGGAGCGATGCCCGAATACATTCTTGTTCCTCTCTCTCCTTTCTCTCCTAGTTCACTGCTTATTTGAATATTTCCAGTACAAATATTATTCTCAGTGGTCTACCCACCTCATTATGCTCTTACTTCTCTCCCTCTTCCTTTCCCGTCTTTCACTGTAGTTTTCAAATTTTGCTCAACTAGAGCAATGACTTGAGTTTGTGGGCTCAGGGCTTAAGCATTAAACTCAGTAGTCAAATCGTGTGGGCTCAAGGCCCAGTGTCAGTGAAGATTTTTGGACAAATTATTTTCTTTTTTCTGGAAGAAAAAAAGTTTCCTGTTGGCCATGCATGGTGGATGACACCTGTAATCCTAGCACTTTGGGAGGCCAAGGCAGGTGGATCACTTGAAGTCAGAAGTTCGAGACCAGCCTGGCCAACATGGTGAAACCCGTCTCTACTAAGAATCCAAAAATTAGCCAGGTGTCGTGGCGCATGCATGTAGTCTCAGCTATCTGGGAGGCTGAGGCAGGAGAATTGCTTGAACCTAGGAGGCAGAGGTTGCAGTGAGCTGAGATCATGCCACTGCACTCCACCCTGGGTGATACAGGGAGGATCTGTCTCCAAAATTTCTCTTTTGGAACAACAAAAAAATAGAGGTAAGTTTCCTGGTTTCAAGGGCTGTGGTGAGGAGAGATGAGGTAATACAGGTAAAATGCTTAATATCTTGTCTCTCCCATTGCAAACACAGCATTCGCCTGATTTCTTGGTGGACTGAGGTCTCCACTATGGTGACTGGGGACGGCAAGTCAAATGCCAATCCTCAGCCACCTCACACTGAAAGCAAGGTCTCAGGAAGAAAGACTAGGGGTTTTTATTTAAAGAATTCCTACTTTCCAGCTTTACATGTTCCCAAAGCTACTGACACATCTCATTCCTGAGTTTAAACATCAGTGAAATGAGGATACCTCTTTGTTTTAAAACATATGGATGGCAGAGTGACCTGAATTCAGAAATGATTGTGTTTAGCCATGGTTTTAACCAGAAACTTGTTATACAGAATTTAGGAATGGTATAAAAATGCACTGGAATCTCAAGACATATTTGCTAGGCGGCCCTCATGGTTGCATCTAATGTTAGGATGCTTAGGATGTTCTTAATAAAAAGGGACAAGGTTAACATTTATATTCTATATCCTCTCACTTTCTCTCTGCTCTTACCATTGTCACACCTCACTATGTTATTCCAGTTTCTATCCATTTGTCAATTCTTTTTAACAGTTCATTATAATTTCTTTCTCTCCCTCTTTTCATTTGTAATAGTTATCTTTTGATCAAATGCTATACTTTTTGATCTCTTTCTGAGAAGGTCAACCAACAAATGTCTTGGTTCAGTTAAGCAATGCTTGTTTTCCACTCCTTGGTCAATTTCTCGCCTCATAAAATCTATAGCTTCAGGTGTCAGGCGTGGTGGGTCACACCTGTAATCCCAGCACTTTGGGAGGCCAAGGCAGGTGCATCTCTTGAGGTCAGGAGTTTGAGACCAGCCTGGCCAACATGGCAAAATCCAATCTCTACTAAAATACATGGATTAGCTGGGCGTGGTGGCGGGTGCCTGTAATCCCAGTTACTCAGGAGGCTGAGGTTGAAGAGCTGCTTGAACCCTGGAAGCAGAGGTTGCACGTGAGCTGAGATCATGCTACTGCGCTCCAGCCTGGGCGACAGAGTGAGATTCCACCTCAAAAAAAATCTATAGCTTCACTTCCAAGTATGAGAGACTCTATGGGTCTAAGAACCTTAGTCTTTGCATTGCAACTCTGTTTGTATAAACTCTACCATTTAGTTTGCTTAACTTGATCCACTTTTTAATTAAAATGAATTTATTTAAAGGTGCACCACTAAGCAATAATAGTGAACATATCAAAAGATTTGTTTCATTATGAAAATTAAATTCCTATCTTTTTATACAAAAGTGTGTGTGTGTTCTGTTCTGTTCTCAGGTAGAAGGGACTCAGATAAAGATCATTCTTATACTCCTTTCTCAGACAACCCCCACGTCCTAACCGATGAGTAGCCAACCACACTGTGCCTGAACCTCTCCACTGTGGCTAGAGGCAGTGGTTTTCCTGCAGGGCTCAGCTCCTGAATAGGATGAAAGCTTTGTCTTTGCCCTCTGCCCAAACGAGCTGTCCTGGTTTTTTCCCTTCGTGTCTGGCTCACAGCATTTCATAACAAGTCTACTCCTTTTGGCAATTTCAGGACATCTGTGATCATCTGTCCCTCTCTGTTCAATCCTCTGTCCTCTGCAAACTTTCAGAAGGGGGTCATTTGAGAGAAGAGGTTGTGGCTTGCCAGTTACAGGGATCATGCAGGTCTTTCAATGACTATGTGCTTTGGCAGAACTAAAAAATGCCCGAGGGCTCCAACCTCAGGTGGTAGGCATGGAAAGACCTTGAAGAACAAAGTACAGGGGAGGGGAGCGAGCAGGTTACCTAGAAAAGCCCAGTAGTTCTGGAATGCAAGCTGTTGAGTTGTTGACCTGCTCTGATATACCGCCAGGATGGAGAATATTTTGAGCAGGAAGAATCTGACAGTATCCTCCTGTGTCTTCCCTAGCAGTGACCAAAGCTAGAAACTGACTACCCAATAAAATTAAAAAGAAGAGGTTTATGGCTTGGTGCGGTGGCTCACGTCTGTAATCCTAGCACTTTGGGAGACCGAGGCGGATGGATCACTTGAGATCAGGAGTTCAAGACCATCCTGGGCAACATGGTGAAATCCTGTCTCTACTAAAAATACAAAAATTAGCCGGGGTGGTGGTAGGCTCCCAGCTACTTGGGAAGCTGAGGCAGGAGAATTGCTTCCAGGGGGCGGAGGTTGCAGACAGCTGAGATCGCAGCACTGCACTCCAGCCTGGGCGACACAGTGAGACTGTCTCAAAAAATATAATAATAACAAAAAGAGGTTTAAATCTATTAGAGGTATCTGATGTGTCCAACATATATCCCGGGGCCCCTCAGAATTGCCCTAAACCTATTTATTGTGTACTGTTTTTAACGAGATTGAAGGAGTAAGCCAAAATCTTTCTTTAAAGTAGAACCTCATATGACTTTCTAAGAATGTGTTTAACCATCATCTCTTTTAAAAACGAAGCTTGGGGATATTTCCACTCATCAGAACATGCTGGTATCTCAAGGGAGGTAGGGTAGTGGCTTTAAAAAGCACATTCAAGATTATGACATATTTCTAGCTAGGATGAATCTTGTTCTGTATATTCTGTGGTGCAGAACATATTTATATTTCTTAAACTTACGGTCATCAAAGACCTCTTGTTCTGCTGCTGAGCTGGGCAGTGGCGCAGGCTAGTTTCCTGCTGTCCAGTATACACACAGACACACACCAGCAGCAATATGTTAAAGTCATCATCTGACAAAGCAAAATATTCAGGAGGGTCTACAAAATTCTAGAGACTGTTAGAGACAGGACAGAAACATGTGCTGGGTAAACAAATCTCTAAATTCATATTGAGGAACTTTTTCTGCCACCTGATTGCATATGTGATACTTCCCCACTGAAAAATCTTATTGTCATTATAATATAAAGAGTGGAGAAAATGATAATTTCTGGCTGGGGGTCGTGGCCTGAAAAGTTAGAGAAGGGGCAGTTTTATGAACGAACATATGAGACAACTTAGGACTGGAAGAAACTCTGTCCTGTGAAGCTCACCCTGATGCCTCCCGAGCTGCACCACTGCACCCAGTGGGCTTGGCCCAAACATGATGAATGTGTGAGAGACAAAATCTCCTAAAGGAACTAGAAAAGCACAAAGGGACACTTCTGTGGCTTTCTTCCCTGAATAAATTTTCTTTTTTCTCTCTAGTCAAGTGGTTGGCATATTTCCTTCTTCTCACTTTGTTTTTTCTCTATTTGCATTGCTCTGTGGATTTTCTGATGCAGCGATATGCCCCAATCGATACAGACACACACTCGCACTCACTTAAATGAGTCCCTTCTTTCTCCTTATTTGCAGGAGCTCCACAGACCCTGCCTTCAGGCAGCCTCTCCTTCCTGCTACTCAAGAATCTGAAGCCAAGAAGACACCAATTTGACATCTGCATAAGACACCACACATTAATGATTCAATAAATTATTGTCAGTTTGAAGAAACCGAGGCAGGAAGAGGTGGACACTCACTAAATGATTGTGAAATATTTTTAACTAAACTCAGGAAAATCTGCATTTTTTTTTTCTTGGGTAGGTGTTGCTGGAGACAGTTTCCATTTTGGTGGATTTTTTAAAAAAGCATTTCTCTATCCCTTGTCTATTCCCTTTCATTTCTAAAGCCCTAAATTCTGCAATGCCAACTACCATTCTGGCTCCTTCCATCTGCAATAATCTACCCATGGGCTGCATGAACTCAAGAGCCAGGACTGGTGATTGGGTTTAGCAGGTGCCTGAGGATATGAATGGGCTTCAAACTGCTCAGCCCCAGCCAGCCTCATAATTTAAAATCTGAAAGTCTGAAAAAAGAGGACATGAGATGGAAAAGCTTAAGTTCCACAAAAAAGAAGAAAATTGATTGATCACTGAGTGAATTAGGACATATGGGTTGTTCACTCATTTTATTATGGGGGAAAAAATACTAACCCACAGATTATAGTAAATATACTTGATGCAATAGTAGAACTCAACTAAGTCTATCATTGATGGAGATAAATACTATATCTCAAAATTGTAATGATTTGAAATTCAAAAGGAATAAAATAATCAGTGCCTTATTCATCTTCTAGTACATGATATCAATTTCACCAGAAATATGATTTTTTTGCTATCTAGTCTGTAAAACAAATATAATCCCATTGACTGAGGTCTTTTGTAATAAAAACTGTGATTTAGGGAGTATCTCCCAACACTGCCTACTTATTCAAAATTGTGTTTACTCCAAGTCATTTTCATATCATCAATGCTCGTATCATAATGTCGGAGAATAACTACCCCTAGATAAACATAGTTAAATTCTTGTTCTCATAATGAGAAATAGCCTACTCTTTTCTAAACATAAACTTAAAGTGTCACTATTTAGCAAGCAATTTTAAGTCAGGTCATTGGGGGAAATGGAATAAAAGGTTAAAGAAAATGGGGGCTCAATGTTCAATTTGACATACATTTTAAGAGAATTAGGAGATGTTTAGGGCTAAACTTGTCCATGCCTAGAGAGAGAAAGAGTGTACCTAAGGCTACTGTCATATTTTAGGGAAAACATCAAAAATATCAGCCATGAAAATATCTTTTAACCCTCTGCAGCTGGTAACTACAGCTGTTATCCTAAATATTATACTAAAAACAAAGAACATATTGAGAACTTGAGAGACAATTTCTTTGTGGGTGAAGTGGCGCCTTTAGTTGGTATGAAAGAAATGCCACCTTTCTGGGGGAATTGCATTTATTCTGAAGTTGATCAAGGGGTAATTCCACCCCACTAAACAGCCAGTGATGTCTGCCATGAGCTCAGGAGCAGAAGGCTTTCTGTCCTGCAAGACAAACCACTGAATTATTTCCTACAGACCAAGGAGAGAAACTCAACTACACCAAGTAGAGAAATTCACAGCAAACTTGTAAAAAGAATGACTCCAGGAGGAAACGGGGACGGCATGCACGTGAATGAATACTTACATAAATGTCTGCACCATAAAATCCATCCTGGTAAACAACACTGCAAGGGTGCACACACAAAGAGAAACATCCATATTAGTGCATTTCCCATGCAGACACACCAACCCCTGCACTGGCGAGGTTAGTCTGGTCACAAGATCCAAAACACAGGAACCGAGGATCGTTTTCACATTGATTAAGGAGGTTGGAGACAACGGCAGTTGAGCAAACCGAGAAAATTAGGCCGGGCTTTGGTGTTGGCCCAGAATCAGGATGTGGTGGTGGCGGTGTGCTAGGTCCCAAACTTCCCACTCTCTCAGGAGTGGGTAAAGAAATGCATGACTTTGAAATGCAAAGAGGACTGAGATTTATTTTAACTGGCCCAGACAGACATGAGCATCTTAACAGGTCGGAGTTGGCAATCAAACCACATAACCCCCTACCCCACAGAGCAAAAACCCAAAACATCTATTTAAAAATAGGATTGTAAAGGTTGAGACACAGATTGCAGCATTCTCAATATGGGCTAGAGCTGAATGGCCTCAGGTGAGCTGGACAACACATATGGTTTCAAAAATTTTCTTCTATATTCATTCACATTGTATTATATTTGGTAATTCCATGTGCATTATTTTACAGTAAATGGAGAATATCTCTAATTGTATGTGGGTGAGCATGGGTACATGTGCAAGAATGTGTTTTGTGTGCAGACATGTCTTCATGTGTACAAGTGCATTGTGTGCATTTTCGTGTGTGTTAATATGGACAAGTGTAGGAATGCATGTTTGTATTTGTCTATAGTGTATACATGTATGTAAACATGTATATATGTATGTGTATACTTATTTATATGTATTTGTGTACTTATATGTACAAGGGTATATACATGTGAATATCTGCATGTTCACATAAATTATATCTAGACTAACCAAAGTCCCACACCTTGATTGAACAAGCCCAATCTGATAGCAGCTCTCTGGTTGCCACCCATATAGTGACCATCCCAGAGAGAAGAGACTTCAGAGGGCTGGGGACAGGGGTTAGGGAATGATTCCCCAGAAGCTTTTTGGTATACTTTGAGTAAAACAACCAGGAAAAGAAGCTCTTAGCTACGTGGTCGTGAGAAACTGATTTATATTTCCTAAGCATGAAAATGAGTTTAACGAGAATCATATGTAGCCTTCACAGGTTTTTGTAAGGATCACAAGGCATCCTGCATATGAAATTGTTTCTAAATGCCTGTTTTTAAAAGGATCGTAGTTATTTGCAATCTTCCCCGATACCTTCCCATGATGTTTCTAGATGAGTTATGATTCCGGCAAAGGACCAACGAGCCCCACCATTGAATGAGGCTGAGGTTCTAATAGAAACACAACTTTAATACCAAAGGATTCCAGCAGGTTTCTGTAGCAGAGTGAACCCACATGTAAGCAAAGCATATTGAGCCAAGGGAAGGCATTTTACAACACACACACACACACACACACACAGTACTGACACACACACGCAGCTGTGACACTGGTTTGCTGGAGAACACTCTAGTGTGCTTCTTAGAGTATTTTGCAGTTGATTGACTAAACTCCAAGTGCCACTGTCCTTAAAAATGTGGCAGGGATTTCACACTCTAAGGAGGTTGGTAGGAATAGCTTTCAGCTGCTGTTCATATTTAATCCGGGAGGGCTACAGTTCACAAGAGCACTTGTGAAGTGGCATAAAGCCCTAATCCAAGATGCTGAGGTGTGCAGCATCCTGAGCTATGCTTTGTATTCTTTTTCAACATTTCCAACATAGAGAATGTTGGTTGGGGGGTCAGAAGGGAGAGCCACCCTCTGCCAACAGGACTTGGAACAGGTGTGATGAAAGAGAAGGAGCAACAAGTATTTAGTTTGGGTCACAAACCACCGGACTGATCACTTAGCCATATCAAAACAGCTCCATCCCATTCTTTCACACTGCCACGCCCTTGCACGTGCAATGCCTTGTGCTGGCAATGCCCTTTATTCCAGTATCCTCATCCAAAAGCAGTGAGATGACCATTCAAGAGCCAAGTTAGATGGGAAGCACGTGGGCATTTGAGTCAAGGTGCAGCGTCCTCAATCAACAGCTCAGTGCCTTTGGACATATTACTTGAGATATCTGAACCTCACTTACTCATCTGTTAAAAAGGGAAAATAGGGAAGTGCCTACCTCAAGGAAGGGTCTCGTAAGATAATGCTTGCAAAGGGATGGGTGGCATCATCCTTAACACTGTAGCTCTAACAAGGTCACCATGTCTGAGACCCGGTGCTCACCTGCAGCTGGGTGACTTTTCCCACTATGAACACCAGCATCATTTTTCAGACTCTTATCTGAGCTACTCGTCAATTTCTGCCTCACATTAAAGGTCTGTGTGCATGTGACTCATTGCACCTTAAAAGCTACACCCTGTGGCTTAACTAACATTCTATCTCAATTCCTGACACACTGCTTGTTACCTAGAAGATGGGCAATAACTGGGTGAATAGGGCTCATATTTTAGAGGGAAGGGTGGGCATAAGAAGGTGTCAGAAGGAGATTGAGTCGTTGCTTTACCAGCTCCAGGTAGAATTCAATAATGGGTTGGGAGGAGTCTCAGGTTTGTCTCTGATTGGCTATTCAGTATTGGTGGCTGTTGTCAATGGAGGAGAAATACGATTAACAGACTCGAACCTGAATTAGGAGACCAGGGCAAGAGACTAGACAGCAGTCTAGAAGTAAACAATATATTTGTCACCAAATATGAAACATATACCTTTAAATATGGGAAATAATGACTTCTAAAGATCTCAACGGTGGAACCTCATCTGTCTCCGATCTTCTGTAAATGATGGAGAGAAGAACTGAGCCCAGGCCTTGGAGGCTGTTCCAACGGGGCACATGGCATGGGTGTGGGCCAAGACTTGGGGTTGTTTGATATGGCTGAGGCTGAGCTCTGGCCACGAAACTGATCCCTTCTTGCATTAAGACAAGTTGTTATGCACCATGGCCAGTTTGGTGCCTCCATGTCAAGCCTATTTGTACCAACATTGCCCAGAGTTGAGGAAAGAACATGCCGTGATGTTTGCTCTTAGGAGTCTCTGCTCAGTAGGGTAACCTGATTGCCATGCTTTGTCCTCCACTGTGGGCTATGGAAAGTTACTTGGGGGATGCTGACATCCTACATTGATGAGACATTGAACCAAAGAAGAACTAGTCTAGCTTTCTCATTGTGAAAAGCTCAAACAAGCCAAATATGTAGTATTTCTCTATGACTGAAAGGTTTCCTGTACCCCAACTACTATGCCGAGGCATGAAGACCGAAGCAGCAGGCCCCCTCAGTAAACCTGCCCTCCCAGAGTGTACAGGGAGTGAGACACACAGTCACAAATTATGCATAAAACTGTAGAATCACAGCTGGGATAGATACTGCAGGAGAGAGCAACAGAGGTGCCCTGAATGTGGAATGGAAAGAGGCAGGGCCAGCAGCAGAGATGAGAGAGGCTGAGCAAATGGCACAGAAACCTCAAAGCCTTGGCTCGGTAGAGAGGAGTGAAGAGCTGTCAAGGCAAAGGGTGGTGGGGCGAGGGTACTGCAAGGCAAGACCTATGGCTGGAAGACCCATGGTCTGGCTTCTTGGAGGGCTGGGGGGAAAAGTATAAGCATTAGGGTCTAAATATGGTGGTTTCACAGCGAGAAGATGATTGTAGCTGCCGTTATAAACCCCATCATGAAGGGATTACTTGTTTTCAAAGTGCACATGTATTGGAGAGAAATGGAAAGGATGAGTGATCTATCTTTGGGATAACTCTAAAAAATGTGGAAGCAATGTAGTTATCCTCACTGGCAGTGCGAAATAAAGCCACGTAAATGGGAAGCCAATTTTACCAAAACATTGTTTTTCTCCCTAATAGTAACAGCACGAGCACCACTACCCCCACTACTCACATCTGTAGAACACTTACCATGGATCAGTCCCTAGTCTAGACGTTCTGTGCTCATGATCCCACTCAGTCCTTAGAATACCCCTATGAGATGGACAATGTGATCATCGCCTCTTTAGACATGTAGAAACTCAGAGAGGGCTGGGTATTGTCTGAACTGGGATTTGAGCCCAGGGAGTCTGGCTCCACAGTGCAAACTCTTAAGTACTATGGCAGGCAGTGGTGGTCAAACTTGAATGTGTATCAGAATCACCTGGAGGACTTTTGAAACACAGATGGCTGGGCCCCATGCCCAGCCAACAGGTTCTGATTCAATAGATCCGGATGACAGCATCTAAGAGCTTACATTTCTAACAAGTTGACAGATGATGCTGATGCTATTGGTCCCAGGAATATGAGAATCATTGCTCTATGCAACACCATCCTCCAAGTGTTATTGTACTTTACATTTGAGACAAAATTGAAGGTCAGCCTCCTAGGTCATATTCTAATGGAGGAGCTGGTTACAGGAAAGTTATCATCACAAAGCCTCATGCTAGTTTCCAAAAATGTATCCAAATAATTTTTAAAGCCTCATCAAACAGCTGCACTTAAAATATAAGATATGTAGGGAAAGAGGCACAGGGATCCATGTCTGCGGTGCAGCTATAGATAAATTAACCAGAGAAGAGTTAGGAGAGAAGGGAGTTACCATCGTGCACTAAACAGGTGCAACCCTATTTCAATGCAGAGACGGTCCGTCTAGCCATGCAAAGGTAATTGTATTGTTTGTCAATCACACTGGGACTCAATATGCTTTTGCAAGGACATAATGCAAATGCACATCTTATTTTCTTAGAAAAGTAATACCAGTAGTTAAATATTTGAATGAATGCAAGCAGGGAGTGATTGCACTATAGAAAATTAGTTTACTTTAAAAAAAAAGTATAAAATGCCCAAACTATACAATCTGCTCGTGTAATATAATATATACCAGCCACAAGTATATTCTTATAGAAAAGGCAGTTTACAATTGTTCTACCCTGAGGCCCCTTCCAACTAGAAAATAAACTTTTTTATGTGTCCAAATACTGCTATTTTTTAATGGATATCGGGGGGATCAGAAACTCGCTGGCATTTGTATAGAATTTGGGGGTGTGTGTGCTGTTTGTACGTATTTTCCTAGGGAATTTTTAATCAGATTATTAAAGGCATCTGTGAAAATGTCTTTTCACATTCTTCCCTCCAAAAAAAGGCTTTAAAGACCACTTATTCATGATGTTTGTCTATAAGTTCATGCTATTAAGAGGCTGTTTGGGTTACATTTTGAAACTAGCAAATAAGAAGTCACACTTTGTAAAAAAGAATTCTGCAAAGGAATCTTGTCCAACCTGCAGCCCATAGGCTGCATGTGGCCCAGGACAGCTTTGAATGCAGCCCCAACACAAACTCATTAACTTTCTTAAAACATTATGAGATTCTTTTTTTCTTTTCTCTTTTTTTTGCTCATCAGCTGCAGTTAGTGTGTGTGTATTTTATGTGTGGCCCAAGTCAATTCTTTCAGTGTGTCCCAGGGAAACCAAAAGATTGGACGCCCCTGTGTGTAAAGTATTCTGAGAATCGGTAATGATGACTTCTGTTCCCAGTATTTATACTAAAAACAGTTCCTAAGCATCAGATAATACAGGTTGGGGATTTAGATATTTAGAAGATAAAACCAGAAAGCATGACTGATCTGTACACAGAAAGATACGCCCATAGTCCCAGAGACTGTTGTTGGAGGCTTTTTTAGGACTTAATGTGAAAACATTTCCAAAGGATCTATTTGTTCTTCCACTGACCAGCTTTAAGTTTTCTCCTGGGATGTTGTTTTCTTTCCTATACCCCAAATCGTATAGAGTCTTCTCAAATACTTCTCAAGGTAACTCTGGGAAGTTTACACAGATGTATGACAATTACCTGAGAAAGGGCAGAAAATCTTGATCAGAGATACCCAGAGAACAAGACCAAAAGCCTACAGCTGACACTAGTTGCTTAGGCTTAGAATAATAATAAAAACACGGCCAGGGGGCCGTGGCACATGCCTGTAATCCCAGCACTTTGGGAGGCCGAGGTGGGCAGATCACTTGAAGTCAGGAGTTTGAGACCAGCCTGGCCAATATGATGAAACCTTGTCCCTACTAAAAATACAAAAATTAGCTGGGTGTGGTGGCATGTGCTTATAATCCCAGCTACCTGGGCGGCTGAAGACAGGAGATTTGCTTGAACCCAGGAGGAGGAGGTTGCAGTGAGCAGAGATTGTACCACTGCATTTCAGCCTGGGTGACAGAGCAAGACTCCATCTCAAAAATAACTCATGTGATGCTCCATTAGAGTGCCCCATTGTACGCACATGAAATATGCATGGTACATAATAGGTACTCATGGAGTTCCTCTTTGAGGGAGGGGATTGGGATTTAGCTGCTGTTTTCTAACATCAAAGATACTAAGTCTACAGGGTTTGTCTCCAAAGCCTCCACTTGCTGTCTTCATGCATAGATAATCAGCTTGTGAGCTCCCTGAACAGCAATTACCTGATGGGTAATTCCTCCCAAATGTGAGTCATAGGAAGCTAGACTGGGCATTGTGGCTTCTCAATCAATCAAATTGAGTCCAGGATCAAATGCAAGGAGAAATAAGGAAAACTCTACTCTCCTGTGTGACTGTTCCCTACTCAATATTGTATCTTCAATCTACATGTTCCATAAGCAATTCAAATGCCTCAACCATTTCTGTGGCTTGAAGGAAATGGAGGGCTGTGAAACTGCAAGTGCCCCCTAGCAAAGATAAATAATGCATAGAGGGAGAGACATGGGATCTTCTTTTGTACTCAACCACAAGCAAAAGGGGATGTTGAGAAAGAAGACTACGGGTGGTTAATAAAGTTGCTAAGTTCATCAACCTGGAGAACAGTAGGTACAGTTCACTGAATGCATGTCATAGGATGGACCAAGTTGTCACCTTACATGGATTTCCCTACTTCACCCTATATCAGCTCTATGGTGGCAGATATACCCCCCACTCTCGCTTAAGGAAACTGTGTCTACAGATGTTTAGTAAGCTATCCAAGCCAGTATGGGTAGAATAATGGGGCCCAGTCTTATTTACCTTAAATCCAGTGTCTTCCTAGGACGGTAAAATTCCATAGACTATGTAGACATTACTTTCTAACTCTTCACTCAGTCTCATTCAGTTGATGTTGGCAATCAGTTGGAAGTTGGTTGGTTTGGTAAAGGGTTTTCCACTTGTACCTATGATCCCACCGTGGTCCACAACTGTCCCTACCCCTGGAGGAACCATCATGTGTTAATGTCCCAAGAGGTTTCTATTTAGGC
The DNA here is from genome assembly GCF_028885625.2 of Pongo pygmaeus. Lineage (NCBI taxonomy): Eukaryota > Metazoa > Chordata > Mammalia > Primates > Hominidae > Pongo > Pongo pygmaeus. The sequence goes on along the minus strand of NC_072391.2, from coordinate 9,392,771 downwards.
ATGTGAGACAAAATGGAGCCTCTTCATAACCTATGTTCTTCAGCTGCATGGAAGGGCTTCAGGAAATATCAAGACATGGAAGGAAAAGGCAAATCAATAAAGGGAAATGGATGAATGGCTAGGCGTGGTGGCCCACGCCTATAATCCCAGCACTTTGGGAGGCCCAGGTGGGGGGGATCACCTGAGGTCAGGAGTTCAAGACCAACCTGGCCAACACGGTGAAACCCCATCTGTATTAAAAATACAAAAATTAGCCAGGTGTGGTGGTGGGCACCTGTAATCCCAGCTACTTAGGAGCCTGAGGTGGGAGAATCACTTGAACTCAGGAGGTGGAGGTTGCAGTGAGTCGAGATTGCATCATTGCACTCAAGCCTGGGTGACAGAGTGAGACTCCATCTCCAAAAAAAAATTTTTTTAAAGGAAATGGATGTAGGGCATCCTTAGGGACTCTACTTGTGTGACTGTCTTTATGTTGGATACCCCCAAGGGTCACACAAGTTTCCACAAAGGTAGCCATGGAGATCCTAAAGGATATTTTCTTCAATCTCCCAGGAGGAAAAAAATGTGGAAGCCATGCATGGACCTAGGACACCTTTTTGACTGGTATTTTAGTAACAATATAGATTCATATTGGATACTTCAGGAAGAACGATTTAGGTTGGTAGATATGCCATCAATTGGTGACAGTGGAAACAAATTTTTAAATGTAGTTTGTTAGGCGACCTCTTAGAAAAGATGGAGATTGCTGGGGGTGTAGGTGGAGGAGGGGTCACAGGATAAGATTTCACTGTGGCAATTTAGGAAATGTGTGGACTTACATATATCCCATATTTCTTCTCTTCTGGGATGTCTTCTGTAAACACCCAACCTGGGCTAAGGACCTTTCCCCGGTGTTCACACAATACCCTCTTGTATCACTTATCACATTTATTGAAATTGTCGGCTTGTATGTCACCCCCTGCCCCAACCAGAAGAAATACCTCTCAAGGTGCCATTTGTCTCTTTAGCACACAATAGTGCCTAAAACACGACAGGTGTGAGTCATAGGGTCATAGGGTGAGCTGAACTGGGCTGGGGTAAAGACATCAGTCAAATCTTAGAAGTTTTCCTCCAAAGGACTTTAGAGATAAAAGGCTACAGGAAATCCACTCTCTGGACCACCTGAATCCTGATGATGTTACTTTCTGAAAACAAGTATTTCCAACCTCTTTGCTACTTGCTTTCCGTGAACACAGGGAAACGCTTCTAGCCAACTCCTGCCCTGTGTCCCACTCTGCTCTCTTCCTTTCCAAAAGGAACCATCCCTTGCCATCTCCTGCAGCCTAATCTGTTTATTCCAGAGGAAAAGGAAACCTTTAAGATGGTGGGCTCAAAGTTTTTCATTCCGTGCCAATTCATTCCCGTAAGTTTGTAATCCAGTGAAACACCCAGGCAACCAGATGAATTTCCTTCTTTTTGACCAGTACCTTGCTCTAATAGATTATTGCAGACATGAATGCTTGCAATCTTAGTCCTGCTGGGGTTCCTACTTCTCTGCTGAGAATTTGATCTTGCTTCCAAGTAGGGCTTTAGAATTCCAGCCATACTGTTATCAGCAAGGAGGCATAATCCACCACTATAACCAAACTGATCACAGATATTGCTGGAATATTAAAATTAATTTTCATCCCAAGTAGTTACAAACACATTGTTTCATCATTTGGAAATGCCTGTGTCTCTCCCTGGTGAAACATGGCATTAATTAGTTATGCGTGGTTATTCACAGCAAAGAGCATGTTCATTATAAGTTAGCTAATTTTGATTTTACAGCAGGTGTGTTATTCTGAGATGTTTATAAATTGTTCATGTGAGGATAAGCCATATAATTTTCCTCTATTATTTCTTTTGCTGTTTAACATAGTAGTGAGATACTGATGGTAGATATACCAAAACACTTCAACTGCCATGTACTGAGAACAATTTTCAAACGAACGTGGTGTAAGTGCAATTTTGCATTTATAGCGTACGAATCTTGCTTTAGTAATTATATGAGCCCAAAGGTAACTTGGGATTTTCTTTTTCCTTCATAACTCAGTACATGATCTTGGGAATAACAAATCTTTATTTTTACATTTCTGGATCCATAAAATGGGCTCATTGCTGTGATACCAGAGATAAAAATTATACTATCAACAATTCCTTATATTACATGGTCACATAAAAGGCTTAAGACATGCAAATACATTTGATAGGCATTAGGGAGAATTTATAGCCAGTTCATTCTTGGTTTGTTACTATCCACCGTCTTTTCAGTTAAAATATGTGTATGTATAGAGAGAGCTCTTGTTTTGTCCAAGAAGCTCAAAGTTGACCCAATTCTAATGACTACACAAGAAATTTGATGGACATTGTCTTACTACTTTTCCTTAATTTTCCCTTCTCTGATGGTTTTACCTACTCTCGTTTCTTTTTACCCTTAACTTTATTGCGTTTATTTTTGAAACATTTCAAATGCTGTGGTTTAGAATGAATACGTAATGAAAAAAAGTGTTTCCTTTTGTCATGAGTATAATAGATGACCTAGGCTAATGTAGATTTTCTGAAAGATTTACAAGCAACAGAGCTATAAAAAGGGCATTTAACCCTTTTCACACAGTCTTAAATGCAGCCATATTTTCTTCTACATGCCAGAAACCCAGTCAGTCACTGGCCAGGGAAGCCTCGTGCCAGACTTTGTGGGGATTGCTGAATTTAACATAGAGCAGGGTTTCTCAGCTGCAGCATGACTGACTTTGAGCCTGAGAATTCTTTCTTGTTTGGGGCTGTCAAACAACATCCCTAGACTCCACCCAATAGAGGACATAGCATCTCTCCATTCCTGTTGTGAAAACCAAAAATGTCTCTAGACCTTGCAAATGTCCCCTGGTCTAGGGCCACTGCCTTGGAGGCATCCCTTTCTCCCTGACTGCAGAGGTGCAAGAATATTCTAGGAGGAGCCTTAAAAGAAGGACAGAGGGACTAGCATTTCAAGACTGCCACCAAACACACCAGTATCATTTTTTTTTCTTTTACTGAGCATTCACACCATTCCTTGACATTCGCCTGGCAATATCAAAGTCTATGCACAGAAGGACCAAATTGGCAATGGGAAACAAACTAATTTGCATTGTCCCCACAGAGGAGAAAGGAAGGCAAATGCCATTTTGGAAAATGCAACTACAACGCATCTTAAGTCCAATTTCATTAATTCTTGTATGTTTGCATGTGACTCAACACCTAATTTTCTCTTTGCAGGCAAAGGTTCGTGAACCAAGATATCCCTGGGGAGGGGAGCAAGACCAGCCCAGTGATTTTTATGTATGAAAACCTCACGTCTTTCTGCGGAGGAATTCAAGGAGCAAATGTGGTCCAACCTCCTTAATAACCAGATGTTTGCAATCATCAGAAATACATCTTTGGCTGTAACCATTTCTCTGTTCTCCAGCATTCAGTCTCAAAGAGAATTTACATAACAACATGTGACATGTAGAATGCTTAAAGGCACCAACCATGACAGGACAAATTACACTCATTTTTCAATACTCTTAGCAAGGTGCTCCACTGCAGGTGCGCGCTGGGCTGCATGCTGGGGGCGGTTCTGGGGGTGGCGGAGGGGGAATCAAGACCATCATGCGCTCGCAAATAGCTCCGTGCCTCTGGGGAGGGAGGGCTGGTGCAGGGAGGCCCACCCAGGAGGCTGCCCCACTTACCCGCCGTAGGCCGGGATCGGGGGCGGGGGCGCCGCGGCCCTGAAGGTGTTGTACACGGTGCGACCGCGGCCTCGCAGGTGCGCCCCTCGGTAGGCGGCCGCGGCGGTGGCTGCTGGATACGGGAAGCCTGGCACTGCGGAGCAAGAGAGGAGAGAGAGAGAGAGAGAGAGAGAGAGAGAGAGAGAGCATAGGCTGTCAGATGCACACCCTGCTGTGGAGGGAACTGCCCCGGGAACACTTGTCCCTGAACAGGGCCCCAGCAGGACCCCCGCCTGCTTCCCGGAGTCAGGAGGTTAAAAAGCAGAGAGCAGCACGGTGGCCTGGGTGGGACTCCAGAGAGGATGGGTAGTTAACACAGTGGGCCCTTTGCCCAGGAGAATATGGTGACTGACAAACATTTGCAAAGAATTCTAAATAACGGGAGAAAAGCTCACTGCATGAGTATTTAATTAATGAATTTATTTGAGACAGGGACTGGCTCTGTCCCCCAGGCTGGAGTGCAGTGGTGCAATCACGGCTCACTGCACCCTCGACTTCCAGGGCTCAAGTGATCCTCCTACCTCAGCCTCCCAAGTAGCTGGGACCATAGATAGCAGTGTGCTAACACGCCTGGCTAATTTTTTAATGTTTTGTAGAGATGTGGATCTCCCTATGTTGCCCCGGCTGGCCTTGAAGTCCTGGGTTCAAGCAGTCCTCCTGTCTCCACCTCCCAAAGTGCTGAGATTACAGTTATGCACCAACCACACCCAACCCACATACATATTTTTAAAAGGGCAGATTGCAAGATGTGTGATGTCTTATCAATCACATACCTATGTATATATGTACAGGTGTATTTGCATGCAAAATACACATATGTGAATATGCATGTGTACATGTGTATGAATGTGTGCATGTATATATACATATATGTACATATGCTGATATGAACATATTTGTATACACATATACACAAGTTTCCACATACTAGCAATCTCTGGGGCTGAACTGCATGAGTGGTTTTTATTCATAACTTTCCCCCATCCTATTTTTCCACAGTTTCCTTCATGTACAGATATCACTTGTTAAAACTTCTAATTGAAGTATTCCCACCGACATATGTATGTGGTTTGAGTGCACAAACCACACATGCCATGAGAAACAGCTTATTACCAACATCTCATAAGCCTGCTAAACCCTTGTGCAGCATTTAAAGGCAAAGGCAACCACCACGATTACAAATATGAGAGAAGTCTGGGACCCGGACCCTTAAAAAGAGAATGTGGGGGGCTGGGCACGGTGGCTCATGCCTGTAATCCCAGCACTTTGGGAGGCTGAGGCAGGTGGATCACGAGGTCAGGAGTTCGAGACCAGCCTGGACAATATGGTGAAACCCCATCTCTACTAAAAATACAAAAATTGGTCAGGCGTGGTGGCGCATGCCTGTAATTCCAGCTACTTGGGAGGCTGAGGCAGGAGAATTGCTTGAACCTGGGAGGTGGAGGTTGCAGTGAGCCGAGATGGCACCACTGCACTCCAGCCTGAGTGACAGAGCAAGACCCTGACTCAAATAAGAAGAAGAAGGTGGGAAGGGATATCTTCCCTTGGGTAGAATTCTCTGAGCAAGATGAGGAGGTGAGGAGGAGTTAGGAAGGGGAATTAAGCCTGATGATTACCCCAGCCCCCTGATAACTATTGCTGTTTCCTCTCTCTGGGATTCCCTTCCTCCCCTTTCATGCAAATCCTAACTCATCAGGGCCCATGGGGCCAGGAAACCACTTTTGCCTTTAAGTTCAGTTGGCTTCTCTGACTCTCCCAGTGCTCCGACCATACTGACCACGCTTGTCCCATCTCACTAAGTAGCAGGCAAGTTTCCCAAACTGTGTCCACAGAGGATGCCTGATGGTTACCCAAGTCCCCTGATAACCAACACTGTTTCCTCTACCTGGGATGTCCTTCCTCCCTCCTCATGCAAATCGTAACTCACCAGGGCCCACAGAGTCAGCAAACCACTTTTCCTTCAAGCTCAGTTCGCTTCTCTAACCCTCCCAGTGCTCTCCCCATACTCACTACGCTTGTCCCATCTCACTAAGCAGCAGGCATTGTTTCCCAAACTGTGTCCACAGAGAATGCTTTTCTGAAAAAACGCATTTGGGAAGTCCCTGTCCCAGGAGAGCCACAGGAAAGGCTCAAAAGGCCCACCATGAAGGAAGCGCTCTTAGTTAACCCAGCACAACCAACTCCTTTTCCAGGCTTTCTGCAGAAGAGCAGACCTCTCACGGGGCAGGGGTTGTAGTTTATTTCATGTTAAAGTTGTCTCCACCCTCTATCCAACTGCCAAGAAGAGCTTTTTCCCTTCCCACTATCAGCCTCAGGAGTAGAAGCGTTCCACCTTGTGTCTCCCCATTATTCAGAGTCTTTTACCACACACACTGATGCATGGACCCAGGTGAGGGTTGCAGAAGGAGCAAAAGGCAAAAGAATTGGAAGGAAAAAATGTGCATGAGAAGCCTCACTGGAGGCCCTGGCTGCTACCAAGGAGGTTGGACGGGGTGACCATGTACTGCACTTAGAACTCCAAGAATTACAATTACACCCATAGATAGGGTATGTTTGTACCTACATGGTGGGTGAAGGGAGCGGGTGGGGTTTGCCACAGAAGCCATTCCAAATTACTCTTGCAATTATAAGGGCCCAAATAAAACCCCCAAACCTGACCAAAGTGAAGACCAACTGGCCATTATCTGGAATTCTGTGTGTTCTTAAAGGTCCCACAGCCACCCTATTCTATGGATTCTACCGCATCTTTCTATCACAACGCGGATAAAATACGAAGATTGTAGAACCCAGAATGATTCCGTCTTTCTATTTGTATCTGAGAGGACCATAAAGGTTATTTTTAACTTTTTTATTCTTGCTAAAGACAGATCACGCCATTTTATTTAACTTTTTTTGCCAGCTCCTAGCACCTGAGTTTCCTGGATCGTGTGGCAACTGGTATGCTTGAAACTGCAGAGAGGTGTGGGGTCTTAATGGGGAACACGAGTAAATCCTAATATCATAAAAGCCCAGAAGTAATGAGAGATGAGACACTTGCTTCAGGACTGGGGAGAAAATGAGTGGGAATGGCTTTGACTCCAAATCTTCTTGCCACAGTTCAACTATTAAGTTTTCAGAGGAACACCCTGGATTTTGAAATAAAGAAAATGAAAAATTCACAATCTGGCAGAGCAGCTGGTTGCCTGTGTGAGGAAACATGGTAATTATGCTGACCCATTCATTATCACTGGCTATGGAGCCGAGTGAGCCAGACAAGCTCCCTCTCAGCCACGAGCAGCTTTTACAATAATTCTTGGAGGATTTAGATGTTGAGATATAACATGAAACAGAAGCTTGGCAAGAGAGAGAGAGGGGAGCACGTGCTGTTAAGAGCGTGGAGCCAGGATTCCATTTTGTACCCTCTTTGTTACAGGGAGAAAATGGATTTCCTGATGCAGGATATTTACAAGTCCTCCTAGGAGGTTCTTTGGGTTCTCCCAAGCAGGGCACATTGGGGGACTTCTTATTTGGTGAAAAGAACACATAAAGGACTGAAAATCAATTCCTGGCTTAAATAGTGCCTTCCTGGAAGGCCAGGTACCCTTGGCAAAAAAAAAAAAAAAAAAAAAAAAAAGAGTTCCACAGGTCATGCTTTGGGCCAGAGGCTTCATGGAGAAAGGGCTGGAGGATTCAAGTGTCCTGGGTAGATGGTATTTTCAGTGATCTCTTGTTTATCTAGGGCTGGCCAAGGGGCCCTTTCGTGAAATCTCTAGTTAGAAAAATGCTCATCGATCACATTCCTTTCTTTCTTACATTCTTTCCTTCCTTCTTATACTTGCTCCTTTCTTTTTTATTCCTTCTCCCCTCCCTTTTTCTTCCTTCCTTTTGCCTTCCCTCCCTGCTGTCCTTCCCTCCCTCTTTCTTCCTTTTGTCTTCCCTCCTTCCTGTCCTTCTCTCCTCCTTTTCCTTTCTCCCCTCCCTCTTCTTCCTCTCCCTCTTCTTCCTCTCCTCTCCCTTCATTTCTTTATTAATTCCTGCCTTCATTACAATCCTTCCTTTCAATCATCTTGGAATTTTTTTCTAAAGAGGGCTGCCCTGTTCCTCCCCTGGTTCATGTAAAAATCATTAGCTTGAGTCACAGAAATGAAGGAGAAGGACGCTTACTGGTGCGTGCATGCAAGCTGCCTAAGGATGTTGATTCTCCATGTTCTGCTCATCAATTAGGATGAGTAACTGGTACCAAGCAGGTATCAGGTACCTAATACTGTGCCTGGACACCCTGTCAGTGGTTAACCAATGTTTGTCTTCCTTCTGGGAGAGTACAGCCACCACCTCTTCACTGTCCACCTTCTATAACACTGTGCTGTATACAAAGTGACCTGCCCAGAATTTGCAGATAAACAGCACGCAAGCAACACAACCATTAGAGGTGTTCAAACCGGAGCGACTCCATCTTAAGTGAGGGCTAGGAAGAATGAGGCCAAGACCTGCTGGACTATATTCCCAGAAAGTTAGGTATTCCTGGCCTCTGGATGTTTGCGGTTAAGGAAACAGATTGATTATGTTTACTAAACAGACCCAGACTTTAGCAGTGTCCTGATATCCCAATATCTTGCGAACAGAAGGATTCCTAAATTTGCTTTAAAGATAATATTGATTCTTGCAAAATATAATAATTGAGAAAATTAATCCTTTACCACAAACCCTTGTAGCAGAGCACATTTCCCCCATGATCTTATTATTTTTTATCCTATATAAACAAGTACTATACCTAGGGGTGGACATGCTCCTCCTTTTACTTTTGGGAACATCCTACTGTCCATGGAGTAGCTGCACTTTCCGCATTTTACTTTCTTTATAAGCTTGCTTTTGCTTTGCACTGTGGACTCGCCCTGAATTCTTTTTTGCACAAGATCCAAGAATCCTCTCTTGGGGTCTGGATAGGAACCCCTTTCCTGTAACACAGCTGAAACTTAGTCACAATCCCTAGAAAGATAATTTCCACTTCTACCCTTGTACGTGTTTCATTGTCTCGGAAAAAGTAACCAGATTTTGAATGAGTATGATTTCAATCAAGCAAGGGGAGGCTGCTTGGACCAAGTTTGTTGCACTTGGAATTATCAGTGCCCTCAATTCATTTAAATTCTCCTCGATGGCAGCACACTATCAGGATTTAAAATTGTTTCTTGTTCAGGGGAAAAGCAGGACTCCAGTTTTGGCCCCAGACAGGTAACACCTATTAAAAGGTCTTCATCACATCTCTCCCTTCCATATAGCCCCAGACAATGCTCTCTGACAACCCAGCAACAATAGTCCCTGAATAAAATAATTGTGTGCAACCAGAAACAACAGAAAACAACAATCTTGATAATTCCAAACTCTTCTGATTTGTAGCTGTGCCTTCTGTGTTTCTTCCCACCTTTATTAGAAGAATTTTCCTGGTCAGGCACAGTGGCTCACACCTGTAATCCCAACACTTTGGGAGGCCAAGGTGGGCAGATCACAAGGTCAAGAGATCAAGATCATCCTGGCAAACATGATGAAACCCCATCTCTACTAAAAATACAAAAATTAGCTGGGTGTGGTGGCATGCATCTGTAGTCCCAGCTACTCGGGAAGCTGAGGCGGGAGAATCGCTTGAACCCAGGAGAGGTGGAGGTTGCAGTGAGCAGAAATCATGCCACTGCACTCCAGCCTGGGTGACAGACCAAGACTCAGTCTCAAAAATAATAATAATAATAATAATAATATTTTCCTCAATTGTTGGTTTAGGGACAACATGGCTTCTTCGCATGCCACTAACACAAATAATCCATTTCAAGGGCAAAATACACACATGCACACACACAACTGTTTGCCACACTTCCTTTAAAAAACCCAGCACAGCGTGGAAGAATGGATGCTTTTATTATTTGCCTACAGGTGTGGTGGTCTGTAGGATTCTGGAACATGGTAAAATGTATATTTAAGATAATTACCTGGACAGATGATTCAGACACAAAATAAACAAGACTAAAACTGTTTTTTGACCACATAGAAAGCGAACCTCTCACATGTTTACTTTGAGGTATGGCACTTATATCTTGTTGAGTGAGAGTTATGTCATCTATCCTAGTTTAGATGTCTGGATCCAGACATGCCAAATACCCTAGTTTAGAAGTCTAGATCCAGTAAGTGGGCAATGAATGACTATTTAATAAAGTCAATGCAAAATGCCCAGTGGAAACTCACAACGTTCTCTCCATTTCTAGACTGTGAAATAAAATGTTTAAATCAATGTTAAAAGTCAAACATCGCCCTATCCAGTATTTGTAAATGCCTCTTTGTTAATTAAAAAAAAAAAATGTTAGGGGAAAAAGACACCAAACAATGGTCATTTCTAAACCCCAACACTGGAAGTTTGCTTTTTTTTTTTTTTTCCTAGTTCAATTTCAAGTTAACTCACATGTAAGCAGACCATCAATAAGGAACAATGGAAAGGATGCAGGTTGATTTGTGGATATAGTATAAATCCTTAGTTTTTGGCATGAGGGAAACAAGAAAACCCATAGGTTCATTATACTGAAGAGATTCCTTCTGAAGCCTTATCCAACATGAATCAAAGAGAAAAATCTGGTATCACTACAACACAAATTGGATTCAGCTCATAAGCTAAAAATGAATTTCTCTCAAAACAGGGCAAGAGCTTTCAGAGAAAATACCAATTGAGCATCTTGTTGACACATAAGCATTTCCAGACCACCCACTCTCACCCTTCAGCTAGATTTATATACAGAGCATATTTTGGGGGAGGTTAGTAGAGTAACCATCTCAGTTCTTGGGAATAAGAAGTTCTGTCCCATGGAACTCGATGAAATGGAAGCTTTAGGGATGTAACAAGAGGCACGCTGTGGTGGTGCTCAAGTATCACGGCAAATCAACATTTTAAAAAGGAAGACGTGTGGGTGTATCCACCGGCCAAATGGGCCATTTACTAAAGTGTCAACTGCTAACTGCCTGTCTCCCCCTCAAAAACAAAGCCCCCACCTCCCACCTCCAATGAGCCCTGCACTCAATGTATTTACAGTGAAGAGTGTGTCTTCTCTCCCTCTTTTACGAACATGGTGCTTACCTTTGAAAAGAAACACAAATGAGATCATCTCACCAGCCAGGAAATCCCAAGAGAAGAAACAAAAAACCAGTGGAAAATACTTGAGGGTTATAAACTGCATATTAAAATTTTAGAGCTCTGGGAGAGATGGAAGAGTAGCAGATGCAAAACCCGACAGGGGGGCGGATTCTGCATCAAAGCCATAAAAATATACAACCGCTTTAATGGGCAATTATTCTTTGCATTTGTGCGCTAGTTTGAATTTGCATGAGATTGCCAGATGCCCTGGAAAAGGTGGGCATCCGAATGGATGAGGGGGGCTCTCTTTGTCCCGCTCCTCCTCTCCCTTTGCTCCATAATGACACATTACCCCATCCTTGGAAGGTTTTAAGATGGAGAGAGATTCATGCAAATTTGGGGTGAAATTGTTCTGTGGGTAATTTATGGTAGGAAATATTCGCTTACACAATTCTGGGGGTGCAGATGTGCTTTCAACAGCAGGTTGATGGTTTTGTAGGATTCCCCTTGGGGGAACTCCCATTCCATGTGCTGGACCATAAATTAAGAAGTGGCGTAATAGGTAACATACTGAGGCGAAATAAACCACCAGCCCTAGCTCATAGAGCAGCAATTTCCGAGGCAGGGCATCGTGCAATGAACATCACAATGAAGAGTCAAAAAACCTCATTTTTTCCAAATGGCAAAATATGTTTTCTCCTTTTTCAGAACGAATCTCAAAAGTACATGAAATTGGTTTATAATACAGGATTTTACACACAACTAGGTCACTCTCTTTAAATGGCCTTAAATGAAAATTTTAACATGATGGCGCTTATGAAGTTCTAGCTCTAAACAAAAATGGAAAGGTTCTTCAGTTTTTAAAAAAATCTGGTACTTCCAGAGTTTGGCAAAAAAAAAAGGGCGGGGGGGGGAGTGGTGGGTGGGGGAGAAAGGTTCCATCCTTTCAGTCACTGATAGAAAGACCAAAACGGCCACTTAATTTCTCAAATCTCCAGTTCTCATATACACATACATTTATCCCTGAAACACACATTTGGGATTGACCCTTGTTTCAGTATGAAATGCATGTTGATATTAAATACTGCTGTTTAGAAGTGAATAAATCTACATTTTGGACAAACAGTTTCTTCTAGGACATCCTCATTTGAAATGCATTGAATAGGAAAACAAAAATTTCTAATTAATGTACAAGTCTAATCACCATTCTCCACATGGAAGAGTAATTTTTCACTGTTCATTTGCTTGGTTTAATCTCAACACTGACATTACAGAAACGCAATGTCCTATAAATCTCCGCTCATTTGTTTCTTTAATATTCATATTCCATTGAACTGCAGCTGCTTGTTGCTGCAGTCTATTACAACATGCAAAAGTGTCGATAAAAATATTATGAAAGGCAAGATGTGTTTCTTCCTGGCTGCGCGTGCCATTTATTTGGGGAAAGACAATAAATGACTCGTGGATTGTCCCTCAGCCTGCTGCTGGGTGGGTGATTAGTGATTAATTACCTTGCAGCAAATTGACATGGCACGAGGAAATTGACACAGCCCTGATTAATTAACTTTTTATGGGCGGTAGTTACTCACAAAACACTGCGCACCATAATTGAATCTCTTTACATAACGTCATGGTACAAAAGTTTTAGTCAAATCCAAATTAGCCAGAAGTTTCTAGGCTGTTACAGGTCTGATTGGGATGTGTCGAAGGAATTGGCAAGAATGTGAACTTGGAGAGAAATGCACATTTTTGAAAAGGAAAAAAAAAGATGGTGACAATGTACTGGCCTGATTGTCCAAGCTGAATGTATTGATCTAAATCTCGACTTCAGCTAGACTTCGGGAATAACATTGTAAGAGGCTAAAATGACCCTTTTTCCTCCAGCCTCACTTGGCTGTATTTCAGTGGCTTTTGGCAGATTCTCTCTCCTTTGTCCAGTCTCTAACAGTGAACTTGACTCCCAAATTCAGTTCTCAGTTCCAACATGGCTCCCTCCAAAGGCTTTATCTCTTTATCTAATTTCACATCTCCTGACCCCCACAATTGTTACCAGTTACCATCATATTATCCTGTTGTTGTTGTTTTTTCCTTCTTATTAGTTTCTTATCACCTGACTTGATTTCAACTTCCTTATACATCTCTCTATAGGGATGTCCTGAGGACTCTATGTTGGTCCCTACTGTGTCTCCAACATCTAGAAGATGACCAAGCACAAGGTGATCATTGATATGTGTATTGACTACAGTGTGTGATGAACTAAGAATGCCACAGTCCTTCAGTTACAAAAGAAAATGGGTGGCAATCCTCAAATGGGTGAGAGTGGCTAAGGAGCTGCCTGTGAGGGATGCAAATTCCTAGAGAAACTCTGGGTTGGTGATGGAGTTAGTGATAAGGGATCCTGAACCTCCCTTGTTTAAAAACCCAGGCAGTGATAACTGGAGTAATTCAAGGAACGATGTGATTGCAGCTGGCAAAATTCCAAACTCTGAGGCTCCATTATCAGGTGGAGAAAATTCAATTGCATGATGATAACAGCTAGGATTTACTAGCACTTGCTAATTGCCAGACCTGGAGATTAACCCACTAACGCCTCACAAAACCATGTGAACCACGATTGTTGCTATCTTCACTTTCCTGGGGTGGAGATGGAGGTATAGAGCAGCTCAGATACTCACCCAGGGGTTTGAACCAAGGCAGCCTGACACCAAAGCCTATGATCTTATCCATCATGCAACATAAAGGCAACCCCAGTCAGGCTCGGGGAAAAGCTTTCTACTTCTACTCTCTCTCTGCTTCTTAGAGCCTCTCAGTTTGGATTCCCTCCTATTGCCTGTACAAGCTGCTACATCATCTCCCTATATCCGTACCACATCTGAGACAGAGCCAGCCCCAATTCATCATGGACTGGGTTAATTTGCAGGGGAATCTGCTGACGGTCTCCCAGAGCTCTCAATATGCTTCTTGTTGGGGGATGGGGGAGACATTAGAGGGTCTGTGTGTGTGCCCGCCATTTCTTCTGTTAGATACTTATGTTCTGAGATTTCAAGACACCTGGAAAGGCCCTGTTCCTTTTCTGCTAATTGGATGCCGGCCATAGGGATCACCACTGATTTATGTTCCTGATAAGAGTTCAAAGGCAGGCTGTTTCCCTTTGCCGCTAGGGTTTACCTCCACATCTTGATGTGAGGGGGAGGTGGTGTTCAACCCAAAAATATTGGGAATGCAGATTCTGTAGATAGTGAGCAGGTTTGCACTAGTACAGTGTGAGTAAAGGCTGCAGTTGAACACAAACCTGATTACTGTCACAATAATGAGCTCCTTACGACTAAATTCAGCTAGAAATTTCTAATTTGGAAGACTGGAATGAGAAACTTATTTCAAAGCCTTGGAAGATCTGCCTAAGAAACCTTCATAACATTTTGGGCTATTGCACGTTTTTCTATATGTAATTGCTTTTTTAATATGTTATCAAATATCACTTTACAACTTGGGTTTCTGAAATAAGTCTCCTTTTTGCGGAAATAAAAATAGTCATCTAGGAAAATAAAATTACATGCAATGAGCACACTGGGATTTACTCTGAGCAACGAGTCTGGTGTTCCCAAAGGAGAAAGTTTCCCTAACTTAACAAATTAAAGCAACAGCAAAAGACACACACACCATTCACGCACATGAATATTCTTTGATCATGTAAGGTCTTTGTGTCTCTGAGCCAAGGCAGTAGAATTGGTGGTAACTAATTGCCGTGCTGTTCCTGCTTACCTCCCAAAGTTAGCTGTTGTATCTTTCCTCACAGGTTATAAATGGCTAGATTAATCCAACAGACAAGTGGCGAATGTCATGGCTGCTAAATGTGTAGTGATATGCTTTTACTGTGCAGAAGAGGTACTTGTGATTTGCCTACTCACAGGTATTGACAATTTCCCCCCTGGGCAGGATTTTTGTAACATTCGGCAAAATGAGAATGAGTCTCAATCTTGGAGTGTTTAACTTGGCAGAACTGCAAAAGGCATTTGCAAAGGTGCTTTTTGTCCTTTGAAGGAGGAGACAAAGCCCTGAAGAGCTGAGGTTTATTTTAATTTGGATGTAGCTGTTCGTCATCATCTATTAGTTTAACAAAATCTGTACTGATAACCATGTTGTTGTTTCCCAGGAAACCACGGAAAAAAAAAACCAAATAATTTATATAATTACTTTATCCAGTGCATATACATACTAAAGTTTCAATTGTTAAATCATTCATGTTCTATCTAACAGCTGGCTGAAACAGCAAGCTCGGTGAATTGCCTCTCCAGGTAGGAAACAGGGCAAGTGAGATAAATTAGCTTCCTTATGCTGGGCTGGATTTCCCAAGGTTCTCTTGGGCTGACCCAGCTCCTGAACACGAAGCCTTCAGAGGGGTCTGACAGTGGCTCACAAGATGGATACACGACGCACATGCATTGTTCATTTCACTCCCAGCCATCGCTGTGGGGATAGCTGATCTGTGTGTCAGTGCTGAGGCCATCTGATTTTGAGCATCAGCTTTCAGACTTAAAAAAAAGAGTCCTGATCCTTTGATCAATGCCCAAAGCCAACCTGGAGGACAGGGTACTGTCTGAGCCTAGGGATCATCTGCCTGATATCTGAGCCAGAGCCTCCAAAACACCCATATAGAACAGACTGAGGAACTACCATTCAGGAATGGTCCACTAATATAAACCATCCAAAGCAGCTTCTTTGGTGAACTTTATTGTTTTGAGACAAGGTCTCCCCCAGGCTAGAGTGCAGTGGCGTGGTCATGGCTCACTGCAACCTCAAACCCCTGGGCTCAAGTCATCCTCCCACCTCAGCCCTTCCAGTAGCTAGGACTATAAAAGTATACCATCACATCTGGTTTGGTGGACTTTAAAAAATCCTGGAGAAGGTGGATTCTGAGCCAGAAAAAGAAAGAGTAGCATTTGAGAAGCCGTAACGCCTCAAGCAGCCTGAAAGACGCTGCACAACAATCTCATTTAGTGCTCATGGGTAGATAGATAGTCATGGCTATTTACATGGCGAGGAGACTTGGCCAAGGTCACAGCACTAGTCTACCGTGATAGTTTACTCCCAGACTTTCCTGAATGCAGCTCTTTTCACTAAATCACTCTGTAGCTCAAGAAAAATGTTGTAAAACCACTAGTGGGAATTAGGACTTGCCAGAAAAAAGAAAAATGATCTTTTGGAAATGTTTGAGATTCCTGTAGCAAATAGTAAGGGTAGGGATAATAGATACCCATAGATGGTTGTGCCTTTCTGTTTGCTTTCATATGAAAAGCAATTAGGCATCAAAAGCCTATGTTGCATACAAACAAAACTCAAGGAGATAAATCTAAAACATGTGGTGTGGTATTTGGTTCTGAAATTGCATTTTCTTAACAATGCTCCCAAGTTCTCCAGTAGGGATAAATAGCTTTTGGCATGACAGTTCTTTTATATAAAAACATGATTTAAGAAAATGGTGTTTGAAGCACGTGTTTACATTACCGGATTTAGATGAATTACACCAGGCTCTTTTTCCCTTCGATGAGAGGCAACCTGAGCTGCTCCTCATGGTCTTTGCACTGAGATTTATTTTAGAAAAGAAATAAGGCAAGGGAAGAAGAAGCAGCCACCTCTATGGTTGGACACGTTTCTATCCAAGAAGTCTGGTATTTGATGAAAGAATGATTGCTCCAGCTCTTGAATTACGAGCGCCCTTGGATTCAGCCTCTCCCTTCCTAAGCTGTTCATTCCCAGCTCTGTAGACCCAGAGAGAGCTTGACTCAACTTATAAGGCTGGGGCCCTTGGGGAATGTGCACCTGCTCCGTTGCATCACACTGTCCTCTTTTACATTCCAAGAACCAAGCAAGATCTTGCCGTTGGCCCCTGCAACTTACCTGCTTAGAACTCTGAATGTAAAATGCATTCCTTTTTTTCAAATTTAAATCCACTTTAGTTTGGGGAAGCAAATAAAGGGCAGATAAGTGCTTAAAAAAAAACTCTCAAAATAAGCCTCTCAAACTATTGAAGGATTTCTCTTGCCACTGATGAGGCTGGATGAGGGTGAGTTTTGTCAAGGAGTTAAAGGCAGGAGCTGCACTAGCCAGATGATCCTCTTAAGAAAATGTAAGCATTAAAAAACACTTTCTGTCAATGCTATCACAGGACTTGGGGTTTCCAGGGAATTCCCCCAGAACAATTGCCTCACTGCCTTTCCAAAACATCTCATCTCAGCCTTGTTCTCTGGCTGTGTATGCACTGGAATCCCAGGGCAGCATAGTTTATTGTTTTAATATCTGTCTGACACAAAGCAAACGCATCCTCTAGTGACTCCTTATCTGTCATATGTATTTCTGTGAAAGAAATATCAAGACAAATAAGATGTTAGGGGGCACACCACGGGATGGTAGTTTTTGCAATTGGTGGCCTTTTGCAGAAGGAAGACACCCATCTGAAAAAGATGAAAGTCACCATTCTGCATTGAGATTAATAACCAAAGCAACAACAGAGAGCTGCATAGCAGCTGCCTGAAATGTGGCTGCCTCTTTGCAGAACTTTCCCTTTAAACAACTGGGGGTGAGAGGTGCAACTAGTGGTTTTAATTTTTTCTTGGAATTGGTTAAAAAGGACAAACAACAAAGTGGGTTATGATTATGACAGCCAAAGAAACAACACACGGATGAAGAAGTTGGGGGTAGTGGTTGCAGGGATTAAAAATACAAATGAACCTACTCTGAGGTCTGTGATCCAGGTGGAATAACTACATTAATATCAGAGCTAGTAAAAGCCTCTTAAAAATCATCTGTTAATCAAATGTGCTGGGTCATGGGAAAAGTTGAGCAGATGGAGATAAGCAGAGACGGTGCTTCAGTAATGGAGAAAGAATGATTTCTGGAGTTCACCATTGGTGGGTGGGTGGTAGCTGGATAATTCTGCAATGCTGTGGGCAACTATTGTTCAGAAATAGATATGTGCTATGATTGAGGTGGCAAGGAGAGCATGGCACCTAGTAGGTGTCTCAAAACACCTCAATCCATGGGTTTGGTGAAGCAAATAGGGTCTCAGTAGCAAAGGACACCTGTCTACAGTGTTGAATAATGGTGAAAATAGGGACAGTTAATTCACCTACTGAGAAGCGCCCCAATGGCAGTGCTAACAGTGAATAAGTCTCCTGTTGGGTGTTACTTCCCAAATATCCCTAGGAGCACTGCGCTTGAAATTCTGAAACCGTAGCATTATATATATTTGTCTATTATGTGTCCCCCCAAGAATATAGGTATAATAGAAGCCAACTTGAGAGTATCTTCATAGCATATTTGCAGGAAGTAGAATCGCACCTGGCATGTAGAAAAAACTTCAATAAAGATTGGTTGAATGAAGTAACGCCTTTCAACCCCCTCTCCAATCAAAGGACTGAAAACTAGAAGGAATTATCTCCGAGAAAATGACAAAGAGGACACAGGTATGCTGCCACCATAATGCTGAACCATAGCAAAAGAGAGGGAATGTCTGATTCCCTGACTGGAAGGGTCCAGCCCAGAGGATCTTTTAGAGCCAGCATTGTTGAAAGTGTGGGGATGGAAATGGAAACACTTCAGACAGAAGATCCTGGGTAAGACAATGGAGTCTTCACATTTTGCCCAAGGAAACTGGGGCAGGTCTTAGACTAATGGCAACAGAATTAAGCCTCTGAAACCAGATTTGTTCATTGTGCAAGCAAAACTAACAACCAATTCCTTGTATCTTGATCAAATTTAAGTCAAGATCATTTTGTGTCATTTAAATCAAGATCAATTTGTATCTTGATCTTAATAGGTACCAGAAGGGTACCTATTTTTATGTACTACTTTACATCATTTAAAATGTGATAAAATGGTCCAAAATGCAAAAAGTACATGACGGTGCACACTTAAAAGAATTTTCCTTCTTATTTCCACCCCCAAGCAGCCAGCTACCATGTTCTGCCCTTTTAAGTGAGAATTAGGATTGGGGCATTAAGAAGCTTGTCCGAGATCACCCAGCGGTTGAGATCAACCCAGAGGTTGGTAAACTACGGTGCTTGGGCCCAATCTGGCCTACAGACCGTTTTTGTAAATAAAGTTTTATTGTAACACAGTCACGCCTATTCATTCATGTTTCAACCCAGAAGTCTATGGCTATATGTACAGTAGTCTATGGCTATTTTCAAGCTATAACAAGAGTTGAGTCGCTGCAACAGAGGCCACATGGACTGTAAAGCTGAAAATATTAATAATATCCAGCCTTTTAAAGAATAATTTTGCTAAGCCCTGGCCAGACATCTCAAAGAGGGAAAAACTGCCTCTTCAAACATAATGGGATGGGGAGGACAGAGCACAACCTTGGCCCAAATAGAGATGCTGGACAGCTGCTGAGAGGTTCCGCATGACCACTCCCTTCTCAGCCATTTCTTGGACTCCATCCTGTTTCCAGCCTCTGGGGGAAAGTTTAGAGAGTAGTGAAGAAGAAGGCTTGGGATTTAAACAGGCTTGGTTCAAAGCTGATCTAGCTGGGTGATCTCGGACAAGCTTCTTAATGCCCCCAATCCTAAATTTCCTCCTGAGAAAAAGGTAGCATAATTAATCATGCCTGTCCTATAGTTTCTTCTTAAGAAAGCTAATGGGAAGGGCTTAGCACAATGCCTAACATATAGTGAGTGCCCAATAACCATTACTTATGATTGTGGATATCATCATGATTTCAGGGCTGGAACTAGGTCAACAGGCATTCACTGTAGTTGCAGAACTTAAGTAGGGGGTGGAAGGGAGGAAACACCAAAAAACTCTGTAACGAAGATAAATCATGTTTTAATGCAATCTTTTAACACCCAAATTATTTTTTAAATCCACGATGAGCAGACTATCAAAATTTAAATAGTGCTGGACTAAGCCAAATGGGATCTTAAGGCCCCAAAAGGAAAAATGAATAAAACTTATTCTGTCTTGATATTCTGTTAATCATGCATCTTTTTCTGTTACTTTAGATTTTTAAAAATATTGCTTTAAAATGCTATTTATGAGGAATTTGGGTACCCCTTTAATCTTTGAAGTGAGCACGTCACTTGCTTACGCTAGTCCCGGAGCTAGTTATTTTTAAGCACCCCCGCCATAAAATACTAGAAAAATATCTAGGAGGAAAGCAAGAAGCTGTCAGTTACTGGCAAGTGAGGGAAAAAGAAGACACAATTCTTTACGCCAATGTGTCAGTAACACAATGACCTGTATGTGTACTTCCTATTAACTGAGTCCAGCCCACCGACATTTTCTGTATTGTGCAGAAGACAAAGGAAGCTGTAAATTAATTTGGGTCCTTACTTTAATTACAGGAACCCATGGAATTTCTATCAATTACCTAAAAGTAAAATAGTACAGGCCTGATTTATGTATGTTTCTGCCACTTAAATCATTGTTTTATGAATTCCACACAATTACTTCCTTAAAATCTGTAATCAATATATCAATTAAAACTATGCCCCTACCACTTGCCCTTGAGTTTCACAGAAGTGAATAAATGAGGAATTGATTTTGCATTTTGATAACATTCAGGTTCCCAAGCATTTGCCCATGATATTTTTCTTTTCTTTTCTTTTTTTTTCTTTTTTTTTTTTTTTTTGAGGAGGGAGCAGTATCAGGGTGAAAATTGCAGGGGAAACAATAATTAATCTTCCATTAACTTTAGAATTTGTCCTGATGTGGATCTACTGTTCAACTCTGGCTTTCATGGAACTGTGGAAAACACACTCATTGGCATTGATAAGCATATGGAACAATAAAGAAATTTCTTCTGGAAAATGCTTTTCTAGCCCTTGACAAATAAAACTGACATTGCTGTATCAAGGGGCTTGCTATGGACTGAATTATGTCCTCTCCACCCAAATTCATATGTGGAAGCCGTAACCCCCAATGTGATAGTATTTGGAAATGGGGCTTTTGAGAGGTAATTAGGTTTAGATGAGGTCCTGAGGGTGGGCCCTTCATAAGATTCATGCCCTTATATGAAGAGACACCAAAGAGTGCTCTATTCCCCCCGCCCCCGTCTCTCTCTGTCTCTGTCTCTGTCTTGTGAAAACATGGGAGAAGGTGGCCATCTGTAAGCCAAGAAGAAAGCCCTTGCCAGAACCCAACTTTCTTGGCACCCTGATCTTGGACTTCCAGCCTCCAGAACTTTGAGAAAATGAATGTCTGTGGCTTAAGCCTCCCAGTCTATGGTATTTTGTTATAGCAGCCCAACCTGACTAATACGGTGCAAAACAAAACTTGCTCTTGACAGGGATTTTGTAATCCAAAATGATGTCTAAAAATGATTAGAAAAGACAGACACATTTGCCTATGTAATTAAAAATGTATGGTGGAATGTGAGCAACATCAATCGTCAAAATAGGAAATACATTTGTAACATCTAAACTATTCATAGGTTATCCTCCTAGTGAACAAGTGTCACTCACATGTGAATTGACAATAAAATGAGAAAAAACTAAAACGGGAAGATGTATACTGGAAATTCAAAAAGGTAAAGTCTAAATGAAAAATGTGAAACATGATGATCATTAATAGGAGAAAGGCAGATACAAACTAAAACAAATTGAGATGTTATTTTTCACTATGCAGTTTGCAAAATAGAGCAAAACATGGCAGCGCTGGCAAGAATGCTGGAAGGGAACCAACAGTTCCATGTTTGGGAATGTTAAGTGTAGAAATGGATGTAATTGTACCTAAGGGTATTTGCAAATGTTTTTACTATCGCCTTGTGGAGGGAATATAAAAAGAAGTAGCTTGGGCCAGGTGCAGTGGCTCACACCTGCAATCCCAGCACTTTGGGAGGCCAAGGCAGGCGGATCACGAGGTCAGGAGATTGAGACCATCCTGGCTAACACGGCAATCCCTGTCTCTACTAAAAACTCAAAGAAATTAGCCGGGCATGGTGGCGGGCGCCTGCAGTCCCAGCTACTCAGGAGGCTGAGACAGGAGAATGGCGTGAACCCAGGATGTGGAGTTTGCAGTGAGCCAAGATCACGCCACTGCACTGCAGCCTGGGCGACAGAGTAAGACTCCATCTCAAAAAATAAATAAATAAATAAATAAAAAGTAAAAAGAAGTGGCTTGAATGATTATGGATAGAGAATGGTTGAATTGACTGTCAACCATTTATGCCATTAAACAGTATGAAAATATCTAAAAGCCTTAAAGGGAGACGGTCACAATGTATTATGTGAAACTAAATATGATTGATATATGTAATGCCCATGTAACATCTGTGTATACTCTCTTCTGTAAAGCCAAACTAATAACACACCATCCCCCGCCCCCACCATTGCATGTGTATATGTCCTTTCCTGAATAACCATGGAGAAAATGTAGAAAGATACTGGGTGCCCACACACTTTTAAGGGTTGTTACTGGATAAAGTGGGGATATTATTCCCACATTATTACAATTGTGTGGTGTATGTTTATTTGCACACTTCACACTGATTGCAATGAGCACCTGTTACTATTGTAATTTAAAATATATTCATAAAATCCTGAAGAAAACAAACATTTACATGCTTCTGGAAACATCTACTTCATAGGTAAATAAGGATCTGCGATAGCTCGCTTTGCTAATCTGAATCAGAAGTGAACTTTTTCATTCATGGAACCAATGATTTACCTGTGGATACTTCAACTAATGAAAATGAAATTCATGTTTTAATTTGGAAGAGATGTGGTATGTTCTTTACCTTCCTATTTCTGTCTGGTGCCAATTTTGATGTTGAGCATTCGCCATATGCAAAACAGTGCTGGCAATAATACACCTAGTACCTTTCCCCTCAACAAGAGGAGCAGGCTGACCAATGGCCTTCGGAATGGAATGAACAGTCCACATACCAGCAGCCCTGCCCGTTTCACTAAACCTTTCTCTTAAGGGGTTGAATTGTTTCTATTGAAAGCCTATTGAAAAATATTAATTGCAAATGTTTTCCTTTTGATACTAGGCGATCTTGCCTAATTCTCCAGAGTTTTGTTGTTTCTTCATTTAAGTTGGAGAGAAAGCAGGCCCATTTTATACTCTGGATGAGAGTAGTTTATTAGGACGTGTAAGAGGATGCATGATGACCTGTGACGCAATTTGAACGAGGGTTTTAAACCTGCATGAAGTTCAGGGCTGAGGGAGAAAAACTGGAGTCATTTGGGGTCCGATGGAAGAGTCTATGGAATTAGTTGTAGGGACACAAAGTTATCAGTGAAAATCTTTCTCTTAATACTTTTATGTGTCCTGGGTCACGTTATTAGGATGATTCACTTAATGGGGGAGAAAACCTCACTGTTATGCAAAAATGCATCCTCAAAAGCAGATAACTTCAGTAGGAATTATTTTCATTACAGACTAATTCAGCAGGGTTGCTTTAAAAACCGTCTCCCCTACTGCATTTAAGGATGTTATTTACAGATGATTAGCTATTTGACTAGGAAGAGGTACAATTTAAGTCTTAAAAAAAAAAAAACAATCAAAGGCCAGTTAAAGATCCATGGAGGAAAAAAACGCAAAAACCAAAAACGAAGCTCCAGAGTTATCTTGGAAGTCAGTAGACACATAGGATCCAACATACAAAAGTCTAATTTACATACATCTTTCTTCAGGAGTACAACTGATAAACAGAAATGAGGAACACATGCATTTTCAAGTTAAAAAACAAGAGCATCCTACACAATTGCTGAAAAGTATGGTAGCCTCAGCTTTGAGGGCAATGGTTGGATTCCTAGAGAAAAAGCCTGCACCCATCAGAGCGCAAAGATAAAATACGTGACTCGCAGCCTTGTGCAAATCGAAACTGTTGGAAGGAGAAAAATCCTGGATGACCATGAATATAACTCGGGTGTGTGTGTGTATGCACAAGCCTGCATGCAAAAATGACCCTTTATGTGCCGGCTGACCTGTTGCAGGCAGTGGGGAATGGTTTTGTAGTAGAATATGCATCTAATCTGGAAGAGAAAAACCGAAGTGAATGTTGCCGAGCCAGCAATCCACAAACAGCCTAGACCAAAAAGCCCATAAAGGAGAAAGGAAACCGCAGCAATGTATCTTAGGGATGTGCAGATAAACTTAACATTCAACACCAATGCACAGCCTGCAAATAGAAATAACCGAAGGCCCCTCTGCCTACCCAATTGGAGAGGGAGGGATCTCAGAATTGGTCACCATTACAAAATACTAATCGAGCTTGACAATCTGAATACCCTTGCTTAAGCATCAACAAGTGAAGATTCTTAATGTAAGAAACTAGTTTTCGTTTTGCTTTTTAATGGGGTAGTAAAATTAGCTATTTTCTTTAAAACTGCTCTATTGAAGGGTGTTTATTTTGTTTCATATTTTTGAAAAAAAATTGCTATGAACCTAAGTTCTCAAGAATGAGAGAATAGATTAAAATATAATATAATGAAACAGAATACTATGGGTCCATTAACATATTTTTATAAAAAGCACATGGCATGATAAAATAAAATGCGCAGGTGATATGACTGATACAATTTAGAAATGAAGGATGTTGGATGCACATTATATAATTTCATAATTGTAAATTTTTACTTTAAACATAGAAAAAAACGTACAGTTACACACAGTGCAGTGATATTGCCACTTTGTATTTTTAATACTAAAATAGACCCTTTAAATTGGAGATCAGTACATTTCTTCTGTAAATAGCCAGACTGTTAAATGTTAGGCTTTGCAGGCCACCTAGGTCTCTGGCACATTCTTTGTTTTTGTTTCGTTTATTCAATCCTTGGAAAATCTAAAAACCATTCTTTGTTCATAAGCCTTGTAACACAGGCCACGGGCTGGGTTGGGTGGCCCTTGCTTTAGATGGTTTCATTTTCTCTGTATGCTTCAGCTGTTTTATTATGGAGAATTTGGGAAATATTTTTCAAGTGATGTGAGAGATGCTTCCCCAATTCACTTTAGAATAGCTGTGCCAATTCAAACTAGCACACTTTTGGAGTTGATTGTTTTATTCACTTCTGTAAAGAAAATTGAAATGTAGATATGTCATATCATCATATAGAGCCATACTGTCCAATATGGTAACCATTAGCCCTATATGGCTAATTAATGTAACATAAAAATGAGTGCCTCAGTTCCATCAGCACTGTGCTGGATAGCATAAAGATTTTATCCCAGACACTTCTATAGGACCGCAATGTTAGAGAAAAAAATAATACTCTAGGACCCAGCCCTATGGTAAGTTTTGGCACACCAACTCTCCTTCAGAAAATAATATAGACGAGGAAGGCTAGGTAAATGGAACAGCAATCAGATTTAGTCAAATGGACTCAGAAAGGTAGCTGAAGGTTGAATAATTTTCCCAGGTTCAGAAGACAAATCTATTACACACTGGCTCTGGGATTGCCCTCCATTTCCTCAGTTGTAAAGCAAATATTGTGATACCTACCTGGTGCTGGTTTTGAGAGGAATACACAAGGCTGGACATGTGAAAATGTGTAGTAACATTACAATTTCAGGAGATACACGCACACACATTTACACTGGCCCAAGGAGGCCTTTCTGAATTTGTTGTCACAAATTGAGAAAGAACCACTTCTTGCCAGTATGGTTAGATTTGGGCTTGGGAGGCACAGAAAAATGTCTTGCATTTAATTAATGCCAAAACTGCCATTAAAGATTATACTCTGGGCCAGGCGCGGTGGCTCACGCCTGTAGTCCCAGTACTTTGGGAGGCTGAGGTGGATCGATCATCTGAGGTCAGGAGTTTGAGACCAGCCTGGCCAAGATGGGGAAACCTCGTCTCTACTAAAAATACAAAAATCAGTGGGAGTGGTGGTACATGCCTATAATCCCGGCTACTTGGGAGGCTGAGTCATGAGAATTGCTTGAGCCCAGGAGGCGGAGGTTGCCGTGAGCTGAGATGGCACCACTGCAATCCAGCCTGGGTAACAGAGCAAGACTTTGTTTCAAAACCTCTAACTGAGAAACAACTGACCTCCTGAAGACTTCAGACCCTTGGGTGGGTCACATTATATTTTTGGTTCCCTGTGACTGCTGGTAACCTTTGCCCCAACAGTGAGGAGGTTGGTTTTCCTCAGCTTCACAGTTTAGGAAATGAAGATGTTTGGTTTTGGCATGATGGCGAGGATTCTCCTGTGTCTCTTATCCCTTGAGCCTGGTACTCCTGCTCTCCTCCCCCTCCCTGCCTTTTACAACTACTCTGAGAAACAGCCCCCACCCCCACTCCAGGCATCCAGACTCACTTTTAAGCACTGACCCTAAAGACGACTCATTCTGCAGTTACGGGAACTTCACAGGATTTACACACACTGTATAAAACTGATGTTAGTTAAAGTTTCAGCTGTGGCTGGGAGATTCTTTAAGAAGGGGTATACCCTCTGGGAGAACACGGTAGACTCAGTGGCGGCTTTAATTCTTCTACCTGCTCTGGGAATTGGGGTGAGGATAGGGCATCCTTCAACCCAGAGCATCCATCCGAGGCAGAGAAATCTTCGATTCTTCCATGTAAATGTTGTGATCTATTTCCTGTATTTATTTTGGGTCTCTTCCCTTCAGCACTTGATGGCTATACTTATCTATGTTGAAAAGTGCCCCGACTTTTTAAAAGACAATTCTTTATTGTTGCTGCCCCTGCACTTGATTAAATGAGGGGGGAACCACATTTCTCTCTCTGCTGCTCCTCCTCCTCCTCCCTTGATTAAATGAGGGGGGAACCACCTTTCTCTCTCTGCTGCTCCTCCTCCTCCTCCTCATTGGAATTACATGGCAAAGGATAGAACAGCCTTGCAAACAAGTGACTAGCTGCAGGCTAGTGGTATTTTCCATCGTGAGACAACTGTGTACAAGAATCCTGGTCAAGCATCTTTTATTAGGCGAGGGTGCCTTTGGAGTGGCCT
This sequence comes from Pongo pygmaeus, assembly GCF_028885625.2. NCBI lineage: Eukaryota > Metazoa > Chordata > Mammalia > Primates > Hominidae > Pongo > Pongo pygmaeus. The sequence continues at coordinate 9,366,000 of NC_072391.2, read as the reverse complement.
GTATATGCTATTTAAACTATTTTTATATTAATTTGCAAAGCTAGGATAGAAGGCAGGCAATGAGCTAAAGCTTCCCACCCTCCCATGCCCCTCCCCACCAACCCCATGCCCACATTCCCAACCATTGGACCCAATCCTGACGGATCTAACAAAGAATGTCCAGGACGTCTGGGAAGTGGCATGGGAGACAGACATGCTTATGAAAATTAACTTCACCTCAGAGAAAGCCACAAGAGAGGGTGGGGTAGAGGGAGGGGGAGAGAACTTACATGGCAGGGAAGGTGATTGGACTCAGATTTATGTCACAAAACAAAAAGAGCCACGACAGTGGGCTTACTTGCAGAAGTATATACAAGTGAACTGGGGGCACTGTACATGGAAGATCCCTCCTGGTTGGCCTGGCACAACAGGACCGTGCCTACGAAAGAGAGAGAGAGATGGTATCTGGTTTGGGAATCGGTACACTACACCTGAGAGATCACGGCAATGCAACCGAGAAACGCAGAGAAATGAAAACACAGCCACATCCCCGAGCGCAGGACAAGGGCACCATACAAAGCCCCCTACCTTAGCCAAAGGGAATCAATGGAAACCCCCCCACCCACCACAACCCGACCCACCAAGCACATGTCATTACTTTTCACACGGGGTTGTGTAGCGGACTCTGGTTGCCCCAGGGCCCAGGTTCAGATCAGAACGGAAGCAGCATGGCATACTGAAAAGGGAACTTGAGAAATATTTGAGGGAACTAGACAGTAAGCCTGACTCAGACACCTCTTCACTGTGTGATCTTGGCAAGCCACTGTACCTCTCTGTGCCTCGGTGTTTCCATCTGGAAAATAGGGGTAAATATACCTACCTCCAAAAAGGGCTGTGCATCATATGATTGGAGATGTACCCAGGGCAGGGGCTGGCATGTAATAATCACTCAATCAATAGTAAGCATACATGTTGATAGGTTTAGAGAAAATGGTACATTCCTTCAAATGTCAGTCTTTCCGAATCAGTTCTTCAGAGGAAGAACAGAAGTAAGGCAGAGAAAGAAAAATTGCAACTTTTTGCCATCCCTGGGACCCACCCTGGACCCACACTGGACACTGGGTGAGAGAATCTTCGGCTTCTGTTTTCCCACTTTCTTCCCTAAAGCTCTCTCCCTTCCAGCTAGAGAGGATGCCTAGCTCATCCTGCAAACTGCGGCTGCATTGCAGCAATGACTTGCCTCCTCCTGATTTAAAGCGAAGGGCATTGGGTTTATCCTTTCAAGATGGAATTTTACAGCGGCAAATAACGGTGGAATCCTGAGATACCTCCTCAATCTATGACAGATTTTGAACAACCACCCACTCCAGGGATGACCGGGGTCAGGAATTGTCAGGGTATCAATTCTACTTTCCCACTGCTGCAAAACTCAAACTCCAAGACTTTGAAAATAATTAGAATTCTGAGGAGTTTTAAGGCCATTACTGGTGATGGAAATACCTCCCTGTGGTTTCTGGTCACTTCCTTGGCTGGGGAAGGTCAACCGCCCCAGTTTGATTTGGATTCCCCTGTCAGGACCACCACGGGAAAGCAGTCTCCCATGATAAGAGGCCAACCTTACAAGTGCACCCCCAGAACAGGGAACTTTTCTATATCCTTGGAGACTTGCCCTAGGGAATGGTTCTATGCTCCTTCTGTATCTTCCCTACGATCAACAAAAATGTAGTTGAAACTTCCAAAGCGTGTGGGTTCCTGCCACAGAGAGGGACTGCACGGTGACGTCCTCAAGAAACAGTAAACCAGACACAATTCTTTCTCACCCATCTCACTCTTCCCCTGTTACCAGTCTGACAACTCCATCCACTCTTTCCCAGGGAGAAGCAGCCCAGGGCCAGAGGTTCTACCTGAAGGAATGTCCCAGAGTTCTTTTCGATCTGGTTTCCCATGCTTATAGCTGGAGAAGAGCCACCCCTCACCCCCAAAATAGCCCTTCACACAACAGTGAAATTAACTCGAAATTAACAAAACTTCTCTGTGTAGTAAATATATTAAGAGTCTGGCAGAGTGTCAGTCATGATTCACCTGTGCTAAACTAGTAGTTCTTTCTTCTTCTTCATTTAAAAACAGTTTATCGACCAGGTGTGGTGGCTCATGCCTGTCATTCCAGTACTTTGGGAGGCAGAGGCAGGTAGATCACCTGAGGTTAGGAGTTCGAGACCAGCCTGGCCAACATGGTGAAATCCTGTCTCTACTAAAAGCACAAAAATTAGCTAGGTGTGGTGGCGGGCGCCTGTAATTCCAGCTATTCAGGAGACTGAGGCAGGAGAATCGCTTGAACCTAGAAGGTGGAGGTTGCAGTAAGCCGAGATCACGCCATTGCACTCCAGCCTGGCTGACAAGAGCAAAACTCCATCTCAAAAAAAAAAAAGTTTATCACAACATATGAGATGATACTTTAAGTGGTTTAACCTCGCCTCAGGTATTTCCAGTTTTAGCAGGTCACTGCAGATTAACAGCAAACAAACCAAACTCCAAAGAATGGAGATGGGGATATGAAACCAACCAAGGGGAGGCAAGCTACCTACCAGTAAAGACAGTTAGTCCCCACTACAGTCAGTCCCCTCTACAGTCAGTGCTGTTTATCAATGAGTACTCCTGTGTGACTCTGCAGTGGTTATCCATGTGCTTCTTCTCACTGCTAGAAATCTTAGAAAGAAATGAATGTGTTTCTATAGGATATACAGAGAGTTATCAGATCGGAATCATCTAGGATAGGATCCTAGCAGGTGGATTTGGGGAATGCTCCTCAACCTTCTCTCCTGTGCACGCCTGGTTTAAAAAAACACTTTTAAAATCAGATATGAAGTTTCTTGGGGTGCTTAAATTTCAGAAGAAAAATGTGTAACTGTAACAAAAACATACACAGAAGGACATTTCAGTATCGTATGGTTAAAACCCTTGGGTCAATTTTCAATATCCTCTATGCAATTTATAGAATTCCACTGGGACACAGCACAGATTTTTGCCTGGAAAGCTAACCTAGGGCAGGGCATAATGAAGCATTCCTAATTTTTTTAATGCTGTGGATTCGGAGAACCTGGACTGAAATAACTTCTTTGGATACTTTCTTAGTAGTAAAAAAAAAAAAAAAAAAAATCTTTATGCAATGATTTTGACCTTTTGTAAAACAAAATCTACGCCTTCACAGGACTTGGTTTTTGTTTTATCTAAAAGCATCCTCCAATTTAATTTGCAAAGTACTTACTGTATGTTCCCTTAGTGCTTTGTGACCTTTTCTTAAAAGGACGCTTTGAATTCAACAAAACCAAAGCAGCAGAGAACACTGCAACCTCCATGCATTTTTTTTGGGCAGGGAAGGGTAAGTGTGTTTGTTTTAAAAAGTAAGTCAAATAGGTAATAAGGTACAAGCAGCAGTATGGAGAGTGCCTACAAGGTCATTCAAAGCACTTCTTAATATAGCTTCAACATAGCTCTTCAGTGAGTCCACTGAGCTGGATCTTCTATCTGTCTCTAGCCTTCAACATAAACCTTCTACTGCCAAATGCCAGGAAACTTCATCTGTATCACATGGTGACATCCTGTACTTCTCAGACTTCTGTGCTTTTATCAAATTCCTTATAATCTAAGGATGGCAACTGGGGTCAATTCATACCGCTACCTACCCATTCTTTAGCCAGAACGGAATTAATCAATTTCAATATTATCCTTTCCTATTGGCCTGGAATCCTCCCAATCATTCTCAACACAGCCAGTAGGCAATGATTGCCACTTGATTAGAGTGGGTGAAGGGGATGAAACCTTCATGCCATTCCTGCTCTTAGAGTTAGATTAGACCATTTCAAATTGACTTTTTTTTTTTTTCTTTTTCTTTTTTGGTCAAATAGAATTGAATGTTGCCACGTTCATGTGGTTCAACTTAAAAAAAAAAAAAGGGGGGGGGGCTTCCCCTGTCCTCCTCCAACATAGTTTAAAAGTGACCTCTTCTCTCCCTAGTCCTCAGGAGTGAATTAGTTATTACCTATTCTATGCTCTTATCTTACATTTTTAAACCTCCCTGATAGATCCTTCGTGGTCCTGTACTACAATTTTCTACTTACACATTGGTCGTCTGAACTACAAAATCCACCTGGGGTAGAGCCAAATCATACCCATCTTTTCATCCCCAACACCTAGGAAAATACCTGATCCTTAAAAGGATTAATGCATATGATTGAATTATAATACATTTTTAAAAAGAACTCTCCACTTCTACCCTCTTTACTAAAAATAGTGTTTTTTTTCAACCAATCCTTCTTCCGCCTGTTGTTCATGGCAGGAAATTTGCATGCCTAAAGTTCAAATAGATTTGCACACTACATCTAACTTTTATAGATTGAAATAGCTTCAATCTATTTCACGTGTTTTCTCTTCTTTCCTGGTTCTTATAAAGTTGGCTCATCCACTCTAACAAGAAAACTGGGCAGCCTGTACTGTCGATGACTGTATCAGCACCTGGCAGAGCCTGGGTTCCATGGGACAGACCTCAATCTCAGAATAATCAGAGCCCGTTCCAAAGCCTGTCACACTCGCCCGCTCTGAGTGCCGGGATCATCGGTATCCCCACATCCTGGCAAGATGTCCCATAGCCACTCTCCAGCAGGATTTTGAATCCTCCAGTGAGGAAGGGAGTAAGCCAGTGCCAAGGTCTTAGATGGGGCATCGGAACCATTTCTGCTGAGCAGTAGTCTCCATACAGTATGTAGGGGATCATTCCTGGCCCCTGAAAGGGGCAGGGACAAGCCTAGAAGGGATGTTTCCCATCACAGACAGGAAGGAGGAAGTGTTGAAAACTGTTTACTCTGCTGCCAACCCCTAAGTGAGGAAAACTGGTCTCAAACTGGAACAGCAGTGCAGTTTCACACCTCCATGCCTTTGCAGAGGCTTTGTCTTTTTCCAGGAAATCTTTCCCTCGCTCTAGATAACATCCTTTCTGGACTCAGCTCTGGCTTCTCCTAGAAACCCTATCTATGTACCTTTGTCTGGTGGAGTTCAGCTTCCTTTCTCCTCTTTTTAAAATTGTGTTGTGTAATCTATTTAATGAGTGTCTTCCCCCCTTGATGCTACTAATCCAAAGAGATCAGGAATCATCCCCCATTGATGCTACTAATTCAAAGAGATCAGGAATCATGTGTTTATCTTCCTGTCCTCATGAGTCCAGGAACCTAGACTAAGGGGCAGGAAGCAAATGAAGAGAGAATCCGAAGGTTTCTGATAGGCAGCCATGCTACACTTGCAAGAAATAAAATGCGGGATGGGAAGGAAGAAAAGAAATGGCAATGTCTGCCCCTTCCCTTTTAGTATCAAATGGGCACAGTTCCAAGCCAGTACATGGTGAATAACTAGAACTTTTCCTACATAATTTCTGAATTAAAAAAAAAAATGTGAACGGAACATCCCAACTGCCTGGCAACTGGGAGTGGCCAATTAGCTTCATGAGCTCGAAGATTAAAATGGGTTAGGAAATCCGGAGGATGATCTTGAAGACACAAAGAACAGCTAGACTTTATGAAATAGCTAAGATGGAATGAGTACCCTGAGGCCCCCACGCAGGAAGTTTCTGTATATGTCATGCACTGTCTGTACCTCTAATACAGGAGTTATTAAGAAATTATTTTAGGCAGATAGTAAGAGTAAAGGTTCTAGGTGGAAATTTTCCTGTAATAAGAAACCACCCCCAAACCATCGCTTTTATAACAGAAAAGACTGCTCGAAGGGCTGGGCAGGCAAGCTTTGATATGCAAATACCAGCCATTAGGAACAGGATTCACTCAGTGTGGCGATTCCTGCTGTCTTCTCCTTGTCACCACCTGTGCCCAGTGTATTGGCCACCTCCAGATAACACCATGTGTTCAGAACATCATGGCGACCCGCATTTACATACTAAGGTGGGAGGGCCAGGTTTTTTGCAGGCTACATAAATGACACAGCTGGCCAAACCAATCCCCTGGGCTCTATGCAAATCAGACACCGCCTCCTCAAGCCTCCCCTATAATCTACCACTTTTCTGCCACACACAGGCTTTCTCTGTTCCATTCCCCACTCTCTGGTCTCTGTATGGGGAAGCTGTTCTTTTCTTTCTTGCTCCTTTCTTGCCTATTACACCTTTCGTTCCTTAAAACCACTCCACGTATGTCCACATTGTTAATCCTATCGGCGCAAAACCAACAACCTTGCCATTTCTCCAGTCATCAGAACCGTATCACCTCTACAAGCCTCTACTGTGTGCTGGTGCAGTCATACAAAAATAGAACTCTCCACTGAGGTCTGGCTTTCCTAATGTCACTCAGCTGAGGAAGGGAGCTTACTCTGGAAAGAGGGCTAAGAGGAGAACTCTAGAACCCTGCAGGGCAATGTCAGAGTAGTCCAAGTGCTTATTAGTCCCTCTGCCTCTAGTGCTCAGCCAGGAAACTATGGTGTAGTGAGTATTATCATTCATTTGGCAGGTACTTATTGGCATCTACTAGTCTATGTGCCAGGCACCGTGCTGGGCTTTGGGGGCACATCTGTTGAACTCCATGTGCTTTTCCAGAGGATGACATGTTATCACTTTTAGTGCTCATATGTTCAGTAACAAATGTATACATGAAAAGAAACAAAAGAATGATTCTGAATTTCAAACCAAACCTTAGCCTACATAATTAGTCACATTGCTCACTGAGATAAGTATAATTATTCGAGAACAATTTTTATTAGATATAACTATTATGGCTTTGGCCAAAATTCTACATTTCTGCTATATAATGCTATCAAAACTGAAAGTTTAGTAGTAATAGGAATCAATGCTAGAAATGTTTTGATTCTACGTAAAGAAAAAGCTTTTTTCAATATTTGCCAAAGAATATTTACTTTGCATTTGTCCCTGCATAATAGGGGTCTGATGCCATTAGTCCTCCTTTACTGGCATTAAAAAAGTGGCACAGAACAACTAAGTCCTTTGCCAAAAACCTTACCAATCAGAGGTAAATTTTAGGTGAAAAACAAGCTATTTGGGTTCCTAAATTGTCATTCATGTCATCAATGAGTCCTTCCTTCAGTCCATTGTTGTAGAATCGTTTTTAAATGCTATAACTCTGAGTACTTTAGAATGTGACTTTACTTACAGAGAGGTCTTTAAAGGTGTAATTAAGTTAAAATGAGGCCATATGGGTGGGCCTTAATCTGACACATCTTACAAGAAGAGGGAAACCCATGTGGAGAGAGAGGAAAAGATAGTCATCTGCAAGCCAAGGAGAGAGGCCTCAGAAGAAACCAACCCTGCCAACACCATGATCTCAGACTTCCAGCATCCAGAATTACGAGAAAATAAATTTCTGTTGTTTAAGCCAGGGTTCCCCAATCCCTGGGCCATGGACCTTACTGGGCCACACAGCAGGTGGTGAGCTTCAGGTGAGCGAGCAAAGCTTCATGTGTATTGACAGCCGCTCCTCATTGTTCGTGTTACTGCCTGAGCTCCACCTCCTGTCAGATCAGTGGCAGCATTGGATTTTCACAAAAGTGTGAATCTTATTGTGAACTGAGCTAGGGATCTTGGTTGTGTGTTCCTTATGAGAATCTAATGCCTGTTCTGTCACTGCCTCCCATCACCCCCAGATGGGACTGTCTAGTTGCAAGAAAACAAGCCCGGGGCTCCCACTGATTCTACATTATGGCGAGTTGTATAATTAATTCATTATCTATTACAATGTAATAATAATAGAAATAAAGTACACAAGAAATGCACTTGAATCATCCTGAAACCATCCCCACTACCTGGTCTGTGGAAAAACTACCTTCCACAAAACCCAACCCGGGTGCCAAAATGGTTGGGGACTGCTGGTTAAGCCATCCAGTCTGTGATACTTTGCTATGGCAGCACTAGCCAACTACTACACCTACCTACCTTATAATGAGGGTCCCCTCCAAAGTGACCCACAAGCCTCAAACTTCTCTTGGACTTAGAAGCCAAAGAGGTTGCCATGAAGTCCCTAGCAATGGAGGTGACTGCTTTCAATTGACAGATTTATCCAAAATTTACCCAAAGCCCCAATGGACTGTGGATACTTTTACAGTCACACATTTTTGAACACCAGACTAGCATTGAGCTAATCCATGTAAGAATATTTTCACAGTTAATCTCTAATGCTTTTACATCAGCCTGAAAGATGAGCTTCTCTGAAGGGTTATGGTAGAATTTTAAGTATAGGGATATTTCCATTTGGGCACAGATGTTGCAGAAAAAACGTTGCTCTGTATGTTTACTTCTTATAAATCAAATCATGTTTTAATTGTATCAAGGGATTTCCATATTTAAAGGGGCCTTGAAGCGAATCTGTCTATAGTGTAAATAATCCCTCACTCCAATTTATTTTTATAAGCTTTGGTTTTCATAACATTCAAAAAGAAATACACCACTTCTTGTTTGTTTCCTCTTTTTGCTTTTTATTTTGACATCACTTGAGAACTTTTGGAAAAGTCACAAGAATAATACAAAGAAGAAGTATTTGTTCCTTGACTATTTATTGTTTGAAAATTGTAATGACTCACTCGAACTGTTCACTTAATCTCCTGAAGCCAAAATTTAGGCTAATAACGGCAGTGACAGAAAATATTTAACTTAATATGATAAACCTAACAATAAGAGTTCCCAAAGTGTTTTACTGAATACCTGAGAAACACTGGGTATCCTGCTCAACTTTAACTTAGATTATCATTTACTCTTAATGACCCGGTAGGACAGACACTATTTTTATACCCATTTAATAGATGAGGATATTGAAGCATAGAGAACTCTTTTTCCTTGCCCGAGGTGACACAGATCTTGTGATGCTGACTGCGAATCATACCAACCAGATTCCTGGACCCATGGTTCTAACAATCATCTTCTCAATCAAGTGCTGACCAACTACAGACTTTTGGCCAAATCCAACTGCTCCCCCTCCCCCGAGCCCCCACCTATTTTTATATGGTCTGTGAGCTAGGAATGCTTTTTACAATTTTAAATGGTTGACAAAAATCACAGTAACATTTGACCAGTGAAAACTGCACGAAACTCAAGTTTCAGTATCTAATAAGTAAAGTTTCATTGGAAGACAGCTACATCTATTCATTTTTGTGTATGGCTGCTTTTCTGCTAAAATGACAGGGCTGAGTAATTGCACAGAGACCTTATGGCCTGCAGAGGCTAAAGTGTTTACTGTCTGGCCCTTTACAGACAAAGTTTGCTGATCAGTGTTCTAAGATCCCTTTACTGCTTGGAAAAATACTAACAGTAACTGTCTCTCAGTACACCATTAGCCCTTCCCCAGGGAGCTGGCACTAAGTATTTCAGAGGCTATCATTTGATCAATACTTGCCAAAAAAAGTAATTTTATTTCATTTTTGTTCAAAACAAACTTTTTTAAAACACAGGGCTTTTAAAAATATTTGCTTAAAATTTCTTTTGAATTCATTGTTTTTCAAAACAATAAAACCATTAGGCCAGGTGTGGTGACCCTGCCTGTAATCCCAGCACTTTGGAAAGCCAAGGCAGGCGGATCACTTGAGGCCAGGAGTTCAAGACCAGCCTGGCGAACACGGCAAAACCCGTCTCTAACAAAAAAATACAATAATTAGCCAGGCGTGGTGGCATATGCCTGTAACCCCAGCTACTTGGGCGGCTGAGGCACAATAATTGCTTGAACCCGCGAGGCAGAGGTTGCAATGAGCTGAGCTTGCACCACTGCACTCCAGCCTTGATGATGGAGACTCCATCTCAAAAAAGAAAAAAAAAAAATTCAAAAAATTGTTCCATAGAGTATTTGTGGAGGTCTGTCAATTCAGCCACAACAAAAACAATGAAAATAAGTTTTATCTTGCAAGATGTTTGTCCTTCAAAGTTATGGGTGTCAATATATAGATGATAAGACTACTAGGGCCTTGCTTCTCAAACTCTACTATGCTCTGAATCAGCTGGGACTCTTCTAAATGCAGATTCTTATCTAGGGGTTCTGGGGTGGGGCCTGAGACTCTGCATTTCTCATAGGCTTCCAGGGGATGCAGATGGTGCTGACAACAGTAAATTGCTAGGGACTACATAGGAACCTCATGTACAGCTAATATTGACAGTGCCCATTAAGGTGGCACTGGGTTTCAGGTGCTATACAAGATGTACTCTACATGCACGTCTTTTTCTTATCAAACCCAAGAGCAAATGAAAGCTGAGAGAAAAAATATAATAAAACTGAACTATATGTCAGTTTTGTCTGACTCCAAAGCTCAGACACTCTCTCTCAAAGCTACACCTGTTTATCAATGGTGATACTTGGTCCTGAGTTGATAAAAACACATCATTCAGCATGAGAATGATCAATATCCATTACCCCCATTACAACAAAGCCACATCTAAGAATTCTGAAGCTGCCATCTGGCAGGAAACACCTGACTCTTCCCGGCTAAAGATGTTAGCTAGAACCTCCTGATCATGTTTAAGAATCTACGATAGGGTTTTAAATCCAACCAAGGAAGCCTTTGGGCAGAATGTATCTTCTACAGGTAAGAAAAATCCTACTTGCAAGATTGAAATAAGACATAGAGGAGGAAAATGCAGAGGAGAAATAGTGAACGTTTGAGATTTCTACAGTGTCATTGAAAGAGTATAGGCTTTGAAACTTTTATCTTTGTTTTGTTTCCTGATCTTGCTGACTGCAAGTTGAGTTGACTTTGGGTAAATATCTGTACTTCTCTGAGCCTCAGTGTTTACATCTGTCAAATAGGGACAAAAATGTGTACTTGATCGAATATTACTGTGAGGATTAGAACTACGGCATGAAAGTGTTTGGCAAATAGTAATCAGTAAGTGAATCAACAATAATCATGGAAATAGCAATTATTATTGGGTATCTAAAACAATGATGCTCTGAGGATTTATTTTGGTTTTAAGAAAGGAAATAGCAAATTTATAGCTATTGAACTATTTTGTTTGGCCACTAAACATAATGCTAAACGTAATAGTTAATGGCAAATATTTTAGTATTAAATGAATTGCAAGCACTTATGTTTGGGAGTTTTAATGTGATAAGATATGTCTAGCTTCTAGTGGGAAGTCAGGGGACAGACCATGGGTGTCTGGGCTAGGATTCCTGTTCCGCAGAGCCACGGTAGGCAATGGTGAGAAGCCACTACTTGCTATAATTGAGACATAGCTCCTCCAATTTGGCACATTTCACTTATTTATCTCATAGCCTGTTCCTAAAAAACATTTTAGTTTGCAATCTCTGATTAGGAAAGAAAAATGTAGAAACTGTCATTCAACTGAAAACAGTGGAATTTACAAGTCTCTGCAAAGAACCTAGAAGGCCTTCTATACTCGCTTCTCATCTTGGGAATAAGAGCCTCTAAGATGCCGTAAGAGCCTAAAAACCTGTCTAGAGAGGCTTCTCTATTGTCACTTCTTTCATATTTCAAGTACTATTACAGAACTATTTAGGAGGGACTCTATTTGTGGAATGAGGACGAGATTCTTCATCTTGAATTGCCTTCCTAAGCCTTCTCAGATTAGGCTTAAAATTTTAACCTGACTTTTTTGGTGAGAGTAGAAAATGCATGTCACCTTTCAATCTCACAAAGAGTGACTGGATGAAGTTGTCTATGCCTGCCACAACATACACACACATACTTGCACACACTGCCCCTTCCCCTGCTATGGCTAAAAACAAACATAGTATTTCAGCTAGTGAAAATCGTTTCCAAAAATGAAACAGAATGGGGGGACTTCAATCTTTACAATAACACATGCACATCAAACAAACACTAGAATGAAACAAACAGTTTTTTTTTTTCTTCAGAGGAAATATCAGTGATATTGGGGTGTCTGTGTTTTAAAATGATACTGGGTTTAATACAATAAGTGTGCATCCATTAACCTTTGCGTCAGATTTAAATGTATAACCCATTAACTAATTTAATCTCTCAACAAAATAACAGCCGTTGGCATTATTCTTTGAATAATCCTTATTTAGTTTCCATAATGGTATACAGCTTAATGAAAAACTCATTAGAATGTAGCATACAGCATAATTAATTCTGGCTGATTCTTTTGGTGTAAATAGCTAATGCAGATGCGGAATTCCATTTTCCACTGGCTTTATTAATTTTTCATAAACTAATATGTCGACTGTAATGTGTTATAACAATTCCATGGAAGTTCCAGAAATGCATTACCTGTCACTGATGTAGTTACTCAAAGTAGGGTTTTGCCACTTGTCAGTTGGTTCTTCAAAAGACAACAGGACGGCTCTGTTTTATACATAGAGAATGAGTATCTACATGTAATTAACAGAAGGGGTATTAAACACTATTGGGTGAATTTACTTCTATTTACACACCAACTTAATTGGTTGGGGGAATAAGAACAACAAATTTTGAAAAGAACCATAAAAGTGGAAAGCAAAAAGTCTTTCAAACTAAAGAGTTTATAATCTAATGATGACAAGTTAAAACATTAAAAAAAAAAAAACATGTCACCTTGGGTTTGAAATTGCTGGTAATTTACTTTCTTAAAAGATTTAGACAAAACCAGGAAATAAGTTTCACAATAGCCTTTGTCCTAGGCACTAGATTAGTAATTAAGAACCCAATCTCCAGGGTTGCTGAATAGTTGATAATCTGCTCCTAAGTCTCCCAGCACCACAGGACTTAACGCACATATTAGTAATAATAAGAGTCTTAATTATAAGACTGTTACTCACTGTGAACAAGTACTAACTCACCAACAGGTGTTTTGCTTATTTTTAATTTTTATTATAATTGTTATTTTTAATAGAGCTTTCAATGGCTGCCTACCACTGAAAGGATAAGTTCCAAAATTCAGATTTCATTATGTAAAATTTTAAGGTCTTTTGCAACCTTTCTCTAGAAGGTAGTCTCTAATCTCAACAGATCAATATTTCTTAGCCTTTGGAAAAAACGTCAACTTGGCTCAGAAATTCCCATCAGTAGGTATCAGGTGAAGATCAAGCATGTGTATTTTTTTTTTTTAAGTTTTCTCAATGGATTCTAAAGATAAAGGTTGAGAAACACCTTGGGACCCTATCAACCACCTCCATATTCCCTCCTGCAATGATCTTTACCCACTTTCTTGCCAGGTGAACTCTTACCCTTTAAGACTCAATTTACAACACCCCTTTGACTCCTCATGCAGAGAGCCTTGCTATTCTTTTGGCTCTGGCAGGTATCATTGTGTACTACACACTCATTGATAGTTTGTTTTGCACCCTTCTACTACCCGGTTGACTTCTAGAGGGAAGGCCTGGGTCTGTTTTGGTACCTCAGCACCTAGCACAGTGTCTAGCGCCCAATACTATAATTCTGCAATAAAAGGTGAATTCATGGAAACAAGGATTAAGTGTTAATACACGGTCTGTCTCTTTGGCCCTTCCCTGATGAACATCAAACAACTGAGTGCCATCCAGCTAAGGTCATGGGTTCATGCAGCATATAACCGCTAAAACTGTGCAATGTAAAAAACCAAAAGAAAAACTCTCAAGGGCTTAAACTGGTGGCTTTATTACCGCTGAGCTCTTCAAGCCAAGCTCAGCAAAGTAGGGACAATGTTTTTGTACGGGCCATAAACTAAGAACGGCTTTCACATTTTTACATGTTTGAAAAAAAGCAACTATTTTGTGACACATGAAAATTGTATAAAATCTAAATTTCCATGTCCTTAGTTTTATTGGAAAACAATCATGCCCATTTATTTACATATTGTCTATGGCTACTTTTACACAGCAATGGCAGAACTCAGTAGTTGAAACAGGGATCATAGGGATTACAAAGTCAAAAACACTATCTGTGCCTACACTGATAAGTTGTTTGCAGACCCCTGCTTTAAGCTAACAAGCTGTACATTCTTTTCCTTTCATAACTAAATTTGGCCTGGTTTTCTTACAGTCAAGCTACCCAGTGGTATCACGTTTCTTATGCCACCATTATCCTCCCTACTACCATCGTTACAGATGTCACTATACATTGCAAGTTTACTTTTTTTTTTTTTTTAATGGTTGTGCAGGGAAGGGTTGACTCTAGCAGGCCTGGGCTACCTCAAACCTTGCACATTTTCCAAAACAGCTTGTCCTTAGGATTGGACTTTGGCCAGCTCCTGGGAGATGAAATATCAGCCCTTAGAATATTATCTGCCTGATAAGATTATTTTTGTGCCAGGCATGGTGGCTCATACTTGTAATCCCAGCACTTTGGGAGACCGAGGTGGGAGGATTGCTTCAGGTCAGGAGTTCAAGACCAGCCTGGCTAACATGACGAAACCCCATCTCTACTAAAAATACAAAAGTTAGCTGGGTGTGGTGGTGGGCACCAGTAATCCCAGCTACTTGGGAGGCAGAGGTTGCAGTGAAACAAGATCATGCCCCTGCACTCCAGCCTGGGTGACAGAGTGAGAGACTCCATCTCAAAAACAAAAACAAAATTGTTTTTGTATGTCTGAGGCCTTGGACCACACCATATAGCTTTAATCTAATTGTTTATGGTAACCATTTATGGTGAATTCCTGTTCCTCACACCTCCACAACATGGGCTGAGGTTTGAGAGTTGGTCAGCCATGCAGGTGCAGCCTGCCTGTGTGAGGAACCTCTAATAAAAACACTGGACACTAAGGCTCAGGTGATCTTCACTGGTAACACTATGCCTGTGCTGTCACATGCCATTCCTGGAAAAATTAAGCACATCTGTGTGACTCCATAGTGAGAGGACACCTGGAAGCCTTTGCTGGGTTTCTTCTAAACTTCACCGCATGCACTTCTCCTCTTTGCTAATTTTTCATCTGTATCCTTTTGTTATAATAAACTAACTGTGAGTGTAACAGCCTTTTTGAACTCTGAGTCCTTCTAATCAATCATGGAGCCTGAGAGTGGTCTTCGGGACTCCCAACACAGCTGTGTGGTATAAAATCAAAGTTTATGCTTTTCCCTTCTGGAGTAAACAATCACAATACAATGCTTCAAAGATGAAACATTTACATGAAAGTCTTCAAATTCTTTGACTGCCATTGATGACTGCAGTTGTTTATACATTATTAGCGGTAGCAACCAGTGGGGCATGAGAGTTGTTAAGGTATTCCGTGCAGTGGCATCCTGAATAGCGTCAATGAGGACAGAATTTCTCAAACCCAGCACTGTTGACATTTTGGGCCAGATAACGATTTGTGGTCGAGGAATGTCTTGTGCATTGCAGGGTGTTTTAAAGCATCCTTGGCCTCCACCCACTAGATGTCAGCAGTGAACAACACTCCCCAATCCCCACCCCCACCACCACCCAAGATGTAACAATGAAACAAATGTTTCCAGAAATTGCCAAATTCCCCTAAGAGAAAGGTCACTCCATGTTAAGAACCACTAATCCAGGACTTGGGTTAACTAAAGCATTGGTGGAAGGTAACTTGTAGGTAGAAAATGAGCTTTGGAGTCACAAAGGTAACAGCTTTGGCCCTACTCCTTAACTTTCACAGTCAGCACCCATTGGCATCGTAACTTCACTGGATCTAATTTACCTGCAAATTGAAAGTAACAACACTTCTCCTGAAAACTTCTAATTTATGTACATATATGTAAAGGTCTCAACATGAACTCTGGCATGTGGCAGACAATATTAAATGCAAATATGTTTTCATTCATTATTATTATTACTATTACTATTATTTTGAGATGGAATCTTGCTCTATTGCCCAGGCTGGAGTGCAGTGGCGCAATCTCGGCTCACTGCAAGCTCCGCCTCCTGGGTTCACGCCACTCTCCTGCCTCAGCCTCCCCAGTAGCTGGGACTACAGGCGCCCGCCACCACGCCCGGATAATTTTTTTTTTTTTGTATTTTTAGTAGAGACAGGGTTTCACTGTATTAGCCAGGATGGTCTCGACCTCCTGACCTCGTGATCCGCCCGCCTCGGTCTCCCAAAGTGCTGGGATTACAGGCGTGAGCCACCGTGCCCGGCCTTCATTCATTATTATATTCTGTGACCTCATGAAGAGAAAACACTGAGGACATGCCCTCATCTACGCCTCCTGAGGATGCTGTGTAGCAAAGCAGTGAAAAAACATGGGCTTGAAACTTAGGAAAAAAGGCCTTTATATAATAACCAGATTTTTTCATATGGTAGTTCTGTGATTTGGCCAATGAGGTAAGCTTTCCCGTAAACCTTGACTTCATAATTTGATCATGAAAATAATGGGATAGCATGTTCATAAGGATCTGAGGAGAAACAAGGTGTTCAGCACAGAGCAAGTACCTGGAAGTGGCTTGCTGTTGTTGATGGTTTGAGTTTCTCACTATGTGGACAATGGTAACTTAAAACTTCCCCTGTGAAATTTATCCAGAGTCGGATATCCAAACCTCATTCGCCTCCCATAGCCTGGATGTGAGGCTTCTTATACAAGGACTATCTTGACACCCCGTGCTTCTGGGGGGAGCAGTTCTTGACAGACTTCCCACACACAAGAAAAAGAACCAATTTACTTCAAAAATGCAGTTGTTAGCACATAAGCAAGTACTGATCTTATTTGAAGATCAAAAAACCCCACAGGCTTCATCAAAGATGAGCTGCATTCCCTCTGTGGGATCTAGAAGGACGCAGATAAAAATTAAGGCCAAATATGGGCAAGGCTGGAATAAAACCTGATAAGACAGAAGGCGGGAGGAGAGGAGAGAAGCGAAGTGAATTACAACTGAAAGGGGAGGCAAAGGTAAACAGATGTACAAGATAAACTCTTTGAAGTGGAACATTTCCAGGCTGAAAATTCTTTGCTTGGGGACTTAAATCTGGACTCTCCTGTTCCAGTTCACTGAAGTGCACTGCATTTGAATTTCGCAGATGTGTAAACTATACAAAACATCCCAGAGCCAAAGGTCATTGGTTCATGAGGAACTGCTCCTTATGGCCATTGATTTGAGTCCAGTCCTCCTGGCGGGTATGAGAAAATGTTGGAGCCAAGAGGGGCACCTGAATATTTGCTGCTTTGAAGGGCTTGGATGGTAACAGTTACCTTGTAAACCCACACTGTGCTATTTCATCCCAAACAGGGCATGCTTTATACCCAGGACTTTTTTTAGCCAAATCACCCTGAGCCCAATGCCAATCTGAATAAAATAGAGCAAACTTGTGTCAGGCACCACAGTGATCAAAGGTGGGTTCTAGACAATCTTACTTTTCTCAGATGCTATTGTATCCAAATTGTAGGAAGGGAATTGAAAAGAGGTACAGTTAAAAGTATGACTAAAAGTCATTCTCTTAACTGTAATAGACTCTTGATGGTGGAAGTGGGAGGAAAAAATGCGAGGGAGCCTTCATGGACCTTCTTTTGACCCAATTCTGAGATGAATCATGGTTCACTCTAGCCCACAGAAAACCAATACCTTTGTATGGGTAATCCAAGGTCAAATACAGTTGCCCTTTTGAGATAAGCAATCAAAGAGTGTTATAGCCACCCTTTTCATTTTTAAACTTCATACCGAGATCCAAATCCACTTTCCCATCACCTAGCCCAGCATCAAGTCATGTGATCTGTGGCCAGGTCCTTTCTGAAATGGATATAATCAATTGAGGTGACTTTGGTGATCACATGAATCTCTTCTATTTCTATTTCACAGTCTGTGATGTTCTCTGATGCTCATATTATCTGATCCTCCCTGTAACCCTAGGGTTAGCTTGTTTCAAGACCTGACCACCTTTCAAATGTGACTTTGCAGTCAGGCATGGCACATTTTTAGTTCCTGTCATTTTCTTCTCCCTCTCAAAACCAGTAATTGTTCTTTTCAGGAGTATCCATTCAGAATCTCATTCCCCCCAAATTCCACTAATAAGAAGTATCCCTAGGGGCGGTTTTTGTTATCTTCAAGGTTTTCAAGTTGGTTTACTCTGCATCTCCTTATTTTTACTTTAATTGTATGTTTCTCATCTCTGGGACCTAACTATATCTTAGATCTGCATTTCCGTCAGAAGATCTTTGCCTTTCCCTATTGATCACGTCTCATGGAGTAATTTAACTCAATTCCAATTTCCCTTTGCAGGCGGGGTGCTCTCCATCCGTGGAAGTGAGTTATGTGTGTTCAAGTGGTGCATCTTATGAATCTTGTTAAGCTTTGCTGCCTTATAGCCCCGCTGATGGAATATTTAATCACAGAAATGAGTTGGCAGATATGATATACAACGTGGGTGAGCTTTGCAGTGTGTATCTTACTGGCAATTGAGAAACAGATAAATTTACCATTTGTCAGCACCATGCTGACAACTTTGTGTAACCTTCTGTTATTTATTTTGATTTTGCTTTAGTTATTTATGAAGATTAAAGGTGCCGTAAATCAACAGTTTCATTGGCTGGATATCGTGATTATCTCTAGAAGATACTACTTTTAAAAAAAATTTATTTTTTTTTATTAGAAGACAAGGCAAATTCTCACAATGACAGAGAAAGTGTAAGAATCCCCTCTGAGGCCTATTCCTCCAGATTCTTGGAAACACTATTTTTAACGACACTAGATAACATGAGGCCTGCTACTGGGTACAGATATTCTGAGTCTACTTCTCCTCACTGCCTTGATTTTACTTAAACTCTAAAGAAGGGCCATACACATTGGCCAAAGACTTCATGACTCACCTGGATTTGTGTGTGGGGACTTACAATCATTTGTCTTGAATAAGCCTCAAGGACTCTGGAGATGATTAGATTTTAGGAGAAATTATCAATGCTGTTTTTGCTTTATAGAAAACTACCCATCTCTCCTGGGAGAAGGTTTATATTAATATATGTCATGGGATGTGCTGATGTATGTGTATCTGCTCTGAAGACTGGCACAGAATAAGCATTTAGAAAGATTTTTATAAGTATGACTTGATGAGAATTCAGAAAAGAAAAACCATCCAAAATACATTAGAACGTTCTCAACGCTTCCTCTGGAAGGCACGTGTGAGGGAGAAGGAATGTCATAATTTATCAATGCAAACAGTAATTAAAGAATGAAAGGTCCTCATTAAGTGCAATGGCTCTTCCTGCCTCCCCCCCCACCCAAGTTTGCAATAAAAACATACTTGGGGAGTCAAAACATTACATACAAAAATCAATAACTTGCCTTTTTTTTTTTTGAGACAGAGTTTTGCTCTTGTCACCCAGGCTGCAGTGCAATGGTGCAATCTTGGCTCACTGCAACCTCCGACTCCCAGGTTCAAGTGATTCTTCTGCCTCAGCCTCCCAAGTAGCTGGTATTACAGGGGCACGCCACTATGCCTAGCTAGTTCTTTCGTATTTTTAGTAGAAACAGGATTTCACCATGTTGGCCAGGCTGGTCTCCAACTCCTGAGACCACCGTCCTCGGCCTCTCAAAATACTGGGATTAGAGGCGTGAGCCACCACGCCTGGTCAATAACTTGTTATTTTATAATTAAAAGAGAAAATAAATGTTAGGGACAAGTCTACTAAATTAAGAAAATTACCTTTAGGAGAGATTGAAAATATTGATTTTAATTTACAAAATATGTGAATTTTTCATGCCTCATTCTGAGAGACAATTGGAGGCTGGGTTGTTAATTCTGCATAAGTTTCAGAAAATCAAATAATTACACTATGGGAATATTATAACATATGTCATTAACACACAACCTTATATAGAGAAATGACTAATAAGTCTGGCTTTCTATCTTAAGCAGATACAGAGCCAGCCTACTAAAAATACAAAGCAAATCAATGACAAGGTCTTCATTTCAGCTTTGAGGCACACTCGGAATTGTAAGATAAATTCAGACTATTTTTATAGCTGGGGAAATTTTAAATGCCCCATAAATTCTTAGTCATAGATCTGTAGATGTGTAACAGTAATAATTATACCTGGATATGGAAATGAATGCACTCTGCATCTATCGCTTTGCATAGGTCCATTCCATAGATGCAGGTGCCTGAAACTTCAGATTTAAGCCAGCCAGACCTTTCAGTGTTTGCAGGTCTTCAAATATTTCAAAGGAATTGCTTTGCAGTGTTAAAATTACAGCAACATGTCCCCACATTTCTGAATATTATGAGCTCTGTCTACCTACATACAAACGTACAGTTGAAAAGAGGAAAGCATGTGGATTTTCCGGATAATCCAGATAGTGGCAGCATGAAACACAGATACTCAGATTTCTCACGTAACACTTGTGAATATGGTGGTGGTGGTGGCAGCTGGAATCATACAGAATGATTATGTTACCTCTCTTCTTTCATTTCATTGGTTTGCACACAGAGCAGTAGCATGATCATAGGAGACAGTCAATTGGAATCATGACCTTTAGGCTGGGCTCATCACTTGAGGTCAGAAGTTCAAGACCAGCCTAGCCAACATGGCAAAACCGTCTCTACAAAAAAATACAAAAATGATCTGGGCATGGTGGTGGGCACCTGTAATTCCAGCTACTTGGGAGGCTAAGGCAGAAGAATTGCATGAACCCAGGAGGCAGAGGTTGCAGTGAGTCGAGATCATGCCACTGCACTCCAGCCTAGGCAACAGAGCAAAACTGCCTCAAAAAAAAAAAAAAAAAAAAAAAGGGGCCGGGCGCAGTGGCTCACGCCTGTAATCCCAGCACTTTGGGACGCCAAGGTGGGCAGATCATGAGGTCAGGAGATCCAGACCATCCTGGCTAACACGGTGAAACCCCATCTCCACTAAAAATACAAAAATTAGCCGGGCGTGGTGGCGGATGCCTGTAGTCCCAGCTACTCGGGAGGCTGAGGCAGGAGAATCACTTGAACCCGGGAGGCGGAGCTTGAAGTGAGCTGAGACCACGCCACTGCACTCCAGCCTGGGTGACAGAGCAAGATTCCATCTCAAAAAAAAAAAAACAAACAAAAAAAACCCAAAAAAACCACTAGTATCAACTGGTTGTAAAGAACACGAGTTCTGAGATGATCAAAGCCTGATTTCAAAATCTGGCCTCCTCCTGACCAGCTGAAATCTCAGAGCAGTAATACCAACTTTTTGCATTTTGGTTTCCTCATTTAGAAAATCGCCATGAGCATTAAATACATTAAACTTATCTACAGTGCTTAGAACAGTGCTGGCCCATAGAAAGTATCCAGTAAACATTAACTTACATTATAACATTTTGTCTTCCTCTAACCTAATGATCTAACTTCTGAGGCTGGGCCCTGGGCTAATCTGAATAGCTGCTCTAATGTTCTAGAAGTCATGCAGATTAATTTATTCTTATAGTTATAAATCAGTCTTAACTGTTTCTCTCGTCTTAATGTCCTCCTAAACACCCACAGATATGTTTGTGGCTATGAAAGCACAAGTAACGGGGATATTAGGTATCTTCCTGCTTAAAAGACCCAAGGGTGACTGGCAACTCCATCGCACAGGACCAGAAAAATGTAAAAATGCATTTCTCCCTCTACCACCACGCTCACATCCATACCCTTCCTCCCCACAAGAAGGCTTCTTGTTCTTCACTGGACTATTTTAGGCTGAAAATATGCACTCGGAGATGTGCATATGGACAGAGAAACTGATATTTCTTTAGTCTAACTACTCCATTCATGGGCAGTGCCTGCTGCGGTGACATGGAAGCTATTGTCTGACTTTTCAACCATTTGGAGTATTTGATTTCCTTGCAGCTTTGCACAAAGATGCATCCCAGCAATACATGCCACGTTCTGTGTGTCCCCTGAATAAACTGCCATGCCCCTGATCCCAGAAATTAACACCCCCTAAATGAACAAAAGAATCTCTTTGTCTCATAGCATACTCAGAATTCAGCAGAATATGCGGCTAACTTTGCCTTCCTGGCAAAGAGATTAACATATTCATTTTTGTTTACTAAATGTTTACACGGTGCTGGCTACACACCACTCTTCATATATTAACCCATTTAATTCTAATGAATTACTATGAGTTTGTTACTATCATCTCCATTTAACAGAAGAGGAAACTGAGGCACAGAGAGGTTAAGTAACTTGCCCAGAGTCACACTGCTGGCGAGTAGGGGAGGCAGAATTTGAACCTGAGCTGTGTAGGCATGATTTCCATGTTCCTCACTCAGCAGAGGTGTCTTCTCAGGAGGTAGGGTTTGCAATATGATCATGGAAAGCCTGACGGCTAAGGCTCTTCCCCCATAAGAGTGAACACAGCTATTTTGCAGTGTTAGAATCCCTAGACTTAACCCAGGCTCCCGGTAAAACTTATACACGAAGAACAACTCCAAACATCGCCTACGTAAAATCCAGGAATCAGTTATCCTGTTGAGCCTTTCCAGATTTACCACATTTTTTAACTTAAATTTTGTCAGACTGGTTGTTGTGCCAGAGTAGCTAACTTTTCTGTGTTCCCTTCTCATCTATAAGGGTCAGTGTTTAGTATTAGGAAAATGACTAAAGTTAGGCAGCCCAGGAAGAAACAAAGCAAGGGGTATGACTTACCGTCAAGAGGTTACTAAGGGAGTGGCTCTAGATCAACGGATTATTTATTTCTCCTTATTAAAAAGCAAGAGCCACATCAAAGAAAGACTTCTTTTAAATAGCCATGTGGCAAATCTACTAAGGTCCTAGGTATTCCATGCAGCCTTGTTCAAGAGCAAGGACACATACAGGCAGTAGTGACGGGCCAAGCCTAGGACATCGAGACATGAAACCTCAGCCACTACTGCTTCTGGGTTATGCTCTCCCAAAATTTCTAAGAGAATGGATTTCCCAGTTGAGAGGTAATTGGTGCTTAGGCAGGGAAGGGGTGAGGAGAGAGACATATTCTGGAAGGCAAAGTAGAGAGAAAAGGAATTGCTAAGGGAAATTGATTAATGAACGAAGACAGACAACTTATTAGTTATCGAAATAGGCCTTCCCTTGGCAATTCCAAATCACTTCCACATTACTGGAATAATTAAGCCAACTCAACTCTCTGCTTTGCCAGGAAAAAGAAAATGCCAACCCCAAATGGAAATGTACAGCTAAAACACACATTCAGGCACATTGAAATACAATGGGTGTGAGCAGCTCTCCATTTGTTCAATACACTATTGAACAAAGTCACAATGCTTCTTTAGGGCAAAATCAATGTGAATTGTCCTAAGGAGCAGTGGCTCCACGCTGATCCCCCAACCATGAAACTTACATGATTCCCTTGTAATTTTTAAACTGTTTTAAGCACTCTTGATTTTGCCCAAAGAAATCATTCAGAACTTGTTAGGATAGGAATTCACTTGCTTCAGGTTATTTTACAAAACTCATTCATTCTTGGCAGGCAAAGCACATTTAGAAAAGACCAAGAAGACTTCGTGCAAAGAGAAACTCTGTACCTGCATAGAATTCGGGACTGTAGACTGCACCCACAACTGGATTCAATTTCCAGCCTTAAAAGAAATACACAAAAACATTATTATCACATTTGATTCAACATCTTATATAATTGCAAATGAATCACAAATCAAATGGGTTAAAGTATCTTATTTTGTATTTTAAAATGTAAAGGAGGTGTTGTTTGGGCATGCATAAAAATACTTAAAAACCACACGTAAGAAAATAGATTTATGCCCTTCTTTGATTTTCTGCCAGTGCAAGTTAATGGAATGGAAACTACTGACCAGCCACAAGTGACCCCTTTGAAAATGACATGGTAATTAATTTTCTACTCCATCAACATTTTTTAAAACTACTATAATAATTTCAATTTTTTCTTATTTTATATATCACTGCTAGATAATCCATCACACCCCTCTGCATTAAGTTCACAAAAATTAGAAAGCTTGCATAAACAAAATTATTGGCAGCAATATATTCTAACAATTGTCATTCCTAATTATAACCTCGAGATACTAGAGAATTCCAAAGTGCTTCATGAAAACCAAAGAAAATGATATTTTATCCCCTAGAGATGTACTGTGGACTACATTTTAATGCATTCAGGAACTGTAAAAAATTCTTAATCAATGCATGATATCTAAGGTAACTTTCAAATAACCTGTATATATGATTAATGGAATGCTGTAATTTTCCAAATGTTCTGGATGGAGAGTTTTTTGTAAAATGAATCCTGGCCCTTTAGAAATCTTTACTCACAAAAAAGAGCATACAAGAATATTCTCAAATTGGAAAACACATTACATATATGCTGGGCATTATTTAGGGAACAATTTCCAGAGAATGATCACGTTTTAGGGTTTTGTGATTGTTTCCTGCTCCTGCTGGTTAAGTCTTTATAAAAGCATCCATGCGGGCCGGGTGAAGTGGCTCATGCCTGTAGTCCCAGCACTTTGGGAGGCCAAGGCAGGCAGATCACGAGGTGAGGAGTTTGAGACCAGCCTGGCCAACATAGTGAAACTCCATCTGTACTAAAAATACAAAAAATTAGCCAGGCATGGTGGTAGGCACCTGTAATCTCAGCTACTTGGGAGTCCGAGGCAGGAGAATCACCTGAACCTGGGAGGCAGAGGTTGCAGTGAGCTGAGATCACGCCATTGCACTCCAGCCCAGGTGACAGTGCGAGACTCTGTCTCAAAAAAAAAAAAAAAAAAAAAAAAAAATCCATGCAGGTCGGGCACGGTGGCTCATGCCTGTAATCCTACCACTTTGAGAGGCAAAGGCAGGCAGGTCACTTGAGGTTAGGAGTTTCCAGAGACCAGCCTGTCCAGCATGGCGAAACCTTGACTCTACTAAAAATACAAAGTAGTAACAACTAATCAGGCTGAGGCACGAGAATCGCTTGAACCTGGGAGTCAGAGGCTGCAGTGAGCCGAGATGGTGCCACCGTACTCCAGCCTGGGTGACAGAGTGAGACTCTGTCTCAAAAAGAAAAAAAAAAAACCTTGAAAGACAGAAGAGGGTAAGGTGTTTACTCCTTTGCTCTGAGTCCTTGAGCAGAGGGTCAAATACCAAAGGTCCTTTAATAAATGTTTTTGAGAAAAGGCAATGATTAAAGTTTGAATGTGAAGGAAGGTATTTTTGAAAGTAAGAACTCTCTGAGGTTTGCCGAGAAGAGAGAGGTGTGATTTTCTGCCCGACCTAAGAATAGCCCAGAGGTGTTCTTAATATCCAGTAAGGAAAACAGAGGCTCACTAACTCAACAGACAGGCCAGTATGTCTATTGAAATCCAGAACTTTCTAAAACTTAATAAGAATGTTTTCTAAGAACTTTCAGTTCCAACTTGAAGAAGCTAGGTGGTTTACAGCCCCCGAGATGATCTTAGAATAGAGTTTCTCAAAGTGTTATACTTCTATTACCTGGGAGGCATATTTAATTCCTGGGCCCCATTTTTAGAGTGACAGAAAGAAACATGAAATTCTGAGACCTATTGCCCTAGCGGTTTCTGAAATTTCATACTGACACCCTCTTCTCTTGTATTAATCACATCTTACCTTATAAGAATTTCTATAGTGATGTAAAAATAAATATTAGTTCAGACATTTCAGAATGTGTTTTATGAGTAGGGAAATGACTTCAATTTGACCAATTGAAATTCCACTGCTTCCTTTTTTTAAAAAAAGTCTAATTCCTGAGGATATGGGAATTAATATCTACATTTCAACTTAGAGTCTAAGAAAACGTACAAAAAACTAGTTGAAAATAAAGCTGCAGACATAATGTCCTTTCTTTCTAGTTTTTCACAGAAACCTAGAATTTGTAAACTCGATATGGGGTCATATTAAATGAATAATTATTAAGTGATCACTCTTCATCTTTCCACTGTTACCCATCTCATACTCTACTGATGCTCCTACCTCTTATTGGTAGTGGAGATAGTGTCTTTCCCATACTGTGCATCTCAGGTCTTGTTTCTTGAATATCCTTACTACCTTAAATACTTTCTTTTGCATATAAGACTTCCTTTTCCTTTTCACTGAAGGTATACTTATCAATGAATTTTGGTGTAGCTCTTAAAGATTATAAATTTGCCAATGGCCTCTCATTTCCTAAAAACAAAGCAAAAAATTCCAGATCTCTCAGAGGCATTTGAGGCTGCCTAGAAATCATGTTTATCTCATCTGCCTACCTACCTATCCATCTATCTACTGATCTATCTATAAACACACCTATAATCTGTCTATCCCCCTATAATCTGCTGTTTATTTCCCTCTCTTTCTGCAAGTTATGAGTTTGCCAAGTCTACACATGGTAATCTCTTCATAAAAAAGTAAAGAAAATAAATGATACTCTCCTTCTTCAGGAGATCTGTGCTATCTCATGTTTGCAAGCATTAATTGTGAGAAAGGTAATTGATAAAGTCTCCTCTACAAGAAACCAACTGGGAATCTGTGTGCTGCAAAATGAAATGCTCGGGTCATCATGGGAACATGAGTGCAGATGTCAACCTTCTTCCCATCCTTGATCCCTTCTAAACAAGGCTACTCCACTCCCACTGTAGGAAACCAAAGACCTTTCTGAACTCTGTGATGGGAATGAAAACCCAATTTCTAGTCTCCCTCTTCTCCCTCTAATCATGAAACCTGTTACTCAGCAAGTCCTTTTCCCTTCAGCAAATGGCATCTCTATCTACTTGGTTGCTCAAAATAAAATTCATCAATACTTCCTTGATGCTTCTCCTACCCTCATACCCCATGTGCAATCCATTAGAAAATCCTGTTGGTTAAAACTTGAAAAGTTCTTCCCTCCTTCTCCATTGCCACCACTGCAGACCAAGGCCTTCGTATCTCTGCCTGGACAAGTCCAACAGCAGAAATGCCCTAATTCTCACTGTCTCCTCTTCCTCCACCTTCCCCCTGTCCATTCTGGTCATAGTGACCAAAGCAATTTTTAAAAAGAACATCAGCTTTGTCATCCTGCTACTCAGAATTCAATAGCTTCTTCCCAACTTAAGATAAGCACACATGTCTTACCTTAGTCAATAAGCACACACTAACCATTAACCAAACTATTTGGTACCTCTTTGGTACCACTTCCCTTTTTCCCTGTCCCCGTCTCTCCCAGCTACAGTGACACTGGCCATTTTCATCTTTATAAAACCCCCCAAGACCACCGTATATCAAAGTCTCTTTGTATCCACTTCTCCTTCTTCTTGGAGAACTCTCTAGCTTTTCACAAAGTCGACTTCATGTTATTTAGGGCTCTGGAGTCTTTTCAGAACATGCCAGTTAATGTCACTTTCCCACCTCCTCTTAGAGTTACTCTTGGATTCCATGATTCCATTCCCAGTTTTATTTTCTGCATTGCCGTTAATGCTATTTGGATTTAGCTTCTTTCTTTGCTTGCTCTTGTCTTTTATAACCATTCTCCCTCATTAAAATTAACAGTCAAGCAAGCAAGACTGCTGTCCAACATGAATCTCCAGCACCTAAAACGTTGTTTGGCAAAGTAAGAATTCCATAAATATTTACTTGGTTTTTCTCTAAAGAAACTAAAGGAATATAGTTTTCCCTAATAGACCAATTTTTTTTTTTTTGGCTCTGATTATGTCTCCTTCCAATCTTCAAGGACCTGCTTCCTTCCATAGACTATACATTAAATAAAGAAGAATCCTGTTAGGGATGACTGTTGTCCCGGTTGCTTAGTTGAAATTACTTTTTTTGATGTAGGCGTTTACAGCTATACACTTTTTGATTAGCACTGCTTTTGCTGTATCCCATAGACTTTGGCATGACATGTTTCCATTTTAATTTATATCAGAATTTTTAAAATTCCTTCACTGACCCAATGGACATTCAGGAGCACACTGTTGAATTTCCATGTATTTGTACAGTTTCTGCAGTTCCTCTTGCTATTGATTTCTAGTTTTATTCTATTATGGTCTAAGAAAATACTTGATATAGTTTAGATTTTTAAAAAATTTGTTGAGACTTGTTTGGTGGCCTGACATGTGGCTTATCCTGGAGAATGTTCCATGTGTTGATGAGTAGATGATGTATTCTGCAGCTGTTGGATAAGGTATTCTGTAAATGTCTCTTATGTCCATTTGGTCTAGAATCCAGCCCTTGAAAATCACCTCCACTCAGACTTACAGAGCTCATGCAGGCTTATGTAAATGCATGCAAATCACATGCAAATGAACCCACATTCCCTGTGAGTCCTCTTCGTACCTGGAAGAGACCCTTGGGATAACCCTGCTGGAGATAAGAGCCTGCACTGTCAGGAAGATGAACAAAATGATCCCATTTTTAATTTCTTAGGCAGTTTGTGTATGTCCCCAGGCCTTGCAAATTCAGAGATTTTGATCAAGGACATTAAACTGAACAATGAGGCTTACAACAAAACGAGAACGACTGATAAGGCCCACAGGTCCCAGCCTCCCAGGGCCCCCCAGCCCCACAACAAGACAATGGAGCAGAGACCAGACGTCTTGGGGTCTGGCTCTGTATCAGACACACAAGCAGTTGAGACCCCTCTGTGGCCGGGACTCAAGGGGCTACATCTGAATTGGCACTCCCCTCCCCAAATTTAGCTTGTCAAAGGTCAACTGTCAGCATTTCTAAAATATGCTGGTTAAGACCTCCAGTGTTAACTATGACTGCATTGGGTGTTAAAAGGCCAAGTCTGAATGTGCACACAAAAAACATCAGCACAGGCTTTCTCTAAGGCTTTGCTGGGTTACATATCAAAGAAACGCATTCCAGAGAGCACCCTTATGTACACTACAGGAGTTACAAAAACTGCCTGTCAATGCTTTCTAAAGACATATACTAAGGATGCCAGAGACCTGGCAGCTGACATGGTACAGGTGGCAACTCTCAAATAACAAACAAAAGGAAGCGAGGTGTGCACGGGGTACAAATGTGTTTTATTTGGGTTCACTGAATATTCTTTAACGGCGTGTATTTATTGCCAACATTTAAATTCCGTCTAAAATACAGGATTTCTATTTCTCTTGAAACATTGGTAGAAATGGTAACTTTAAGTTGAGAATCCCTCAGAGACAGACTTATTACAGGTGGTCAGGGGCTCCTGCATTTAACTCCCCACTTAGTCACATTTGCCACTGCTCCCCATTGTGAGCCTGATAGGGAGATCAAATATTTGAGATCTTTTATTGTTACTTCGTGGTGGTGGTGGTGGTGTTGATTTTTCCTAGCAGATAAATATTTTGCTTTACTTCAGTAAGAAAACAATAGCCAGTCCCAAAAGACTGAGTTTTTCGAAGACTCTCTGTTTGCTTATTTTACCTGTTCAGCCCCTTTTAGCATCTGAAGAACTGATCCTTAAACTACTATCTCTCAGGGAATTCAACTATCCATGACAATAAAGGAATAATATGATGACTTAATATTGAGACTATGTGTAATCAAATACTACTGTGCTATAAATAGTAAAAATAATGTTTTAGGCCACTTTGCATACCTAGCATTGTGTTGAGCACTTTCTCTCATAATTATCACAAAGAACTGTGATGTAGTTCCCATCATTTGTACAGTTCCCACTAGAGAGCTGGCACATGGAGAGTTTAAACAACTTCCTACAATTCAACAGCCAGTGAATGGAAGAACTGATCCTGGCAACAAAGACTACCTCTGTCTGGAGTCTTGGATATGTTTGCCCCATTTTCATCCTTCCTAACATCTCTAAGAAAATGAAAAAGCCATGTCTAGCACCCATGCTTCCCCAGCATCCAGGAAATCCTTGTGAATTCAGCTCTTAATCTTGTATTGCAGATCCAACATTTGATCCGCAAAGAACACAGCAAACCCCAACTCCTCTGTGTGGGTAGGTGTCCTTAGGAGAAATAGCAATAGAGAAATAGTCCAATCCCCTCTTTGTGGAACTTTTTAATAGAACGTCCAGAAGCCTACAGCTCATTCTACAGCTTTTCATTATGTCATTGTTTAAATATCCTGAGAATAGTATCCACACCCTCCATGTTATTAACTATAAACCTCTATAATAGACAGGTATCTCATCACATTTAGAATTCAGTCTTATTTATCACTGGAAACTTTGCAGCTGCTAAAAGTTTTTCTGGATACATGATTGAAGTAATGAATGAAGGTGATGCTGGCATTGATAACTATATTTCATCACCTGGAGATGACCTGAAACTTTGATAGCTCCAGTAATTTATAATTTTGCTGAAGTACAATTTCTATGCTTTGTGAGAATGAATTATGTAGCTAATGAGTGAACCTCACCAATGGCTTAATTTTCTTATTTCAGTGTGACTTTATTGGTCCCGACTTACCCTCTTTTGCCATAACTCTATCGTCTTGCTTATTAAGGATTTGAAAGGGCCCTATATTTTTTCAGTAATATTGTATTGCCACTTAAGGGAATTTATCTGTAGTGGTGATACTCATGAGTTGAAACTCGGGATAGCTTGGAGAACTACTTTTCTTTGAATACCAAAGTTCTCCATAATCTCCACTATAGAAGCCACAGTCTTTATACAATTAGAATTCACATTTGCGTTTTAAATAAATTCTACTGTGTCTATCCATCAACCCCTTAGGTGCTATACACAGTGTGTGTGACAGGAACAATTCTCTGAGTTCCCTTTTGCAGGTACATGGATGAGAGACCCATATGACTTACTTATTCCTGGAAACTGAGTGCACGGCTACCTGGAATGGGACATGGGATGTGCATGCCAACATCTGGCAGGAACACGAGGTTGCACATTTAATAATTTTTTTGTTATTGTAGTTGGTTGCCACTTGAGTGCATTTCTACAAGAAGACAAAGGGAAAGCGATGCCTGATACACACAGGCATGGTCACAAGATTTCGTTACTTCATAACAAAAAGAAAAGGCTGGGCCAGAAGTGGTGGCTCATGCCTGTAATCTTAGCATTTTTGGAGGCCAAGACAGGCAGATGGCTTGAGCTCAGGAGTTCGAGACCAGCCTGGGCAACATGGTGAAACTCCGTCTCTACAAAAAAAAAAAAAAAAAAAACTAGCCAGGCATTGTGGCACGTGGCTGTAGTCCCAGCTACCAGGGAGAATTGCTTGAGCCTGGGAGGCAGAGGTTGCAATGAGCCAATATCGTGCCACTGCCCTCCAGCCTGGGTGAAAAAGTGAGACCTGTCTCAAAAAAAAAAAAAAAAAAAGGCTTTATTAATTACTTCATCTTCTCTAGCTTCAATGTTGCATCTCTAAAATAGGGATAATGATGTCCTCTTTATAGGAATTCATTTGTGTCCAGTGCACTTAAAATGCCTCACATAATGCATACCTCATATTCCAGAAAGGCTAGTTATTTATAAATGGGCTTTGAATTGTGTTAAAAAATCCTACAGGTCTAGTTCTCAGTCCCTGGTCATAAAATTGATCAATAACTCTTTTAAAATAAATATACATGCACATGGCTTGTGAAATATTTGGCTTTTCTTGCTCCGGTTTCTCACTCAGCACACATGAGCAGCTAGTCATATGTAGACAAGCACACATGTGCCTCGGCACCTGTGCAACTTCATAATTAAAGACTATGCCCAACCGTCAGGTTGATGTCACCATATATTAAATCTGGCAAGTTTCAGAATCATTACTTTTACCCAAGTAGAAAGGCTGTATGACATATAAATCAGAGGTTTGCTTCAGTTCAGCCCTGGGCATTTAAAGACTGATGTGAAAATAGTCTATACCATTTAAGGACATGTCTTGGTCGATAAAGCTGAGAAAAATAGTCAGCAGAATAGGTAATTCTTCTGGTCTTTCAACTTAGAGCCTTATTATATAGACGGTATGTCCCTGTTGAATGATGCCCCTTTTAAAATTAAGAGCAAACTGACTGTCAAATTAGTAGTCACGGGCAAAAGAAACAGGAAAATCAAAACTACCAAATGATAATACACTGCTAGATCATTGTTTTCTTTTATTGTGATAAACAATCAGTATTTAGTTCTGATTGAATCTATTTATCTGTTTTGTGTAATATTATATAACCACTGAAATGAATTAGTCTAATCTGTATATATTAAATTGAAAGAACTCTATATAGATTTATAAAAAACCCAATTAAAAATGACAAGTGTATCATATCATTCACATAAAAATGTATACAATACTGTGAATACTATAAATGAACACCTACTACATGTATAGGCATGAATACGCAAAATAAAACTATAGACAACAATCTGTAATAGTGGCTTCCTGTGAGGGGGGAGGTAGGAAACCAGGGTGGCAATGGGGTTATTTAAAATATATTTTAGACTTGTCTTTAATGTTTCTTTTAATTTTTTTAACTTTAAAAAAATATGTATCTCCATGTGCAATTAAAACTTTAGAAGTATAAAATTCCATATATCTCCCTTTGATGTAATAAAGTTATATTATTTTTATAAACCTAAATCAAAGAAAAAATGTTTGCCAGTCTCACAATTCAACACAACCATTAGCATTCTGGCCTATTATCATCGTTTATCTAAAGTTATGTTATAAACATTTATTTTAATTTTTTAATTATGAGACCCTTTATGGTCTTAATCCTGCTCATTTTAATGGGTATAATATTCTTCCATGTGTATATACTTCAACTTACTGCATTGCTTTAATTTTTGGTCCAATTAAGTATGTGATTAACATAGTGGCAGGTTTCTTCCCCATATATCTTAAGAGATACTTATTTTGAGAGGAATTGAGGAATCAAAATGTTCAAACATTTTTAATAACTCATATGTGAATGCTTTTTAGGAGGAGTTTTCAGAAGTTTTATTGATAAAAACAGAAATTGCATTGTCCTGATGGGGTCTGCAATACACAGCAACATTCTCAACTAGCCCAAAATAACACTGAGCAGCCCAGAGAGGAACAAATAACCCACTCACACATTCTGCTAACCCTGTGGAATTCAGACGTGAGATATCCTCCAAACCACTTCAAATGCCTAATCTCTCTGGAGAAGACTCAAAGACAGAATAAATTATGTGATTGTACTTCCAGGAATGATTAGTAATAAACGAGGAGATGGTATTGAAAAGCAAACAAACTAAACCTCCAATTCTCCCCTCAACTTACTGGAATAACCAATGAAATTATCAAACTAATTTCCAAATAATTACTGCATCTCAATCTCAAACAAGAGTTATTCTAGAAAGAAGGGAAGAAGGGCATGCACACTTAACCTGAACACTCCATTTGCCTTTGTTGTGAAAATGATCTTATTGATGTAGGTGGTTCACTGTAGCAGGTCAGTAGTAAAAACACAGTGTCAATGCCCAGGCAAACACAGCTGGTTGTAACAGAATCTCTGGTTAAATTACTTAAAGAGTCAGAGGTAGACAGAATTTCTTGTAAAAGGCCAATCTCTACTTACCATTTGTATAAGGGTTGACGGTCTTTTTATTTGTCATTACTCGTGCTGTGGCATTATTTACCTATGTACATAGAAAACTCAAATAAGCACATATTCTAGGGCCAGCTCCCAATTCAATTAGTTGCATGCATTATGACCGTGATTACTTATTAAAAAAAGAAAACTAAAAACTAAAATGCATTTTAATTTATAAAAGGCAGTAGGTGCATAACAAAATCATACATTTTTAAAATTACATTTACTTCATAACCGTTTAACTTACAAATCATTTCAATAAAGCAATGTCATATCATTAAGAGTTTAATAAAGAGACAGTAAAAGCAAATTAAAAGATACTGCATAATTGAAGATTTAAAAGCATGCGTGTACTCCATGGTAACACAGAAACAAGAAATATTTTTTAAACATAAAATAAAATTCATATGAAGGAGCATGCAGTGGAGAAGAGAGAAGAGACAAGGTACAAGGGAACATAAATGTCAAAAAAAGGGACAAACAAGTCTTAGCCGTGTGCAACACTTTAGGAGGAAAGAACCATCAGGAAAGCAACATCTAGCATTCAACACTTGGAACAAGAGCCTTTTACATCGCAAGAATTAACAAAATCATTCAAGCTTTAAAGTCACAGCTAACAAAAGGATAAAAGAGAGGGTGCATTGTTTAACACAATATGGAGTTAACGATCTGAGTAAGATGTGCACCGGTCATAACTCAATCCAGTCAGTGCCTCCCAGGCTAGCTTAGAACGTACACTCAATTACAGGCGTACCAATATCCAAAAAAATAGAGCATCAAGAAAACTTAATACGACAAGTCAAAAAAATTCACGTGGTATATATATATGTATATAGATATATCAGCACTAAATACGTGAAACGGCAGATGGACTTCACCACTTACCATTCACCACCATCGCCAGCATGGGTTTGTATACAGTTACCATGGTTACTGAGAGTTTGGTGAGGGGCCTAAGCGTTATCGTCGAAGGGGAAAATGAAAGGCAAAATATGCAACATCTTACTCCAAAGACTAAAGCATTTGTAACTGGTATTAAAAAAAAAAAAAATTAACAAATATGACCCTGTGGCTATGTTGCGGGAGATCCCAGTGGCACAAATAGCAGACTCTGAGTGTCAGTATTTTGGTATTTATGCTTTCAGTGAACAGGGGCCAGATATTGAACAGGAAATCCTGTTTGGTTATTCACTTTGTTATCGAAAGAATACAGAAATTCAAACTGGCTTCTTAAAAAAAAAAACAAACAAAAAAAACCCAATCTTTTTTGCTTTCCCAATTTGGTTTAATTTGCAAACCACTGTGGATCCCTCTTCAACCCTGAAGTGGAAAGAAAAAGAAAAAGAAACTGTTCTGTATTTTGTTTGGTTTGCAACACTGTCTACTCTTTGGAACCTACTGCACCCATTGATTATAAAACATGGAAAATAACAACAACAAAAAACCCTTTCCGATTAACCTTTCTTTTGTCTCACGTTTGCCATCCACCTTTCAGCGGTATAAGAGTAACATAATAAAGTAAAATTAAAAAAAAAAGTAAGGCCAGTTTTCCTTTTTATATATAAAAATATATATATATATATAAACAATGAGGGGGAATAGGGTCACATACAAGACGCCAATGATGCATCTGGAACAACGAATGAGCGTGAAGCAGACATTTATAAAAAAGATGAAAAGGAAAATATTTTGAACATGCACCTCGATTTTACGGCCCTCTACCACGGTGCCGTGTAATTTCTCCCTCGCCCTGTCCGCATCGGCACTATTTTCGAAAGTTACGAAACCAAATCCCTGCATGCAGGAGGGAGAAGGGAAAACAACATGCAGATTATTATTTCAGTCAACGACCACTTGGTAATGTTCTCTCGCTTTAATTTCTATTTCTTGTCCTGGCTTCAGTTCTGTAACATGCAAATTAGAGAAATTATAAGAGTACTGAGATGTGCAATAATTAAGCGACAAATGTGAACGAGATATTTTTTTCTGTCACCAGTTAGCTGTAACCCCTGAAGTATTCAAAGAAGGATACCAAAAATACCTTTCTAAATGTCACTACAGAAGAAAATAAATCTAACGAAAAGAAAATGAGATCAAAATAAATTTACAGTGTCTTCACAGAGAATAAAATGAAATAATGAGGAAAAGAAAAGGGAACCACTTTTTTGACATGCAAATTAAAAATAAAATAAAATAAAACGTGTGCACGAAATTCAACAATGAATGCCAAAATCCTCTAACATTGGCTACAGAGTCATGCCGTGTGGTTTTAAGAACATCTCTTCTTCATGCAGTTTTAGGGTTATTCAAATTTGTCAATTCTACAGCCTTTACTTCTCAAAAATAAAAGTTAAAAGCCTAAAAAAGGAAAGACCTTTTTTATAATAAATCTTAAACTCTTTGGTCTAATAAACAAAAAAGTCACATGAAATGAATAGAAATAAATTTCAGTTGATTAATAATACAAACAATTCAATGTTTGTGCTCGTACTTTCCCCACTCTTCAAATTGCATACATGCTTCTGAATTTGACAACCTTCCATCCTGCTTTGTTAACCAGAAAGGGAAAGGTGTACCCGTATTGTAAAGTTTTGGAATTAGGTTAATATTTATTTTTCATATCAACAGGTAGCATAGAAACTTTGTTAATAGAATGTAATTCATAATAATATTTTGGCCACTTCCTCTTTTACTGATAGATAACATATATACCTTTTAATTTACCACAGGTACATTGGCTTTTAATATTTCAGCCTCAAAAATCAACCCCACTAAACTATATTGTCAAAATCCATATCTTGTCGTCACTGACATTGTTCCTAAGTACAGAAAATATGACACATTATTTTTAAAGCCCCTAAAAATATTTGTACATCTTGTTCAGAAATAAATATACACCAACCTTTCGAACAATTGCCACATAAATTTACCCAGCTCTTTCTGATTTTTCACCGTAAACTGGGTGAAATCATGCAATATGTTGGGGCTCCTCTTAGCATCAAATAATCCTTGTTGGCTCCAAGCTTAGTTGGGACAGTATAATACACAGTTTTACTAAAGAAATGCACAATAATTACAAATACATGGTAGTTATAACCAACTGGTGGTAACTCCCAGTCCTACATTAGTTCTCTATAATGACCTCCAAATTTAAGGCTAAAGAGGTATTGTCCACAGGGCGGGGAACATCACACACTGGGGGCCTGTCATGGGATGGGGAGCTGGGAGAGGGACAGCATTAGGAGAAATACCTAATGTAAATGACTAGTCGATGGGTGCAGCAAACCAACATGGCACATATATACCTATGTAACAAACCTGCACGTTGTGCACATGTACCCTAGAACTTAAAGGATAATAAAACAACAAAAAAAGTATTGTCCAATGGGCTGGCTAAGGGAACTTTTCAACAGTCAGAATAGGCTCATCAGCCACACCCCCTGTGGTGTGTGAATGTATTCAAGTGAGGGTAGATGATTATTTGTTGGGATTCTATAGACAGCTGTACCTCAGTATCCACTACAGATTAGTTCCAAGACATCCTCGCCCTGGATACCCAAATCCTTGCATATCCAAGTCCCACGGTCACCCCGTGGAATATGAGTATAGAAGAAAATCAGCCCTCTGTATATACGGGTCACACATCCTGGGAATACTGCGTTTGGTTGGAAAAAAAAAAATTCACGTGTAAGTGGACCTACACAGTTCAAACCTGTGTTGTTCAAGGGTGAACTGTATCGAGAAAAATAACGTTTCTTTACTTTAGGGGATTGAACCAAATTACCTTCCATAATCTTTCCCATAGTAAGGCTCTGTGATTAGGATAAGCCTGAATTATCTGATTCATTTAAGATTATTTGCTCCATAACAGAAGGGTCTTGCTTAGTCTTGTACACACAGTGTGCTCATATTGGGTATGCAAATACACTCGCCAACTCTATAGTTCGGAAATGATTATTCTTCAAAGGGAAAAAAAGACAGAATTTAGAGGGATTTTGCTCTATTTGACAGTTCTAACTCTTGGCCAGTATATCTCAAACTTAGCTGCACATCAGAAGGAACCTGGGAGCACATTAAACATTAAGATTCCTGAGCCTTGCTTTGTATCCACTGGATTAGAATACCAGAGTGGAGTCCAGAAATGTGTTTGCTTAAAATGTGTGGCCCAGTGATTTGATTTCCATGACCTCTCATTTCACCATGCGTGATCAAAACCATCAAAAGAAGGTTTCGGGCCAGGCATGGTGGCTTACATCTGTAATCCAAGCAGTTTGGGAGGCCAAGGCAGGAGGATCACTTGAGCCCCCAGGAGTTTGAGACCAGGCTGAGTAACAGCAAAACCCCATCTCTACCAAAAAAAAAAAAAATTTGCTGGGTGTAATGGTGTGCCCCTGTGATCCCAGCTTGAGCCCAGGAGATTGAAGCTGCAGTGAGCCGTGATCACACCCCTGTACACCAGCCTGGGTGACAGAGCAAGACCCTGTCTCAAGGAAAAAAAAAAAAAAAAAGATCCAGGTGTGACAGCCTGTACCTATTGTCTCAGCTACTTGGGAGGCTGAGGTGGGAGCATTCATTGCTTGAGCCCAGGAGGTTGAGGCTGCAGTGAGCTGTGATTGTACCCCTGTACTCCAGCCTGTGTGACGCCCTGTCTCAAAAAGAGGTTTTCATTCTTCGTAATAAATAGAATTTTATATTGCTGATTTCTATAGATTTTGACTCAGTTACTTGGAGCTTACATGTAGAGGTACAGCCAAAATCACATGTCCCAGGCTTCTTGGCAACGTTCTCTTCCTCCCTGATGGGCCTAACTTCCTAGCAACCATAGCCATGCCACATATTCCAAAAAGAATCAGAGAAACGAGGGCTTTGGATTTATATTCTCTCTAGGCAAGAAAAGAAAATCCATAGCCCCACTGGTATAGCTGGAGGGCCAGGTGGTATCATTTCTGCCCTTTGGAACTAGCAGTCATTATTACCACAGCACTGGGAAAAACATAGCCAGGTGAGACCGAACACTCACCCTCCTGTCCAACATTATCCTCCAGAACCTTGCTCTCATGCTTCATGTCTGAACCCAAGGCAAACCTACTGCCCCTAAATCAGCATTAAGTATGTTTAGGAGAGACAAAAGTGGAAAGAGAATTTTGAATCCCAAGGAAGGGGCATGAACTAAAAAGGAAATAGCTTAATCTATTCTCAAGTTCTCACTTTCTGAGCGAAGAGAATATATTCTTTTTTATTATTCTCATTGTTTTTCCGCTAAACTTCTTTCTCTCTTTGCTTGTCAGCTACTTGGTATTCCTCATTTAGAGCTGAGATTTGACAAAGTTGGGTGCAGAAAGAATTTGCTCCAGACAGTCCTCAAAATGCCAAACAGACTTTCCTACCTGTTCCATTGGGCAATTCTACCTCCCACCCAGGCCTCCCTGGGTTATCAGGTTATCAAAATTCTTACCTGAGGGTTGCAATGTAACCAGAAAGACCTCACCTGGTCCTCTCTATGAGCAGGGAACCTTTGCTACGATGCACAGGTGCCAGGCAACTTTGAGAGCGGATGCTAAGGTTGTTTTTTTCTGACCTGCCTCATGGTCGGAATTCTAACTCAGGGAGACAGCAATTTGCAGTTTTTAAAAAGATGATGAATATTTTTACCTCTGCCTTAAAAAGGAGAACAAAACAAGCACATTCTGAGCTTGGCTTGCTGGGCATAGGGCTGGGTGTGATGCTGATGTGTAACCGCTTAAAAAATCAAGACTGCAAGAAGGGGTACAGAGAAGGGGAGTCAGAGACACACCTTCCCAGAGTTTACCTTTAATGCTACTGAAGAAAAGAGATTGGTGGCCTGTGCCCTGTCATGAGCAGGTACAATGAGTAGGACAGATAACGGGGACCTTAAGAGGATTGCCAGACCGACGTGACTTCCTTATTTCAAAATATTTTTGCAGATCATACATTCTGATCCTCTTGTATCCTAGTTATTGTTCTTTTTTCATCTTTTGTATTTTTAGGTGATATCTTCCTTTTTTGCATTCGTGCAAACATACCATTTTATATGTTAAAGGCTTAAATAAAGCACCCTGGATGGATGAATGTACTGATTTTTCATCTTAGATGAAAAATCCAGTCCTCCAGTTTCTGGTGCAGAGAATTCATATTTAGAAGAGGGGAGCTGTTGATGAGCATCTGAAGATTCATTTTCCGATGGGACTATGAGCCCTCTCATCTCACTTTTACTCCAGTGACCTTTACACATGCAACTCCTCCTGCCTGAAAGACATCCCTCTTTCCCCTCCCTGGGAAATTCTTACGCAACTCTCACTCTCAGCTTAAATGTTCCTTCTTTCCAGAAGCCTTCTCACAATATCAGCCTGCCTGTCTGGACTCTCAGCGGCCTCTCCCATCACCATACAACAGCACAGGCTACTGCAGTCACTCATCTTCCTAGTCCATCTCTCCTACTACTCAGGAAAGCCCATAAGGACAGGAAGTACTTCTGTCTTACTCATGGTTGGCTTTCATGAAATGCAGCAAATACTTACTGATATCTACTGAATCAAAGATCAAAGTGTAGTTTTTTTTTTTTTTTTCTTTGAGACAGAACTTCCCTCTTGTTGCCCAGGCTGGAGTGCAATGTCTTGATCTTGGCTCACTGCAACCTCCACCCCCCGGGTTCAAGTGATTCTCCTGCCTCAGCCTCCTGAGTAGCTGGGATTAACAGGCATGCACCACCACACCCTGCTAATTTTGTATTTTTAGTCGAGACAAGGTTTCTCCATGTTGGTCAGGCTGGTCTCGAACTCCCGACCTCAGGTGATCCGCCTGCCTCGGCCTCCCAAAGTACTGGGATTACAGGAGTGAGCCACTGCACCCGGTCAGGTATCTTAAGTATATACTTAGGGAGTAGCTATATCTGTATACAGCCCTGAAATAGACCATATCAGAGGTAAACGAGATGGTTGGGTAAATCTCGTAAAAAGGAAAAATAAATTACAGGATCATTCGCCCCTAAATGATCACGAATTCTTATTTTCTCTCTGACATCTCTTTAAAATGTGGTTTTTCTGCATTCTTGCTATTCATCCATACATTAAATACTTGAGTTATACATTTCCAAAATAATATACATACTACCCGGAATATAGATACTGGATCTATATTCCAAAGTAATATAGATACTTGTTCTGAGATAAGGACTCACTGTGTCACCCAAGCTGGAGTGCAGTGGTGCAGTCATAGCTCAGTAAAGCCTTGACCTCCTGGGATCAAGCAATCCTCCTGCCTCAGCCTCCCAAGTAGCTTGGACTACAGGTGTATATCACCATGCCCAGCTAATTTTTAATTATTATTTGGTGGAGATGGGGTCTCACTGCTGTCCAGGCTGGTCTTGAACTCCTGGCTTCAGACAATACTCCCACCTCAGCTTCCTAAAGGGCTGGAATGTCAGGAGTGAGACACTGCGTCCATCCCTTAAGTACATATGGGTTTATATGTCCGCATACACACACACACACACACACACACACACACACACACACAGCACACACAGCCTTCAGCATTGAGTGGCCTGCCTGAAGAACTGCTCTAGAGAATGAAAGGCAAGAAGGTGAGTTCCTGGCTCGTAAGGGCCCACTCATTTCCTGGCTGGCTGGCCAGCACCAAATGATGAAAATGAGGCCAGAGCAACAGTTCAGGTTTCTGAACCATTAAAATGGAAATGCTCCTCTAAATAAGGCCCTTTCCCATAAAGGATAATGTCAACTATGAAAAATATCCCTGTGTGAGCTGCTGCCCCCATTTAGCAGTTCCAACTGGACTGTCTCAGTGCCATTCCAGCAGTACCTAAACAGTCAGCTCCAACACCTGCAAGACAGGCTCTTTCAGAGGGCGCATACCCACCGAGAGAGGCTATTTTGGATGTTTCCTAAACCAATAGAATAAAGACCAAAAAAAGGCAGCTTCACAAAGTCAGGCTCTGGATGCAGCAAACTTAAATGGTCTTTTTCCTGGAGCCCCCAGAGACAGGCTAATCATGGGAATGACGGAAGATGTCTTAAAAATAGTATCACCATTGTACTTTCAAAATGGCAAATGATATTCTTCCAATGTCCCAAAACAGCTCTCAGAAGGAATTAAATAGCTTTCTTCATTGTAACTGGCAAAAGTCACAAAACAAAATATAAATTAAACATATTAAACAAAAAAAACCAAACAAACACATCTTTGAAGGCAGTGCTGCTATAGACAGACTTAGAGTCGGAACAAAGTTGGTCAACATTCGGGTCATCTACAATTTTGCCAAGAATACAGAAGGCTCGAGTGAACAGAATTAGGCTGGGCACATTTTTCTCTCAATGCACTTTGCTTTGCAGGTATAGAAATAGTCCCCGTAATAATTTTCCTACAAGAAGCAGGAAGAGAGTTAAGTTCGAGAATGATTGTAAAATATCTGGAGCTATGGAAAAATGACAAGGTCCCTGAAGGAGTAGAATCACAAAGTGTAATGGATTCTGTTTTGCTTTTGTTTTCACTCATCTGACAGATTACAACGTCACTTTGGCCATGGAGGAGAAAATACTGGGGTTTTCTTTCCTTGATATGATCAACATCATCCTAGTTAATTGGTACTAAATTTACTTAGGAGGGAGGAAGTCTATCCAAGGAATAAAGAAAAAAATTCAAAGGTTTGCTTTATGGGGGAAAGTTGGTTATATATATCCAAAAGAGCTGGCACTGTGGCCTGTGACACTTCAAATAAAACCAGTACCGCTTAGTGACCCTCCATGATGCTGACTTGCCCCAAATTGCCTGTCTAAGGAGAGTCAATGGGCTGAAATCAGTATCTCTCAACATTTGCATTCATAGTCTGAGGATGCAAGGAGAAGGGAACTTAAAATTCCTAACAGCCTGCGGAGTGGCAGCCAGGAGACCCGCAGAGCTATTGAAAGCATTCACTTTCTGGTTACCAAGATCCATATCTTTGTTCTTCTCCATCATTTCTCCCTGTTAACCCCCTGTGTCTGCTGATAGGCCTCATGTGTTGTTTTCCTCAATGGGGCTAAAACGCAGGTTGCTGAGCCCTAACTTGGGAGTTTTGAGTTCAACAGGTCAGGGCTGGAGGCTGAGAACTTGCATTTCTAATCAGTTCCTAGGTGATGCTGACGTTCCTGGTCTGGGACCACCCTTGGTTAACCACCGATAGAGAGGAGGTTTTAGAAGTGTTTGTGTTTTTTTCTTCTCCCAACATATTTCTTTTGTTTGTTTGTTTATTTTTGAGATAGGATCTTGCTCTGTTCACCCAGGCTGCGGTG
Organism: Pongo pygmaeus; assembly: GCF_028885625.2. Classification (NCBI taxonomy): domain Eukaryota; kingdom Metazoa; phylum Chordata; class Mammalia; order Primates; family Hominidae; genus Pongo; species Pongo pygmaeus. The sequence continues at coordinate 9,323,470 of NC_072391.2, read as the reverse complement.
CAGTGGTGCAATCTCAGCTCACTGCAACCACTACCTCCTGGGCTCAAGCAATTCTCCTGCCTCAGCCTCCCGAGTAGCTGGAATTACAGGCGCCTGCCACCACACCAAGCTAATTTTTGTATTTTTCATAAAGATGAGGTTTCACCATGTTGCCCAGGTTGGTCTTGAGCTCCTGACCTCAGGTGATCCACCCACCTCAAAGTGCTGGGATTACAGGCGTGAGCCACTGCACCCAGCCCATATTTCTGTTTTGAAACAGAACCTCTCCTGAACCCAAACCTCCCCATAGAGCCCATGACTTTTATTAGTGCTAGGGAATCTATTTAAAAATTGGTTTCCTTGAAAAAACAAACTCAAAGCAATGGCAAATTGTAAAATGTGGATTGGTAAACATACTAAAGAAAAAAATTACATTCAAAAGGTTGGTGTATATGAGATTTTTCTCCCCTACAACCCAGGAAAATAACTGCACTTTATTAATACAGAATAATCACATATTTACCTGCTCATGAGACTATCAACTCACTTTTTAATATAAAGAACATAATTATCACTGAAAAACAAAAATGTAGCAACATCATTATTTTTTTAAGCATGGATAATTTTCCTCTGGAAACTTGATAAATATATATATATATATATATAAAACAGCAATTTAAAATTATCCCCTTATACATTTTAAACTGAACCCAATGTCTTTCCCACCATTTTGAAAACAGAAGGTGGTCTCTAAAGGAATTCCCGCTGAAGTGTATTTTCACAATGAGCTGATTAAGACAGTGCAGTTGTTTCCCCTTATTCATAACGAACATTTAAAAATAAACTAAACAATTCTAAAGTGAATTAAGTTGCTTACCTTTGAGCCTCGCTCATTAAAAATAATTTCAACATCTAAGATTTTACCAAATTGCTGCAAAGAAATAGAAATATCTTATAAGCAAGAAAAGAAATGCAGTAGACATTACTATGTACGGTAGTAATTGTTTCCCACGTCCATTTTTTTCTCTTTTAATATCAAGGATATACATTTTATGTTTTATGGTTAATGTGCTTGAAACAAGAGAAAATAAAACCACCCATATTTTCTCCTTATTGTGGAATATACCGGCAGGGCTTGATACAAAATATTAATCAAGAGGTTAATTCTATTTTTCTTTTTTTCCTGTGTGCATGTCTGCTTTCCCAGGCACTGAGCAGCAAAGATTAAAAGTAGCTAGTATGTATATACAATGATCCTTCTGGTCTATCCCACTAAACACTGGGAGAAACACCCTTGATGAAATGTGATTTTGATAATCAATGTCCAGTGAGAATTTGATGTGACTGGTGTTGGCTCCTACCTCACATAAAATCTAGGAGCAGCTCTATCATATGAGCAAGAAAGTACAAACACAAAAGCAAACTCCACTATCTAGGCGCCATCATCATGATGGTATCAGCAGTTGTGATCAGTGCTTGGGCTGAAACTCTCTCAAGATAATTCTCCATATTGTTAAACAAATAGATTTTAGACAACTGGCATGAATAGGCTCTATAAAAAGTCCAGAAACAGAGACTCAGATTATAAATAGAGACAAATAAAATGCAGACACTTGGTTAAATTTAAATTTCAGATTTTTCAGGATATGTCACATGCAACATTTGGGACATACTTATACTTAATATTTGTGGTTTATGTGAACTTCAAATTCAACAATTGTGTCTTACATATTTTTTAAATTTCTGAAATCTGGAAGTCCCAGTGAGAAATGTACATCAAGCAATTCTTGATTCACGTTTCAAAACAGGGAGTATGGGCTCTAGAACTATGGGCATCAGATCATCCGAAATGCTTTCCCCCAACCTTGGAATTTTTTCAGTTTCCTGAGATCACATGAAGTAGTGTGGCCATTTCTTGAGTACAATAGCCTAACCTACATACGTACGAGCAAGTGAGAGAGAGGGTGATGTAAAATCATGTACTGTGGCCCAGGGAAAAATGAAATGGGAATTTTATCTCCATGCAGAATGAGAGCAAATGCCCTTTGAGTGATTAAAAATTAAACAGGGCAACATAAATATTTCCATCCTCTTTTTTTGTTTTGTTTTGAGCTTTCCTATCATTCCATTCACTTCTGCATTCTGGATTTTAACTGCATCCTTCATGACCCTCAGAGGTTTTGTATTCCATCTCTGCCCTGAGGGGACAGCATTATGCGTCCTTCTGTGTAGCAGAGGACAGAGTGACTGGGGTGATGGGTGGGGCAGGATAAAAAAGGAACAAACAAAAAGACCACGTGAGAAGCAGGGGAGGTTTGCCTGACCATGTGATTCAGTCACAGAGTATCCAGAGACACAGAGAGTGAATGTCAAGAGGGTCCTACTAACATTCAAGAAACAAATTATTTAGAACATACAGATGGCCATCCTCCAGAATGGACAAAGAAATCCACCCTCCCGGAAACAGTGGAAACAAATGTGTATGCCACTTGAATCCAGACAGCTCAATCTTGAAATAAAAATAGTTCTGACTGTGGGACAAAGTAACCAAAAGTTTGTCATTCTGTGCCATAGAAATGGGCCCGTTCCTCAGGATCCATACACTATACAGCTGGGGGAATCACAGACGCACATATTTCTAGTTGTGAAACAAAGAACTACCAGCACGTCTGCTCAGAGAAGCAAAGGATAGGAAGAAACCAAAGAGAAAATACTCAGAAGAGAACATGGAAAGGGGTCACATTGCTTGCACGCACAATGGAAACGCCAACAAACATGCAGCTAATTCATCCGGCAATCTGTGGACTTAGATCTTTTGGTCAAGAGAATATTCCTTTACAGAGCATTTTCAGTGCCCTAGTTTTAGGCAGAGAAAAATCACTGGAAATAGAAGAAAACTTTCAGATTGGGGAAATGAAGGATTTGCCATTCAAACATGAGCTGAATTTCATAGTAAAGAAACCTCCAGTTTTGTGAACTCCTCAAGCAGTAATTTTGATACAACCACCCTAGAATATTCAGTCTACACAGACGCTATCATATTTATTTCAGGCATAAGAGCCTAGAAGCACATGTATTTACAGAAAGAGAAGCTTGAAAAGGACTTCTTCCAAAACCACGATGCAACTGTCATCTATGGAACATTCTCTAGGCAGTCAACCCAAAAACATTTCCTTTAAAATAAGATCTGATTGAGATAGAACCAATCAAACAGCAATCTTGGCAGGTGTCATTCCCTAAATGAAACAATGACATCAGCTGCCCTGAAATGGTCTCAAAGTTTGCTTCTGTGGCAGTTGCTGTTAGGTTGACGGTTCTCAAAGCCGGTGAAACAAGCCCAAAGAAGAATGCTGATGTAAGTCCCATTTCCAAGACAGTTGTGTACTATATTTATAGTATCAACAGTTTAATTGGGAAGTTTGCTACTAATGATGTAAACACAGCTGGCACATTTTCAATTTAAATAGACACGACTCATTCGCAGACATAACTAGCATTTGTTTGCTCAACAACCATGTTCAGCTGCATTCAACAACGCCTCAAATCCACACAAGGTGTCTCAATAGCTGTATCAAGAACAGGATCCAGGCCAGGTACGGTGGCTCATGCCTGTAATCCCATCACTTTGGGAGGCTGAGGCAGGCAGATCACGAGGTGGGGGGTTCAGGACCAGCCTGGCCAACATGGTGAAACCCTGTCTCTTCTAAAAATATAAAAATTAGCCAGTCATGGTGGCAGGAGCCCGTAATCCCAGCTACTTGGGATGCTGAGGCAGGAGAATCGCTTGAACCTGGGAGGTGGAGGTTGCAGTGAACCGAGATTGTGTCATTGCACTCCAGCCTGGGCGACAGAGCAAGACTCCATCTTAAAAAACAAAACAAAACAAGATCTAGAAGCATACAGGCACACACACTTGGGCAAATACCCACCAAGCATTTTTACATGTTCTCAGATCAAACAATATTTCTCTGAAAAACTGTGAAGGATGTTCAAAGGATACAGCATAAAACATAAAAGTAAAGGTTAGCTCAAAGATTGTGCATGAAGGCCAAGGAAAGGCATCATCCCAGTTTTTCTTAGTGTCCGCTTCCTGTTCGGAATGCAGAAGCAGAAGGTACCATGCCCTGTCTCCCGATAATGACATTACTCCTAACATCATGGTACATGGAACTTTCCGTTAACATCGTAAGGACAGGTAAGCCCGTCTCGTGACTAAAAAGTGATCTTGAAATCTTCCTTTGCATGTGCTGAAAGTCATGTGATCTGTTTTTTGTGACAATAAAGAGAGGTTTAGTGGACCATTTTCCTGCCCAGAGGGCCTATATTTTGTTTCGTTGTGTTTTTTTGATTTTATTATTGTAGAAACTGGGTCTCCCTATGTTGTGCAAGTTGGTCTAAAATTCTTGAACTCAAGCAATCCTCCCACCTCGGCCTCCCAAAGTGCTGGGATTACAGGTATGAGCCACCACCATGCCTGGCCAAGAGTGTCTGTATTTTGACCCCTGAAGTAAGGCTGTGGAATCAACAAGGGTGTTGTGTAAATTTGAGAACTGTAGTCATTGAGCAACTGTTTCTGACAATTCCGTGATGGCATCCAGAACATCCATCCATCTGTTGTAGCAGAAGTCTGGATATATCACAATCCACTTCTCTCACTTCAAACCCAGAATGTTTAAATTTTAAGTATTAAGTTAAACATTCTATTTAGGGTGCAATATATTGCAATTAATTTGTTAGAAATCCATATATTCCTCTCTTGGGATCATCAAACATTTATCTGTAAAGAAAATGCATGCTCATGTATGATACCTAACATGAAGACAAAGCTCAAGGAAAAAGTAGCCACATATAAAACTAACATCCCTTCCAATGAACCATTTCATATCAATGCCACTGCATAGAACAGATCCAGTCACTTGAACCTCAACTGGTATTTTTAAAAGACAATGGCTTCTGCTTTGTATATTGTAGCCATATTTCTTGCCCAAGGAATGTTCCATCTCAAATAAAAAAAAAAAAAAGATGAGCTAGAAGATTTAATGCCAAACATGGGAACAAATGCTTCCAATGAGTAGAAAGTAAAGAATATGAAGCACAAGGTGGAAAAGGTAATCGGGATTCCAGTCTTCATGAAGTGCTGAAGATACAAATTAAAAATGAAATGAGTCATCTGCAGTAACCATTAGGCACGTAACAGTTGCAGATGGCATGGTCGAATTATTAATGGTTACAGACGTTGTAATGATCACTGCCAAGTTTTAGGCAGTTTGAAGAAGGAGGTTGCTTTTTTGTCTTGTTTTGCTTTTGACTTTGAAATCCCATGCCTATATTTAACAAGAGACAAAGAGGGGGAAAAGCACAAAGATCTTTGTGACTCTTTTTCTCTGTAATTGTCCTCACTGTAACCCCTGTCAAAGTGGAAAGACAAAGACAGGATAGAGCGCCAAAAGGAAAGAAGATGTCTCATGTCCAAATGATGTGAGAAGTACCTAATTGGAGTTAAACTGTAGTTTCTTGCAGTAACTATGACCCAAAAGAGGAAACCCTCCTAAATTCCCTAAGCTCCAGTGCAGAGAGCCAATGAGAATGTTTACAGATGCTTCACAATGTGATTCCTGCCGCTAAATGCATCCTATAACAAGAACGGCTCTGTGACCACCAGTGTTTGGCAGGAAAGAACAGATTTTTAGTGCATAAAACTGCGTTTCTTTAGAATGGTGGTTGTAAACTAAGGAGGCTTGAGGGTCATTGCAAAGGGGTCTACGAATCTGTATGTTCCTGGCACTTTTATAGACAAAATTTACAGAAAAAAATAAATCTTGCATACTTTTAAAAAATGGACACAGATGCTATTTGTGATGAACAAGGTTGAGTTTGTGCACTGAACGCATGGTGCGTTCTCTTGATAGGTATTAAGTGTATCTATCATCTTGCCAAATTGACATCTTGTCCATTGCTTGAAAATCTTGACTTTAAAGTGAAGTGGTGCATGCATGTAGTCCCAGCTAGTCAGGAAGCTGAGGCACAAGAATCGCTTGAACCCAGGAGAAAGGTTGCAATGAGCCGAGATCATGCCACTTCACTCCAGTCTGGGTGACAGAGTAAGACTTTGTCACAAAAAAAGGAGGGGTGCTGGATGGGTGCAATGGCTCACATCTCATGCTGTAATCCCAGCACATTGGGAGGCCAAGGCAGGAGGGTTGCTTGAGGCCACGAATTTGTGACCAGCCTGGACAACAAAGTGAGACCTATCTCTATTAAAAAAAAAAATACTTAAAAATTAGCCAAGCATGGTGGCTCGTGACTGTAGTCCCAGCTACTTGGGAGGTTGAGGTGGGAGGATCCCTTGAGCCCAAGAATTTGCAGTGAGCCGTGATCACACCACTGCACTCTAGCCTGGGTAGCAGAGTGAGAACTTGTCTTTTTAAAAACAAGAGCCCTGAAACTAATAGATTTGGATCAAGGTTTGATGACCGGTAGTACAATTTTTTGGCAAGATCTTGCTCCTTGCCGTCTACCCTACCTCTATAAGACTAGAGAGACTCAGGATCCCTTCTCTGATTCCTGTGAATATTTTGAATACCTCTATGACTTAGCATTGTAGCCTGCAGTAACTTTCACGATAACTAAGAAAACCATGGGGAAGTGGGGGAAGCCCCCTTAGGGATGGAACTTGGGGTGAGCTGCCATGAGTGACACCATGAAAGAGTGTCAGGACGGTCATTAAGGGGATCGAATTCAAAGCCAACATCACAGTGACACTTGATGAGAAAAAACAGACTGCATAGCAAGATGTCTTCCTAACCTGACATGGCAAAGAGAATATAACTCCTCTTAGCGCCCGTCATTCAAACCTGGTCTTACTGCCTCACACACACTTAACCTCGACTCTCACTTTGAATGCTCTGCACTTTTCAAAGTCGTCTTTGACCTGAAAGTGCCCGAGGGTATCTCTGTTCTGCAGGAGTTGGAGGGCTCAACTCAAGGTTATTACCAAATGAGAGAGATAAAAGTGCAAGAGCTGACCTTTTCCTCTGAAATGTCAGCATTCAAAGCTGGGTATCTTCAATATTAGGATGCTTGTTCCGCTTTTGTGTCAGATGCATACTTGATAAGCATCATGTGTGTATAAGAAGTAAAAGGTGCCACCTAATCCCCAGCACACAGTGCCTTTGAGTAGTGAACCAGAGCCTCCCATTTTATATGGAGAACACCACCAACTTGTCTCAGAATGAAGCATTCAAGTTGGGCATCTTCTTGTTCCTTTGTGATATTTGCATCCATTTATAAACTCTTAGAGGAAGAGTCTCTGAGCAGCCCACCTTTGCTCTAAGTCAAATGTTAAGGATGTAGTTCTTTTCATTGAATCCACAGGCACCTGCTATCGTTGCTGGGATGTCATGGGCAAATTGGCTACATTTGCAAACATGAATGATATCCAAGCCCTGTCATAGCTTTGTCCTTTGGTGGAACAGAGGTCAAAGAAATGGCAAACTCGTGGCTTCCCAAAGTGGATAGTGAAGATATCTTTGAGAAAAAAATAATCAGGGGCAAGATGACCTATAAAAAAAGCAATGCTATTATTTTCTCCTGGGTTAGTGGTGACTTGTGGCCTGCTCTGTGTTTCACCACAGCGCCTGGGCAAGGCTACCCTTCGTGGCATATAGCACCACAGTAAGTACCTCTGAATCCTTGTCACTGATTTCAGAAGAATGTAGACTTCAGGAATCATCACGGACTTAGAAACTCATAGCTCATTTGGTGTTGGTGGTGGTGGTTTTGTTTTGTTTGCTAAAATCAGCTTTATGCAGAATTAGTTGTTCTCTGCTGCTGCATCTGAAATCTAAATGCACAGTGCCTGGGAAAGACGAGGGAATGCAGGAATACACTATGAGTCACCCTCTGGATAATTTGACAACTGTAAAAGAAAGCAAAACCAAGAGGACTCGATGTGTATTTTTGCTGCAGTATGATGTCCTGGGCCATTGGATTTAGGATCATCAATAGGCTTCCTTCAACAGTGGGTCATCTAGGAATTTGTGTTCCATTTGGCCTACAAGTTACTTCTTAGAAGAAAACCACTTGGCAAAGTAGACACGTGGTGAGCATATGTACAGAAATACATGCTAAAACCATAAAGAGATTCTAGCCACAATATACCCGCAGACTAGGCTGTAAGTTTCTCCCCGTACAAACATCTAACCTTAGTATTGTAAATACCCCAAACTTACACGAGACAGGGAGGTCTCTGGAACCCCCAGAGCGGGCACTGCTGAGAAGAAAGGTGATACTTACACCAAACATTTGTCTGAGGTCCGGATCCCGGAACCTGAAAGGGATATTGGAGACATGCAGCCGCTTGGGCTGAGACTTGTTTTCCGTGTTTTCAGAAGGTTGTGTCTGGGGCTGGCCATCCGTCGGTGCTGCGTCATCTGTCTGCTAAAAGAACAAGAAGAAATCGAAGAGGCTCTGAGTGGACCACAATGCTCTCTTCCAATGCGCTTTTGCTTGCCATGAGTGGCAGGAAAAGATCAGAACTAAGGAATCTGAGAAGGGAAGAAAATGCTGAGGCATGCATGCATGCATTCATTCATTCAACAAGTGTTTTCTGAGTGTCCACTGAGTACTCATCATGAATCTGGGATTGGGCAGTGGGCAAAGCAGACAAAAATCCCTGACCTCGGGGAGCATCATTCTCATGAGGACAACACAGACAATAAATCCATAGACAGAGTGTTGGCAGACAGAGAAAAGCACTACAGGCTAGAGAAAGCAAAGGAAGGGGACTGGGAGCTGCTGGGGTTGGGAGGTGGGGAGCAGGAAACTCATCAAGAAGGGGGTAATAATCATTAAAGGCAGGAGAGTGTGTATTTATTAACTGACACAGTTCAGACTCTGAAGATATGCCTACATAATTGTTTAGATAATTGTGAAGATAAAACACAATTACATGTAAAAAATTTGAAAAGACTAGTTGGCATTCTGGAGTTCAAATAACCAGCTGATTGACTTATTCTTTTGAGGTTCTAATTGTACAAACTTTTGCTCTCCACTACAGTTGACCACATGTGACAATTTACACTTAACTGAATTAAAATAAGATATTTAACTTTGTTTGCATTAGCTGCATTTCAAGTGCTCAAGAGCCACATGTAGTTAGTGCTTCCATACTGAGTAATGCAAATACAGAACGTTTCCATCTCTGCAGAAAGTTCTGTTGTGCTGTTTGCCTAGCCCATGTAACATTATTAGCATAACTCATTGTTTCACCACCCCGTCTTCCAAATAAGGCTGTACAACATGATGTTACATTGACACCCATATATAGGCAGGAACGAGGGGAAAAGTCACAGTCACATTAGGTATCATTATAGCCACTGCCATACTCTCAGTTCTAGAGTTTTAACATTTCAGACATTTAGCATTTGATACTTTCTCTGCAATTAGCATGTGTTGCCTCTAGGTGGCAGTAAATGCCATCCACATCAGATAGCGACTTAGAAACTATGATAGAAAGCTTACGCAGAAGCCTATCAAATTTATGAGTGAGGAATCATCCTGACCTATTTATAAGCAATCTAGAAGTACATAATTGGCACAAAACTATCGATGTAGGCAGCCAGGTATAAAGTAATAACGACTTACAGGAGACAATCTTACAAAGTGAAATACAAAACAAACACTCAGATAACATGGGCATAGTTAGCAAGTTTCTCATCAGCCCTGGTATGTACTGGAAGGTTTCATTTGCATTTTCCTTCCTAACACACCCTGAATTGCATTTTGAAGTAAAGACATCCTGTTGGCTGGCAAACCATTCTTCCAAGCTGCTCTGGTATCAAAAGACCTACCAGTTGACTTCAGCTTTTAAGTGAAAAGTCATGTATTTAGACAATGTATTTAGTCATTTTGCCTATACTGTTGGATTGAATAGGAAGCAGTACAGAGGTAATTTTCTTAACTGGAAAATAAAAAATAATGAGTCATACCTTTTAAGGTTTTGTGATTGAATAATGTGTGCTAACTTGGCCAAGTTCCTGGTATGTATTCAATAAATGGAAAGTAATGAATTGTTTAGAATGATGGTAATTTTTTTAAATACCAAAAAGAGAAATAAACCTCCTTTGAGAAACACACAGGAAAGGTTTTCATTTGCTTATTTTTAGTGTTTACACATCTTTACTGAGCAACTGCTTTGTGTTGGACACATAAATCAGCCCTCCAAGTCACATGCAATTCCAACTTTAGTGAATGACACCGATGGAGAAAGACAATCATAAATAGAATCATTTTGTCATTGTCTTTTGTGGTGGTTTTCTTGGAGTTGGCTCTTGCTCTGTTACTCAGGCTGGAGTGCCGTGGCACAATCACGGCTCACTGCAGCCTTGAAATCCTGGGCTCAATCTTCCCACATCAGCCTTCTAAGTAGCTAGGACTACAGGCATGAGCCATTACACCCAGCTAATTTTTATCTGCAGAGACTGGGTCACACTATGTTGCCCAGGCTAGTCTTGAACCTCTGGCCTCAAGTGATCCTTCTGCCTCTGCCTCCCAAAGCACTGGGACTGCAGGCATTAGCCACCATCCCCAGCCAATACAGACTGGTAAATGTTGGGATAAGAGGCAATCACAAAGGGCTGAGTAACCTTAAATCAAGGTCATATAACACTGCTGGAGGTTCAGCAAGTCTGGAGGTTAAACGTTAAGGGGGAGATGTCCAGGAGAAGAGGTGAAAAGGACTGAGGCTATTCCAAGAGAGGGCAGTGCATGTGCAGATATGCAGAGATGTGAAATGATGTCTTGGATTCAGGAGAGTATGTGTGGACTCCAGCACCACTGGTCAGATGAGGCATGTATGAAAGGAAGGCAGGAGGGCAGGTTTCAAAGACACTCAAGGGGCTAGATTAAAGGACACTGCAAAGCAAGAGTCTGAGCTTCATCCTAAGAGCAATAAGGAGCCACCTAAGGATCACAGCAGGAGTGTGGTATGACCAGCTTGTGACACAAATGAGAAAAGTCTGTTTAATGGTTGGCTGACTCACTGACCGAATGAATTATTAGTACATGAATAAACAAATGAATGAAGAAGTGTACAATCAACATCGCCACCTTCGTGTGATAGTTGAAGAGCAACATTTTAACACTGAAACCCAAACAGTGCAGAATTTGGGTTTTCTCCGCTGAGAATACGAGGTTTGGTGCCATGTCCATGACACAGAAATGAGCTCGAATCATGCAACTGTCACTTTTCAGAGGGTAAGGGGTTTTAGTACTCTACACCCAGACTCGGAGTTTACAGATGCTGTAGCTGAAACCCTAAGCTTCCAGTCCAGTTTTTTTCCATCCTGTTAGAAGTTCCTGTTTCAATGCAAAAATAAAATGAGCTCCTTCTTATCCTGAGAAGGAAACATAGATTTGGATTTGTGTATAACTGCTGGATGTTTCAGTTTAATGAACCTAATTAGGAATTACAGAGATTATGATTAAACATATTAAATGATTAATAGCATTATGCCGCTCATGTGAAAATTAAAATTCATCATCTCTAGTCAAACAGCACTTTGGAGAAATCTTTGCATTGTTTCCTTTGATAAAAACATACAATGCTCAATTAATCATTTTGTAGTGTATGCTTATATACAAATGCCTATAAATTGTTATGGGGAAATACCTGTGTATTAAAAAGAATTCTTAAAGCATGCAAAATAAAAAAGTAAGCCAGAAGTGTTTCAGGTCATTGTGCGTGTATGGAAAGGGAAAAAGAAGAGTGTTAGGAAGTAGAGGTTGAGGAGTGAAGAAAACAACAGAAAAAGGAAATCTCTTCCAGCCTGCATGCCTTTTATATGATGGGATGCAGCACAATGAACCAGGGTTTTGGAATCACACAGACCATCCCTGTTATTTGCTAATCTTAGGCAGGTCACTTTTCTTCTCTGACCCTCACTTTACTTTTCCATGAAAGGACATTAATGGGGTAATGGGGCTAGGTGCAGTGGCTCATGCCTGTAATCCCAGCACTTTGGCAGGCTAAGGTGAGGGGATCATTTGAGACCAGCCTGCAACATAGTGAGACCCTGTCTGCACTAAATAAATTTAAAAAAAAAACAGCTGATCATGGTCATGTGCCTGCCATCCCAGCTACTTGGGAGACCGAGCTGGGAGATGGCTGGAGCCCAGGAGATCAAGGCTGCAGTGAAGGAAGATCATGCCACTGCACTCCAGCCTGGGCAATGGAGCAAGACTCTGCCTCTAAAACAAAAAGGACACTGATGGTACTAAGCTCACAGGATAGTGGGAAGGACGAAATGCAGTGGGAAATGACAGAGCAGCTACCGCAGAGTTTAACGCATGTTGGGGTTAGTGATCATCACCAACCCCTCCACTGAGTGTGATCTCTTTTCCTTCCCTTTTTTCTGGGACCTTCCAGGGAAAACATATTTAGAACAAGCCTGCGTTTTATGTCTCTATATTCGTTTCCTGAAAGAGAACCACAAAGCTGGTGGCTTAAAGCCACTGGACTTCATTCTCCTGTAGTTGTAGAGGACAGAAATCTAAAATCAAGGTGCCAGGAGGGCCACCCTCCCTCTAGAGGCTCTAGGGAGGAATCATGCCTTGCTTCATTTAGCTTTTGTTGGCTGCAGGCGTTCCTTGGCTTGGGTCTGCATCCTTCCATCCTCTGCTTCAATCTTCACAGAGCCCACTTCCCTCTGCGTGGCTGAAACTCCAATTTCCCGCTTACTTTTTCTTCTTAAAAGGATACTAGGGTCGGGCGCGGTGGCTTCCACCTATAATCCCAGCACTTTGGGAGGCCGAGGGGGGCAGATCATGACGTCAGGAGTTCAAGACCAGCCTGACCAACATGGTGAAACCCCGTCTCTACTAAAATTACAAAAATTAGCTGGGTGGGGTAGCGCGCACCTGTAATCCCACCTACTCGGGAGGCTGAGGCAGGAGAATCACTTGAATCCGGGAGGCAGAGGTTACAGTGAGCCGAGATCATGCCACTGCACTCCAGCCTGGGTGACAGAGCGAGACTCTGTCTCAAAAAAAGGATATTAGTTGTTGAGCCCACCCTAAATCCAGGAGGATTTTGTCTTGATCCTTAGTTACATCTGCAAAGACCTCCTCCCCCACCCCCCCCATATAAGAGCACATTTATGGAAGTTAAGACAAGGACATATTTTTTGGAGGTCACCATTCCCTCTACTACATCTCTCCACCAAATATATAAAGCAAAGGTGCATGCAGTACAAACAAGCAGCTGTTATCCAGGAGGAAATGCATCCTCCACCACTTCAGGCAGCATGAAGTTCTCAAGATGAGTGGCCTCAAAGCAGGTCTAGGAGAAGGAGGAATGAATGTTCCTGCCAGGCTGTCATCTGTCAATAGGAGTTGTGATGGTTAACACTGAGTGTCAACTTGATTGGATTGAAGGATGCAAAGTATTTGTCCTGGGTGTGTTTGTGAGGGTGCTGGCAAAGGAGATAAACATTCAAGTCAGTGGACTGGCCAACCCACCCTCAATCTGGGTGGGCACCATCTGATCACCTGCCAACATGCCTAGGATAAAAGTGGGCAGAGGAACATGGAAAGACTAGACTGGCTGAGTCTTCCAGCCTACAACTATCCCCTATGCTGGATGCTTCCTGCCCTCAAACATGGGACTCCAGGTTCTTCAGCTTTTGGACTCTTGGACCTTTGACCACAGACTGAAGGCTGTACTGTTGGCTTCCCTACTTTTGAGGTTTTGGTACCCAGCCTGACTTCCTTGCTCCTCAGCTTACAGATATTAGTTGTTGAGCCCACCCTAAATGCAGGAGGATTTTGTCTTGATCCTTAGTTACATCTGCAAAGACCTCCTCCCTCACCCCCCCAAATAAGATCACATTTATGGAAGTTAAGATGAGGACATATTTTTTGGAGGTCACCATTCCCTGTACTACATCACTCCACCAAACATATAAAGCAAAGGTGCATGCAGTACAAACAAGCAGCTGTTATCCAGGAGGAAATGCATCCTCCTGGAAGGGCCTATTGTGGGACTTCACCTTGTGATCTTGAGTCAGTACTCCTTAATAAATTCCCCTTTACATAAACATCTATCTTATTAGTTCTTTCCCTCTAGAGAACCCTAATACAGGTGTCACTTCAATGAGACTCCCCAAAGAGAGGACTTAAGTCTTCCTCTCTCCAGCCCACTCTCCCCAGTGGCCTTTGATCATGGCCCTGGATGCAATGACGCCTGGCTGGAAAGCCTTTCATCAGCCTCTTGAAAGGCCATCAACACTCAAGGACAGAGATGCTGCCTGTATGTCCCCAGTACCTACTACTGTGCCTCATTCAACTTGAGAAGTCATTATAGCATCCCTGAGAAGCTTGCTGAACGTTATGGCAAAAGCGTAGTGTGTAATTCCTAAGGAAAAGAAAATGTGAAAAAGCTAGGAAACTTGCTAATAGGACAAACCATCTAGAATGCACATTCCTGAAGAGCAGTGGCTACACAATTCATAGTTACAGTCCCTAAAGCTGTAGCACATCAAAGCTCCGTAGGAAGTAATCTCTGAAAGAACTCCTGATTTATCTGACCTTTTTTTTTTTTTTTTTTTTTTGAGAGACAGTCTTGCTTGCTCTGTTACCCAGGCTGGAGTCTAGTGACACAATCTTACCTCACTGCAACCTCTGCCTCCCGGGTTCAAGCGATTTTCCTACCTCAACCTCCTGAGTGGCTGGGATTTACAGGTGTGTGCCACTGTGCCTGGCTCATTTTTGTATTTTTACTAGAGACAGGGTTTCACAATGTTGGCCAGGCTGGTCTCAAACTCCTAACCTCAAGTGATCTGCCTGCCTTGGCCTCCCAAAGTGCTGGGATTACAGGTGTGAGCCACTGTGCCTGGCCATAAAAGTTATGTTTGGCTCTCAAGTGAGACCTACCTGAATGGACATGACCATATTTGGGAGATCAGAAGGTAGGACATAGCCATGCAGTAAATTCAGAGAATGGAGGAAATTGAGGGTGGTCAGTAAAGTAAGGATGTTAGAGGTGGATGGGAAAGTGGCCAGGGACACCCCCTTCTCAGTGGTCTCCAACCTGGATCCTCATTGGCTCTCTAGGTCTATAAGGTTCAGTGTTCTCTCGGCCGTGACCGCCTCCCACCTTGCCTGCTGCCTGTCTCCCATTGTCGCTTGTTGGCCTCTTTGCTTTTCCTGACCCCATCTTTGGTCTTTGCATTCATTCTGCCCTTTGCCCGGAAGACTCTTTCCCTGGGACACCACATGTAGCTTGCCCTCTTGCCGATACAATCTCTGCCCAGGTGTCACCCACCAGAGAAACCTTCACTGGCCCCATGATCTACAGCAACTCTGCACTAGCACTCTCTTTCCCCTTGACCACTGATTTCTTCACAGCATACATCTCTTCTTGCCTTTTTATTATTTTATTCCGGGATTTTGTATATTGCCTATCTTTTCCACCAGGATGTAACTCTAGGAGAGCAGAGACTGTGGCTTTTCTGTTCATTGAAACCCTCTACCACTACAGCAGGGTTCCTCAATGTCAGTACCATTGACATTTGGGGCTGGTTCATTATTTATTATTTATTTATTTATTTATTATTTATTTATTTATTTAATTGAGAGAGAGTCTCACTCTGTCGCCCAGGCTGGAGTGCAGTGGCTCCATCTACGCTCACTGCAAGCTCCGCCTCCCAGGTTCACGCCATTCTCCTGCCTCAGCCTCCTGAGTAGCTGGGACTACAGGCGCCCGCCACTACGCCTGGCTAATTTTTTGTATGTTTAGTAGAGAAGGGGTTTCACCACATTAGCCAGGATGGTCTCGATCTCCTGACCTCGTGATCCGCCCGCCTCGGCCTCCCAAAGTGCTGGGAGTACAGGCGTGGCCACCGCGCCCGGCCTGTTATTATTATTTTTCATGGGTGGGTCATCCTGCGCACTGAAGAATGTTCAACAGCACCGCCGGCCTCCACCCACTACATGCCTGTCGCCTACCCGTGAGTTGGAACAAAAAATATCTCCCGGGATTCAAATGTCTCCTGGGAGGCAAGACTGTACCACTTGAAACTGCTGACCTGGAGTCCATGGTAAGTTCTCAGTAAATATCTGCAGCGTAAATGACTAAGCCTTACCATGAGTGAGCTGCAAGGCTGCTCGCTTCATGTCTCTGGATCTCAGTCTGCATATACATAAAACGATAAATGTGTAGTTGTCCGGATGCTTTAGCGTGAAATAACATCCAAGTCTTTGTGAATGGTTAAGTCCCATGTATAAAGAGGGGACTTAATTATCATGATCATTATTAACAGTATTAATAACCATCAGCTTTTGTTTTGTTTTGAGATGGAGTCTCACTCTGTCACCCAGGCTGGAGTGCAATGGTGCGATCTTGGCTCACTGTAACCTCCGTCTCCCAGGTTCAAGCGATTCTCCTGCCTCAGCCTCCCCAGTAGCTAGGACTACAGGCACGTGCCACCAAGCCCAGCTAATTTTTAGATTGAATAGAGACAGGGTTTCGTCATGTTGGCCAGGCTGGTCTCAAACTCCTGACCTCAAGTGATCCACCTGCCTTGGCCTCCCAAAGTGCTGGGATTACAGGCCTGAGCCACAGCACCTGGCCTAGCTTTGTTTTATTTCTCAGGCCCATGCACAACTTTGAGATGCAGCCTCCCCATCAAACAGGAAAGGCTGCAGGACCCTATACAGATGGGAAGTCCATTAACCCCAAGAGGTGGGTTTCCAGGAGGCACTTGGCAGAGCTTCCCTCATAAGCTCATTAGGACCACAATGCCAGCTTCTACCCAGGCTCAGTGTGAAGGCCCTATTAGGAGGCGGGATCTTTGCGGCAGAATTTTTCTTAATAAACAAACTCCCCAGGTATCGGCGCAGGTTATAAATGTTAAGAAAACACCACTGGCACTTTAATCTCCTGAAGATCACTTAGTGCTTCCACAAAGACCTTAATAAAGAACCATGGGGCTCCCTCTGCTATAATCGTTCCTAATTCAATGAATAGCTCTGAGCAACCCGAGACTAATCCTGGTGAAATTGGATTTTGATATCGACCAATCCAGGGATGACTGTTGGAGAGAAAACGCATAGTCGTGTAGAGATACATGCCTTTTGGATTCTGTCCAGGTCCTAGTGTTTCCTCTGTCTGACCCTAGGGAGACACGACTGAGGCCACCTGGGTGGCATCTTCTAGTGATGACCCGGTAAGTGGGTACAGAAGCACAGGAAACGATTTTTTTTTTCCTTAAGTTCTGGAGTACATGTGCAGGTTACATAAGTAAACATGTGCCATGGTGATTTGCTGCACCCATCACCTAAGTATTAAGCCCGCATGCATTAGCTATTTATCCTGATGCTCTCCCTTCGCCCCTTCCCCCAATGTGTGTTGTTCCCCTCCCTGTGTCCATGTGTTCTCACTGTCCTGCTCCCACTTATAAGTGAGAACATGCAGTGTTTGGTTTTCTGTTCCTGCATTAGTTTGCTGAGTATAAAGCTTACAGCTCCATCCATTGTCGCTGCAAAGAACATAATCTTCTTCCCTTTCATGGGTACATAGTATTTCACGGTGTATATGTACCACATTTTTTAAAATCTATTATTGATGGGCATTTGAGTTGATTCCATGTCTTTGCTATTGTGAATAGCGCTGCAGTGAACATACATGTGTATGTGTGTCTATAATAGAATGATTTATATTCATTTGGGTATATACCCAGAAATGGCATTGCCAGGTAAAATGGTATTTCTGGTTCCAGGTATTTGAGGAATCACCACACTGTTTTCCACAATGGTTGAGCTAATGTACATTCAGGGAAGGAATATTTATGGCTAGGTAGCTCTGCGTTAAAACTCTAGTTTCATCACTAGTCCAGCTGTGTACATCCTTCTGAGCCTTAGCTGCAAGCGGAGATAAATGACTTCTGTCTCAGGGTTGTCTGTGGGTCCAGGGTACTGGTGGCAATGCTTACTCATCCAGTATGGGTTGAGTAAAATGTGGTACATGTTACCACCATGAAGGTGTCAGTAGAAATCAGAATAAAGACAGAAACTAGAGATTTCGAAGTTCTGTGCTCAGGGGAGAGAGGGGATAATTAGAAATAAAATAAGAACTGTAGCAAATTCTATTTGATGGAAATGAAAAATACATGCACTCATCACACAGCATTAGATATAGTTCAAGGATGCTGATGAAGGACTTTAGAGAAGCCTGTCTAATAAAATAAAATGTAAGTGATATATGTCATTTTAGAATTCTTAGAAGTCACTTTTAAAAAAAAAATGTAAAATTTTAAGAACGTTCATTTTAACCCAATTTATTAAGGATATTATTTCAACATGCTATCATGTAAAAGATATTTTATATTCTTTTCTTTTTGGACTATGTCTTTGAAATCTTGTATTTTACACATCTCCATATGGAAATTGAATTGTCATTGCAAATACCTGATTTATATTTGGCCTTTGAAAAAATGACATTTGAAGGATCCTCCAAACTTATAACAATCAAGTATCAGTGCTTATATTTAAATTGAAGTTAAATCAAGTTCACTAGCTGTATTGCTTTATTTTGGTTTTTTTTGGAGACAGAGGCTCACTCCCATTCCCAAGACTGGAATGATCAAGGCTCACTGCAATCCCAACTTCCTAGGCTCAAGTTATCCTTCCGCCTTGGTCTCCAAAGTGTTGGGATTACAGGCATGAGCCACCACACCTGGCCTCACTAGCTGTATTTCGGGTGCTCGACACACACCTGTGGTTGGTGGCTCTCTGTGGAAGACAACATAATGACCCCTTAAAGGTGTTAAGGTTCTAATCCCTGGAATCTTGAATAGGATACTTTACATGGTAATGGAGAATTAAGGTTGCTAGTCACATGACCATAAAATAAAAAGATTATCCTGGATTACCTGTGTGGGCCCTGTATAACCACCAGGGTCCTGAGAAGTGAAACAGAGGCCAGTGGCATGGAAGAGAACTCCCAATGTCAGAGTGAACACTCAGTGAGAAAAACTCAAGCCACCATTACTGGTTTTGAATATGGGGAAAGGGGCCATGAGCCCAAGAATGACAGTGGCCTTCAGGAGCCCGGAAAGGCACGGGGACAGATAAAATCATGAGCCTATAGAAATATCATCCTGCCAGCTGCAATCCTTGTAAACCTGGTGATACCTGTGCTACACTTCTGATCTCCAGAACTGTAACCTAATATACTTGTGTTGTGGAAGTTACTAGGTGTATGGTCACCTGACAGCAAAAGAAAACTATTGCACTCTCATCAGAAAGCACAGGTATAGAACATTTTCCTCACTGTCAATGGGACGGTCCTGCTTTAGAGCCATGGTGTGCTGGGGGAATAAAAAGCGATAATGGATAATGGGTTTAAAAGGGAGGAAAGTAGAGAAAGAAAGTCTTCCCTAGGGCAATGACCATAATGTCAGAGGCAGGCGAACGAAAGCAACTCCATCTTGAATAGGGGCTGGATAAAATGAGTCTGAGACCTACTGGGCTGCATTCCCAGACAGTTTTAAGTCATTCTTTTTTTTTTTTTTTTTTTTTTTTGAGAAAGAGTCTTGCTCTGTCACCCAGGCTGGAGTGCAGTGGTGCGATCTCAGCTCACTGTAAGCTCCGCCTCCTGGGTTCATGCCATTCTCCTGCCTCAGCCTCCCGAGTAGCTGGGACTACAGGCGCCCGCCACCATGCCCGGCTAATTTTTTTGTATTTTTAGTAGAGACGGGGTTTCACCGTGTTAGCCAAGATGGGCTCGATCTCCTGACCTCGTGATCCGCCTGCCTCGGCCTCCCAAAGTGCTGGGATTACAGGCACGAGCCACCGCATCCAGCCAGTTAAGGCATTCTAAGTCACAGGATGAGATAAGAGGTCAGCACAAGATACAGGTAATAAACACAATGCTGATAAAACAGGTTGCAGTGAAGAAGCCAGCCAAATCCCACCGAAACCAAGATGGCAACGAAAGTGACCTCTGGTCATCCTCACTGTTCATTATACACTAATCACAATGCATTAGCTTGTTAAGAGACACTCCCACCAGTACCACAACAGTTTCCAAATGCCATGGCAATGTCAGGAAGTTACCCTATGTGATCTAAAAG
This sequence comes from Pongo pygmaeus, assembly GCF_028885625.2. Classification (NCBI taxonomy): domain Eukaryota; kingdom Metazoa; phylum Chordata; class Mammalia; order Primates; family Hominidae; genus Pongo; species Pongo pygmaeus. The sequence continues at coordinate 9,303,359 of NC_072391.2, read as the reverse complement.
AGGGAGGAACCCTCACTTCTGGGAATTACCTACCCCTTTCCCAGAAAACTCATGAATAATCCACCCCTTGTTTAACATATAATCAAGAAATAATCATAAAAACAGGCAACCAGCAGCCCTCAGGGCTGCCCTACATATGGAGTAGCCATTCTTTTGTTTCTTTACTTCTCTAATAAACTTATTTTTTACTTTACTTGATGGATTCACCTCGAATTCTTTTTGCGTGAGATCCTAGAACCCTTTCTTGGTGTCTGGATCAGGACCCCTTTCCAGTAGCAATAGAATCCTTTGAAGTGAGGAATATTATTTAGTCAACTAAGTTTCAAATACATCTATTTTTAAATGAAATAAATTCGGCATTTTAATGTTTTTTCTTGGGCAATACTGTAAAAAATATCCAGCTTTAATTTTAGGTATCCATATATATATATATATGGATATATATGTAGGTATATATATGCATATATAGAGAGGTATATATATGGATATATAGAGAGGTATATATATGGGGATATATAGGTATATATATGGATATATATATAGGGATATAGGGATATATATATAGGGATTATATATAGGGATATATATAGGGATTATATATAGGGATATATATACAGGGATATATATAAGGATATACATATATAGGGATATATATATATATATGAATATATATATATATATCTCCACCTTTAATTATAGGGTGGGTCTCTCAGGCTGTCAGTTCCATTAGCAGTAGCTGTCAGCTGTGACTTGTTGATATCATTATTTTTTGGTGGTATTTCCCTTTACTCTGTAAATACATGTTTCTTAATCTATTTCTGTGTTCACGGATACACTGAAGGTTTTATGAAAACTGTGGATCACCTTTTGGAGGGAAAATACACATATGCCTAAATTTTCCATACAATTTCAGAAAGTTCACAAGCTCCCTGGAGGATACATAGACACCCCTGGATGTAGATAAGGACCACTGAGGAAGGCTTTTGCTTCTCCCCTATCATGAGTTAAGAGAAAGGATTCTGGCTATCACTGATGCTGAATACCACTGGTAGTTTATAAGCAAAATGTGAAACTGGTTAAACGGTCTGGGATACAGGATGGAAAAGAAAACTGTGCTGAGGTCCTACCATGAGCTGAGCATCTCACTAGGTGTTTTCCATGCCTTATTTTACCGAGTCGCCATAACAACTAGGAAAACTGAGGCTCAGAGAGGTTAGGCGATCTGTCCGAAGTCACACAGCCAGGAGACGGAAGGCTTGAACTTAGGATGTCTAACTCCATATCCTGAACTCTTTTCGCTCCTCAATGGCCTTTCAAGGTCAAGGTGAAAATGCTCTGGAAAGTCTAAGAACAGGCACGCAGAGCAGCTGCAAAGTACATATAGACAGGAGTAAAGATTCACAGAAACCCTAACTGCCAATGTTCTAGGTCTGGGCTGGAACCAGAGCAGTGAGGTAGGTGAATGAGGCCCTAGCTCATCCAACCAACTAAAAAGCACACAAAGCCAGGCTGCTTCAGCTGTGTGGTTTGAACTACTAGAGTCCTGGGTTGACCTCTGTCAAGCTCTCATTGCCAAGTTTTCTTACTAGAATAAGCATCCTATGGATAAACACTATATCAAATGCTTATGAGAATATGAGCACCCCATGAATAAACACCATATCAAATGCTTCCTAGAATATGAGCGTCCCGTGGATAAACACTGTATCAGATGCACTATATCAAAAGCCCTTTACCACGACACATAGTAGGCGCTCGGCAAGTCTTTCCTGAATCATTTCAGGAAACTAGTGATTTGGGCCCAGCTGCTGCTTCGTCCAGGAGCATCCCCAAATTCGCCACCACGGTGTAGAAACCCAGCACCCAAGACACGACGTGAATGCTGCATGATTCTCCCCACAGTCAGCCTACTGACTATTCAGCATCTTTCCTTTCCTACAGGCCTCCTCTCCTCCATGCACAAAACTCTTCACAGTGATAAATAAAAAGTGTACTTTGAATAGCCAGCTGCTGCTCTCTCCTCCACCAATCAAGTTATTTCTCAGAGAGAAAAGCTTGTGAGTGTCTTCGAGGCATTATTTGATTAAGTTGACAATATTATGTGAGCGATGGTTGAGTACCCACTGCGAAGTACTTTGGACCAAATTGATTTGTGTAACGAACACTTGCTCTGTCTCTTCTTGCAGCCTGAATAGCGGTCTTGATTTAGTCAGTAATGCTGGGCGCCGAGTGAATTTACAGGGTCCACGGTCCCTCTCTCAATCTACAGAGAATAGCAGGGCAGAGCATGGGCTGGCATAATTCAATACATTGTACTATAAGCTCAGAAAATAATATCGCAGAGCTCTGCAATATACCTATTTGATTTGATTTGTAAACCTGATAAAAAAGCAATCGAGAAAAGTTCGGGGGAAAATATATATGTTCTAAGCAAAAATGTAACTATATCGAATGTGTACAAAGAATCCAAGGATGGTGGCGGGTGGGGGAAGAAAAATCATGCATACCAAATCAACTTCATACCCTAAATTAGACAATATCGCACATTCTCCATTTAAAACGAAGCAAGATTGTGAAAAGTTATTTTCCATTAAAAGTAATAATAACGGTAAGCCCAGGGAATGTGAATTAAAACCCACACTTCGGGTTTTCTCACAATCCTACTTCAAAACGGGGCTCGTGCAGATCCTCCCAGCTTCCTGCTTTTTCATTTTAGCTCTGTCGGCAAACAAATAAGTTAATCACACAGCTTTGGATGTAGTTAATGCCTCATTCCGAGCCTGGCTGGGCTGATTCCACAGCCAGGTGACACAGATTTAAGAAATACATCACATTTCCTTGCAACTCGAATAAATTCAATGCTCTGCTCCAGTGATGAAATTCCTCTGAAAGGAGAAGGGCTGGAGGACAGAGAAGGGCTGACTCCGAATTCCTTTGCTATTTTTATTCCTTGGGAAAAAATAGGACGAATGTACAAGGGGCCAGGTGTTTAACACATCAGTAAAGGAGACAGCCCGTCTAGGTGTCTGTATTAGTCTTCTCAGGCTGTTATAACAAAATACCATAGGCTGGGTGGTTTAAACAACAGACATTTATTTCTCACAGTTCTGGAGGCTGGTAGTGCAGGATCAAAGTGCCAGCCAACTCAGTTCCTGGGGAGGGCCCTCTTCCTGGCTTGCAGATGAGTGCCTTTTTTCTTTTTTGTTTTTTTTTTGAGATGGAGTCTTGCTCTGTCAGCCAGGCTGGAGTGCAGTGGCGCAATCTCGGCTCACTGCACACTCCGCCTCCCAGGTTCAAGCAATTCTCCTGCCTCAGCCTCCTGAGTACTTGAGATTACAGGCAACTGCTGCCACCATGCCCAGCTAATTTTTGTATTTTTAGTAGAGAGGAGGTTTCAGCATGTTGGCCACTCTGGTCTCAAACTCCTGACCTCGCGATCTACCCACCTGTGCCTCCCAAAGTGCTGGGATTACAGGAGTGAGCCACCACGCCCGGCTGTGAGTGCCTTTTTTCTGTGTTCTCAGATGGCAGAGAGAGGGAAGCTCTGATATCTCTTCCTCCTCCTGTATGGATACTAACTGTCTCATAGGGCTCTACTCTCGTGGCCTTAAATTAACCTAATTACCTTCCAAAGTCCCCATTTCCAAACACCATCCCTTTGGTGGTTACGGTTTCAACATATGACCTGGAGTGGGGGCACAATTCAGTCCACTGCCGTGATATTGAGGCAGCGCCTACAAACACCTGCACATAAAGAAGCAGTGTTTGTCCTGGGGGCTTGAAATCAGACTCTCACTTATCCAATCATTCAAAATATATTTGCTGAGCACCTACTATACATCAGGCCCCGGAGATACAGCCGGCAGGGTTGGAGGTTGGTGCCTGCTTATCAGAAAGTGGAATGACAAGACTACAAAAAGCACTCTTTCTCCTCCTCTTCATGTTGCAAAGGTTTGGCTTTTGGTTCCAGGATAAGTAGTTAAAATATATAATAGGCTGGGTGCGGTGGCTCAGCCCTGAATCCCAGCACTTTGGGAGGCCGAGGTGGGTGGATCACGAGGTCAGGAGTTTGAGACCAGTCTGGCCAATGTAGTGAAACCCCATCTCTCCTAAAAGTACAAAAAAGTAGCCGGGTATGGTGGTGTGTGCCTGTAGTCCCAGCTACTCTGTAGGCTGAGGCAGGAGAATCACCCGAACCCGGGAGGCGGAGGTTGTAGTGAGCAGAGATCGCGCCATTGCACTCCAGCCTGGGCAACAGTGTAAAACTTTGTCTCAAAAAAAAAAAAAAAAAAACCAAATATATATATATATAGCAATAGCAATAACAACAAGACACATTTATAGACTTCAAAACACAATTATCTGGATTTGAATTCCAGCTTCACTACTTCCTAACTGTGTGAACTGGAGCAGGTTACTTAACCTCTCTGAGTCTCATTTCCTTTATCTAGAAACTAGGAATACTATTGGCATCTACCCCAAATGAGTCAACACCTGTAAGTGCTTAGGATGGTTCCTGGCCCATGATTATTATAATAACCAGCATCCAGAAGAGTGGCTGATTAATACCTCGTTGCCATTTAATAAGACCTGGTTGAGTGATTGGCATTCTATTAATCTCTTCACATTGTCTGATGACTCAGACAAGAGGATTCTATTATTGTGCCCATGTTATGGCAAAGAAATTGAGGTTCAGAGGGCCTCAGAGCTTCTTTGGGATGTTTAATCTCTACATGGGAGGCAGTGTGGCACAGTGGCTTAGAGCCCTGGCACTGCAATCCCCTGGGTCAAGTCCTTTAATGGCATCTAAAGAAGATGCAACAGCTCTCGGTGCACTTGGTTATTAAAACTCAGGCCAGTCCACTTTAAAGCTTCCAAAATCAATGAGATTAAAACTCTCTTCCTCTTGCTACAGATCTCTGGCCCAGTGTACCTACAGTGGGCACAGAGTGTTTCTCGCCTGTTGGCTCCAAACTCTCCAGCAGTTTGTAGGATCAGTGGGATGAGGTGCAACCTCTGGGACCTTCCTCCTCCTTCCCCCACTGGGGAAGAAGCTTCTTTCAAGACTGGGGGCTGACAGAAGGAACCTAGGAGGCAGAAGGCAGCTAGTGAAATCAAATGCATCCTGGTGATGAGAAGTGCCTCTTTTTGCCTCCAATCTCATCCTGCTGGGGCTCAGGTGCCACTGGTGGCTTCCATGGATGTGGTGGGGCTGTGGAGTCCACATTCCTGGGTTACTTGGGGCACTGGATCAGCCATCCTCTCTCATTCTCCATAGTTGCCCAGGGTCTCGTGTCTTCAAGGCTGCTGCCAATGGTCATTGCTTCCAACTCTCCTTTCAGATGAGGGTCCTCTCCTTCAGCATTTGGCCTCCTGGACACCCTTAGAACTCCTGCTCTCTTCTGTAACTTTAGGCTCTTTCAAGAGCCAGAGGAACCACAGGGAACGGGTGGCAGGTACCCTAATGCATTCTCAGCAACAGCTCTTTCCCATCCTGCTGCTTTGGACGACACCAGCAAGCCTCCACCTTTATAAATCCCCAGATAAAAAAACAGGTACACGTCTCTATGCCATGACATCCCGCACCCAAGTAATTTTGGGAACATGTCAAATACTCCCAAGATTGTTGCCACTGTCTTCTGTGTTAATGGTCTCATAAAAATGAGCTGCCTTGTTCTCTAGCCTAGCGATCTTCCAGCAGCCTCCCTTTCTGGCTGACACCTCCACCTTTTCCTCCTGCAGTTTTTTTTTTTTTTCCCTCATCCCCTCTTAACCTCCCGATTTTCTTTAATTACCTGTCCCACTCAGAAATCAAGGCCAACCTATACATCAATTTAACACAAAAGTTCATATTTGGTACTGAATCCTAAATTCCACTTACCTCAAAGATTTTCCCCCCTAATATATTATGCAAGATTTAAATGAACCAAATGGCAATTCTATACATTATGCTAATTTTCCAGACCTAAGAAAACTGCTGAAAGCACAATTCAGTTGCAGAAAATGGGTGATGAATTTAAGATGGCACTGATCTCCCTGAACATCCCTGGGTTTTCCTGACTAATTACTTCCTTCTTTGTATTAATATAAATGTTTCAAACAAAGAGACAAGCACTCCAAGAGTTTTGTTCTAGGACTATTGGGGTTTTTCCAGGATATGCTGAGACGTGGAGATATCATTCTTTGTGAACGCCAATATGTCTCTGAACAAAAATTTGACAGTGAAAGAATCCTGTCACATAAACTGCACAATTTCTGCAAATTGACACTAGTCAGGATATTTCTGAGTTTCTCAGTAGGCTAATTTCTCCTGCATTGGCAGGTGGGAAGGAGAGTAACTATATGTTAGGAAATGGAAATGCTAAGAAATATACTCTGAAAATAGAAATGCCTGCATCTCCTTTCTACTTGGCTCTTCATCTAGATGGGGATAGCATGCTTTTTCTTTAAAGTGCTATAGAGTGAATAGTTGGACGTCATAAGCCAAGCTGCACATAAAAGCATCCATGGGGTAATATGTAAACAAATGAACCATGAATGTGGCTGTGTTTTGATAAAACTTTATTTGTAAAAGCAGAGACAGCGGGCTGGATTTGGTCTGAGCTCCACGGATTCCCATGTTGGTTCTTAAAGGGACAAATACTCTGTGTCTACACTGTTCAACTCAGCTACCGTTTTAAGATCTGCTTGTATAAAGAACATTTGCTAGATATGGGGACTAAAGGATGAAGAAGACATAACCTGAACCTGTGTGGAGCTCCTAGCTTTGTGGAGGAGAAATGAATAAACCATACAGTCACAGGACAATGGATGAGTCCTCTGATTGAAAGACATTTGGATACATAATTTGGCCAGACGGGAATATGTGAAATTTCTTGAAAAAAGTCTTATTCACCCAGAACTCAGCAGTCACACATTAGAAGAGCTCAGGAGCAAACGTTCAGGTCCTGTAAAAAAGTCCAAACTCTTAAAATGAAGAAAGGGAAACATCTGCTAGGCTTGGGATCATCTCTCATCTAATTATGTCATTTGTGGCTCCAATGAGAAGAGGGTGAGACTTGGGTGGTAGACATGACGCTGTGTGACTGAGAAAGTCACTCGCCCTCTCTGAGTCTCAGTTTCTGAAAAAGGAAGGATGACACTTGCCCCCTCTTGTCTTGGGTCATAGAGAAACAAATTAGATTATGCTCCAGAACATGCTTTGGCTGTTCCAAAGTGTCGTTCATCTATAGTAAACAATTTTTGCGTTTTTTTTTTTGATACTCTACATAAAAATGCAAGATTTCTTCCCACAGCAGGATGACAATGTGAAATCCAGAGTAGCAACAAGACTTTTAGTCACTGGGGGGTACTTTCATTTAGGAGACTTGAATTCAAGCCCACCTTTTGTCAATTTCTCACTGTGTCATGTTTCTGGAATGAAATTTTTTGCAGCCAAATAAACTGAAGACATGAAATTTGGTGGCCTTGCAAGCACCTATCAAGTCTAAAAATGCAAGGTTCAGAGATGTAGGGAGGGTGGGTAAGCCAAGAAGCTCACCCCCCAGTAGGGGATTCTTGATAGCCTTTAGCAAGGTGCAGATTTTGCTCCCAGAAAAGTTGACAGGTTTGCCTCTGGTTGGAGATGTAGAGAGATTTACATGAACCACATTCATCTTTCTCCAGGTACAGCCTGCTGAACATCTCTAAGTCACCTGGGTAAGGGTGTGGAACACCCAGATTTCTGGGCCCCATCCCAGAATGACCCATTCATACTCTTATGGATTCAAGATAAATCTTTTAAAATAATCTTCACAGGTGACAAATAGGCTCCAATCTTTTAACAGCCACTGTCTATACCTTACGGAGGCAATCCTATAATCGTGTAGCATTTGACCAACAATTGACCAAAGGCAACTATTTGACCTTGCACATGTTACTTCATCCCTCAAGGCCTTTCTTCCCACAGCCTTAAAATGGGGATTTGTGAATTCATTCATTCAAAGAATACTGATTGAGAAACTCCTAAGTGCCTGGATAAGAACCAAAGACTAAGGAGGGTAGATGAAAAGCGAAAGGCCCGCAAAGTTCTTACTCTGGCTTCTGGCACTGTGTAGGCACACAGTAGACACAAGTCATGAAAATTCATTCTTAATTACCCTCCATATCCACCCTGGAAAGCAAAATCACTGTTTAGAGGACAGAGTGCAAGCCTTGGATTGGGTGTCTTGTGTATCAGGGTTTGCACACAGCTCCTGGGCTGCTCTTAATTTGCGAGGCACGTGTTTTCCCTGAATTAAAACCTCCACCTAAAAAGAAAGACTTTTATATTTTTAAGGCAGATGGGGTTGGGGTTGGAGGCAGGTGATGTTTCAAATGGTTTCTCTGACTGAAGTCAAGCAAGACTTCCTTATGGATCTCAGATGTGCCCTAGTTTCTATGAAAATATATAAAGGAAGAGAGGCAGAAAGAGAGACTAGGTGAGAAAGAGAGAGACTGAGAGAAAGAGATGTATAATGTACATAACAATACAATCACAAAGCAGAATTTCATGGCAGATATAACATTCTGATGGAGAGGCTCACCACTGACTGATTATTTGATGCTTTCGATCTTTTATATTGAATTTGAGATTACAAACCTACTTTTCCATTCAGCCCTGCCCTGCAGCTTTCTCCGACATTTTGTTATCTTTGCCTAAACCTTTCAGGAAAGGCCTCTGAACCTTTCTCCTATGCTGGCTGCAAGGGAAATAGGATTACTGCCTTCCCCTTTAACAGAGACCAAGCACTCTTCACTGATGGGTAAAATAAAATTAAACTATAAAATAATTTTATTCCATTTTAAAAGTAGGGAAAAAAAATCTTCAGAAGAGTAACAGTGGGGTTCATTTAGCATAAATGCCCACTAGCATTTGCTAGGAATGTGAATCCCATCTACATTTTTCAGATGCTTACCACATTATATAGTATTTTCATGCACTTATTTCAAAAGTGCTCTCAGAAAGGCTTATGGCATTGGCCCAGTACTTTGAGTGTGCACCAGAAGTAGTTGGATGATCTTTAGAAATGCACATTCCAGGGCTCCAGCCTTTTCGGAGCTGATTTTGGCAGCCCGGGGTAGCCGGTGGACTGTTGGAGTTTGTTGATACTGATTTCTGAAAGCCAGTTGCTAACTTGTCAGGAATTCTGTGACTCTGTTGTTAAACTCAACTTTTAATAAAAAATGAAATGACATAAGCCCACAATTAAAGTATATATATATAGTAAGAAAGTATATGTATATACATATCCATATATGTATATATGGATATGTATATACATACACAAAAATGTGTATACATGTATTTAAATATGTACTATACATGTATATATTCATATTGATATATAGTATACAATATAATTAAATATACATATATAGCATAAATATATACGTGTGTGAGTGTGTGTGTGTATATATATATGTATGTCTTATTTTGAGACAGAGCCTCACTTTGTCACACAGGCTAGAGTGCAGTGGCACAATCATGGCTCACTGCAGCCTCAACCTCCCAGGCTCAAGTGATCCTCCCACCTCAGTCTCTCAAGTACCTAGGACTACAGGTGTGCACCAACATACCCAGCTAATTTTTGTATTTTTAGTGGATATGGAGTTTTGCCATGTTTCCCAGGGTGATCTTGAACTCCTGGGTTCCAGTGATCTACCACCTCGGCCTCCCAAAGTGCTGGAATTACAGGCGTCAGCCACTGTGCCTGGCCTCAATAAAATATAGTAAAAACTAATAAGAAATAATGAGTTTTGAATATTAAATTATTTTACCATACTTGAATATTATCTGTGCTCTTGAGGTTTTTTGTTTGTTTGTTTAGTGTATCTGGATGGTGGAAATACTGTGTGATCGTCCACTTCTGCATATGTTTTCCTAACTCTGTGTTCAGTGATGAGGCATTGGTATCTTGCAATGGCCACGATGGAGTATTTGCACCATGGAAATTGGCAAATGCTTCCGATCAGTCTCTGGAGCCCTCTCCCCCACCTTCCCCCACCAAGCTAGTTGTTGAGCATTTACTAGCACATCACTGATTAGAGCCAGCAATATGTGTTTGTAACAAGCACATCAGGTAATTCTAATATAAAAGTGCTTTCTGGTCCACAGTTTAAGAAAATGGCTTTTTTTTTTTTTTTTTTTTTTTTTTTTTGAGACAGAGTCTAACTTTGTCTCCCAGGCTGGAGTGCAGTGGTAAAATCTTGGCTCACTACAACCTCTGCCTCCCAGGTTCAAGTGATTCTCCTGCCTCAGCCTCTCGAATAGGTGGGATTACAGGTGCCCACCACCATGCCTGGCTAATTTTTATATTTTTAGTAAAGTCGGGGTTTCAACATGTTGGTCAGGCTGGTCTGGAACTCTCGATCTCAAGTGATCTGCCCACGTTGGCCTCCCAAAGTGCTGAGATTACAGGTGAAAGCCACCACGCCCGGCCGTTTTTTGTTTTTTTAAACAGTCATTGGAGGTATTTTGGTCATTTTTCCAGTTGCTTTACAATTCTCGTTGGCAATAAAGCTGTGCCAAGTATTGATGAAGCCCTCAGCTCTAGAAAGAAACACCTGGGTTCGAGACCTGGCCGCATGACTGGCACGTGACAGTAGGCAAATTACTTCACCTCCATGGTACCTTAGTTCCCTCATCTGTAAAATGGGTTTATAATACTCGCTCTGAGGACTCACAGCAAAAAACAAAACAACATTACAAAGACTGTATCAAGCCTGGCTCCAAATAACTGTTCAATAATTGATATAATTGGTGTTTCATGATATCCATGATGATGAGGAGGAGGATGTCATTTTTGTTAACAGAGGCATTTGGGAGAAATCGTTAGAAACTATGGAAATGGTTGATAGATATTAAAATGACTTAGTAATTTTAAACTAAGTAGGTTTCAGAAAACAAACAACAACCTTCATATCTAATTCAACAAAGAATTATTTGCAAACAATAACAGCAGTGCATACCATTGCACACGGGTTATACCATTTATCCCCATGGTACCTCTATGAAGTTGGTGGTAAAATTATGCCCATTTTATAGATGAGGAAATTAAAGCCTAACAAGGGGTCCATATAGGTAGCAGATAGGAGAGTGGGTCCTAGAACTAAGGTCTTGGAACTGAGCCAGTGCCTTTCCACTAATGTCATGCAGCTTTCTTGGGAATGAAACTCTGTATCCAAAAGAGAATGTTGAAAATGAAAACAAAGATAGGCCCATGAAGGGGAAATTCAACGTAAAAGTTTCATACTGAATTGCTTATACAAATAAACCTTATAATATTCCAGAGTTACCTGTGGCCATCATGGGAAATAATATGTTCCATACATTTATCTTGGGTACCATCATCTAAGAAAGGGATCTGAGTGACTCAAACAACTACTGACTTGATGAGTAATGCTATTTCTTTGTGTGCCGTGGTTTAATGAAATGGAGGGGAAGCATGGAAATCTAGCAGACAATCTGGTGTACAAGAAACAGAACTAGCTGTAGTGTTGGGAGATGCAAGTTCAAATTTGGCCTCTCAGATTTGACCGAAGAGCTGCATGATGTTGGGCAAAACTTAAGACTTCTCAGGGCCTTATAAATGGTGGTCATGATACTTAAATTTTAAGCTATCATGAAGATGCCACAAAATCTAGATAATTTAGAGTGTTTACCACAATGCCTTGGTTATCAAAGCATTCTGAGTTAGGGTTACTTTCTTGTGGTATAAAATTTAATGTTTAGGTTCAACAAATATCCATTAAGCACTAAGTATGTGCTAGGTACCATTCCAGGTGTTGAAAATGCATCGTGGAGAAAGTAGGAAAAAATCCCTCCTCTCAAGGAACGTAAGTTTTAGGAGAGGAGGAGGAAGATGAAGCATAACCTAATCAATCAGAGCACTGCAGAGCATGTTAGAAGCATAGGCACCATGAGATAAATACTGAGCAGGAGGAAAGGACCGTGGAGGTGGGCTTGACATTTTCAATGGATGGCTTTTATGAAGGTGACGTTTGAATCACAATTTGACAAAGAAGAGTGGGCCACAGGGAGAGCTCAGGCGGTAATGGCCCAGTCTCAGACACAGCCAGTGCAAAGGTCCTGTGGTGAGACAGTGATGAAGCGTGAGGCTGGTACAGAACGTTCAAGGGGAAGAGAACAGGAGATGACGTCAGAGACCTGACGAGGGCACAGGAACAGGTCACGTGGGTCTTTGTAGTCTGCTGTAAGAACTTCAGCTTTAAACAAAAAATCTTTTTTAACTTTTTGAATAACTTTAGATTTACAGAAAGGTTGCAAAGATAGTACACAGAGTCCTCTTATATCCTTTTCCCAGCTTCCCCTGACACTAACATCTTACCCAACTATGTGCATTTATCCGAACGAGGAAGGTAACACTGGTGTCTATTAACTAAACCATGGATTTTACTGAAATTTCCGCGGCTTTTATACTAATGTCCTTTTTCTGTTCCAGAATCCATTCTAGGATATCAAGTTGCATTTACAGGATTTTGCCTTTTGCTGCGACAGAAATGGGGGAGTCATCAGAAGGCTTTTAACAAAGGAGAAAAGTGAAATGATTTCTGTTTTAGCAAGATTTCTGAATGTTTTCTTTCTGTACTTAAATCTGAGTTGAGAGTAAGAGGGTGGGGAGATGCATTGTAATTTAATGGGCTTCTACTAAACACCCCCCTTACCCTACTTACAATAGCAAATACCCTTTATCCGATTTATTCTGAAAGAAATGACCAAAAACAATTACCAGGTATTTTATAAATACGCAATACTACCTAAATGCTAAATAATAAACATAATATTCATTTCCTTAGTGTTCTACTTGGCTTTTATTACTACAAATGCTAATTGTCCCAACACCTTGGATTTATGTTACTCCGTTCTCCCTAATAGCTAAGTATTTTCAACTTCTATTTTCTCAATTGTCTGAACTAATAAGCTTGCTTGGTTAGAACATGGTGATAATGTGGCCAAGATTACAGGTTCGATGTCATGCATTTGGCTTTGTAGAAGAAAAAAAAAAAAAAAGATAAGAGGGCACAACCCTCATAAAATTTTTTTCCAAATTGGGAATAGTTAAGTTATAGGTGTAGGGTGCTTAAAATAAAAAAATTAAAAAAAAAAAAAAGGTTAGAGGCTCAAAGTGCTCAACTAATCTGAATTCACTGGTGTTCACTTCATGGCAATTCTAAAGGTAAGCAGCTGACTTTGAACATCTCCACATTTCTGATAGGAAGCAGATCTAGAGAAGCTAAGTCTGTTTACTCCAACTAACACTTAGTCTACATGACTCAGGCTGAACTTGGGAATTTGGTTTTCTTTGTTCAGCTCTTTACCCCATGCAGTGCAACCTTGAGTGTGTTAACTGACCTCTCTGTGCTCAGGTTGCTAATGACTAAAATGGACTTTTACCTAAAGGTATGTAAAACACAGGATTGCTGTAAGGATAAAATAATGCATGGAAAGTATTTAGCACAGTCCTTGGAAGATAGCTGATGAACTGTTCCTGGGATGACAATATTTCTGTGCATTCCTTTGCCTGCTACTCTTTGTTCCCCTAGCTCGATCCTAGAATACACACATTAAATTGAAACTGTTAGTTTTCCCATCAGCCCAACTAAGCTCTGGGTTCTGAGAGAACAGGATCTTGGTCATTGTCTTCTTTATTGAGACAGGATCTTGCTCTGTCACCCAGGCTGGAGTGCAGTGTTCCAATCACAGTTCACTGCAGCCTCGACCTCCCGGGCTCAAGTGATCCCCTCACGGCGGCCTCCCAAAGTGCTGGGATTACAAGTGTGAGCCACTGGGCCTGGCCTTCTTACATTCTTTAATCCTAATGTATACAGTCTGACATACACTAATGGCTTTTAAGCAGAACTTAGCTCTTCAAAAAGACCTGCCAGGCTGACAGCCTAGACTTAGCTGAGGTTAAATGTCACCATCTACTAAAAATCTTGTCTCTTCTTAGCTCCAGCAACAGCCTCCTTGGTTTATGAGTTCATCATAATTGGGTTGTGATTACCCTAACATGTGGACTGAGTCAGCTAACTCTATCCTACAGTAAACACTCCCTTGCAGCTGGGGGTTAGGACACAGCTGCATCTTGGTAATGCTGAGCAGTGCCTTCTGAAATGAGTTGTGCACCTTTCAAGTGCACTGCCCACTTCCAGATCTTCATTTGAGTTTGGAATTTTGCCGTATGCATTCCCTTTGTCTTGTGAATAGACACTGGTGTCATTAACTAAACCAGCAATGTTCAGTAGTGCCTGATGTGCCTGATAATCCTGCATGTCTGACACTCATTTTTAATTGTTATGGAAGATCTTACGCTATGTATACCACTTTTAAAATTGTAGATACGGGGCTGGGTGTGGCACCTCATGCCTGTAATCCCAGTGCTTTGGAAGACCAAGGCTGGAGGATCACTTGGGTCCAGGAGTTTGAGACCAGCCTGAGCAACACTGGGAGATCCCATCTCTACAGAAAATTTAAAAAATTAGGGGGTGTGGTGGTGGACACCTGTAACCCCAGCTACTCTAGAGGCTGAGGTGGGAAGATCATTTGAGCCCAGGAGGTTGAGGCTGAAGTGAGCTATGATTGCACCACTGCACTCCAGCCTGGGAGACAGAGAAAGACCCTGTCTCTAAAAAGAGATATACATACAATTTTAAAATGTGGAAACTGGAAAATTTTTTAAAAAGGAAGGGGAAAAAAGGAAGGAGGGAAGGAATGAAAGAAGGAAGGAGTACATACCTTGTTTCTCCTGAAATATCTTACTTGCTTACTGAGAGGAAAGAGAAGGTATGCCTAAGAGTGTCAAATTAGGCCGGTCTCAGTGGCTCACACTTGTAATCCCAGTGCTTTGGGAGGCCGAGGTGGGCAGATCACCTGAGGTCAGGAGTTTGAGACCAGCCTGGCCAATATGGTGAAACCCCATCTCTACTGAAAATACAAAAATTAGCCGGGGGTTGTGGCAGGAACCTGTGATGCCAGCTACTCGAGTGGCTGAGGCAGGAGAATCTCTTGAGCCCGGGAGGCAGAGGTTGCGGTGAGCTGAGATCACGCCATTGCACTTCAGCCTGAGCAACAGAGCAACACTCCATTGCAAAAAAAGAAAGAAAAACAAGAGTGGCAAATTAGTCATTGACAACAAAGAATGGGTGTCGGAAATGCTTTAGACATAAATCTTATAGGGTCATGAACTATGGATTTCTTGTTTTTGCTTCTGCCGCACATATTAAGAAGTGAGTTGAGGTTCAGTTCAGATTTCGCCTTAGAAAGCATCATTATCAATTAACATTGACCCAGTGGTCATTCAGGCCGTTCCATTAGACTCAACTCTGCAACTTCTCTGAAGACACCCTGCTGCTGAAGAAAAGGCTTCCAGAAAAGGTCTTCTGAAGTCTTTTCACCTTCCAATGCTGAAGTCTTTTACCTCTAGATGTAAAATGAGTATCCTGTCTCCTCTCAGTATAAAAGAAATGGATGGAGTCTATGGATTACATAAGAAAGTATAGCTACTGATCAAAGCTCTCATAGACACGGAAATAAAGAAGTATACCTGGAAACAAGTAGTAAAATTCTAAGAAAAAAAAAAAAGTACAAGGAAACAGAAATCAGGAAACAAAATCTAAGGATGAAGGAAGGATAACTGGATAAAGATATTCTCTATTGTACCAACATGGGAATTAAAAACGGGTGGTGGAAAGAAGGAGATAAAATGACTGACACATGTGACAATGAAAATCTCCTTATACAATTGTAGGGAGGGGTAAAAATACCTGCCCTGAACATCATAGAGAATGAAGAAATGGAGATGTGGACACACGGCCTTTGCATATGCTATTTCTTCTGCTGGAATATCCCTTGTAGGGTTTGTCACATAAATGATGGGCTCTTCTTTATCCTAATGTCTTACACAAATGTGCACTTCTTTACAAAACCTATCTTGACCACACCATCCAGTAGTATGTTGGAAAAAAAAATTTAAAAACACTGCCAGTGTCTGTGGTGTAAATATTGCACATCATGGCCTATTTCAAGCTACCAGCGGGATCTCATTGAACAGAGATTTGGCTAGTAATGCTCATAATTGGCCCTTGGGAGCCTGTTCCAACAGCTTCCTGCATGCCACTGACCCAGCTAGAGTAACTCCTACCTGCTCCTCCAGGTCACAGTATTCCATTGCATTACCCTTTTTAGTTCTTTGTAACATTTCTCACATTCTGAAACCACCCCCATTTATTTGCCCACTTATTGACCATTTCCCTCAAAACAATGTCAGCTCAGTAGCACAGAGCTATTGGCTGACTGGATCATCCAGTGTCTCGTGGCTTTCACCCAGGAAGAGCTCCCCAAATATTCCTTATTTGGGCTCCCCGCTTGTCCTATGGCTTAGAGACCCTCTTGAGGCAGTGAGCTGGGGCCCCTGGAGAGTGCATCTCATCTGCTTCCCCTCTGTGGATGCTTCATGCTGTCTAATGTCTGAAATCACTGTTGCTTGTATGTTGACTTTTTCCTAAACTTCAGTCGTTTTTGGGGGACAAGCGGTTGTTGGTTGCATGGAAAAATTCTTTAGTGGCAATTTCTGAGACTGACCTTTTTAGAAGTCCTTTAAGGCAGCAGTGCACACCAGTCCCTGTTACTCTATCATGGTGAAAGCAGAAGTCCTGTATGTATTCTTTTTTTTTTTTTTGGAGATGGAGTCTCACTCTTGTCGCTCAGGCTGGAGTGCGGTGACACAATTTCGGCTCACTGCAACCTCCACCTCCTGGGTTCCAGTGATTCTCCTGCCTCAGCCTCCTGAGTAGCTGGGATTACAGGTACCCACCACCATGCCCAGCTAATTTTTGTATTTTTAGTAGAATTAGGGTTTCACCATGTTGGCCAGGCTGGTCTCAAACTCCTGACCTCAAGTGATCCACCTGCCTCGGCCTCTCAAAGTGTTGGGATTAAGGGCGTGAGCTACTGCACCTGACCCCCATTAGCATTTCTGAGTCTGGGTGAAGAGAGGTAGTCATTGTGGATACTAAGGATTTTTAAAATTCAGGGCAGTGTCTGATAACTCACTGTAGGTGCCCTACAGTGAGTCCAGAGACATGGTGCATGTGAGTCCAGAGACATGGTGCATATTCGTCCAGAGGCGTAGTGCATATTCTAGAAATTTCTAAGGCTTCCTATTTCAATGAGGTCAGAATTAAAAATGAGAATCCTGTTTGAGCACTGTTTGTTAATATGAAAAGCCTCATTTAATTAGGACTAATATAAGATGCCCTGTAGAGTGATAATTTAATAATTTGGTCGTTTTATTTATACAGTACCCCCAGGCTCCTCATTAAAAATGGAAGAGACATTCAATGGGACAACACGGCTCTGCTGCTACAAATATTCCACGGGCTCTCAGATCATAAAGGTCCCCCTCTGGGCATCGTCACAGCCGCCTCTATAGCCCCAGAGCAGATATGCGTATTGCCAAATTAACCTTCACGGGCAGAGGAATCCAGAAATCACTTCTTTTTTTCTGGAACTCGAGGGTATTTCCCAGCCTTGCCAAAAAAAGACTCTGGAGGAACTCACTCAGGAGAAGGGTAGGCTGGGCACAGTGGCATTCCAGTGCTTCAGGAGGCCGAGGAGGGAGAATTGCCTGAGGCCAGAACTTTGAGACCAGCCTGGGCAACATAGAAAGACCTCCACCTCTACAAAAAATTTAAAAATTAGCCAGGCATGGTGTTGCGAACCTGTGTTCCCAGCTACTAGGGAGGCTGAGGTGGGAGAATTGCTTGAGCCCAGGAGGGCAAGGTTGCAGTGAGCTATCATCACACCACTGCACTCTTACCTAAGTGACAGAGAGAGACCCTGTCTCTAAAAAATAAAAGAAAAAGAAAAAGAGAAGGATACGATGATGGTTAATATTGTCAACTTGATTGGATTCAAGGAGGCAAAGTACTGCTCCTGGGTGTGTCTGTGAGGGTGTTTCCAAAGAAGATTATCATTGAGTCAGTGGACTGGGAAAGGCAGACCCACCCACAATCTTGAGTGGACACAAATCTAATCAGTGTCCAACGTGGCCAGAATAAAGGCAGGCAGAAGAATGTGGAAAGACTAAACTGGCCGAGTCTTCCCGGCTTACATCTTTCTCCCATGCTGGATGCTTCCTGCCCTTGAACATCAGACTCCAAGTTCTTCAGCTTTTGGACTCTTGGACCTTCAACCACAGACTAAAGGTTGTACTGTCAGCTTCCCTACTTTTGAGGTTCTAGGACTCGCACTGGCTTCCTTGCTCTTCAGCTTGCAGATGACCTATTGTAATTGTGTGAGTCCATTCTCCTTTATAAACTCCCCCTATATATACATCTATCCTATTAGTTCTGTCTCTTTAGAGAACCCTAATACAGGTATTCTTCCTGCTTCAAAACTTTCTAGTGGCTTCCCCTTGCACTAAGAATTACACCTAAACTCCTCACCTGGTTTGCATGGCCCTACCTACCTTTATAACCTCATTTCAAACACTTCTTTGCTTATTCACAGCCTTACAGCGTTCAGCAGCCATAATGGTTGTTCCAAATTGGGGGCCAGTGAAGTCATAGGCATTGGGAGCTACTTCCACTCTGTAAATACCTCGAGGGTGTTTCCCACCTCAAGGCCTTGGCATAAGCCGGCTCTTCTCTCTGGAACCTCTGCCTTCCACTGTTTACCAGACTGGATCCTTCTCATACTTAGTCATCGGCTTAAATGTCACCTCTTCAGAAAGTCCTTCCTGTCCACCCTCTTGTCTGTTTCTCTCCTATCACCATCTGGGCTAGCCACTACTCTGATGTGTTCCTTTGGCCCCCCGGAATGTGAGCTCTGGGATAGTGGCTTTTCCTTGGTCTGCATGTTCAACATTCTTCCAGAAGCCAGAGAGGTCAGGTCTTCATAGTGACTATGTCATTCATAATGAAGCGAGTCCCTAACTAATAGGCAGGAACATGCCATCATGCCTGGAATTTCGTCTCTGATTTCTGCCAGTCAGTAGCCAGGCTGACAACTCCAGACAGAGGCGAACATGGCGGCGTCAAGTGGAGAAGAAAACTCTGAGCAAAGCTGTCTTTGCTCCCAGGCGATGGGAGATATGGGTGAAAAGCAGCCGAAACTGGCTGGAGGGGAGAAGCTTTGGACTTGTTTGACTGCCCCCCCCAACCCCGCCC
The DNA here is from genome assembly GCF_028885625.2 of Pongo pygmaeus. NCBI lineage: Eukaryota > Metazoa > Chordata > Mammalia > Primates > Hominidae > Pongo > Pongo pygmaeus. The sequence goes on along the minus strand of NC_072391.2, from coordinate 9,284,150 downwards.
AAAAGCATCCTGCTCAGCCCTGCAACCGCATTTGTGTGCATTTGCCCCTTGCATTGGTTCACAGCTCTAGACTAGGATGAGTTCCTTGAGGGATGGAGTAGGTGCCATTCACCTCTGTATTCCCAGTGCTCAGTGTCAAATGTAAATGTTTAAAAAACAACTAATAAGAGGCTGGGCACAGTGGCTCATACTTGTAATCCCAGCACTTTGGGTGGTGCAGCCAGTGGATCACCTGAGGTTGGGAGTTTAAGACCAGCCTAGCCAATATGGTGAAACCCTGTCTCTACTAAAAATACAAAAATTAGCCAGACACAGTGGCAGGCACCTTTAGTTCCAGCTATTCGGGAGGCACTTGAACCCAGGAGGCAGAGATTGCAGTGAGCCAAGATCGCACCACTGTACTCCAGCCTGGGTGACAGATTAGACTCTCTGTCTCAAAAGTAAAAATAAAATATGAAAAACGAGTAAGAGAGAATATGACGTGAATAACTCTTTGGTTTGTTTTAAAATACTGCACAGGGTGAACAGTCACTGAAAATGAACAGAATAAGTTGCTCAAAATGTACCTGTCTAGCTTCTTTTCTGTTTACAGAGTGTGCTCTTTACAGCAATCCAAAACAGGCACTACACATGGGCAAATGCTGAGATGGGCCTACTAAAGTCTGTCCTTAATACCTGGATTTCCTCCATTACCAAGGAGCAAAGCCAAACGGGAACACGGCTGGTGGTATCCATTCTGTTTTGTCTCGTACCAAGATAGATTACTCTTCTGCTGTTAAATACACACAACCTCCATGTTCATTAATCACAATAACAGGTTTCATCTTCATACAAGCCCATCTCAGAACAATAGCAAAGAACTATACAACCTGTTTCCATCTGCAAAAATAAAATGGTAGGAGCAAGGTGCCTGAGTTGCAAACTTAAAAACATGAAAAAAAATATTTAAAAGTCTAATTTGCAAATACACATGACTTTTAATGGTGCAGCTATTTGTCAGGCCTGCCTCAATCCTGATTCTAACACTGCCAGCAGTGTGGTCAACTCACTATTAAAATATGGAAAGGATTATTTGCTTTGTTTTTTCTTCAATAAAGTATGCTGGTCTTTTAAGTAACCCTAGCTTGCCGAAGGGACTAAATGCCCCAGTCAGATTATCATTTTCTTCTTTCCCCTTCTCTTGTCTTTTCTTCTCATTTTTGGCATATAACAGAAGGCAAGGTGCTCACTTAATAAATTACGTTTGCAGAAACTGTGGTGCCAACTGATACAATTATACACTTGTTGAGTTAGTGGCCACTTACAAACAGACTTTGTAAGTCATCACACTTCATACCGAAAGGTGCTAATGCATCATTATGATCTAGCAGGTTGCCTGCTGGATTTTACAGCATTGCACACTACATTAACCTTTGGTACCACCAATATTTATGACCTTATAAGAAAGTATTTATCAAGCTGAAAGCCAATATGCGGGGATGTGCGTTAGCCAGTGCTGTTCAGAAAGCATTATCACTCCTTTCTTCAGGCATTTTAAATCACTCTGAGATAATGCTTGATACTGGTGTGAGTGCAGGAGACAGGACACTGCCATGCAGTCTTGGTGGGAGTTTAAATTGGTATGATCTTTCTAAAGGGTGATTTTCTTTTTAGTTTTGTCTGACTATCAAAAGCCTCAAAAAATGTGCATTTTTACTCTTTGACCCAGAAGTTCTACTTGTGGAAATTTATCCTACAGAAACAATCATGGTAGTGTGCAGAGATTTGCAGAAAGAAATTCATCATGGTGATATTTGTCACAGTGAAAAATGGGAAAAAACTTAAGTGTCCAACTACAAGGGATTGGCTAAATAAACTATGTCCAATCCAAATGATCCCAGGCAATGGGACATAAAGAAGCCATCAGAGAAAACAAAAAGTTAAAATCGGAATAGTCATTGAATAATGACTCAGAATTGTATGTATGATATTTTAAGTTAAAGAGAAAGTCACAAAACAGTATGGCAGGTATCATCTTTGTATTTTTATCTATTTTCTAATTTTTTTGTCAAACATTGCAAAGCCTCTCAAAAGATAAACAACCAGGTGGTCAATGAGGTGATGAAATAACTATGCTTATTATTATTTATCTGGATATACTATATTTTCTATATTGAATATGGGTTTAAGCACATCATAAGGGATTGCGTTGTGTTAGTTTCTTGATCTGCAACACCTGACACAAGGTAAGTAACCAATTTTATTTTATTATTTTATTTTATTTTGTTTTTTGAGGTGGAGTTTTACCCTTTTGCCCAGGCTAGAGTGCAGTGGTGCGATCTCAGCTCACTGCAACCTCCACCCTCCGGGTTCAAACGATTCTCCCACCTCAGCCTCCTAAGTACCTGGGATTACAGGCCTGTGCCACCATGCCTGACTGATTTTTATATTTTTAGTAGAGACAGGGTTTCACCATGTTGGCCAGGCTGGTCTCGAACTCCTGACCTCAGGTAATCCACCTGCCTCTGTCCCCCAAAGTGCTGGGATTACAGACATGAGCCACTGTGCCTGGCCTGATTTTCTTTTTCTTTTTTTTTTTATAAGCTCAGAGTCACAGAATAATAGTAATAAGTGCTTCTAGTTTTACAACACTTTCCAATTTCTAAGGCATGCTCACATCTGATTTTGCACGTGAGTCTCAGCACAGTCCCGTCAGGTAGGCAGGACCAACATTCCTGGTTCTGCTCCCCTGACGCAGAGACAGATGCTCTGAGGATGTCTGTGACTTGATGATGGTTATTCAGTGTCAGAATGGCAGAGCTGAGACCCAAGACCACGTTTTCTAGCTCCTGGGACCCAGTTCCTTGCCCTCCACCTCTGTCTGAAAAGAACAGTCGGAAAGAAGATAGCAGCCTTAGGTAAATCAAGTCACCGTGTAGGTCAACTCTTCACTCAGAGCATTTGGCTCTAATTCTAAATGTACTGGGTCAGAGATGGAAAGAAGTGGAGACTGAGCTGGGGTTCAGTAAAACAGCCGCAGTAGCATTCTACCTAAGCTCTAAGAAATAGCACAGTCCTGTCTGGTGCCTATTAACATAGCTTGCGGCTTGTGAAGGCTGCAGGGAAGGTCGGGGGGTGCCAGGGCTGGGGTTTTGATGTCTCCTAGAATTATTGACTAATGTGCATCTGTTGGACAGGCAGGTGAGATCAAAGTCTCCCAAAGAGTATAAAGGCAGAGGCCTGGCTGTGAGCAAGGGGCCAAGAGGGTTGCAAACAACGCCGCCACCTCCACCCCCATAACCCACACCCTGCCTCTCGCACTGGTGGGCTTCGTGTCTCAAAGGAAAACTGCTGTTTCAGGAAAGGAAAGGCAGGGGCTCTTGCCCGTCAATCTCCACAAAAACAACCTTTACTTTAACTGTGTTCTCCCAGTCCACGTAACTAGTAACTACTCAAGTTCACCTTGACGCTCAGCAAGGCAGAGGGGCCCTAGGAAAAAAAGAATTCTTGCCTCGAATGATAATCATGATAGCTTTTATTCTGCATGCTTGCTCTTAGTAGACACTGTTTGATGCAATTTCAGTGTACTGCTCTGCTCAGTCCTCACAACAGCTCTGTTCACTCATTCATTCATTCACACACTCCATTCACACATTGTAACTGAGCTCCTATTCGAGTGAAGCATCACAGATACAGGGATGATGAACAAAACGCAGTATGGTGCTGACATTCCAGTATGTCCAGAATTGGTAAGCAAACAAAGAAAATTACTAGTTACAATAAGTGCTATAAAGGAAAAAAAAAAAAAAAAGCAACAACAACAACAACAAAAAACAAGAAAAAATATCTCATGTGTTATTACTTTCCTAGGACTGCCATAACATATTATGACCAGCTGGGTGACTAAAACAACAGAAAGGTAATCTCTTACAGTTCCAGAGGCCAGAAGTTGAAAATCAAGGTATCACCTAAACCATGCTCCATCTGAAGGCTCTCAAGGAGAGTCCGTCCTTGCTTCTTCCTAGATCCTGGTAGCTCCTGGCAATCCTTGGTATCCCTGGTATTAGTCCAATCTGTCTCTGTTGCCCCTTGGACTTCTTCCCTTTGTGCGTCTTGACATGGTTTTCTTACAAGGACAACACTCATTGAATTCAGGGTCCACTCTAATCCAGTATAACCTCATTTAATTTAATTATCTCTACAAAGGCTCTACTTTCAAATGAGATCTCCTTCTAAGGATCCAAGTGGACATAAATTTGGGGGGACACTAATTCACTCAATACATTAAATCAAGCCCATTTTATAAACCAGGTGACACAGCCAGTAAGTAATCAGACACACATTGATCTGACTCCAACGTCCACGTCTCCTTTGTCATAATTTCCCTAAAGACATCACCATCAAGTAACTTTCACCTCCAAAGGACAGAGGTGTGAAATATAATGTAGCAACTGAAAGCCCAGTCTTTAGGAGTAAGCTTTGGTTTCAATGCAGGCTTTCCTGGTCTGATTCCCCCTCTCCATAGAATGAGGGTTCTCTGTCACTTTATAAAGTCATTGAGAAGATAAATGGAAATAAACACTTTAGAATACATAGATATGGCCAGGAGTGGTGGCTCACGCCTATAATCCCAGCACTTTGGGAAACCAAGGCAGGTGGGTCATGAAGTTAGAAGATCAAGACCATCCTGGCCAACATGGTGAAACTCTGTCTCTACTAAAAATACAAAAATTAGCTGGGCATGGTGGCGCGTGCCTATAATCCCTGCTACTCGGGAGGCTGAGGCAGGAGAATCGCTTGAACCGAGGAGGTAGAGGTTGCAGTGAGCCAAGATCGGGCCACTGCACTCCAGCCTGACAACAGAGTGAGAGTCCATCTGAAAAAAATAAATATATAAAAAATACACACACACACACACACACACACACACACACACACACACAGATACTGCCTAGCATGTTGCAGATTCTCAATAAACTACAGCTGTTAAGAAATCCTTAAGCAACAGTTCTCAATTTTAATATGCCTAAGACTGGATTCAATCAGTTGTGTCACCACAGGTATACACACACATTTTAACTTCTCTGAAATTCCATTGTGTCCTCCGAAAATGGGAAAGTCAGCTTTATCCAGGAGTTTTCGAATTCAGGTGTTATAAGGGACAGGTGCCTAGAACCCACCCAGTCCTTGGCAGTGATAGCTGCTGGCATCTCCATGATCATTACCAGGCCTGTAAAAAAGTCTTGTATTTTCTATCAGATCTCAAATGTCTCCCAGAATCTGACATCCTTCATTCAATGTGAGTCGTGAGACTCTCAGTTCTCAAACCTTTGTGTGAAGTCATGTGTCAGGCCAGCTTTGTAAGACTTGCCTGAAATACTTGTTAAAACCATATTCCCATTGGTCATTCCCTAAGGCTTAGATTCAGTAGCTCAGGAGTTGTGTCTGTTAAACACCAACGCTGAGTGATTTGAATGCATGGCGGGGTACAGAAACAGTCAGAGAAGGAGGTGCTGCCACAGTACCATGCTTGGTCCACCTAACCTCTTTCCCCCACCTATAGGATTGTTCAGAACCTGGAACATTCACTGAGATGCAACCTAGAGCGGCGGACAGGGCCACACACCTCAAATGTCAGTACCTATAGTTGTAATGTCACTTGCCTTTCTTGTTTGTATGTGTGGGGTGGTGGTGGTGTTTTTAGGAAGACAAAAATTATGTATGCCTAGCTAGATCCTTCCCTTTCCCTCTTTCTCCCTGTCCTTCTCTCTCCCCTCCATTCCTCTATTTTTTTTTTTTTTTTTTCCGAGACAATCTCGCCTCCCAGGTTCAATTGATTCTCATGCCTCAGCTACCCGAGTAGCTGGGATTACAGGTGCGTGCCACCATGCCTGGCTTTTTTTATTTTATTTTATTTTTCATTTTTAGTAGAGACAGCGTTTTGCCATGTTGGCCAGGCTGGTCTCAAACTCCTGGCCTCAAGTGATCCACCCGCCTTGGCCTCCCAAAGTGCTGGGATTACAGGTGTGAGTCACTGCACCCGGCCCCATCCCTCTATTTCTATCTCCTTTTTCTGTTTCTCTTTCCCCTTCCTTCGCCCTTCGTGTCTTCTCTTTCTTTCTATCTCTCTGTTTTTAAAATTTATTTTGCCTCTTTCTCCATGTTCTCCTTCCTCTGCACTTGCACCCGTTTGGGTAAATCAAATGGAATTTCACCTGCAGACCTGAGTAATCCAGAAGAGGTGGGGTGGAAAGTCAGAAGGAAGTTATGGGTCTGGCGTATGCTTTCAAACCCAAGTTACATGCTCCAAGTCTGTCTTTGTCACAGGTCCCTGTATCAGAGGAGGTTTGCTGCTTGCCTAGATATTTAAAATGAATTATTTTCTTTCCCATTTGACCAGTCTTCTCTGTGTATATCTCTCTGGCCCAGGTAGCCCACAGGGTTGAGGGAGTAATAGTCCGTTCAGAATGTTCTGTGCTCCAGCCCTTGTTGCATTCATCATAATCTCATCTGCTATTCCTAACAGGGAACTGCTGCTCTATTTTAGAGGCACCCCCACGAAAGCTGCCAGTACCCACACTTCTTCCCAGCTCAGGTCCAAAGAGAAGGAAAACCTCAGCTGCCGGCCAAGGCCGTCTCTCTAATGTCAAGCTGAAGCACTGCACCTTAGGAATCTCTTTGCTGGGAAACTGGGCATCTGCTCACCCAAGACTTCTTTGCAGGCATGTGGTTTGTGAATGGCCTGGGAGATTTCTTAAGCACCCCAAGGCCTTCATATCATCCCACTTCATCCTCATGACACCCATCAAAATCATTTGCCAGAGGAAGAAACAGAGACTCAAAAAACATGACAGGCCTAAGGCCCACGTGGTTAATGTCTAGGAGAGCATGGCTGCTTGCATGGAGAAAGTCTGCAATCTCTCCATTCCAATGGGCCAATTCTTTTGAGCATTCCCAAAACATTTTTAACTAAATTTTGATTTCAGAAATTGATGAAAGACAAAACACCAAACCTACATGAATACAGTGGTATCTGGGACAGTCTAGATGGAATAAGCAGGATTTTCATTGCAAATGGACATGTATTTCCTATCCTCTAAACGATAGTGAACATTGAATTCACTCTAAGTGAGATAAAAGTCGGGGAAAAAAATACCTGATAAAAATAAACACTAATGAGATCCTTTGATGCAGAAGATGTCATAGCAGAAAGGAGCAATCTCCTATCAGTGGAGCTCCTTCTGGAGGTAAATCTGAATGAGGAAAATGCTGCTTCACGTGGAGCTGGTCCTTTGCCTCACATTTGCAGCCAACAAAGGGTAGACACTCACTTTTAGAAGCGATAAACTCTTCTTTCTGAGGGAATGTACCTTGTGCAATTTTGCTGAATGGCTTATTTTTAAGCCTCAGTAAGAGTTCTTTGTACTTGTCCTTAAATATGTATTCTGAGTAATTAGAGTGAATTATCTTGCTGCTCAAGGTACATACAGCAGTCGGGGGTGAAAAGGAGCGTCTATGAACTGCACGAGCCTTGGATTTCCAGGTGTGTGGTTGGGGGTGCTTCTAAAAGGAAACATTCTGGGTCTTGGGCAGGGAGGTGTCTAATGTGTCTCTCACTTGAACCTCTGAGAGAGCTAACCCTTCAATGCACTGAATTAACCAGGTTCATCAAACTAAGGTCCCTAGAAGACACAGGTTTTAGTGGTAAATCGTGCTGGGATGAATCCAGCCTTGGCCACATGAGGAGCTTAGGGTTTAAGGAAAGTTATAAGACTTCTCTGAGCCTTAGTTTCTTAAATCTGCAAAACAGAAACATTCCTACAAGCCTAGCATGAGTACTGGGATGACAATATGAACTCCCTTTGGTGAAGAATCTCATAGGTGTTTAATTATTGATCTCCTTATTTCTCATTCAAGAAAAGACAACCAGAAGTACTAATGGTTAAGCCTGAAGAGGTCATGACTATCATGAGCGGTTTATGGACATCTTTTATGTCCATAACAACCACCATAGGGACAGCAGAGACAGAGCAGTCAGTGATCATCAGATGTGTTGTATAAACCTGGCACCAGGCTAAGAACTCTGCAATCATTGACATGTGTTGTCTTCACAACTACCCTCTGTGACAAATACTTTAATTATCCTAATTGTATAATTGATGATAAATAACACAGAGTAGTTGTGTTACTTGCCAAGTCTTGCATGGGTAATACCTGAGGGAGCCTGGATGTGAAGTCAGGCAATCTGTACAGGAGCCACTCTCTCAGTCACGTTGCCCACATGGTGGCATATTGCATCATTTTCAGGTACCTTGAGTTATTAAACATATTGCTACGGTCAGAGACCAAGGAGTTTCCAGCAAGGGAAACAGTGAGATCTGGAGAAAACAAAATGGTACAGGCAGGGAAGCAACATCATAAGCTTGGGAGTACAATATGAAAGGTAACTCTAAAGTAGCAAAGTGAGCCTTTGAAAAGAGGAGAAAGGGGTTAGAAGAGTCCCACCACCAATGAGGCACATGTCTTTCTGTAAAGCAGTAGCAATAATGACACACATGATAATAACAGAAGTAGTAGCAGCTACAATTTATAGAGCATCTTCTATGCTTTAGGGCTTAGTGAGGTTCAACAGCTTTCCCAAAGTTATGCAGTGAATAAAAGGCGGTGTTGGGATCTGAACCCAGGAAATGCCTACCTCCAAGGGGCTGCCTTCTCCATAAGGGAGAAATAAGCCAGTATGGGGACGGAGTTATCTTTTTGTCTCTTCTCATCTATCTGGATGCTATATTCTTACCATTCTGATAACGAGTCCTCTCTTGCCTTTCATCTCCTAAGCCTCATCTGAAGTTCACTGGGGAGAGCAGAAGCAAGAAGCCCGGTGCTATCATGCACTTGGTCGCCAAGCAACAGACTACTCTGCCTGGTCCTTTGTGGCCAGAAACAGTCTCGGTATCCTTATTCCTGCATTTATCTGGATCACCAATGCCTGGTGGCATCACCTCTATGTAGAAAATTACAACTCATCCATTTAAGCATGTTACTTTGGGTGATCCCATTGGGAAATACATGAGGAAACACATTATCTGTTGCTTCAGATCATGGGCAATATTTCATCTGGGCTTCTCAGATGTCCAAAAACACACTCTTTATATTATCCCCTGTTCCATCCCCAAGAAGAGACTCCTATTTTGTTGGCGGGTGGTGAGGAGGCTGCACTGGGAATAGAGAGAGATGAGGGACACTTGGCTTTGCACACGCTCTTCACTCTTCCTGGATCCCACTGTCTTCTCTTGCTGGATTCTCCCATCCTTCAGAACACAGCTTAACCGACACTTCCTCAGAGAAGGCTTTCCTGATCTCATGTCCCTCCCTCCTTAATCTTCTCTTTTTCAACCTAATATGTGTTTTCTTCAAAAGGTATCATGGTGGATTGAAGATGGTTTCACATTCTTTGTCATATCTCCTAGTCAAAGGTGGAGTCTTTTTCCCTCTCCTTGAATCTGAGATGACCTTACTTTAATCAACAGACTGAGGCAGACATAGCACATAGCAAATGCCAAGGCTGAGCTTTATGAGATATGCAGCTTCTACTCTCGTTTCTTGAGACACACCTTTTTGGAATTCAGCTACCACTGAAGTGTGTGCATGCCAAGATGATGCCCATATGAAAGTCTGATTGACCATAGAACACCATGCTGTGAGGAAGCTCAAGCTAGTCTTGTGGAGAGATTGAGTGGCGGGGTTTGGGGGGTGGGGCAGGGGAGGGTGTGCGTCGTAAAGACAATCACCAAGTTCCAGACATCTGTGGGAAACCTTGGAACTTACTCCCCAGTTCCAAGTGGTATATGTACCAAGCTGATCTGTACAGCTAAACTTCACCCAAATACCTGAAGCATAGAATTGTAAGCAAATAAAATGTTTGTTTGGGGTAGTTTGTTAGGCAGCAATGCATAACTGAAGCAAACGTTACAACTTGTAATTATTTAGTTATATTGTTGATTTGTTTCCATCTCTCTCTCCTACAAGATAACATTCTAAATGAAGAAACCACAGCTATTTTTTGTCTTTTCCTGAATCTTCAGTGCCAGTTACACAGTAAGCACTCAGCAAATAATTTCGAATGTATGATCTATCATTAAATAAAATAATAGCAACACTATAATAGTAATAGAAGTTGAGTTAGTTGTGGCAGTAATGACAGTGGTCACCACAGCAAAAGTAGCATAATAGTAGCAGCTATGGGTTAATGGGGCATATGGACAGCACATACCATTGCTGGACAATAGGAGGCTTTAAATGAGGATCTTATTGATGGCGGAAGGACTAATGAAGAAAACCATTCAAGTGAAGCCCAGTCAGGAGATAGCCTTCCTCAACAAACTCTCACTCTCAGATCTTCTGGCAGGTCCTTGTTCTCCTCTACTAGGAAGTATGTCCCTCCAGGGCAATACTCACAACTCTTTGTCTCCCAGTCTCAAGGTCTAACCCAGAGCTGATCACTCTGCGGGTACCTCCATTGATTTCTCACTCTTTCTGGGCACAGACAATGTCTGACTCATCTCTGTTTTCCAGTAAGAACCTGGCACACAGTAGGTGTTGATAAATGTTTGCTGAAATAAATTTAATTGGGATCAATGCCCAAAAGGCAGATTCTCTCATTTCCATTGTTTAAAAATACCACGGATTTCCCCTCATGCATTATGTATGATGGAAATTAATTTATCCAGAATTGTTTTCCAATGCATAATTTTCAAAAGCTCTAGTCTGCATTCAACTGAAATCTGCACTGGGGTGGAGGCGGAGTTTGGTTAGTCTCTGGCTCCTGCGTTAATTCCAAACACTATTCCTGAGATGGACCCAAGCATAAGGGCCTGGGTGAAATCATGTTAGAAGCCAACATTTCCTGATTCCTACTTCCCTTGGCAAGGTCAGGATGGATGCATCTCATAGAACCAGGTATATCTTTTTATGAAGTCTTCACCCCCAGCTCAGTGGCATCTCCATTCTTCCAGCCCCTTAAAAGAAGGTGGCAGGAAAAAGAGTGTGAAGTTGTGGTTATGAGTGTAGGTCTAGAGTCAGACGTATTACTAAGTCAGACTTGTTCAGCTATGACCTTGGGGAACACACTGAATCACATCAACTGCCCACGCCTCAGTTTCCTCACTGTAAAGAGAGCATCATCACATCCTCAATGGTCACTCTCAGGATTAAATTACAAGGGACTATACCATCCCAAATTGTCACAAAAGTCCACAGGTGTGAATACTGTATATTACAGAGAGCTCTGGCAGATTATTTGGTCATCTGATATTGACTCCAACCCATGTTCCAGACCATTCTAGTTCATATCAACATCTCCCATTCAGCCCATGGTAAGAGCTTACTGACTGTCCTTTCTGCCACTTCCCAAAACCATTATTGCTTTTCTCCAATCCACTGTCTACATGGTAGTCAGATCATTCCTAAAATCAAACCTAATGATGGCATTCTTTTTGCTTAAAATCCTTCAATGGCCTCCCATGGTACAAAGCCCCCAAATAAGGCCTGCAGGGCTCTGCCTGAGTGTTTCCTGCTCACCAGTTTATCCTCAACTTGGACCACCATCTCCCTGCCCGTCCACCCAGCTACACTGATATTCATTCTGTCACAGGAATATGCCAACTTCATTTCTGTCACTGGAGTGCTGGTAACTGATTAACAACCAGCTCTCCAGAAAAGTAGACTGAAAAGCCCTCATCTGTAGCATTGCCAATGCCCATAGTGTAAATACTCTCACCCTGGAAGTATCAAGCTACTACCGCGGCATCCTTGTCCTGTTGGAAACACATATATACAACCGACAATCACAGGCCATTAAAAGCTGGCTTCCACACGCCCCTGCATCTTGCTTCCACATCTGCTGTCTGTCCTACCCAGGACATCCCCCCAGCTTTCTCTGCATGTCTTTCTTATATTTATTAATTTTTTTTTTTTTTTTTTTGAGACGAAGTCTCACTCTGTTGCCCAGGCTGGAGTGCAGTGGTGCGATCTTGGCTCACTGCAACCTCCACCTCCTAAGTTCAAGCGATTCTCCTGTCTCAGCCTCCTGAGTGGCTGAGATTACAGGTGTGCAGCACCATGCCTGGCTAATTTTTGTATTTTTAGTAGACACAGGGTTTTACCATTTTGGCCAGGCTGGTCTCGAACTCCTTGCCTCAAGAGTTCCACCCACCTTGGCCTCCCAAAGTACTGGGAATACAGGCGTGAGCCACCGCGCCCAGCCTCTAATTTTGATTTTAAAAGTCACTTCTTTAAGGAAGTCTTGACTGCATCTCCACTTTGATTTATGTCTCCCTGTTGCTTGTTTGCACATCACCCTCTACCTTTCCTTCATAGAAGTTTTTGCAAATGTAATTACAGTCAGCTCTCGTTTCCATGGGATCCACACCCACAGATTCAACCAATTGCAGATGGAAAAAACAGTGTTTTCTTATTTCCATGAGATGTAGAACCTGGTGGATACAGAGGGCTGGCTGCATTCAACTGTGTGAGTGACGTGTGTGTGTGTATTCTGTTACGGTAGACTGTACGTTCCTTGAAGGAGAAATTATGTCTGTCTTATTCACTCTTGTATCTCCAAGGCCCAGTTCTGTGCCTCTCAAATAGTAAGAACACAAGAAATATTCATGAATAAATGAATAATACACAATTATTGAGTATCTACCTTGTTCCAGGCACTTTGCCTAACACTGAGAATAAAAGTGATGAATAAGGCACAGTGGTATCCTCGAAAAGTTTATAGCTCTATGCTGAATATTAAATTTTAAGTGGTTGTAAAATTGTTCATGTGCATTTAATAGATTAATGTATGTGTGACACATAGTAGGAGTTCAATAAGTATTTTTGGATGCCAAACAAAGGGTGGATTTTCAAAACACGTAAAACTTACAAAGGAAGAACCAACTCTAGTTTTGAGGTGGTGTCAGGAAAGAGTTTACAAAGGAACAAAGATTTGATAGACTCTCCAGCAAAGTCAATGGAAAAGACTTCAGAATTTAATTCCAGCATGGAAGGCCTCCCTTCCCTGTGTCTAGCTTCCTTCCTGACACAATCTAGCCCAGTTTATTTTCAAACTATGCTGAGGTATCAAACACTGTTTGCATCTCTGAGCTGCAACATCCAGTGAGATGTCTGGAAACTTGGTTGGCCAACATCCTCGCTGTGAATAAAAATGGTGTGGACCAATAGCTCGTATCCATGAAACCCTGAGTGACTGTGAAGGCAGATTCCAGGCTCCCGGCTACAGAAAGGGCCTGTAAGCCCAGCAGCCCTGAGCTGGCCCAGGGAAATGATGGGAAATTCAATTTCATAAGGGCTGTTTGCAAAGTAATCCAATACATTATGGTGTGTGCATTATTATTGTATTATATTGAGTAATATCACATTTAAGGAGATTTCATAGCATCATAGCCATGCACAAGGGAATATAAAAGCGGTTAATAAAAGAGAGAAGTACAATTTCCCTTCAATGTTAGTTATGCTCCTATTATACTCAGAATAATAATCAGAGGTCCACTTAGCCTGACTTGGGAGTTAACAGAGCTGTAATTACCTCGTGTCTACAGTGTCATTACCAAGGGCTCAGCCCGTGTCAGGACACTGAATTCTCAGAAAGCCTGCAGCACTTGATATTCGAGCTGAAGAAGGAAAATCGTAGGGCTTCCTAAAGCCACACACACATAGCGGGGCAAGTTAAGATGTTTGAGCAGCCCAGGGTGAACTGTGTGTTAGAATTAAAGGCCCCCTAAAACCTGGATCCTGCTCATTAGGATTTTCTTCTGCTACGAGTGGATAGTCTCCTATCCTATGAACCCTTACTGTGAAAAGGAAACCTGTCATTCCCCCGACTAAATACATTAGCCTTAGTTCTCCCTCTGCTGAGCCTGGTGAAAAAATTATCTGAAGATTTGCTGAGAACAACAGAAGACGCACTAATGGCTTTACCCAAAACTGACTTTCAGTGGATCGAATCAAGCTTCCAGGGGCTCTTCCTGGGATCAGTTATTCTAGCTACAGGGGAAGTTATCCTGGGGCTTACTGCATTCCACACGTAAGCTTCAGCGAAAGGCATCAGTTGCCTATTTCAGTTAATCATTGGCTCTATTGTGTGTGCTCAGTGTTTAAAGAGTTGCGGTGGTGGCCGTGCACTGTGGTTCATGCCTGTAATCCCAGCACTTTGGTAGGCTGAGACGGGTGGATCACCTGAGGCCAGGAGTTCGAGACCAGCCTGGCTAACATGGTGAAACCCCATCTCTACTAAAAACACACACAAAAAAATTAGCTGGGTGTGGTGGTGGCTGCCTGTAATCCCAGCTACTCGGGAGGCTGAGGCAGGAGGATCGCCTGAACCTGGGAGGTGGAGGCTGCAGTGAACCGAGATCGAGCCATTGCACTCCAGCCTGGGCAACAAGAGTGAAACTGCATGTCAAAAAAAAAAAAAAGTTGGGACCTTTGACATGAATCAGGGCTGGATCTGAGTTCCATGTCCATCACTTCCCGGTGCTACTATTTGGAACAATTTACACAGCCGTTTAGTCTCTTTTCCTTATCTTTAAAATGAGGTAACATCACCCACCATTAGTTTTAGAATTAATTGACTTAAATCATTAATATATTGCCCAACACCATTATTACTTGCTCTATTAATAATAACAATTGAGAAACTCATTCTTTGACTGAAGAAGAATGTAGTGTTTACTAATCCTGCTTTTGTTTAAATCAAGGTCAGTAGAGATGATTCCCAACTTACGATATTTCAACTTAATGATGTGGAAACAATACACATTCAGTAGAAATCGTGTTTTGAGTGCCCATACAACGATTCTGGTTTTCCCTTTCAGTACAGTACATAATAAAGTGCATGAGATATTTGACACTTCAGTATAAAAGAGGCTTTGTGCTAGATGACTTTGCCCAACTGTAGGCTAATACCAGTGTTCTGTGTATCTTTAAGTTGTGCTAGGCTAAGTGATGATGTTCAGTAGGTGAAGTGTATTAAATGCATTTTCAACTTGTGATGGATTTATTGGGACATACCCCCATCATAAGTCAAGAAACACCTGCAGTGACACAGGTCTCAATTTTAAAGGTTTTTTTAAAAAAATGCAGGGCTGTGTGTATGTGTATGGGTGTTTCAAGGTGGAAGAAAATGTTGTATTTCTGATATAACAACTCTGGCAGTCACTAAATTCTGGCATTACACAAACACATTTTTTATTTTCTTTCTGGAGTTCCACAGGGAAGTCCAGTTTGATGGCGAGGAAAGAACTTTAAAAATGTAATTCATCAGTCCGGTAAGAAATACCAAATCTTTTATTAGAAAACAACCCAGCGGACCTGAAAGAGTATCAGACTCAAGTGCCTATGAGGACCAGTCCATGCAGGTAGAAGGGTACACTTGGTAAAACCCTACAGGCAGTGCTGGCGACTATGACAAATAGTCAGAGGGGACGGATGACACATCCCCAACATTAGCTGCCATGTTTTGTTAGATTTTTCCATTTTTTAATCAAAGCCAGCTTATTTTGTGAAAACTTTCATTTTACAATGTAGGCAATTAATTAATTTGAGTCCAATAAAATGGCCCGATGCCTGAATGCAGCCAGCAGGCCAACAATATGTACACTTTGGCCTAGATCGAGGGTTGCCAAACTTTTTCTGTTGAGGGTCAAATAATAAGCATAATTTTGGCTCTGTGGGCCATCGATCTCTGTCACAATTACTCAAAGTTGCTGTCATCATGCAAAAGCAGCCATAGGCAATATGTGAACCAGTTAGTGTGACTGTGTTCCAATAAAACTTTATTCACAAAAACACTGCAGGCAGGAGTTGGCCCATGAGCTACAGTTTGCCAACTCCTAGCCTAGCTACTTCTGCTGATGTTAAAAGCCTGGAGAAGGATGGAGAGAAGAGAGAAAAGGAAGAGCTGCTACGGGGCTCTGGGCCCCATCCACAGCTAGACTAGGCAAGGAGAAAGATAGCCAACGCCCTGTATATTCCAGGGTGTGCATCCAACTCACATTCTCCCTTTTACTAGGTCCCCTCTGGTCTTCTCTGTGAAGAGCTTCAATGTCTCAAAAGAGGAAAAATTCCCAAATCCAATGATTAATATACCCTATCTCCCCTCGTCTCCAACATCCGCCTTCTGGAGTCAGAGAAACTCTCTGGGGCTCATCTCCCCGAAGCTGGCCCCACCCACTGTTGTCTCTTCCCCTTTTGTACAGCCATCAGATGAATGTCACCACCTGGAACCCCAGGCAACTCCTGGCATAATTGCTAACCCAACTCCCACTTGCAAGCCAATTAGAGGGAAGAGGGGGGACGAAACCCACCTCCTGTCATTGGAATGCTACACCTACCATTGCTTTTCTTAGTGAAAAAAAAAAGGTAGCTAGTTTCTCCCCCTAAAAAAGGCCAGGGAACAATCTATTTAAACTATAGTGTAACAATATAAAGCAAAGATGCAGAAGTCAAATACAATTTGGGTTATAATTAGCGATTTCCTTGTAGTAAGTTTCTCTGGGAAATCCAGGCTTCCTCTTGTGAGCTTGCCAAATGGTTTGAAGGCCCCTTTCACTCTGAGGGGCCACTGGATGCCACTGGGGAAGGGGATGGGTTAGGGATGAGAAGGATGCATGTGGGTTTAGTTGTATAAATTGAGGGGGTTCAGAGCTCTACAGACTTGCAGGATTGTTAAGATATTCGCCTGTAATGATATGATCATAATTGAAATAGTTAGCAGGGAATGTCATTTAGGTAAAATAAACTACTAATGGGGTAATCACACAAAATGGGTTTTGGACTCTGCCAGGCCTATGTTTACATTTGCTTCATACCTGTGCCTCAGTCCCCTCATCTGTAACTGTGGTATGATCACACCTATTTCTTGATGAGTTATGTCAATGAAATACACAGCATAGTGCATGGCTCGTGGAAGACCCCAGCATGGACTGGGTGAGAGAGTGGACTGTGGTTGACTTTGAATCCCATCTCTGCCCTTATCAGCCTTGTGACCTTGGGCAACATCCTTGATTTCTCTATGCTCTGGTTTTCTCATCTAGGTCATAAGGGGTTAATTATAGTCCCTGCCTCCTCTGGATGCTGTGAAAATTCAATCTGATTGTCCACAGAAAGCTGGTAGTACCACTTGCACTGGGAACCCAGTATGAGCTCCCTAAATGCTAGTGATCATTATCCATACGTTATCAATAAATGATAGCTGCTTCCTCTTTTGTATCTTCCTTTCAGCCCACGAAGTTTCTATTTGATGTTCCTCATCTGACAATCAGAATGTGCATTTACATCTCTCCCTTTTAAAAGATCAGGGCAGCCCATATTGTTTGGATTGTATGATTTGCAACTCTACATATTTTTTTTTTATTTTTACAAGAAAATTGCCTTTTCACTTTCAAAACAAATCTGCAACATTTAAGCCTTCACATTAACTGGTCCTGATGGTCTGGTTTGTTTTGAGTGGTACAGGCTGAAAACCTTGGTTTACTGCAGAAAGAACTTGCCCGTGGAACTTCTGTCCTAAGGACACTGAGATGGTATACAAGTCAGGTCCTCAAGCCCAGGTACATTCTGCTGCTGCTGTCAGGGTGAAGGCTTATTTTCTGGGTGGTGATGACTTTCTCCCCATGGCCCAGAAGCCAGAGAACCCATGAGCATCTCCCTGGATCTCCAGACTGCCTGGCTTACTGTCTCTTGAGAGTCTGGTTATGTTTCTACCAGGGGCAGAAGCCAGCTTATGAACTCCTGCAGAGGTTGTACAGTCACTTGGACCTAGTTATACATCAAATGCTATAATTTGACAATTTGGCAAGCTCCATATTCTTTGGGGATGCAAAGGAAGAAACCCAGACCCCCTGGTTAGCGTCCTGACCCAGAAGTAATGATTGGGACTGGAGCTGGCAGGAACGCATGACATTGCTGAATTCACACAGACCCATTGATACAACCACCAGGAGCAGCAGGAGAGAACTAGATAAAATGAAGACTTTCTTTTTTTTCTTTTCTTTTCTTTTTTTTTTTTTTAAGAAGTCTGGAAGTCTTTGTGAGAATAAGGTCCACTCGTGGCTTAAACCTCTGGCTAGGAAACAAAATAGGATAGCGAAGAGAAACAGAGACTTACAGTGTACGGCTCACCGTGCTTCTAAAGGCAGTGTCATTGGGACTTTGTCTATTTCAATGAAGAGATAACCCCGGGTATGTGTATTTTAAAAATGGCTGTAGAATTCAGGAGATGGAGGCAGAGGAAGGGCATGGTACACTGGGAGTTTTCTCTTAGGACATCCTTACGTTGGGTTCTGCTGTGATACTGTGTGATTCAGGCAGGTCACTTTCTGTCTCTGAACCTGAGCATCACTCGTAAATGAAGCAGGAAGATAAGGTAGTCACCTCAAGCTCTAACATTCTATGAATCTCTGCACTGTCACACTGAACCATCCAAGCTGTCTCTTTTATGAACCCGAAATACAGTCTCCCTTAAAGGGTTCAGGTTCCTAAATTCACTTTTTTTTTTTTTGAGGTGGAGTCTGACTCTGTTGCCCAGGCTAGAGTGCAGTGGCATGATCTCAGCTCACTGCAACCTCTGCCTCCTGCGTTCAAGTGATTCTCCTGCCTCCACCTCCCAAGTAGCTGGGATTACAGGTGCCCGCCACCACCCCTGGCTAATTTTTGTATTTTTAGTAGAGACGGGGTTTCACTAGGTTGACTAGGCTGGTCTCGAACTCCTGACCTCAAGTGATCTGCCCGTCTCAGCCTCCCAAAGTGCTGGGATTACAGGCGTGAGCCACCATGCCCAGCCTAAATTCACCTCTTGTTAAAAAACAAAAAAGATTCCAAGATTAAGTCAGAAGTTATAAATTCAGTATCTTCAGAGGCTGGACAGATAACAAAAATGAATAAAATAGTAGTGAACAGGAGAACCCAGAAAAATAAAAATTGCTGCTTATTCTTAAGAAGAAAGAAATCTAAACATTTACAGTGGAAATATGGCAATGAAGTTATAATAGTGGTTTAACAATCCAAAATAGCAATGATTGGATGGATGGATAGGGACCACATCCTGTGGACAGACGATTTGTTTGCTAAACTACTACAGGGTCCCCACCAAAGGGTTGCATACCATCATGCTTGTAATTTTATAATGCCTACCTTAATGGAGAAAACTAAAAATTTATTTTGCCAATGTCTCCAACATAAGCTAATCTCTTTAAACATGGATGTTACTTGCCTGGATGTGAAAGTATTTTTCTTTTTGTTGTTGTTGTTGTTATTGTTGTTATTTTTGAGATAGTCTCATTCTGTCACTCAGGGTGGAGTGTGGTGGCATGATCTCAGCTCACTGCAAGCTCCGCCTCCCAGGTTCAAGCAATTTTCCTGCCTCAGCCTCCCAAGCAGTGGGGATAGGGGATGACAAGTGCCCGCCACCATGCCTGGCTAATTTTTGTACTTTTTGTGTCGAGAAAGGGTTTCACCATGTTGGCCAGGCTGGTCTTGAATGACTGGCCTCAAATGATCCATCTGCTTTGGCCTCCCAAAGCGGTGGGATTACAGGTGTGAGCCACTGTGGCTGGCCTTATGTTTCCAACCCATAACTTATGTGATCTTTTTAAATATGTGCAATGAGAAGATAGAGCAGATGAACGCTTTGGCTCTCCCAGCTCTAGCATTGCAAAGTTCTGGCTGAGCCATTCCTGAATCTTCTGTTAACAGAGAATAGCCAACTTCTTCTTCCAGCCTTGAATTAAAAAATTGCATGGAATTCATAGGAACTTACTATGCACCTAAAGACTATACAACCATGAATTAAGGGCATAAAATGATTGTTGACTAATGCATGACCCAAATACTGCCCACAAAATAGATTAATGCCTATTTCTAAATTCATTGGAAAACACCTGTAGTCCCAGCTACTCAGGAGGCAGTACTGAGCTACTGAGCTCAGTACCCTGCTATTGAGGCAAGAGGATCACTTGAGCCCCAGGAGTTTCAGGCTGCAGTGAGCTAAGATGGTGCCATAGCACTTCAGCCTGGGTGATGGAGTGAGACCCCTCTCTCACATAAATAAATAAATAAAATAAAATTGCTTAATGGGGCTACGAGCTATGCAAAGGCAATTAGGTCCTTCAAACACTTGTATCAGTCCTTTGTATAGCAGTCTCTATGAGCTACAGAAAGGACGGATTTAGGTGTTTGAAGGACCTAACCAAATATAAAGATAGAGACTGCTTAGTCATCCTGAGCGGGTAAATTGATGACAATAAATACAGGTATGAATAAGCACAAAGCACCAAATGAAGACAAAGTCACAATGAAACTTGTCAGATGGCTGCAAGATTTGCAATGGAAATGTGCCAGTGAAGTCCCCCTAAGGAAACATTAAATCAAACCCTTAGAATATGCCTGAGCATTCCCCATTTAGCAAAAGCAAGATGTCCTCGGGTCTTAAAAACAAAACTTCAGTCATTTCCTTCTCTAATGAATCTCACTTTGTTTGCCCATGACCTAGACTTAGACCAAGAACAGCTTGTACTGATAGTTTGTACTAAAACATGAGTGACTGAAAACTATTTGTCTATAAATCATTAAATACAAAATTACCTTTAAAATAAATCTCAGAATTGGAGTGTTAGTTTGACTCTTGAAACAGGAAATTTCACAATTCTTATGATGAACGTATTCTCCTGGATAAAACATTTTTAACGAAGAATTCGGAACCAAGGAGACCACTCTGATTTCTCATTATGGGTACCGTAATTACTTCATAATTATGATGGTCTATCTGGTAGAATGTTTATTATGTGCTTGTCATTGTGCTAAGTCCTTCATAGACATTACTGTATTAGGATTTCACAACAACTCTAAGCCTCACATATAAAAAAGAAGAGGCTCAGAGAAGTTATGTAACATGCCTATGGTCCCACTCTGGGTCAGAATGGGAATGAAAATGTCAAGCTCTGTACCTAGATTCTACTCTGCTTCTCCTGATAATATCTAAAGATATTTAACCAATGCCATTTTTTTTTCACCTGTCATAACAACCTCCAATTCTGCCAGAATCCGAGGCTGAAACCCCAGTCCAAAAAAGAACATCAGACACATGGGTCTTTGATGCTCAGAGATATCCTGTTCCTGTCCAAGTTATCCTAAGTTGGGATAAATCATTCATTTTGGCTCTCCAGGACTAGACACTTTTTGATGACCAGGGTCTTTAAAACAATAAAATAGCCATGGTATTGGGTAATAAAGGTCTTTAGTTTATCCTGAAAGCCAAGGGCCATGTATTGCAGAAAATACATGGGAGTGAGAAGCATAGTGCTCAGGCTCCTAAGGAAACAAGAGACAGTACCCGTGTCTTCAAATTAAATGTGAATTTTAGGAAAATAGAACTGGTATTGACAAAACAGCTCAGTCACACTGTCATCTGAAAAGACAATTTTGAAGCCACCGAAACATGTTATTGGAGTTTGCTCAAGGCGCAGGTCTCAAACAAGAGCACACTCGAAGTCTGTAATGTTGCATAGGCTTGGGTCTGCTGGGGCCCTCCGCAGGGTGAAATGAGTAATTCCTTTCTGCAATAGCAATCTATTTAGAAAAGAGGCCAGTGTGGCTGGGCATGCCTGGGGGATGCCTTCTGGGCTTCCAGCCCTTAAGAATTTTGGTCTGACATGCCTGTTTTTGAGCTCTGGCTCCTGCTTCTCAGCCACAGTGACCTTCAGTAAGTGACTTGCCTCAGATTCTGCTTCTGTAACATGGGACGATAACACTTCATACATGGTGGGGAGGGCCAAGATTAGTTGAGATTGTGCATGGCAAGTGCTTAAAATATAGTCTGACATTCAATGAGCAAAAGTTATGATTTTTGAGACTTTTTCCTGATTCTCATTTAGATGTAACTATTCACCCTATTTTTAGACATGGCAACCTTCAATTATTTTGCCAAACTTTCAATGTAAGTACATGAGGCGTAAACCCTCCTCAAAGGAAAAGAACTCTGTAGTTCTGTAATCCATTGTCTGATAGTTGTTTAGAAGAAAAGAGGGAGGAGATCTGGAGAAGGGTCACAGCTGAGGAAGGGAGTAATAGAAAAAATAAGAGCAGAGAGGTTCAATGGTCAGCTTGAGCTCCTGCTGCTTGTAAGCAGAATGGAGGGTCAAATCTTGTCAAGTCCAAAGGCCAGGTCTTAACTGACCTGTTTAAGCTAGAGGGCAGCCATGAAGAAACCAATCTTCATGAGAATTCTAAGCCATTGGCCAAGACATCCTCTAGGGCAGCAGTCCCCAAACTTTTTGGTACCAGTTTTGTAGCAGACAATTTTTCCATGGACATAGTGGGGCAGGGAGGATGGTTTCAGGATGAAATGGTTGCACCTCAGATAATCAAGCATTAGATTCTCACAAGGAGCACACGATCTAGATCCCTCACATGTGCAGTTCACAACAGGGTTCATGCTTCTCTGAGAATCTAACGCCATTGCTGATCTGACAGGAGGCAGAGCGAAAGTGGTAATGCTCACTCACCCACCACTCACCTTGTGCTGTGCAGCTCAGTTCCCAACAGGCTACAGACCAGTACTGATCTGTGGCCTGGGGGTTGGGTACCCCTATTTTAGAAGACGGCTGGAGACTGGGGAAACAGCCTGGACTTTAACATCAGGCAGACAAGACATGGGTGAGGACCTCAACTGCACCATTCCCAACTCAAAGCATCTTCAACCTCTTTCTCCCTTTATTGGTGGGATTCTGACAGCATTTAAAAGGTTGATATAGCAAAACAAGATGGCGACCAAAAGAGGGCCTAGCATGGTCTTTGGACCACAGGAGGCCTCAACCAATGGCAGCACACCTCAGTTTTTCTTCTCCCGGACACACAACAATTCTAAAAGTACTTTCTTTTGTCAAAGAGAGGGATAGCCACACCCAAACACACAGAGTCCGCAGGGACATGAGCCAAGAGTTGGCTAGCATACTGGGTTGGGCAAGGGTGTAGGTGTAAGGCCTTCTTAGGTTCTGTCCATGAGGGTGCAAATCGGTGCAAGCTCTCTGTAGGGTAATTGATCAATGTCCACATCTTAAGTCCATGTACCTTTTAACCATTCACACCCAGAGGCACACAGAGATGGATAGCAATCTTTGTACCTAGCTCTGCACTGTAGCCTGATGGTAAATATCAACAGTGCAAGATTAAACCCAGAGACAACCTAAATTCCATCATTAGGATACTTCTGTACATAAAAATGCACACACACACACAAAATAATGATTGAACCCCTAAATATGATACAGAATAATCTCTGAGATATAAAGGGGGTGCCAAAGTAGGTGTTTTTGAGAATGGAAATAGTGAGTACTTATAAGATATAAAGATTGAATTAGAGACAGATGATAGAGACAGAGGGAGATAAAGATAGAGATAGAGGACAAGCAGGCATATGCTTGCATTTGCATAAAACACTTCTGGAAGGAAATATAAGGTATTAGTAACTCATTTCTGGCAGAGAGACTAAGAATTTGTGTTGTGGGTGTTAGAACATGTTAGTTTTCATTTTATATCCTTTTCCAATGTCTGGCTTTTTAAACCCCAAGCCTGAATTCCTTTGATGATAATAATAATAATAGCTAGTCAGTCAAAAGGAATGCCCTGAACAAGTTTTCCCTATACCTTAGTGATTTCATCAGCTTCAAAATCAGAACTGATAGGGAAAGGGTTAAGAACATGACACCATCACCAACCAATATCTTATCTTCCTAAAAGTATTAAGGAAATTTGGAGGCACAGTTAACACTTCAGTGGGAAGCAGCTGAGGCCAAAGAAGAACCTGGCTCTTTAAATAGTTCTTTTCCCTGTCAGTAGAGCCTCCAGCTCAGGAACCTAGCTGGGGCACCCACATTCCTTCTCCCATCAGGGCCTAGAGCTAGTGGGAAAGTGGTGGGAGCCTTTTCAACAGACTGCAGAAGCGTTAAAAATAGAAGTTAAGTTGCTATTGGAGATACATGGAGAATTCACCACTTGCAAATCTCTAATGATAATATGTCAAGAGTAAAATACCTTGTCATGAACAGTATCTAATATAATACAGTATTGGTTCTGTCAGCAATGTGATCCATGATATGTTTGGAGGCCTACATGAAATAGAAATTCAGCAGAAAAAAAGGCCTGCAGGGACTCATCTCAGTCCGTGGGGAACTAAAAGGATGACCTGGTAAGTCTTTTCTGTCTGCGTTTTACTGAGCTCTGGTTGGGAGCTCTGGGTGCATCCTCCTTCCCTTTTACAGATTCTGCACTTTGTGTTAAATCATGTGCATATATTAGACGTTCTTGGAGGCCACCAGATGGATGGATGGTTTCTCTTGCCCAAAAGTACTTAGTTTCTCAAAGAAATAATGGCCTCTACAATGTCCTTAGAATTATATTAAGCATCGTGGATACATATGTCAAAGAAGACTTAGAGCTATTCCAGGTATAGCACTATTGTATGGGGGATGACTTAGGTATCTCCCAATAGTAACTTTTTGTGCAAATACAGGCTCGTGGATATAGGATGGGGAGAACCATAGTTCTGATCCACTTTGAGGTTAAATTCGTTCCACAGGAAATTCAGAACCTGGAGTGAAGACAAGGTACACCCAATAAACGTAGGAGAAGGCAGACAATTTGAAGTAAACTTGTCATAGACCACGTTCTGCTGGTGTAGATCAGGAAAGGATAACTGAAAAGTACCATCTCCTTTTTGGCCAAAGAGAGATGAGTATACAGATGTAATTGTTTGTAACAAAAAACAATATGGCTTCTTTATGATTCCTGCACTTACCCAATACCAGTTCAGAATATAAATCCTAAGACTTCCTTCAGGATCAGCCCCAAAGCCCACCTGCTTCAGCCCCTAATGGCTGTCTTTCCTTTAAAATCCTACCTCTAAGAGTGTGTACCATCCAAACATTGCTGGAGAAGATAAAATAGACAGCTAACCAGTCCACCATACATTCACATTCTCCAAATTTGGGGATCCATTGCCATTCAAATACTCTAGGAACCATCTAAAGCAGATTTCTGACACGCTTGCCCAAGTTCAGGAATCCTTCCTTTGATGATGCTGCCTCCATTCATGGAAAAAATGAAGGCAATGTGGATGGAACTTCTCACATTATCTCTTGACTTGAAAATTTCTCTGCACCCTCACACATTCACCCTTCCTTCTCTTCTGTTTCAAAATTGAAGTACTTCCAAATGTCAGCAGATTTATTTCTCCATTACCCAAAATGAAAAACAACCTAAATGCCCATGTGTAGGTAAATGGAGAAATAAATTGTGGCATATCCACACAATGAAATAGTACTCAGCAATGAAAAGGAAGGAGCTACAACCACATGCAACAATATGGGTGAATCTAAAAATAATGATACTGAGTAAAAGAAGCCAGACAAAGAGAGCACATAATGTTTGAGGTTACTGATATAAAATTCTAGAAACTGCAAATTAAGCTATAGGAAAAGAAGCAGACCCACTGGTTTCCTGGGGATGAGGCAAGAAGGAGGAGGGGAGGATCATAAAAGAGCAAGAAAAGACTTTGAGATAATGGACAGATTCATTATCTCGATAGCAATAATGGTTGTGCATGCAGGTACATTTGTAAAAATGTATCAAAGTGTATACTTTAAATATATACAGTTTATTGTATGTCAACAAAGCTGTTAAAAAGTGGTTTCTTTTTTCCTAGACTACCTACTGTATCTGAATACTCTTGATCCTATTCCTTGTTATCTCCTATAAAACACTTCATCACTTTCTTTCCTGCACCATTATTCCCTATCTCTTGCTTCCTGTCTTTTTCACCCCATGTAGGGACCTTGTTGGCATAAATTAGCTGAATCTAAATCAACTATCCTACCAACTGCTTTCTCTGACCTCTTTGCTTCTCAGATGCAATCTCTCTCCTCATCACTCCAAATATTTATAATGGGCAATGCCCACCCACTTCAACATATCCCATTTATTCCTCAACTCTTGTCCCTTCTGCATCTCTCTCCACTACTCTAGCAAAACTACTGTCTTCTAGGTCTTTAAAGACATCCAAACTGTCACTTCAATAATGTCTTCTCAGTTTATACCCTCCAGGCTCTATAGCCCAACATTCAACTGGTTGAATGCCTAATCTGAACATCCCATTGATGTCTTATTCAACAGCTCCTCTTCCTTCAAACCCCACCCTGTGAGCTCTCCAATGTTCTGTCCTTGTCTTTCTCTTCACTCCCTACTCTTGACGAACACCAACTCAAGGTTCTTTGCACAAAAGGTTCACCATGCTACCTTTAGCTCTGACCAGGTTCTGTGTACTTAGTTTCTTTAATGATTTGTTCTGAAGGCATCTTATCACGAACTCTGATGAAATGGTCTTCATTCCATGTATTTGGATATGAAGCTCCTCGGTGACCCCAGGGCTGGGACATGCAGTACAAGCCTCAGCCACTGAATGAAGATAACACCATACAAGCCAGGAATGGAGATTGATTCCCACGAGAGGGCTTATATGGGACGAATCCAAGAGCTTTTCACAGGTGGTGACTGGAGCTTGAACTTGCAGGACAGAGCCAGAGAGTGGAGGTGAGGACGAGGAAGCCAACTCAGGATGGTTTCCCATTAGAAGCTGATAGACGTGTTCCAAAAACCAGGCTGTGTCCTTCCTCCACCTGGACTTTTTATCGTATGGGCCAACACACTTCCTACTGAGTTTTCTCTTTCCCGTAACCAGAAGACTCTGAAAGGTATAACCCTCTGCCTATGATTTTGAAAATGTTTTCTCCTACTGTCATCACGATAGATAAAAGCTGTGAAAACCTATATGCTAGAATTGGGCACATTATCATAATTAACAGAAAACATATCCTATATTCTCCTAAGGCTCTCCAAGGAAAGAGAGCTTGTCTGCACATCAGATTATCTTGCTGCAGTGCCTGGGGCACTGTGGACACCCAACACGCGATTTAAATTCAATTGTGTTGATCTCTAAAGTGTTCTTTTTGCAGGGCAAAGATGTGGAGCATCTCAACTCCCCAACTAGATTAAATTTCCTTTAAGCTAGGCATCACTAACCCTTTCTTTTTATGTCTCATTTCATAACTCTTCTGGCTTAAACTCTTCTTAATGGTTTCCCATTGCTTATAACGTGGAATTTCAACCCCTTATTGGACCCACCAGGCCTGTAGGATGTCAAATCCCTGCTAATTCCTCCCATTTCATCTTTTGCCACATCACCTTCAAATCCCCTTCACCATGCCCAAAACATACTGGCCTCTTCTTAGGACTTCGAGAGAGCTCAGATCTTTGCAACTTTAGGACCTTTGACTGTGGTATTCCCTCTGCCTGGGATGCTTTGATCACCTTAAGCATCATCTCCTTAAAGAAATGCTCCCAGACTACACGTTTGCAGGTAGCACCTCTGTTCTTTTTTAATTTTCCTACGGTACCCATATTTTCCTTAAGACATCTATCACACAGGCTATTTGCCACATGCTCAGTTTCTGCCCCTCATACTAAGTTACAAGAGGTAAAGATCATTTTGTTTGGTTCAACCATGCCAGCTAGTGTGAGTCCTGGCCCTAGTAGAAGCTTAATAAATATTTGTGAATAAATAAATGAATACATAAAATTTCCACAGCAGTTAGCTTAATAAATAAGGTCTGATTGGATCTGTTTTTCAAAATCTGAAAATAACCTATCCAGGCATTACTACTATTGATTATCACAAAATAGCCAACAAACAGTAAACAACATCCCCATCACTACTACCTGGTAGTCAACGCAAAAGCAACAAACACCTGCTGAACCAGCAAACTCATTTTAACAGGCCCATGCCTAAGGCACAGCAACTAAATACAAAAAAGTCGGCAGCAGGAGTGTTCAGAAGAACCAGAATGTGGAGACAACCCAAATATCCATCAATGGACTAATGAATAAATAAACATGGTCTATCCATACAGTGGGATACTCCACACGAATGAACCTAGACAACATCGTGTTAAGAGAAAGAAGCCAGACACAAAAAGCTATCTCTAAGGCAGATTGGTGGTTGCCAGGGGCTGGGGAGAGGAAGAATGGGGAGTGTCTGCTTAATGGGTATGGGGTTTCCTTTTGGGGTGGTAGGAACATTCTCAAACTAGATAATGGTGGTGGTTTTGCACTACACTGTGAATATACTGAATACTATGGAAATGTGTACAGGATTAAAATGGTTAAGTTTCCTGTTACATGTATTTTACCACAATAAATTAAAAAGGGAGGAAGACAACTAAAAATTTCAGAATGTATACTATGTTTTAAAAAAAATCTTCAAAACTAGGCTGGGCTTGGTGACTCACGCCTGTAATCCCAGCACTTTGGGAGGCCAAGACGGGCGGATCGCGAGGTCAGGAGATTGAGATCATCCTGGGTAACACAGTGAAACCCCGTCTCTACTAAAAATACAAAAAATTAGCCGGGTGTGGTGGTGGGTGCCTGTAGCCCCAGCTACTCAGGAGACTGAGCAGGAGAATGGCGTGAACCCGGGAGGCGGAGCATGCAGTGAGCCGAGATCACGCCACTGCACTCCAGCCTGGGCAACAGAGTGAGGTTCCATCTCAAAACAAACAAACAAACAAAAATCTTCAAAACTAGCCTCCAAATGAATGAGGTGGCAAGTACCGAAGGTAGTCAGTGGTTTCTTTTATCACTGGAAATGTATCATGCTTCAAACCCATTAACTTCTTCACAAATACTGGCTTTCCTGAGGTCTTGGAGTAGGAGGAAGAGGCAGAATTGCCTTACACTTAAAAAATGTTCCAGACGAGAGGGTTGGAGTGCACAAGCTTCTAAAGAATTCTGCAGAAAAAGGTTCCCAAATGCATGTTCCATATAGGTTTTGTGGTATGCATGATTACTTTAGGTGACACATAAATGAACATTATTTAATTTTACTACAATTATTTTCGTTTAGATTTATATTTGATTAATGGTCAAAACACCAGTTTTCATTTACAGTGATGATAAAATGTTTCTGTTGTTTACATGCCTGTTTCTAATCCATTTACTCATTTGTATGCAATAAAATTTACTCTTTATGGTGTATAAAGTCATGTAACCACCACCATTAAGATACAGGACAGTTCCCTTCTTCCTCAAAATTCTCTCACCCTGCCCCTTTCTAGCCCCTGCCCTTTGGTCCAGCAATAAAAATGAAGAAACCAGGGACACACACCGCAACCTGGATGAATCTCAAATGCATTAGGCTAAGGTAAAGAAGCCAGGGTCAGAGCTTTGAGGTACGAATGAGGAGTAGCTGCAAAGGGGCACAAGATTTGTATTTAGGCAGATGGAAATGTTCCGAAATTAGATGCCGGCAATCATCGCGCAACTCTGTAAATATGCTAAAAATCAGTGAACTGTACACCTAAAAATATACTAATTTTATGGTACGTAAATTATAATTCCACAAAGACTTAATTTTTGTTTATTTAGAGACAGAGTTTCACTCTGTGACCTAGACTGGAGTTCAGTGGAGCAATCTTAGCTCACTGCAGCCTCAAACTCCTGGGCTCAAGCCATCCTCCCCCTTCAGTCTCCCAAGTAGCTGACTTGGGTGCATGACTACAGGCATGCACCATTACACTCAGCCAAATTTTAAATTTCTTGTAGAGATGAGGTCTCACTTTGTTGCCCAGGCTATTCTCGAACTCTTGTCTTCAAACGATTCTCCCACCTCGGCCTCCCAAAGTGCTGGGATTACAGGCTGAGCCACCATACCCAGCCCCCATAAAGACTTAAAAAAAATTATCTTACATCAAAATTTTTTTTTCAAAAAAATGAGATTTCATTGGGATGGCATTCTAGAAAGGCAAAACTATAGGAATAGAAAATTGATAAATGTGCCCCTTTACAAATAAATGAAATTAATGAAAAAATACGTTGATTTAAATGAACGCTAAGAATGAATGCATGGAAATGAGGTAAACTTCAGGAAGCTGGTGTGATGAGGGTGGGCTTAGGGACTGATCTGTTTGCCAGAGTCCCTGGGTAGATGGGGGTGCACCCCTGCTGCCATTACCAGGGCTGGGGGCGCCTCCCCATAACCTCCCACCCGTAGCAAACACATCCACTTACTGTGGCGGTGCCGGAGACGGTCTGGGCGCTCGTGTCCGCCGGGCTCTGCTCGGAGTGCGTCTGGGCGGGAGGGTACAGGTTTAACGTGTGCTCGGGAACCGTGGTCTGGCCTGTGTACTCTGGCGCGGGGTGGGGATGAGGGGCCGTGTATTCCGCGGGGATACCGTTCTGCGGGGGAGCAAACTGGGCCGAAGCGTAAGGCTGAGCCATTGTGTCAGGGGCAGCGGCTGCTTCCTGATTACCCTGAAAAATCAAAAGGGTGGAGAGAGAGGGAGAGAACATCATGAGGAGCCACCATGCAGAAACCTTCCTCCCAGATCCCAGGACGATCGTGCACTGCGTACTTTCTAGGGGTCACCACGGTGCCACCAGCCTGAGATGGACCAATCTCAGGTCATCTTCACCAGACCCTATAAGGAAACAGTAACCATCACTTCTCCCCATTTTACAGACGCAGAAACCCAGGCTTGGAAAGATAAAGTCGCTTTTTCCAAGCCACCCAGCCTAATATTCAAAGACATGAGGGTCTGTGGCTTACTAGATTGATTTTTTTTTTTTTTTTTTTTTTCTGGCAGATCCTTTTTATTTCATTCCCATTTTGGAAGCTGTGAGCATTTAGTTGTCCGCAGTGACAGCAGAACCTTGATTTGATACTGAAAGTGCCAAGAGAGATTAAATTGAACGTGTGTGTTCTTGAGAGGAGAGACAATTTATGTAAGCATTTGAATTTAATCAAAGTTTTATGTGACTTGGCTCACATAATGGGAAAAGGGAGTATCCTTTTAATGGTCCCAGTGTCTGTGTGGTTGTGTGTTATGTTGTTTGTGTGTGTGTGTGTATGTGTGTGTGATGTCCCCGGTGCCAAAATGAAGCAGCTGATAAAAATTCAGGGCCTAATTTGGACAAAGATTGTCCTCTCTGACATCCCCATTTTAAGCATTTCTGAAAAATATTGGATTTAACTCTTAGTCTCATTAGTCAATGCCTCTCCCTCCCTGCCTTATTTTTTTATGAGCACAGAGTATTATATAACAATTCATTCTTCAGATCTAGGCAAAACATGCAGTGTGACAATTACAGCCAACTCAGAAGAATTTTAAAAACACACACAACAAAAACCTGAATTCAAATGCTTCCATTTCAGGAAACATCTCTCTCTCTCTCTACCTCCTCCTCCACAGTTCTACCACAACACACACACACACACACACATGCACACACACACACGGCATAAGAAATTGTAACCCAAAGGTCTAAATTTTCTATGGTCTCAGGAGATGGGATCACACAGTCAGAAAGACAGAGAGAGGAAAAAACTTAGCAATTAAGCACACCAAATAGCTGCCTCTCCCATTGTCTGTGGTCAATTAGATGTGACTTTAGCCCTCATATAATGATACTAGGGCAAAAATATCAGAATTTCTCCTTATCTCTTCAGTACTCGCCACCAACATCCGAAATCCTCTTTCTCTAAAGCAATTTGAGTACAGCAAAAACATGATGACAGAAAGAAGAGAGGAAAAAAAAAAGTTTGTTCTCAGAGCAGCACACAGAGCTGGTGCATTTGTTTAGAAGGGACCTTAATTAGAATGTTAAAGATGACACTTGGAAGAGAACTAAGCTTAGGATAAGTTTAAACATTTTACAAGTAAATCATTTCCATCAGACTCTTCCCTCCTCCAGATAAATTTCTCCAAATGTCTGTGCCACTGGAAACAAAAGGGCACGAGCATTTCTTTCTCTTTCTAACATTTTCCCATAGCACTGGGGCCATGGAGGGTGTGCCTATGCTGAGGCTGAGTTGCTATCCATGAACAGTTAACCCTGTCCATCCTTGGGAAGCCACAGAAGACATGCAGTGATATTGCTGGTCTGTCTCCACTCCTGTTTCTTCAACAACACCCCAGTTTCCTTTTGGGGGACAGTCCCACTCTCAGCCTGTATGGTGCAGATACAGTTGAACCCAGCTCCTAGTCACTGCGAGATGAGCCATAGGACACCAGCCTGGCCAATCAGATGGTCCCACTGAGATAGTCCCATGGATTTGGGTTCACGCACATCTATCTAGTGAGTCCATTAGTGCGTTAAGCCCTAGTCACACCACTGAGTCCCAGTCACCCTGGGATTTTGCTGTAGTTTTGGGGAAGAAGTTCTCTTTCCACTATGATTGGCAGCTGTAAAAACATCATAAGCCTGGAGCTGCCAAGAACTGACACGTAGGCTGGGCATGTTGCCTCACGCCTGTAATTCCAGCACTTTGGGAGGCCAAGGTGGGTGGATCACTTGAGGTCAGGAGTTCGAGACCAGACTGGGCAACATGGTGAAACCCTGCCACTACTAAAAATACGAAAATTAGCCAGGCAGGGTGGCACATGTCTATAATCTAAGCAACTCTGGAGACTGAGGCAGGAGAACCACTTGAATGTGGGAGGTGGAAGTTGCAGTGAGCTGCGAGTGCACCACTGCACTCTAGCCCGGGCCACAGAGCAAGATTCCATCTCAACAACAACAACAACAAAAAAGAACTGCCACTTGAAGGGGTCCTCCCTACAGGTGAGGCCAACCTAGAGGAAAATGAAGAGAAGAAACTGAGGAATAGAGAGGTTTCTACTGAGTCCCAGTGACATCATTTGAAGTGTTGAATCCAGCTTTACCCGCAGTTAGCACCATCCCTGTTTGTTTTAGTTACACAAGTCAGTAAATGTCCTATATTTTAACAGCTTTACTAAGATATCATTAACATAAAAATTATACATGTAAGGTGTATAACTTGATGTTTTGACATATGTATACATTGTGAAGTGACCACATTCCAGGTAATTAGCATATCCATCACTTCTACATGATTTCCATTTGTGTGTGTGTGTGTGTGTGTGTGTGTGTGTGTGTGTGTGGTGAGATTTAATTTAAGATCTATCCTCTTAGCACATTTCCAGTATATAATACAGTATTTTTAACTCTTGTTTCCATGCTGTACTTAAATCTCCAGAATGTATCTGTCTTGCAAAACTGACACTTTGTACCCTTTGTCTTATTTTTTAAGCTACTTTTTCTGTTACTTACAACCAAAAGGGTCTTGACTAATTAAAAAAAAAACTTCTGCTGTTTTATAACTAAACTAGCATCTTTTCTTTTTCTGGGCTGTTCAAGGAACATATCCTTCTGTACAGAAATTTCATAGCGATGCCACTTCTCTATGGGTGATGAAAACCCCAGAAATGTTGGGATCTTGGGAACCATCTGATGAGAAATTCATTGTGCCAGAGGCAGCTTCTGCTCAAAGGTCTGTTTCTGCCTCCCCAACCTTCTACCTGGCCCATCTCTGAACTGAAAAGTAGACTTGTGTAAACTCTTACAGGGAAGCAGAGAATAATCACACAAGCAGTGGTACAGACAATGATCATATGAAGACAAAGGCTTTCCTCCTCCACCTCCAGCAGAAGATACTTTCACCAGTAACATATATAACCCTGGGGCTTTTCATCAGTGCAGAGCAAGCTCAGGAAAAGTGGCCCATTCCTACTAGTTCTTGCAAAAGAGCTAAGGCTCCTTGTAGATTTCGAGCTATCTCTGTATTGAACAGAGAAGGGTCATGCCCTCCAGAAGCTTATGGTCAGTTAAGGGAGAAGAGCTCCATCCTCTCAACCCCATCAAGTCTTCACATTCACTGCCTCTCAGCTTGGAAAGCCTCACCCACCCCCTTGCCCAGCTAGTCCTTACTCTTCCTTCAGTCCGCATCAAGAGTCCCTCCTCCAGCAGGCTTTCCTTGATGCTGAAACCCGGTCAGTTGCCCATCCCCTCTGCTCCACTGCAGCGGGTAGCCACAGCTCACATAGAACCAAGCACTGCCACGGCCTGATTCTTTGTCTGTGAGCTCCCTGAAAACAGGACACAGTGCCACATTCCCGGTCCCATCTCCATTGTCCAACAGCATACTAGCTGCAAAGTGGACATTTATAAATGTTTGCCAAGTGACTATGTGCTTGAAAAATGAGCTCTGGGCTCTGTAAAGCCTAGTCTGGCAGCAGGAGATAGGGTAGGGGGATGAAGAGAGGACCTAGCAAATGACTCATGAGGCAAACCTGGCCCAAATTTTGTTTTTGTAAATAAAGTTTTATTGGAACACAACCACGCTCATTTGTTTACTATCTGTAGCTGCTTTTGTACTACAAAGGCAGAGTTGGATAGTTGTGACAGAGACTGCCCAGCCCACCAAGACTGAATGATCTATCATCTGGTCCTTTGTGGAAAATGTTTTCTAATAGCTATGGCAGAATGTCATTAGATATGGGATCACCAGTTAAGAAGCCATTATTGCATAAATAGTTTGAGCAGGAAATAAAGCAGGCAGTGAAGTAGAAAGAGAGAAAAAGGGGCTGTATTCTCTCCAAACCAAAGAGGGGTGATAGCTAGACTTGGAGACTGGCAATATTGAAAATGGTGCAAAAACAGTGAGTCAGAATCTTTTTGGGAATTTATTTTCCATCAGCAGATCTTTGACCTGTAAACTCACACGCACACAGGC
The DNA here is from genome assembly GCF_028885625.2 of Pongo pygmaeus. Classification (NCBI taxonomy): domain Eukaryota; kingdom Metazoa; phylum Chordata; class Mammalia; order Primates; family Hominidae; genus Pongo; species Pongo pygmaeus. The sequence continues at coordinate 9,249,469 of NC_072391.2, read as the reverse complement.
TTTAAATCTGCATAAGTGGGCTTATGAGCAGAAGGTTCATGATGGCCTCAGACTTCCATGAAAAGCAGCCCCTTCTCCTCACTGGTCCTCAGAAGAAAACCTAATAGGTGGCAGGCACTGTACTGGGCGCCTCATACCGGTAGTTCTTACAGAGGTGTGACTGCTTCCCACAGGGCATTAGGCAATGACTGGACACAGTTTTGATTGTCACAAATGAGGGAGGTTGTGCTACTGCCATCTAGTGGGTGGAGGCCAGGGATGCTGCTAAACATCTAACAGTGTACAGGACTGCCCTGAACCACAAAAGACTGTCCCACCCCAAATGTTAATAGTGCCAAGGTCCAGAATCCCTACTTTGCATGCAATGCATCTCTAATCTCAATTTACCTTGTCATCAAAGATGCTCCAGACCAAAGCTGGGAAATAATTATTCGAGGTCATAGTCACAGGTAGTTGTTAGGGAAGCCAAGAGTTAAACCAAGGCATTTCTCATCTAGCAAGAGAATCACCTGGTGGAGAGTTCACTTCATTCATTCATTCATTCATTCATTCATTCATGCATTATTTTTATTTTTATTTTTTTGAGACAGAGTTTTGCTCCTGTTACCCAGGCTGAAGTGCAATGGTAGGATCTCAGCTCACTGCAACCTCCGCCTCCCAGGTTCAAGTGATTCTCCTGCCTCAGCCTCCCGAGTAGCTGGAATTACAGGCACCCACCACGATGACCGGCTAATTTTTTGTATTTTTAGTAGAGATGGGGTTTTACTATGTTGGCCAGGCTGGTCCCAAACTCCTGGCCTCAAGTGATCCATCCATCTTGTCCTCCCAAAGTGCTGGGATTACAGACATGAGCCACCGCGCCTGCCCACTTCCCATTTTTAAATAAGCAATTCCCTCTCTATCACATACACCATGGACCTGTGTTTAGCTGTTGGTGTGTTACTCCCTGTGAGGAAGCCAGGGACTAGGGTATTGGATTCAAAGATGCCACCAATTCCAATGGCCAGGTTGGGTGGGTAACCATTCGAAAGGAGTGGGGCAGCAGCCTGGGAAACTTCTGCACTACCTCAAGCCTGAGGCCTGACTTCGAAATGCTTTGAGGCTATCCGAGGAAAGGCAAGGGCCACCTGGGGGCACCACTGGTGCCAATGCATATCACCCACCTCTACCATGAGTTGTGCAATTCTGGCAAACACAGAGCACCATGCTCTAGGGACTGAGTCCATGGTAGCCAAGGAGCCTGCAGTCAGCATCCAGGAACACGGGGCTCCAGATTTCATCCTGTACCTGGAGTTTTCAAACAGATGTTGGTGGGACCCCCTACAGTTACTTATTAACACTGACAGCCGTTCCAGAGAGACCCTAATTAATATTCCCAACATTTGCACTTTAGGCTAATTACAGCTAGTATTTAATTAAGACCATTGTACTTCCTATGGAATTATTTTTCACCTTCAAATGGCTCCAGAGATGTCTTTGTCTCCTCCCTAGTGACATTCCTGGATTCTTAGCTTGACTGAAATGCATTTTCTGGAAAAATACATTGACATTAAGGGCACCTTTTCCACTCCAGGTCACAGCAAATCCTAGGCACGCAAACAGGCTCCTGGGTTGGAAGCTGAAGCCAACTTCATGTAGGGGACAGTGACACACAAAATTATTTGGAGCATTCTGGCTAGACATTCCCTCATTTGCAGAAGCTGCCTTCTTTCTTCTACTCCAATGCCAAACCCCCACCTTTCCCTAAATAAGTGGAATGATCAGAGAGCTTCTGATATCTGCAGAGTCAGGGTGCTTGTGGGTGTTCCTAGTTGATGAGCAGGAGGATCTGCCTCACAAGTGTTCCCCACATCATCAAGCAAATGCTTCAGGAGCTTTTGCAAACTTAACATTTAATTTCAGTGCCTGGACTTTCTTGAGTTGTTGCTCAGTACACAAAAGGAGGATGAAAGGAGGCCAAGATCTCATGCTTTAAGATCCACTATTGCTGCTGCACAACTGACTAGAAGCTTGAAATAAACAACATTTATTAGGATAAACGTAGAAGAAACTTCCTTGTCCTCAGTCACCAAACCTCTCAGTCAACAAGAGCAACTCAACGACAGCAGGATGATGGAAACCTGTCATTACTTAAGACACCCCAACGTGTAGCTTTCACTCCAGTTACCAAGAGCAAAAGGATTATTAAAATCCAACCAAGTCTGATTCCTAAAAGCAAAAAAAAAAAAAGTCATTTCAATTTAAATATTTTACTGAAGCATGAAATAGCCCAGCTATCATTGCTATTTTAAGACAAACACTGTAATCTGACTATTAGCATAGCGTGTCGACTCTCGTATGCACACAATCAGAGGGCCACTCTTCTGATGCTCACAGAATTTCTTTGGTCACTAAAATATCCTGAACCCTGAATTTTCTCTCTGATGTGGACTCAGGAGACAGAGTCAGAGAGAAAATAAGATGAGAGAGTTTGTTGTTGTTGTTGTTGTTGTTGTTTCCCCAAGACATTGCCTTTCTCCCATTTCTTGCCCTGAGTGGTTTAATAAAATAGCTTTGAGAAACTAACAAGAGAACCAAGAGTGGTAGCCAGTCAGGCTTTGCAAAACCTTTTGGCTCAAAATCGAATGTAAACCGTATTTCAACTGAAAAATAATCTTTAAGTGGCCGAACATGAAATGGGTCTATTCTTTTCCATGTAACTACCTGACTTTCACTGAGAAGGCAAAGTACCTGCTTTCATAGCCATCCAGGTGGACTTTGAAATAGGCAAGTATTTTTGTGTGTGGGTGTGTGTGCACACTCACACGCCTGTGTTTCCCCACCTTTGTAGTCAGACTTCTTGAGCACACCCTCCCTTTCTGCATCTGGAATTTATTTGTCCCCAGTTTATTTCCTGCTGTGGAGAACCTCCTCTGGCCTAAACTCAATGCTTATAATGAAGAAATGCACAGGAATTGTCAAAACCTAATAAGCCAGATGATCGCAGATGCCCACACAGCCCAGGAAAGCACTGGCTCCTGCAATGGGAACCCCCACCAGCATGGACTCACTGGAGGAAAACTATCCATTCTTGACGGTTGCTTGCAGTTTTCAGTCTTGCTGACAGTTCGTTTTACTTTAGTTTAGGAGCATGGTCTACGCCACTTCTCTGGCAAGAAATCGCGCATATTCAGAGAAACCCTCTTGTGCAGAACTGAACTGAGCTAAACTGCATCATGCCCTAGGGGCATTGAAACAAAGAAGAAAAATGCACAAGGACACCATTAACCTGCTGGTTCTAAGATCAGCTCAGTTCCACACATCAAGCAGAAAGCGCGCACACACACAAAAACACACACACACATACACATACACACACACACACACACACACTCTCTTCACCGAAACTCCTCTCCTTTCCCCGGGCATGATTCAAGGAACAAGCTACGTATCACCGACAGCACGGACTTAACGCAAGAAAAGCTTTCGGCTTCATTCAAATCACAATTTTGAGTGAAAGATTAAATGGAAAAAAAAAATACCTGCTGCACCATCCTGCTTCCTTTCTCCTCCATAAACTTAGCAGCTGTTCTTGTCCCACACCACGAAGCATCTGCCCCAATCACGCCTCAATTACGAGCGAGGGTGTGCGCACTGTGCAATGTGTGGATGATTGGGGTGTTGAGGAAGGTGGGGGGCTGAGGCCGCCTGGCTGACCTCCCCCTCAACATCTGACTGCTCCCAAAACCAACCCAGATGGGACTTTTTCTGCCAGCAAGGCCTGGCCCATCAATCACAGCTTGCTCCTCCTCTGGCTCCTACTCTCAGTTTCACAGCGCACCACTGAGCAGATGATTATATAGAGGAGGAAGGGAAAAAAAGAAAAAAAAAAAAAAAAAAAGAACCCAGTGCTCGACCACATTAATAGCTGTTTAAAAAACATTAGAAATCTGATTCTATGCATCGCCTGGAGCTGGAATTTTTCATTACTAAACTAAATATATGGTATGCAAAGTTATAAAATCCAGCAGGGAACTTGCTACTATCTTATTTTATTTTTTCTTAAGAGGGGAGGGCAAACATTCAGGGATAAAAGGGAAGAGATAGAGGAAGGATGAAAAAAGTTTAAAGAGACAGAGAGATAACAATAGGTAAATTTTGAAAAATACTGTGAGTACATCAGAGAGCATGAATTTGTAATAAAGCTATGTGGTTAACTGCAAATTGATCTTAAAAATATCGTAACTGATGATGACTTGGAAGATTTTGAAATCCAGCTCTTTTGCAGACTGGTTGTGTAATCTTAGACAAGTTATTGTGATAATCCAGGCACGAGTTTTTGCTTCTGTTTAATGGGACCAATGATGAGTAGCTTCACCATATTATTGTAAGGATTTAATTAAAAATCACATCACCAAAAACTACACACAGACACACAGACACACACACACACACGCACACGCACACACACACACACACACAGGGCTTGGCTCATAGTATGCATTATGTAAATGAATTCATTCATTCACATTTAATGTAACGGTAACCAAAATCTAAAACCATCTTTGTCCCTATAGACCTTACAGTCAAGTGCAGCAGCAGACTTCAAGAAACAAAAAATAAATACTAAGATGACCACAATATTCCAGTGGTGATAAATGCTATGAAGAAAAAGTATAGGGGTCTTGCTTTCTCCTTTTCTTGGACTTTTGTCTTTTCATGGCTTATCGTTTTCTTCTGTCTCCCAGTGAGCAAAAACAAGAACTCATACAAAAAATTCCCCAGTGAAACCCCACATCAATGCCAAATGCAGCCTCTTTATTTAAAGCTGCAAGTACTTTGTTCTTCCTTTATTATGAAAACTACAACAACCAGAGTGAAATGTCAAAACAATTTCAGTTATTATTTGCTCATGTCTTTCTTGCTTGTTAAGGGAGAGGTTTTGAGAGTCTTATCCACCCTTCCTACAGATAGCTGCTTATCATCAAGACTTCTTGCTATGGAAAGAGAGATCTTCCCCTACTGGAGGGAATGGATGGGGTTTCTGAAGTGATTAAAGTTGTAATTAAATTGTATAACAGAGGAGGAGGTGAGGGTGGAAGGGACCGCCTGGAAGAATTCAACCTTTCTGCTTGTCTGTTTTGCAGGTTCTAGTTCAGGTGGCCCCTGGGCGAGGTTTTTCTTTTTACTTCCCAGATCTTCAAGGTTGGAAAGAAAATCTGGATACATAGTATTTGTGCCCGTCCTTACGTTTCCATTTCCACTCATACTTTGGGGATCTCTGCAATGCATCACACAGTGAGAGTTAAAACAAGCAGCCCTTTCAGGTTCTTTAAAAGGATGTGTCAGCTCCCCTCTCTAACCACATAACCACAGAGGACAAGAGGCCCTGTCTCACAAGACTCCAGCTCAGTATGTGAGGACAGCAGCCATTCGCACAAACCATAAGCTCTTGTCCTCAACTGAGAAGCCAACTTCTGTCCTTCAACCTGGGAAAGAGAGACAAGACCAAGACGGACAATGCCCTGGTGAAAGCATTAATGTCCTAGGGAATAATGGAGAAAATACTCAAAAGCAAACAACAACAAAACAACTGGCCGGGCGCGGTGGCTCATGCCTGTAATCCCAGCACTTAGGAAGGCTGAGGTGGGCGGATCACTTGAGGTCAGGACTTTGAGACCAACCTGCTAAAACCCCATCTCTACTAAAAATACAAAATTATCCAGGCATTGTGGCAGGTGCCTGTAATCCCAGCTACTTTGGAGGCTGAGGCACCAGAATCGCTTGAACCCGGGAGGCGGAGATTGCAGTGATCCAAGATTGCATCACTACACTCCAGCCTGGGTGACAGGGTAAGACTCCATCTCAAAAAGAAAAGAAAAAAAACTTAAATAGAGAAAGAGTTAAAGAGTTTCAGGTGGAAACAATCAGATGCAACAGAAGATGGGTCCTTAGTCAGTGGAGCATGAGCTCCGTATGCATTCTTTTAAAAATAACAGATTCCGGCCGGGCGCGGTGGCTCATGCCTGTAATCCCAGCACTTTGAAAGGCCGAGGCGGGCGGATCATGAGGTCAGGAGATTGAGACCGTCCTGGCTAACACGGTGAAACCCCGTCTCTACTAAAAATACAAAAAATTAGCCAGGCGTGGTGGCGGGCGCCTGTAGTCCCAGCTACTAGGGAGGCTGAGGCAGAAGAATGGCATGAACCTGGGAGGCGGAGCTTGCAGTGAGCCAAGATCGCGCCACTGCACTCCAGCCTGGGTGACACAGCGAGACTCCGTCTCAGAAAAAAAAAAAAAAAGAAAGAAAGAAAGAAAGAAAAAAAAATCACGTTCCAAGGCTTCACACCAGACCTACTGCCTCAGAATCTCTGAGGGTGGGATCCAGGGACGGGCACTGTGAAAAGTTGCCCCAGATAGTTCTGATACACAATCTTGGAGAAAAATGTTCTGTGTTTTTTATTCTGTCAGTCTGATCTCTTAGGCTGTAAGACCCATGTAGGGGATCATCATACCAACATTCTTTAAATGAAATAATCTACATACATGAGAGAAGAATAAAATAGTTAAGAGTTTGTATTGTTTCATGAAAACTTTTATGTGGAGGAATGGGTTCAGAGTGTAAAATCTTTTATGAATTGTGGTAAAAATAAATAAATGGAAAAACACTATGATAGGCCAGGTAATTTCTAGTGTTACTATCTAACCTTTTAACGCTGTGGCTATGAAATCAAAGTCAAATATTGAGGCATCAAGAGCATAATGGTGAAACTATTGGCAAGTCATTCAACCTTCATGTGACCCAGTTTCCTTATTCATAAAATATAAATAGTAATATATATTATTCTTCACAGTGAGACTCTTACGATGCTTTAGAGGGAAAAATCTACTGGAATGTATTGTATAATCTAGAAAGTCCTGTATGCACATATGTCCCATTGTGGGGATAAAACTGGTCCTCCTTCCAGTCCAGTGAAGTTCTTCCTCTGGAGAACCCAGGAAGAAGTGATGTGTGTTGGACTCTAACCTACTTTAGTGAATACTAAACTCATTATGGTACCTTTGGCAGATCACATACCTCATTATGGCGCCTTTGGCAGATAAGAAAACTGAGGTGCTGAACAAATGGAAAAGACTTTTTCCATGGATCTAGTACATTAGTAAGGGAAAGAACCAGAATTTTAACATAATCTTATTATGAATCTTATTGAAGAATTCTTGTTACTGAATCCATAATAAGATAAAGATGAAGATGGTGGTGGTGGCGATGATGATGATGATGGTGATGGTAATAATGGTGATGGTGATGATGATGTCTGGTAATGAGGAAAAGAAATCTTTTCTTGCACACCAATTATGAACTGATTATTGTTCTAAGCACGAAGCATACAAAATTCAACAAAGTAGCTTTGCCTACATTACCTCATTTAACAAGAATCCAATGTGCCATGTATTTTTATCTTCTTTTTCAAGCTAGGTGGGGTTACTTGCTCATGCTCACACAACTTGTTAGTGCTAGGTACCCAAATCTGTCAGAATCCTACATTGTATATTCTTAAATACTTGGAGATGAATTCAGATCTGACCTCATTTAGATAAACATATAAACTTTTGTTCTGGTAACTATGCCAGCTTACAGAATTTTTTTTTTTTTTTTGAGATAGAGTCTGGCTCTGTCACCCAGGCTGGAGTGCAGTGGTGCAATCTCCACTCACTGCAAGCTCCGCCTCCTGAGTTCAAGCAATTCTCCTGCCTCAGCCTCCCGAGTAGCTGGGACTACAGGCACCCGTCACCACACCCGGCTATTTTTTTGTATTTTTAGTAGAGACAGGGTTTCACCATGTTAGACAGGATGGTCTCGATCTCCTGACCTCGTGATCCACCCACCTCGGCCTCCCAAAGTGTTGGGATTACAGGCGTGAGCCACCGCACCTGGCCAGAAAATTATCTCTTGAACAAAGAACTCTAAAGTTGTGCTGAAGCCATAATTCATAAAATCCAACAAACAACAAAGATGACAGAATCCATGTTACAGATTCCAGCAAAACTACTTGTCTCATTTCAGTTCCTCGGCTCAGTAGGGAAGCACAGAGAGAGGACGGAAGCCATCTTGCCATGGCTGACAAACACCAGCCCCAGAAACACAAGCCAACCGAGTGGGCGGTCGACTTGCAGTGAGGAGGTGTCATGTTTGCAAAATGTTCCATCCTGATTTTCCATTTGGAGTTACAGAAGGCAACGGAGAGGTTGTTTTTCTCAACTCTCTAAAAGTCACTGACAATAAAATATTTATGGTACTCTGTAGAAGTCAGAGACCTGGACATGGCCACTTCTGGGGTGATAATTCCAAAAGGAAATATGTGCTTAACCCTTAAAAAATTAGCAACATCCAGAACAAGTGAAGTTCCCAACCAACAGCATCAGGCACTTAAGAAGATGGAGTTTCTCACTTTTCCAGCGTCTCAGAGGACCCTGTCTTGCCATTTAAAACCCCTGTCAAAGTATGACATTATATACACATTTTGGTGTCCATCTCCAACCGGACTGTGAACTCTATGAGTACAGGAACCTCGTCTGCTTTCCTTTTTTTTTTTTTTTTGTCTATCACTGTTGCCTCAAGCATCTCAAACAGTGTCTGAGGTGCACACACATACGAGCACACACACACATATACAAAAGCATTCAAAATGTTTTGTTGAATAAAAAATGAATCCCAAGCTAGTCCCTTCATTTTTACTGGTACTGAGACATGTTCTGACTCACTCAGCACCTCGGGGCACTGAGAGCAGGGTCAAAACCATTCACCATTGCCCTGCATTACTGAAAAAAGTTTCCCCATTGGAATATCCTAACATTGCAGTGAAGCATTTCTTGCTGGAAAGGCATGCTGCGTAAGGCTTCACCTGACTGTTTGTGAAATTGCTGCAAATGCCTTATTATTGCCTGTTATTAATACAAACTAACAGCCAGAGCAGCTGGTGTTCTTCAAGCACCTTCTAAGTATCAGACAATGTTAATGTTAGTCACTATATATATAATATATATATATATAAAATATATATAATATATATAAAATCTCACTTTATCTCCACAGGAGCTAGAGTAACAAAGTCATTTTTAGCACACCCACTTCACAGATAAGGAAACATAAAGTCTTGAAGTGAATAAGTGCAAATCTAGACCTCATACCTGAGTCTTTCAGCAACAATGAGTTCCTTTCTTTCATCTATAATTGACCTTTTTGTGGGCTAAGCGGTGATATTTGTGAGAGTTATGGTGGAACAATTCACCATAAAATATTTTTGAGACATTCTGACAAAGCCTTTTAGTATCCTAGGCAAAATTAGAAGTTGCCAAAAAGGCACAAGACTGTGTTCCTGCCACGCTAAGATCCAGAACCCAGGTAGGTTAATCACGTTAATGATGATAGTGTTACTTATAACATTCTTGATAATAACAATAATACAATTAGAAGGGCTTAAGCCACTTGCTTGCCACTGCCCTAAATGTTCTATAAATAGAACTTCCATCAATGCAACCCACAGCCCGATGATACGGGCACAAACTTTATCTTCATTTGATAAATAATAGGCTCTGAGAGGCTAAGAAAATTATCTCAGGTCATGATGGTTCCATGAAGAAATTTGTACCAACCCAATTCTGAACCCAGAGCCTAGCCTATGACTGCCATTACTGTTAACTTTTTATTTTCAAATAATCATAGAGATATAATTATACACAAAGTTTCAAAAAATGTAGAAGGTGGTCTTGGGTACCGTTCATCCATTTTCCCCTGTGATAACCTCTTGCATAACTATAATACACTGTCAAGACCAGAAAGCTCGGCTGCTCTAAGTACTTGGCTATCAATACCAACTGACCATCACCACCGCCATCCATTCCTGAGTGACAGCTGGGGCTGCCCATCACTGTCACAGATATATTTGTACAGACAGAAGGGCAGATGGACAAGTAGAAAATCAAACCATGCAAATAAACATTGGCAAAAGTGAATTTTTGTAAGGGAAAGAACACACAGATGCATTCTGAATTTTAATTCAATAGGGATTCTCCACCTCCTGGGTATGCGGGAAGCCTCAATCCTGAACAGACTTTCATAATCCATCTCCTTTCACCAGCCCCCTTTTCCTAAAGGGGAAAAAGTTCTTACTACTACCACCAGAGGAACATCAGTGTCAAATTCACATTCAAGATAAATTTAGATGACTTGTGCCATTGCTAATACTACTACATTTAACCAAATCCACAAGGGGAAAAGGATGGATTCTGTCCCCTTAAATACCGGACTTGCAGTTACCCTACAGATATAATTTGAGATAATATTGCTGTGTGACTTATTCTATCATAGCTGTCCAGAGTATTCTCTGCCTGCTTCTAAAGGAGGAAATTGATAGATTTAATGTGACACAACTTTCTTTGTAAGAGAGGAAGTCCTTATACATACAAAGAGAACCAAATCGCTTAGAGAGACAGCAACTCTGCCGTGAATGTTGCTGACTACGGCATCCCACTAAGAATGTCACCAAGGGTCTCTTGCTAGATTTGGAAAATTGGGAGCATTAAGTCACACTGACGAAAGGAAAATCACGTACCCTCCCCAGTGGGATTAGGTTACAGATAACAGAATGTTCTAGTGAAGAGAAAAGTAAACATTCTAGATACAAAGTAGCGCAAGGAGTGGATACCATCATCTTGGACATTGATAAATTTAGAATAACTTATTTTTTTATTTTTGAGACAGAGTCTCGCTCTGTCACCCAGGCTGAAGTGCAGTGGTGCGACCTCAGCTCACTGCAACCTCAGTGTCCCAGATTCAAGCGATTCTCCTGCCTCAGCCTCCCGAGTAGCTAGGATTACAGGGCACCTGCCACCACACTTGGCTAATTTTTGCATTTTTGGTAGACAGGGAGTTTCACCATGTTGGCCAGGCTGGTCTCAAACCCTGACCTCAGATGATCTGCCCATCTTGGCCTTTCAAAGTTCTGGGATTACAGGCATGAGCCAGTACTCCCAGACATTTCAGAATCATTTCTTCTTATAACACATTATAAAGTTTTCTACCCATTATAAAAGTTTATGCCTCACTACCACTAATCAACATATCTTCTATTTCTTCTTCAGCCCCTTTTCAAAGCTGGGTACCTAAACATAGTCTAAACAATCTAATGGCTTTGTGAAGGCATGATATGGTGAAAACTTAGCAACTACCTGCCACCCCACATTGTTTATAAAGAATGCACAAAGCCAAGCATCTGCCTGTATTTTTAATTATTCGATTTTCTTACATGAAAACCAGAGACCTCCCATAATGTTGTAAGCTCCTTAAGGGCAGGTGCTTGTCCATGTATCTTTAATGGTTCCCTCTTTTTCTTTTGCACATTGTAATCAGGTGTTTGACATGATAAATATCGGTTGGCTTGCATTCACCTCACTTGTAGAAAGATGTCTAATCTGGTTACTGCAACAGGCAAAGATGATAAAATATGACCTTGTCTTTCATTGTGTGTTGCATAAGTTTTAGCCTCTCATAGTTTGCCAACTGAAAGAAAAGGCTGTCATAAAATGAATGATAGTTGGACTTGGAAGAAATGAAATTAGGAGAGATTGCCAGAAAGCAAGGGCAATGAACTGTCCAAATAGGCAAGAACATGATACTCACGCAATTGTTTCAGGAGTTACGTATTGAGTATCTGTTGGATGTCAGGGACTGTGCTATGTTTGGGGGCTACAGTAGCGAATAAGATAGACATAGCCCAGATACCTCTATAGCTACAGGCTGGCAGGAGTCAGGCAATAGCCTAGAGATTTACAGTGCAATAGGGTACGTGCCCAGAGAAGATAAATGTAAGAAACGAAAGGATTTATCAGGTAAGGTTTTCCAGAAGAACTGATGTCTAACCTGAGGTTCTTGAAGAGCAGGAAGCAGCCAGGTGGTAGGATATAGACTGACAAAACAATATGTAGAAAGGCCAATTGTAATGCTAAATGTTAGGACAGAATATCTCACACTCAGAGTGGCAGAACCAAAGAAAACAAAGTAGAAGAAAGCAATGAGGACATTTTCAGAGTCATAGGACCTATAAAATATAGAGCTGGGCTGAAAACCTGGAGGCTACTGGATTGTAAGGCTCTCAAAAGCAGAGACCTAGGTCTGTCTTATAGGACACCATATCCCCAGCACTATCGGAATGGCAAGCACAGAGTGAATGATCAAATATGATTTGATTAAATCAAAGAGTAAATGCAACAATGATACATGACAAGATAAAGCTGTCTTATGCATTCTTTTGTCTTATGAAAGGAAAGAAAGAGGAAGGGTAAGAACAGAGAGAGAGCTGATAATTTAAGCTACATTTTGACATTACCTTCTCACTGGAAGTAACTCTAACGCTTGAAATAGAAGAAATAAGCAGAGGAAACAAGTAGTCACTTTAAGTAAATAGGACAAATGATCATTCTCTTCTCCATCACCATCATCACAGGATCTCAGCTGGCTTGTATTAGTCTCTTCTCACACTGCAGGTACAGACATATCTGAGGCTGGGTAATTTATAAAGGAAAGAGGTTGACTCACAGTTCAGCATGGCTGGAGAGGCCTCAGGAAACTTACAATCATGGCAGAAGGGGAAGCAAACATGTCCTTCTTCACATGGCAGCAGGAAGGAGGAGGGCCGAGCAAAGCAGGGGGAAAGCCTCATATAAACCCATCAGATCTTGTGAGAACTCACTCACTATTACAAGAACAGCATGGAGGTAACTGCCCCCATCATTCAATTACCTCCCACCGGGTCCCTCTCACGAGACATGGGGATTATGGGAACTACATTTCAAGATGAGATTTGGGTGGGGACACAGCCAAACCATATCATGGGATAGGTTGTAAAGGTTATTGGGAGCATTTAAACATAATCGTTTTAAGCCTTACATACAATATAGAAAGAAAGTCAGAATGCGTATCATTCACATCTATTTAGTGGAAGAAGCTGAGAGCCAGGTAACTCAGTGAAATGCCCAAATCATATCTAGTGATATGAACCCTAGATGTATTTCCAATGCATCAAACTGTTCCCTAAGATTGTCATCCATATGACCTGACAAGTCTAGCTACAACAATAGGCTTAGTTGCATGATGCATTTCTAGGTTTCCTCCATTTCTATCTCATAAAATTTTATGGGGGAATAAGAAAACTGATTATGGACATTATAAGAGTTGAAACACAAAGTGGCGAGACGTCTCATCAGAACAAAGGGGAAATACAACTTCACTGGACTTACAAATTCAGTACAACCCAACTAAGCAGAAGCGCACAGTATTGAAGTTCCTACTATTATGTAAGTATGTTCATAGAATTGAAACCAAACAGTTCCATCTTGGCAAGTGAAGAGCCAAGATCAGTAACTGGCCTTGTCCCAATATGAGGATCTCTAAGCCTATACATCAACCAATGTCTCCACTTGAGACTGGAGAACCTGTGCTTATTCACATGATTAAGCAGTGCATAAATATTATTCTTCTATAGCTAAGGATGTGTGATCTTTTAAGGACATCTGCCTGATTGAATGCTGAGCCCAGTGGGTTGCAGCTTAGAGTACAGCAGGGCCTGGCTGACTTGAGGAAGAAGAGGTTTTGCATGATGTCAAGGTGTACTCAAGGAAAATCAGGGGTTTTTGGAAATATGGAAGATGTTTTCATTATTGGTAAATCAGAGGGAAGAAGCACAGCAGTGAACAATTTTTTTTTTTTTTTTTTTTTTTACAGATACTCACAGTGTAGAAGTCTGGCCCAATAATTGTGTGCAACTTAGGGTATTGTAGTTAATTGTCTCAACAACTGCGAAGTAGATAATGCTAAGGAAACTGAGGCTGATCGACATTAAATATGTCTAATTCAAAACACCACCAAAAGAAAGCCTTAATATATGTTGAGTTGTGATTCTGGTGCTTTTGTTTTTGCATAGTCTAACTGCCCATTGGCTGCATTCATCCTCTTCACCTACTGTTTTTTCTCATTTGATTATTAACATGTCTATCTTCTTTAGACAGAATGGAATATTCTTGGAATCCAGTCAATGTAGCCAAAAATTATCTTTATACTCAATTTTTATTTTTTTCATGTATCTGACTTGAATTTATTGAACACATACTGTTATTGGTTGAATTGTCTTCTTTTCAAATTCTAATACCAAAGTCCTAGCTCCCAGTATCTCAGAATGTAACCTAATCTGGGAATGGGGTCACTGAAGATGTAATTAGTTAAGATGAGGTCATGCTTGAGTAGGGAGCAGCGTGGGCTTCTAAATCCATATGACTTTGTCTTATAAAATGGGAAAATGTGGACACAGATATGCACACCATCTAAAGATGAATGGGTGATGCTTCTACAACTCGAGGGATGCCAAAGATTGTCAGTAAACTTCTAGAAGATAGGAGAGCAGCAGGGGGCAGATTCTCCTCCCAGCACTCAGAAGGAACCTGCCCTATCCACACCTTTATCTCAGACTTCAGGCCTCCAGAAGTGTGAGCCAGTAAATTTCTATTTCAAGTCACCCAGTTTGTGGTTCTTTGTTTTAGTAGCCCTGGGAAATTAATACATCTATTATGTGCTAGTCATGGAAAATCTAGTATTGAGTGATGTTATTGTCTACTTCATGGAGTTTGAGGTCCAGTGATAGAAATGCAACAATTAGGTAAACAGCTAAGTATGTTGTGACACCTTATCCTCTTAATCTGTTGCTTATACATTAACTCTTCAGAGGAGAAAGTTGGGGCACATGACAATTTTCATGCGATCTCATTTGCTCTCTGTGAAGCAGATATTGTAATCCTAGTCAGAGAGCTTTAAGAGCTTGCTGGATCTGCTCAAGCATTGTGGTTTCACCTTGCTGTCCTAACACGGTAGCCACTAGCCATGTGTGGTCATTGGGTGTTGAAATGTGGCTGGTCTGAAATGAGGTGTACTGTAAATGGCAACTGCACGTCAAATTTCAGAGACGTCATACAAGAGAAAGAATGCAACGTATCTCTTTAGTAGTGTCAGTTTGATTACATGTTGAATGGTAACACTTTGGATATACTGGGTAAATAAAATTATGCTTGGTTATATATTGGGATATATTTGCTTGAATAAAATATTGAAATTAAAATCACGCATTTTGTTTTGCTTTAATATGGCTACTAGAAAGTTTAAAAAAAAACACTACATATGTGATTCATATTTGTGACCATGGTTATATTTCTGTTGGACAATGCTAGTTATACTCATTGGTTCAGGTGTCATAGAGGCTGAGTTAGACCCATGTACACCATCAGCTAGTTCATTAACAGAGCTGAGATTGAACTTAAGACTATTTAAATTTGAAGCCACCACTCCTTTACAATACCAAACTACCACCTTGGTACCAAACGTGAACATTTTTCGAAATGGGCTTATGGAGATATATCCAGAACAGGGAAGCTTGATCTCCATCCCACCCCACACTCCACCTTTGTTATTCTTCATTTTACCTTTCTGCACAATTACAGCATCAACCCCAAGACAGCCTTCACAGAAGGCTGCTTCGGAACAGAACATAACTTTCACTTTAACAAATCCAACAAAGCTCCCAAGGCTCAGAGAATCTGTCCAAAGCACCTATTTGGGGACGGGAGAGGTAAAAGGCTTTTAAAAGCTTGTTTTAACTCTGTGTGAAATCAACTGACTAATATTTATACTGGGCAGCTTTCTGCAAAGATGAAATAAACTCTCTACAAATAGCCTACAGAGCTCAGACATTCGCTGTGTGTGAGGTCAGAGAAGGGCTCTTGAAAACGCTCCAGTATGCAGAATGCTTAAGGCATCCATAGACATTCTGAGTTAGATCTTGCTCTGCAAGGTTATCCATTGAATTTGATCAGAAAGAAACTAGTTCTTTTTAAAAGTCTCAGTGACACATGGTAGGATATCTTGCATTCATTGATTCATTTGAAATGTAGTTTTTGACTATGTTTAGAAATGCACTAGAGGTACCTTTATCCACTGTGTCTGGTCCCCAGTAGGCTCACAATAAGCATTTGCTTTTGCATTAATATAAAATACATTCAGAGATAAGAAAATAGTCCTGCTCTAATACAGATTAGGATCTGGATAAACAGAGATACCAAAAAATCGATGACCAAAGCAAGTGTCATGGATTTTATAAGTATAAATTATTATAGGGAGCAAAGAAGAAAGCTCTCAGTTCAGAGACAGGAGGTATTAAATGCTTCTTAAAGGATGTAATAGTTGAGAGGAATCTTAAGGAGATGTTGGAGTGAGTTAGGCGCAAATTCAAGGGAGAGAGGAAAAGCACACACTCAGCATCAGGGCATAAAAGAACACAGAAAACAGGATAATATGGCTGGAGTATAGGCGTGGTGAAGATTTAGCAGGAACTGGGGCTAGAAAATAAGGTGGAGGGCATAGGAAGAGAATCAGAAAATGACACATAAAGTAGTTTGGATTTGATCCTTTAAGTAATGGGAGGCCATTGAAGAGTTCCAGGCATGGGATTCACATGGTCAGATTTGTCTTAGAAAGACCACGCTGGCCATTAAATGGCTGGTAGGCTGGAGACAGGAAAAGGTGGGGACATGGAGAGAGGCAATAAAATGACTGCGGTCATTTATGGGAGACGTGACAAAGCCAAGTGGAGACAGAGAAGCGCAGATGAAACCAGAGGCTCATTCTCAGGACAACTTCTTCGCATCTGTATGGGTACCAATGGCTCTAATCCTAATTTTTTTAGTCCATTCTGTGTCCAGTGCAAAATAACTAATTTTTAAACTTGTATTTAAATACGATTCTAGTGATTTATTTTTTATTTTCTAAAAGAAAATACAATTTGGAGCAATTACACAACGTAAACTGTTTTTTTTTTTTTTTTTTTTTTTTTTTTTTTTTTTTTTTCCTGTTCTGTAGTCTTTTCTGTGAGAACACTGCAGTGGTCAAATTTTAAAAAAAAGTCTTTGTTAAGGTTTACATTGTTGGAATGTAAATACATTCAAGTAAACTGAGGCCTTGCTATGACCACTGAATGTGGACAAGTACTTGAACACACACTTTGGGGGTACAGAAATGGCATTAATGATGATGATGACGATGATTAAACTCATTTATACACCTATTACCTCATTACATCCCCATAAGGGCATCTATTACCTCATTACATCCCCATAAGGGCTCTGAGTTACATGTCACTGTCCCCATTTGAAAGATAAGGAAACTTGGCCAGGTACAGTGGCTCACCCCTCTACTCCCAACACTTTGGGAGGCCAAGGCAGGTGGATCACTTGAGGTCAAGAGTTCAAGACCAGCCTGGTCAACATGGTGAAACCCCATCCCTACTAAAAATACAAAGACAGATGTGGTGGCGCATGCCTGTAATCTCAGCTACTTGGAAGGCTGAGGCATGAGAATCACTTGAACTGGGAGATGGAGGTTGCAGTGAGCTGAGATCATGCCGCTGTACTCCAACCTGGGAGACAGAGCGATACCCTACTTCAAAAGTAAAACAAAATAAA
This sequence comes from Pongo pygmaeus, assembly GCF_028885625.2. NCBI lineage: Eukaryota > Metazoa > Chordata > Mammalia > Primates > Hominidae > Pongo > Pongo pygmaeus. The sequence goes on along the minus strand of NC_072391.2, from coordinate 9,231,931 downwards.
ATAAAAAGGTGAGGAAACTGAGACCCAGAAGGTAGGATGTGTGCACTGACGAACTGCTGATAGAGACAGAATGTGGACCCAGCCTAGTATCTTCCCACCACACCACGTTCTGTAGGATTTCTCTGGAACATTCTTATTGGCATCTTCTCTGTATGGAAGTACTTATTAAGAATCTACAGGACTCAAACATAAATTTAAATAAGGAACTTCAATGAAATTCTGCTGATTTTCAAAAAAATAATCTAGTATCTTTGAATGGACAAGAAAAAAAGTAATTTATTTTTTATTTCAATAGGTTTTTGGGGAACAGGTGATGTTCGCTTACATGAATAAGTTCTCTAGTGGGGATTTCTGAGATTTTGGTGCACCCATTACCCAAGCAGTGTATACTGTACCCAATGTGTAGTCTTAAAATAAATGTAAAAAGAAGGTTTCTGAGACTAAAAGATGGAATTATATTAAAACTTGAAGAAATTCTATACATGCAAAAAAATGGACAAAGATCACTAATAGACACTTCTCAAAAGAAGATATAAACACAGTCAACAAACATATGAAAAAATGCTTATAACCATCATCAGAGAAATGCACATCAAAACCACAATGAGATACCATCTCACACCAGTCAAAATGCCTATTAGTAAAAAGTCAAAAAGCAATAGATGCTGGTAAGGCTGCAGAGGAAAAGGATGGCTGATACACTGTTGGTGGGTGTGTAAATTAGTTCAGCCACCGTGGAAAGCTGTTTGAGTATTTCTCAGAAAACTTAAAACAGAGCTACTCTTCAACCCAGCAATCCCATGACTGGGTAAATACCCAAAAGAAAAGAAATTAGAAAGACACCTGCACAAGTATGTTAATCACTGTAATACTCACAACAGCAAAGACATGGAATTAGCCTAGGTATGTATCAGTGGTGGACTGGATAAAGAAAATGTGGTATATATACACCACGGAATACTATGCAGCCATAAAAACAGAATGAAATCATGTCTTTGCAGCAACATGGATGCAGCCGGAGGCAATTACCTTAAGTGAATTAATGCAGGAACAGAAAACGAATATCACATGTTTTCATTTATAAGTGGGAGCTAAACATCAAGCACACATGGTCATAAATAAGGGAACAACAGACACTGGGGACTACTAAAGTGGCAGGAAGGAATGGAATAAAAAACTACCTATTGGCTTCCCTGCTCATTACTTTGGTTCAATATACCCATGTAACAATCCTACGCATGTACCTCCTGTATCTAAAATAAAGAATGAAGATTTTATAATGAAAAAAAAAGTAGATAACACAGTTCCTGATATGAAGGCGCTCAAGCATTTGGGAAGGAGAAACTTCTGCTGAGCTTTGGAATGCAAGCCACTTCCAGACTCAGAAGGCCTGTTGTTCAAATGCTGGCTTTGCCTCTTACCAGGTGTATGGCTTTGAGTAAGTATGATGACCCTTTTGAGTATTGGCTCCTCTCTGTTATAAGAGAGATACAAATTGCATATCCTTCATAGGATTATTTCTACAATAAATTAGATCATGCATGTAAATTTCTTATCACTATGCTGAACATCTCTGTGCTATTATTGCTGTGATTGTTATTTAAGAGAAGTGACTTGGATGGCAGTGTGCAGTGGGTTAGGAAAATTTTCCAGAAAAGATAATCCATCAAACCCAGCCTGGGAGGAAAGGAGTATGTTGAGGGAGCAGAGAAGGAGTTTGACACATCACACCCACCATCACACAGCGGGCTTGGAAAATAACACACTAGCCGCCAATGGTAGGAAGGCCAGAGATGGTCTCCCCAAAGTGTGCCTTTAAAATACTGAACTGAGCTTTGGTTCTGATTCACCTAAAAGCATTTAATGGGATGCTTGCCTGTGTCTTCAGCAAGGCCACTCTTATCTGACCACCAAGCTCAAAACCACAATTGCAATTGACAACCATCCCAGTTCAAAAAATCAGAAAGTGAGGCCATGTGAATTATCTCTTCTCACCTTTATCTATTATAGCTCCCCCACTAGACATTGCTAACTCATGACATACTGTTTAAGCCTCTATAATCACTCTCAGAGAAGAAATCATTCATGAGCCAATATGAAAATCTCAAAGAACAAAAGGTGCCATTGCTTATGAGTGTGGTTCTTCAAATAACTAAGGAATTGTTTTGACTTTCTATTTGAGAATGCAAAATTATAAGAACCCAAACTGAAAGCAAGCGCCTACTGGGATGATGATAATGATGATGACAATGATAATGATGATTTTATCAGTGTTCTACTGTTGTTATAAAAAATTACCAGAAAGTTTGTGGCTTAACACAAGGCAAACATATTCTCTTTTAGTTCTGATTTCTCACTGATGTAAAGTCAAGGTGTCACCAGGGCTCTGGAGGCTCTGAGAGGATCACCTGTTTCTTTGCCATTTTTGAGCTTTTAATGACCACGTGAATTCCTTACCTTGTGATCTCTTTCTCCAACTTCAAAATGCATCACTCCCGTTTCTGATTCTGTTATTACATTGTCTTCCTCTCTGACTCTGACTCTACACCTCTGTGTTCCGCCTTGTAAGGACTGCTGTGATTACACTGGACTCATCTGGATACTACAGAATAATCTCTCCAATTCAATGTCCTTATTTAAATCTGTCTGCATAGGTCCTTTTTCCATATAAAGTAACACTCATAGGTTCCAGTGATTATGATGTGGACAGATTTGCGGGCATTACTGAGTCTATTGCAATGATTCTAGGGGAAGACTGTCCAATATAACTTTCTGAGATGACAGAAATATTCCATACCTGTACTGTCTAATACAGGAAACTCTAGCCACGTGTGGCTGTTAAGCGCCTGAAAGGTGGACAGTCTGACTGAGTGTGTTAGTCTATTCTTGAAATACCTGAGAATGGGTATTTTATAAAGAAAAGGGGCTTAAGGCTGGGCACAATGGCTTCATGCCTGTAATCCCAGCACTTTGGGAGGCTGAGGCGGGCAGATCCCCTGAGGTCAGGAGTTTGATACCAGCCTGACCAACATGGTGAAACCCCGTCTCTACTAAAACTACAAAAATTAGCCGGGTGTGGTGGCAGGCACCTGTAATCCCAGCTACTCAGGAGTCTGAGGCAGGAGAATCGCTTGAACCTGGGAGGCGGAGGTTGCAGTGAGCTGAGATGGCACCACTGCACTCCAGCCTGGGGGATGTCTCAAAAAAAAAAAGAGGCTTAATTAGCTCATGGTTGGTGCCAGCATCAGTTTGGCTTCTAGGGAGGTCTCAGGGAGCTTCTACTCACGGTGGAAGGTGAAGCAGAAGCAGGCATGTCACATGGTGAGAGTCGGGGCAAGAGAGAGTGACGCGGAAGATGCCAACCGCTTTTAAACAGTCAGCTTTCACAACAATTCACTATCGCGAGGACACCACCAAGGGGATGGCACTAAACCATTCATAAAAAATCTGCCTTCATGGTCCAATCACCTCCCACCAGGCCCTACCTCCAACATTGGGGATTACAATTTGAAATGAGATTTAGATGGGACAATATCTAAATGATATCACTAAGAAACTGAATTTTAATTTATTTAGTGCCCTTTTAAGTAGCTACATGTGGCTAGTGGCCGTCATATGACACAGGACAGTTCTAGGGTAGGTGACAGGCAGCTCTCATTATGTCACCAAGTTTCTACAGTTCTAGGAAACTAAAGAATGATTATAGGGAAGTATCTGATCCCTTGTCACATAGTCATTTAAACACAATCAGCACATCATTAAATTCACTAAGGTAGAAAAGTTGACCCCCATTTTTTTCAGCACCAAGGACAGAAACAAAAAACTTGCTTAGCACTCTCTCTGCTAATCTGCATTCCTCTTATTTGAATTTTTACAATATTCTTATTGGTAAATGAATCTTAAAGAACTGAATTTTATGCCTGCTTAGATTATGTTGGGAATTCCAAATGCAGAAGGTAGACAAAATCATGCTAAGTAGCCTGTTTAGTGCAGAGTCTTTTTCCACCTTTTGGCATGGTAAATTTAATGCTGAAAATTGAGCTCGTTCCACAACATACAAGCATGGAACACAGGATTCTGATGCCGGATATGTGAACAAAGTAGGCTGAGTAGAGTTTTATCAGCCTAGGCATTAGGAACATAGACTATAATCATCAATATTCAGAATGACAAAAAAGGAACACACAGAGTGGTACAATGAAAATTAGCCAGATATGGACGATTGGCCAGAGAAGTTGTAAATTACTAAAATTCAAATTCTTCCTTAAAATTCTGTTAAATACAAGAACATGTTTTTAAATATATATATATATATATTAATTAGCTGGGCATGGTGGCATGTGCCTGTGGTCCTAGCTACTCAGGAGGCTGAGGCAGGAGGATTGCTTGAGCCCAGGAGTTTGAGGCTGCTGTGAGCCATGATCATGTCCTTGCACTCCAGCCTGGGTGACAGAGCAACACCCTGTTTCAAATAAAATAGATAAAATAAAGAGCCCAACTGAGGCATGTTCCTATTACATAAAGCAAATAATTTAGAGAGGGACAGAACTAATTCAAAAGATTGCCTTGCCTCCAGCCCAAAGATCAGCAGGGAAGGGTCATGTGATCTCTCAAAGGAATTCTGAAAATCAGAGAGATCACATCACCCGTCTGGCTGATGTTTAGTGTGTCTAGTCCTGCCTTCCCAGGCTGCTTCTGCTTACAATGGAGTCACAGCCCTTCAGCAGACTGAATCTTGGAGCAAAACCCAGGAAGAGTCCCTTACTAGGATATCAAATCAAGGCCAAAAACAAGATGACAAGTTGTATTAAATAGCAAAGCAATAGTGCAGGATTTACAGTCAACCAAAGTCACAGATAAGGAGTGTTCCTGAGGAGGAAACCCCAAGGAAGAGGGTTGTGGCATTGCCCAGAAAGCAAAGATGGGTAAGTGGGTGGTTTAGGAATTGGCTTCAGAGCGAATCTCATGATTTGAATATCTTAGCATAATTAGAGGGCTGATGACTTTATTTAAGAGCCAGATTTGTGGGTGCAGGTACAGTGAGAAGTGTGAGCCATTTGGTTGTCTCTTTAGAATCTGGAGTTGATGGATTTCTAGACCTATGACAGCTTTTGGAGTTTTCCAAGGGTGCTATGATAAAGAGATCTTCAGTGTTAGATTTTAGGCCACCTAAAGAAGATAAGGGATTGAAACAGTCTAAGAATCTATGTATTCTTAGGCTGATAAAGACACCCTAGTGTCAGAGCAAAACAATGAGAATCAGAGAGTAACAGGAGGTGCTGTTTCTGGGTAAGATGGGACTTGATTATATTTATTATGTGGGTTTTTTTGAGACATGGGAAAGCTTGTTTCACCAAGACTAGAAGATAATGAACAATTTGAGGTTTAGTGAAAGCTATCAACACCCCCACTTCAACCAGAGTTGAACTTGGACTTATGAACTAGCACAGACCATAGTTTCAATCTGTTTTCTTCCTCATGGTTCCTTCCACAAAGTAGAATTTGCTAACCCAAGTTAATGTGGGAGTTAAACAAGTCACAGTTGAATTTATTTTAGTTCCTTCCCATTGATAGATGAAAATGGGGAGTAAAGGTACATTATCCATTCCTTCCATGTCAGACTCAACCCCTCTAATTAAGAAGACAGCCTGGCTGGCTAGACAATTTTGAACTACAAACAGTGAAACTAGAATCATAGACCAATCCAGTTCTGGTGAGTAGCTACAAGTTCCAGTAGAGATTCTGCAAATCCTATCTCGCCAGGGATAGAGCCCTGATAGAGTTGAGCCTCCCCGAGTCTAGCAGAGCTAGCAGCTCCAAGATCAGAAACTGCACAGCTGTTTATTATGAACGCCTGAGCTCTTGGAGAGACAAAGTGTCATTCTTTTCTCAGTAATGAGAAAAGCATCTGCCTTGAACAAGGGGGGAAAAAGTCAAATCAGACATTTCTGACAATTTATTATGGCTCAGAAGACTGAAGGAAGTTCTGCAGCCTCCTGCATTCAGAAGCCACATGGCAAAGATGTTCACTAAATGTAGCTGGGACACAGATTTAAAGGGGGAGCAATCACAGAGAAACATGGGGAGACACAGATCTACCTTTCTGTCCATTCAAAAGGAGCATTTTGGAGAGAGACACATCTGAAGTAAGATCCCTAGAATGACATTCTTTAAAATCTCTGACCAGGGAAAATTCACCTTAACTTTTAAAACCATTGTACATGCATCATTAAAAGGTGGAAATAAAATGTGATCTTGGTGTGCTAAAGTGTGGATTAAAGATAATATGCATAATTTAGCTGGGTGTGGTGGCTCACACTTGTAATCCCAGTGCCTTGGAAGGCTGAGTGAGGAGGACCACTTGAGGCCAGGAGTTGAAGATCAACCCAAACAACATAAAAAAAACTGTCTCTAAGAAAAATAAAAAACAATTTGCTGGGCATAATGGTGTGTGCCTGTAATCCCAGCTACTCGGGAGACTGAGGTTGGAGGACTGCTTGAGTCCAGGAGTTAGAGGCTGCAGTGAGCTACAATGATACTACTGCATTCCAGCCTGGGAAGCAGAGTGAAAGAGCGAGACTCTATCTCAAAAATAAGAAAAAAAATAATAATTCTCTCTCCAAGCCTCAGTTTTTTAATCTCCAAAATAGGAACAGCAAAAGAAGCTACAACGTAAGACTATTTTGAAGATTAAATGGGATTAATACATAAAGTACTTGGCATTAGGACCTGGCACATATTAAGAGATTAATATTCACTATTTTAAGAACAATTATTAAATACTTGCCAAAAGGTACCTCAGGCAGTTCCTGGCATTTAGTAAATGCTTAACCAAAGACTTGCTTTTACATTACTCAACCATTAATACTCTTGAATTCAAAAAAAGGTATCAGTTACACGTTCCCTAAAATTACCTAATAGGGCAGACCTAGGAGAAACAAAAGGACAAACAGTGAAACAGAGACAGACAGAGGCAGAGAAACAGAGAGATTTGGACAGAATGAGAAAAATGAAGACAAAGCCAGACACAGACATGGGGAGACAGAGACGCTGAGATTCACGGCAAGATTTTATAAAGATAGAGATAGATACGTAGGTAGATAGATATAATGACAGAGCAATAGAAAGATTAGAGAGATAGATAATGGATGAATGTATACATAGATAGTGGACATGTGAAGTATATAGATTGATGGATTGATGAACGTATAGACGAACAGAATGATAAAATGATAGTAGATAGGTAGAGGATGAATGTATAGATAGATAATGGATGTGAGAATGTATAGATGGATAGATGGATGGATAGATTAATTAACGTATGGGTATGTATAGATAGATGTATACATCTACAAATAAAGTGATAGGTAGATAGGTGGATAATAGATGAATGTATAGCTAGATAAGGGATGTGAGAATGTACAGATAGATGGATAGATGATGGATAGATTGATGTACGTATAGACAAATAGAGTGACAGGTAAACAGTAGATAGGTGTATAATGGATGAACGTATAGATAGGTGATGTGAGAATGGATAAACAGATGATGGATTGATGTATGTATAGATAGAATGACAGGGAGATAGTAGATAGGTAGACAATGGATGAACGTATATATGGATAATGAATGTATGAATGTACAGAGTGATAGAATGATAGATAAACGGAATGATAGAATGATAGCAGATAGATAGGCAGACAGTAGATAGATATAGAGAGGTCCATATATATCTGTATATAGTTGTATATCTAAATGTATATCTATCCAACCATCTAGCTGTAATAAAGCAGAAAAAGAAAAGGAGAAAAATGCAGAGTGAGAAAGGGAAACTGCACAGCCATCCCTTTCACCAGGCCAGAACAACACCAGGCTAAGCACGTATGTGGAGGGAGCTGAAGCCCCTCCTGCAGGGATGAGCACGCTGCAGATGAAGATGTGAGCAGGACCAGCTCATCAATCACAATCACGCGGGGACACGCTAGCATGGCAAGAGGATTAGCACTCCAGACTGCTCAGGTCTTTTCCCTCTAACAGCATCTCTTTAATTAAACATCACCTCCAGTGATTACTTCTGCCGAGGTGCCCCCTTCATTCACAAGGTCGGCCTCTTGTAATCTAGGCTCCAGAGTTAATTAGAAAAGAGGCCCTGGAAAAAAAAAATCCATTCCAAGAGTGGGAATCCCTGAGCAGAAATTATCGGATGCTGGTAATAAAGATTTGCTTTTCCTTGGAATTGAGATTGACTGTTAAATGGCCTTCATTAAGCTGCAGCTTTTTTTCTACCCAAGACCTCTCCAATAAAGCTATCAGGATCTTACTGAAGAGGCTGTTAGGTTGTCCAAGTGCTGAATGAGGAGGCACTTTTACAAGCTGCATCTGGACTGCTCTGGAGAATGTGTCTGCATGGGGAGGTTTGAGTGCATCTGTGTGTGTGAGTGTCTGTGCATGTAGTGCTTGGTCTCAGTGCGTGTTTCTATATGTATATGAACAGGTGCAGGAGTGGATAGTCTACTTCTTATCTTTGTGCATGGGAAGAGAGATGGCAGATGAGAATTCTGAAGCATGGAAAGACATTCCCACTTTAAGGAATGTTCATCCATTCATGCATTTACTCAAGTAATATTTAGTGCTCCCCTATTTCACACAGGTGAAATTCACTGTGCTGGGCATATAAGAAGATGAATTTCTCAACTGCATGGGGAGTGCCTTTCAGTACAGGAGACAGGACACTGACACATAAACACATGGATATGAAGTACAATGACCCATAAATGTGATGAGGATGAGGGCGTGGAGCAAGACAGTGATGGGGCCGTTATTTGAGATAAAGGAGTTGAGGAAGGAGTATACCATGTGAATATCTTGGAGGAAACAAGGTGAGGCAGTGGGAACTGCAAGTTCAAATGCCTTGAAGTGGGCAAGGCGCAGTGGCTTACACCTGTAATCCCAGCACTTTTGGAGGCCGAGGTGGGCAAATCACCTGAGGTCAGGAGTTCGAGATCAGCTTGCCCAACATGGCGAAACCTCATCTCTACTAAAATTACAAAAATTAGCTGGGCATGGTGGCAGGTACCTGTAATCTCAGCTACTCGGGAGGATGAGACAGGAGAATTGCTTGAACCCAGGAGGCAGAGGTTGCAGTGAGCCGAGATTGTCCCACTGCACTCCACACTGGGTGACAGAGCAAGACTCCATCTCAAAAAGACAAAAACAAATGCCTTGAAGTGAGAATTGTGTTTGAACTAACTGCAGAGTGGCAAGGAGGTTGAACAAAAACAGGAGGTGATGGAAGCTGAAGAGGCAGGCAACGTTGGAACCCTGACTATTGCATAGCTTGTCTCCTAGTAATGGCCTGGATCTCTGTCCAGTCCCCTAGACCTCAGCTGAATGACTTGCTTCTTAGCATCTGCTCCAAAATGGCAGGAGATACCACCCAGATCATAACAGGTACCTTCTATCAGGCCTGGGTGCCATTAAATGAGCTCATCATGTGAACTGGACACTGTGAATGCCAGGTGCTTTGCTTGCCTTCCCCTGAATCCTCAAGCCACTCTACAGGAGAGATGCTGTTATTATGCCCAAGTTATGGATGTAGACATAAAACCCAGAGAAGTTAAGTGACTGGCCCAAGGTAAGATTAATTGGACAAATCTAACTGTCCATATAGAAAAGACACAAGGCCGGGTACTGTGGCTCATGCCTATAATCCCAGCACTTTTGGGAAGCCGGGGGGCGGGGTGGATCAATTGAGGTCAGGTGTTCGAGACCAGCCTGGCCAACATGGTGAAACCACATCTCTACCAAAAAAACAAAAATGAGCCAGGCATGGTGGCAGGTGCTCAGGAGGCCTGTAGTGCCAGCTACTCAGGAGGCTGAGGCAGGAGAATCACTTGAACCCGAGAGTCAGAGGTTGCAGTGAGCTGAGATCATGCCACTGCACTCCAGCCTAGGCAACAAAGCAAGACTCCATCTCAAAAAAAAAAAAAAAAAAAAGACACAAACACACAAATACCCACAGACAGTACAGTGAAGTTGCAAACACACCAAGTGGTAGCAGGGAAGAAGGATCAGAAATTATGTTTTTCTCTGTAAAGAGCCAGACAGGAAACACTTTTAGCTCTATGGGGCATACATTTCTGTTGACACAACTCAACTTCACAGTTGTAGCAAAACAGCAACCATAAACAATATGTAAATAAATGGGTGTGGCTATGTGCCAATAAAACTTTATTTACAAAAAAACGTGGTGGGCCTACAGACTGACCCTTGCTATTAAGTATAAGCTGATAACCAAATGCCAAATGGACTTGGAGAGCCATAGAACATAGTCAAGGGATTTACTATTCAGACATCAGAGAGTTGGGAAATACATACATGTACATACATTATGGATACATATACATTATATATGGATGTGTTTCACATAATAACAAAATAGATGTCAGTTAGGCACATGTTTAGATAGAACGATCTTCTATTTAAAACCTCTCTTTACAATCTTGAGGTATAGGCTCTTGCCTGGGGTAGTAGGGACAAGCCATTTGGGGGTTGAGAACTCCTTCAGCCCAAGACAAAGACCACATCCTCAGTTCATTCACCTCATTCCCTGTCATGTTACAAAACTAAAAAAAGCACATGTGGGAGGCTGAAGCATTCTGTTGGATTCAAGGAAAACCTATTGAGCATGTTAATCCATTTGTAATTGAACAAGGAGAAAATAAAAGTACAAGGTAAACTGCAGAGGATGGTAAAATGTCTTCCAGAAATGTATAAGCAACAGCACATAGCAAGGCAAAGCATTAAATAATCACTGCATGGTCTGCCTGGAAACATGAGGGAAAAGCAACATGCAAGTGTGCACCTGTGTGTGCATGCATAAACAGAACTAGTCATTACAGTTGTAAAACAAAATAACAGGTAGGTCAGTGAACATACCTGTCCCTTGATTATTAACTAATGTGTCTATAGCAGGTGGAAACAATTTCCTACATGAGGGAATAAGACTTCTCTTTATCTATCTAAGTCAAGTCCTCTGTTATTAAAAAAAAAAAAGGTGCATTAATGTTGGGGAACATAAGCCTGCATACAAATTTTGATATGCAAAACATAAAAATGCAACTGAGTTATGAAAACCCAGACAGTATCTCACTCCTCAATAGTTTTGAACAACTTGGGACATATGGGTTGGGACAAATGTCTTCTTTACTTTCCTGATACTGACAATATCGTTATTCATCTGATAGCCCAAAGGTGGCCATTAAATCAGAAAAAAACAGAGCCCAGAGGATATCCATGCTAGTTAGATGCATAACAGTATAAACATCTGGGAGCTGTTTAAAAAAATACCCAATGCCGGCCAGGCACTGTGGCTTATGCCTGTCATCCCAGAACTTTGGGAGGCTGAAGCAAGTGGATCACCTGAGGCCAGGAGTTCAAGACTAGCCTGACCAACATGGTGAAACCTTGTCTCTAATAAAAATACAAAAAATTAGCCAGCTCTGGTAGTGGGCGCCTGTAGTCCCAGCTACTCAAGAGGCTGAGGTGGGAGAATTGCTTGAACTCAGGAGGCGAAAGTTGCAGTGAGCTGAGATCGTGCCAGTGCACTACAGCCTGGCTGACAGAGTGAGACTCTATCTAAAAAATAAATAAATATCCAATGCCACATTGCCGGTGGAAAAGCAAAATGGCACACCCACTTTGGATAACAACAATAATGGTATCCTAGAATGTTAAATCTGAACTTACCATGTCTCCCAGAATTTCTACTTTGAAGGATTTATCTCCCCAAAATGAAGACATGTGTCCACATAAAGACATGTACTCAAATTCCACAGCATTCTTAATAGCCAAAAACTAGAAACAAATGTCCATTAATTGGTCTGTTGAATGGATAAACACATCTTGGTATATTCCTACCGTGGCATACCACTCAGCAATGAAAAGGAACAAAATGTTAATATGTGCAACAATTATGGCTGAATCTCAAAAACTTTATGCTCAGGGAAAGGACTCAAATACAAAAGACTTTGCACAGTATGATTCCATTTACATGAAATTCAAAACAACAGGGACAGAAAGCTGATTAGTACTTGCCAGGGGTTAGGGGATAGGGGGCAGAATAGACTGAAAATAAAGTGTAAGGAAATTTTTAAGGTCAAGGAACTGTAGTGGAGATTGTGAGATTGTATATGATCACCAAAATACAAACTGTACACTTAAGTGGATGAATTAGATTGTACGTAAACCATCACTTAATTTTGAAAACACCTGATGCGCAGCCTCTGCTATAAACTAGTTAAAGCAGAGTTTACCAGGATGAAAAGTATTTTAATTATTCCTAGGCCTGGTTTTTAACTCTGGATGCAAAGCCATATGGCCCCAGTAACCTGTTGTCTTGGGTAGCTGAACTCATACCCAACTCTGGAAAATCCACCTTTAAAATACCAATATTTCCCAACCTATAAGATAAAGAAACAAATATTCTATTATCAGCCATCCCAATAAGAACACTGTCCTTTTTGCATCCTCAATCCAAAACTCCACCCTCAGGCAGTATGTCTATAGATAACAAGGTTGGCAACCTAGGAAATGTCTGGATATTAAAGATACGAAATGTCCACTGTGCACTAAGTGCTTTTTAGGTCCAAGACACCACAAAGTGCTTATCTAATATCCTCATATTTTTACATGACACAAATTATTGCCATCTTTCACAGGTAAGGGAAATGAATCTAGAAAAGATAAATAACTTGCCCCGATTCACAGGTTCAGTAAGTCTGATCTGGGATACAACATCAGGTCTGCCAGATTGTGAAGCCAACGCTCTTCGTCAAGAACCCAAGTATTGCAACGATTTACTTTAGTCTCTCACAGCATCCAGGAGGGACCCAAAATAGTTTGATAAGTCTATTTCCACAGTCACACAGTAGGTGGTTAATAAATATTCTGCACTGCTCTGCGATCTCAATTCCAGCACAGCCTTGGTACAGTTGGAGAAACAGTTCTTCTAACTTGAGGAAGGTGAATAAAAGGGTAGCACCTTTTAGTGACGAGGGTGGCTTCCTTCTCCTCCCACGGTGTTCCAGGCTGAGGGGCCCAGGTTCATGACCTGGGAAAATCAGCTGACAGTCACAGGCACATTTTCAGATCTCCTAGCTAGGTGAAGGTCTTTTCCAACCCAGGATAAAGTCAAAAAGGGAGTTAATTGCAGCCAAAAGCTGCCCCCCTCTCAGTCTTTGCTTCTGCAACATCTAAGCCCATCTCCAGTACATGGTGTTCAGGATTTGGGGACAGAACATCCCGAGCTTGTGGGAGGACTCATTTACATAGAGGTGGGTAGGCAGGGGCTTACCAGCACATCCAAGAACATAAGCAAATACGCCCAGGAAGGAAAATTCCTTCATCATTGTGGATTCTAACTGCAAGCAGGGGAGCCTCTCCCTGATAAGAAATGCCTGTCACAGCATCTTCTTCCTCCTGGGTTCTCTTGGAAAGCAGATCCAGAATTTGTGTACCTGAGGCTAGGCAATATCTTCATGACTGCTTTCCAAAAAAAAAAAAAAAAAAAAAATCCCAGACAATCAAAGGGAAGATGCATGCAAACTCTTGATTTAAGAAAAAAAGAACAACAACAACAACAACAACAACTGGGGGGAAATGGAAGGAGGGGCTGAAGACGTACAAGGAGAAATTCAGCAATAAGGCTATGGTTGGTCCTGACGCAGCAATCACTATCAGCTGTGTGGACTGAACAAGCCTGTTTGAGCCTCATTTTTCTCACCCATAAAGTGGGACTGCAACCCCTCCCTAAAGCACTTCACAGAGTTACTGCGAAGATGGAATTAACAAGGATGATTGTAGCTGACACTGTTTGAGCTCTTACAACGCAATGCACCAGGCACTGTGCCCAGCGTTCTGCATATATTAGATTGTGTAACCCTTCATGCAACACAATGGGATAGATGCTACAAAATATTATTGTTATTACTATAGAGCAGGAGGACTTGTTGCTATGATAACCATCACTAGCTCTTGCTATGTGTGGATGCTGCACGGCTTGATTTGTAGGCAATACAGATCGCCCCGACTCAAGACTTTTCGACTTTACAATGGTGTGAAAGTGAAATCATTCAGGAGAAACCGTATCTTGCGTTCTCATAATAACCATTCTGTTTTTCACTTTCAGTAATGCATTCAATTATTACATGAGATATTCAACACTTTATTGTAAGATAGGCTTTGTGTTAGATGGTTTTGCCAAACTATAGACTAATATAAGTGTTCTGAGAACTTTTAAGGTAGGCTAGGCTAAGCTGTGATGTTGAGTAGGTGAGGGGTATTAAGTGCATTTTCGACTTATTATGTTTTCTACTTATGTTGGGTTTATTGCAGTATGATCCCACCCTAAGTCAAGGAGTATCCGTAGTTCATGTCATACCCAAAGCACTCTTATAAGGTTGGTATGAGGAATACCAAATATGTTTTCAATAGAAGATATTGTTATTTGCTGTTGTTATCTGCAAGATTCCTTCAGGGATTTAATAGCCCTTAGTCATCTCAAGGGTAAGTTAACTTTCAAATCAGCCTAGCAGCAAGTAAGATAAAATTAAGGTATGATAGATTCTTGCTAACTCACCAAAAGAGAGTAATTTGCATACAGAGGCATCTCAATATTCCACCAAAGAAGAACAATTTATATTATGCGAGGTATCTGAATAATTTAGCAGCAATTTATATCTAATATCACCTGAAATATGTGCATAAATTCTACAGCAATATCTACAGAAATATCCACAAGTTTACACATTATATAGATAATGTGATTTCTATTATCCACAAAACTGTAAGCACCCTGAAGATGGGGGCTCTATGTTTCTTGCTGTATATTTTATCCCAAGTACTTCTGAGTCCTTACTCTGGCCCATTTATGTTACTCAGTTTCTAATCCAGACAGCCTTGCGGAGTATGTGGCACCATCCTCATTGAACAAATGGACAAAACTGAGGCTCAGAGATGGAAGGCAACTGTCCAGATGTAAGGAGCAATAGGAAGAGCTAGAACTCAAGCCCAGGATGTTTTGTCTCAAGAGCTAGGGTTCTTTGTCCATATCACTTTGATATCACGCACCGCAGGTAGCATCCGTATAAGCTGTGGAAAAGACAGTGCCATTGAGTAGTTCGCACTACAGAGACCCCTGCCCCTGCCCCTCCCTCGCAGGTCCCCCACATCCCCTCAGAGAGAAGCAGCCCCAGGAGGACAACTTTTATCCAAGAGGCTGTTTCAATTCCCAGTTGCTTTCTGCTTCCTCCATAAGTGCCAAGGCCCAGCAGATCATTAATTACGACTTCTCACAAGTGGCTTCCCGCATCTCCTTGCAGTGAAGCCTGTGCCCTCGGAGGGAAGAGGATTTCTCAGCAGCAGAAAGTGGGCTGTGCTTCCAGCTCCACACACAGCTCTCAGCACTGCACTTGCTCATGTGGCACCAAGGCCTTCAGGCAAGAGGGAATTCGCAGATGAAAATGAGTCTGTGCTTGAAACAAGGAGGTGATGGAAACAGGGCTTGCAGCTTTCCCAAAGTAAACAGCATATATATTTTTTTAAACAGAGCTGGTGACAATTAGAACAAAGAACTAATAATTCTATCACATTTATTTTTCTCAAATGTCTATTGCATTCACTTTCTCATTTGTGGAAATGAGAAATTTTCTGAGCAGCTACTATATACTAGGTGTTATCTCTCTTAACCCTCTAAACAGTAAAAGGATAGTGCTACTAGCTCAGGTTGAAAGACAGGGAGACTGGGATTGACAGAAAACACAGAAGAAGGACTAGATGTCAGATCTGTCCTTGCTCTAGCCAAAACCCTAAGTTGCTTCCCAAGGCCCAGTGCTGCAGGCAGAACAAGATGAACATCCCCTCACCCAAAGCTCAGAAAACTGGAACTTAGAGAGTGTGTGTAGCTGTCCCAAGACACACAGGCTTAACAAGAAAGACACAAGATTTTCAGCCTTCCTTAAAACATGATAATCAATAGCTCACATAGACTGTTCAGAAGAAAGGCAGTTGTTTACTGAATCAGCACACAGACATCATGGGGGAACATCAGGCTGGAACTGGCACCTGCATATCGGCCTCACTTCTGACCAACCCCCAGCATTTGCATTTTCGTAGGAATTTAATAATGGTTGCTGACACAAATTGGGAAGGGGGAAATCTCGGATGAAAACTCACAGTTAAGCTGAAAATGTCTACTATTTAAGCAAATTATTGAGGGATGTTCTGGGGAAGACTCTTCACATCTAGCTTTGTTACAAATTCGACATGCTGGGGAGAATGTGGAGCTGATGCCATTATCACACTAGAGAAATTCCAGATACAATCACCTACACCTGCCCCCCCTCCCAGGTGGCCCACTTCCCCTCAGAGAGAAGCAGCCCCAAGAGGGACTAGACCTGAAGTGGAACAAAAGCAGAAGAAGCTGCATCCTTCCGTCTCTGAGCTGTGGTCAGATGCACAGGACCTGTTTCATGCTTCACACCCCAGGCCCAACCAGCTACCTTCACCCAGGAAAAGGCAGGCTCCCGAGTCCTTTCCCACAGACAGCAGCTCAAGGGACTTCAGGTGTCCTGCAAGCAAGGAAGGGCTGAGAAAAGGGCAAGCATTGTAGAGTAAAATATCTGGGTTTGGGCCAGGCACCCTGGCTCGTACCTGTAATCCCAGCACTATGGGAGGCCAAGCCAGAGGATAGATTGAGCCCAGGAGTTCAACACTAGCCTGGGCAACAAAGTGAGGCCCCATCTCTACAAAACTATACAATACAATAAATTAGCCAGTGTGGTGGTGCATGCCTGTAATCCCAGCGACTCGGGAGGCTGAGACAGGAGAGTTGCTTCCACTCGGGAGGCAGAAGTTGCACTGAGTCGAGATCACACCACTGTGCTCCAGCCTGGGCAACAGACCGAGACCCTGTCTCTAAAATTGAAATTAAAATTAAAAAAAATAATAATCTGGGTTTTGAACCGCTTCCCACCACTACCTGAGTGCATTCCTGCCTATGACTCCACTTTCCTGTTTGCGGATTAGGGATAAACTCTTCTACTCTCTCACAGTGAGATTGCATCTGCAGAGAGGCTAATACCGTGTTTGGTCCACACAGGAACAAAGGAAATGATGGTACTCTCCCCTTTACTCATTGAATTAACAAATTAGCCCAGTTCAAGATGCAACAGAGCTATTTCAAGGCGCTCGACTCAAGCAAAGGAGGTTTTCTACATCCTCAGGGTATTGTTGGCATCTAGACTAGATCCATTTATTTAGCAAGTAGCACACAAATCCAGCAATAAGCGGAGTCAGTTTTGGGTTACTTTTAGCTAAAAGGAAAGCAAATGGATTGAATTTTTCATATTCAGAGGTTGAGGTTTTTGTTGCATATAGTGAAAATCTGGCAAAAGCGGCTTCTGAAATAAGTTGAATCATTTATAATGGTGACCAATTCAGTTTGTGTCAGAAATCATCTCACTGTGAGGGGTGCCAATGCCCAGCATCAAGGACCTCAGGGTTAGAAGGAACTTCAGACATGGTACCAGGGACTCCCCCTCTCCAGCCTCTGCAAAATGCAGCCCCTACTGTGAACACTAAAGCACTTTCTCTTCAGCAGCTCAGATTGCTACACTATTTCTCTAACTCTCCTCACTCCCTTAAAAAATCTTTCCCTTTAGATGTATTTTTTTTTCCCTTGGGCCACCTGGAGTAAAGTCTATCTTCTTCTTGCTATCCCTTTTAGCTATTTGAACAAGGTGACTCTCTGCCCTCTTTGTGTTCTCTTCATTCTACGCAATGATAGTTCTGTCAGAATATGGAAGACCACATTACATGAAGGTAGCAACATTTTCTATATGTTCTGGGTAAAGTGAAAAGCTGTCAAAAAACTTTCTTTTACAGACGCATTCTAACAAATTCTGATTATTTAAAAACATACGGGATTCAACTGCACTCCTTAATCATCGGGTTGCAAGTGTTTACCCATTTGAAATGCACTTATTCGATTTGGAGTTAATTTTCTCCATGGCTTTAAAAGAGTGTAGAGAGAAGGAGGAATTGAAATTATATACTTATGAATCAAAGTCAAAGTCTCAATTATGTGTGGGAGAGCAAAGGTTCAGATCAAGCAATAAACAACAAGATGCTTTGAGATGTCTTTGTTAGAATCTGCTGCCAGCCCTAGGAAAGCCCTCTGATATTATCTCTGCATTTTTTCGAAGATTTTCCTAGGCTCAGGGTCTATTTTCCACCTACCTTCCTCCCAGCTCTGTGGTTATGGGAAGAGAAGGGAAAGGTCATATTTGCAGTGGGTGATGTTGCATCCAATGCCACCTTGAAGTCTGGGCTGGTCCCCAGGGCCCAAGGAATTAAAAACAATGCAGTGAACTTGACTTGCATGTAGTTACTACCATTCTAATAAGGTGAGAGCAGCTTGGGGGTCCCAGGAACACGAAACTCAGGCCTTGCCATATGGAGCCAGCCGGAATCTGTCAAGTTAGCTTAGTACATTTTATCTTTGGGGAGTCAGCCAGGCAATCATATTCAAGGGGCAGAAGGGAGAGGAAAGGAATGTGGGCAGAAAGGGGCTGTTGAAATATCGGAGTTAATGCTGATGTAAAACCAGATACCCAAACACCCCCGCACCCCCCAAGGGTAAACCCTCTTTTCATAGACCCAAACCGGAGCCCAGGTCCTGACAATGATTTAGAGCTGTTTGGGGATAGAAACTGAAATAGATGATATGAATATATGTATTTCAGGAAGAAGTAATAAGCCTGTTTCTCATTGCCAGTGGATGAACCATATTTGCATCAATGTCTTATTTCTGCCCTGAACAACCCAAGAGACAGATATACCAATTTTAGCATCCACAAGAATGCCATTTTTTTGTAGTTGGTTTTGTGAGTCTCATGTGTGACAGGTCTTAAGAACAAAAAGTAGTGAGAAAAAAAGGACAGAGATATGGGGGAAGGAAAATAAAGAAACTTGCTGTTAAGGAACATGTTACCCACGGTTCCAGCCTGACAGCAAGTGTTAGATACACTTCCCAGCAAGGAAAGGAGAGCCTAGGACTCCACACCAATGCAATTGCAGTATGATAGATGGGTGAGGACGAGGGCAGCTTGGTAAAGCTTTGGGGGAAAAAGCCAGAATTGAAAATGTAATCTCCATTTCATACTTTTTGCCGATATTCAGCATAAAAGCAATGCTAGCCCATTCAACGCAATTTATATGCAGCCTCATACATCTTTGCAGGGATTTTGTGGGGAGACCAAATCCTACTGACATCCCCTTGTCTCATGGTACAGAGTTGCAAGGATACAGAGCAATGCTTCAGAGGGGTCTTTCTGGGGAAATGAAGTGAGGGATTTAATTTTGTACAGTTTATAAAATGTGCCCCAAAGGTGAAATTTCCAGGCATCCTTATCCCTTGGAGACGCCGAAGACTTCATTTCAGAATGTTACTCATTTAGCCCCTACATCTGCAAAAGAGTTGACAAAACCAACTCAAGTTTTCCTCCTGTATCTTCTGAGTTGTGTGAACCTGGGCAAGTTATACCATCTAATAATTGGGATGTTTAATACAGTAAGAATAACCAACATTTATTAAGTGATCTTTATGTGTCAGGCATTTTTCAGAGCGTGTTATATACATATCATCTCATTGAATCTTCACATATTCCAGATGGAGGATCTGAAGAAAAGAAAGCATTAAGGAAATGGACTAAGGCCACAGCTTGCAATTGTGAGGGTAAGAATTCAAACAAATATTCTGACTAGGCCAGAAGTTATGGCTCATGCCTGTAATCTCAGCACTTTGGGAGGCCTAGGTGGGAGGATCATTTGAGCCCAGGAGTTCAAGACCAGCCTGGGCAACATGGCAAAACAGCATCTCTAGTCTCTACAAAAACTATAAAAATTTGCTGGGTGTGGTGATGTGTGCTAGTAGTCCCACCTACTCAGGATGCTGAGGTGGGAGGATCACTTGGGCTCAGGAGGCTGAGGCTGAGGCTGCAGTGAGCCATGATCAAACTACTGCACTCCAGCCTGGGTGACAGAGTGAGACCCTGTCTCAAAAATAAAAAATAAATAAAATAAAATAATGTCTTACTCTAGTGGCTCTTCTGCAGCTTACTACACTGCCAGACATGGTGTGAACTTCTTACCCCAGTTCCTGGGACATAGTAAGCACCAAATAAATGCTACCTCACAACTTTATAATCTGTTACCAACATATATTCAAATTAATAACTTTCAAGTGCTCTGTTAGCTACCCTAATACTTTAACACAATCGAATTCTCATATGGGGAATCTGAGGCCCAGATAGGTTCAATAACTTGTCCAAGGCCATTCACGTGGCAAGCAGCAAACCCAGAGTTATAACCAAGAGCTTGGATGCCAGAAGCATGATCTTAGCTAACTCTCTCTACAAGAATGCCCATC
Organism: Pongo pygmaeus; assembly: GCF_028885625.2. Taxonomy (NCBI): domain Eukaryota; kingdom Metazoa; phylum Chordata; class Mammalia; order Primates; family Hominidae; genus Pongo; species Pongo pygmaeus. Next base: position 9,211,443 of record NC_072391.2, on the reverse strand, counting down.
CTAGCTGGGTGTGTGGCTCACAACTGTAATCCCAGCACTTTGGGAGGCCAAGGCGGGTGATCACGAGGTCAGGAGATCAAGACTATCCTGCCTAACATGGTGAAACCCCATCTCTACTAAAAATACAAAAAGTTAGCCAGGTGTGGTGGCATGTGCCTGCAGTCCCAGCTACTCAGGAGGCTGAGGCAGGAGAATCGCTTGAACCCGGAAGGCAGAAGTTGCAGTGAGCCGAGCTTGCGCCACTGCACTCCAGCCTGGGTGACAGAGCGAGACTCCATCTAGAAAGAAAAAAAAAAAAAAAGAACGCCCATCCTTCAAATCTATTAATCGGTAGCTGCACACTCCTCTCTTTGAAGGAGTGTTGAAAATACAACTACACACGCCTCCCTTTTGGTCTTGAGTAATCTCCCTCCCGAGTTGCTATAAGTCAACAGAAAATAAAAAGAACAGAGATGTCTCCACGTGAAAGACAACCTCTACAGAAAAGCTCGGGGCCATGAAAGAGGCACCCATCTGTCTCTTTTAAACTCTTCTGAACTCTCAAAGACTCTCTAATTTGGTGAGCAACCTGTCTTTGTTATCAACAGCTGGATTGTGTGGAACCATCTAGAGTACCATCCTGGGACATTCAAAAATCAAAGGGGAAGATGGCGGCTCTGCAGTGGTGCTTTGACCAACACAGGCACTCCATAAATATTGGAAGAATATATGAGATGAAGTGGATGAATGGATTCAGCTAACTAAATGGCATTCACAGTAATAGCCAACACACAAAGAATGCTTACTGTGCTAAATGATTAGAACCCTCATGGTGAACGCTTTATACTCAACTCATCTAATCCTCACCAGACATTCTAGAAGTCCATTTCTACGATTATGCCCATTTTACAGAAGAAAAATTAAGAATTGGAAAGGGAAAGCATATTAGTAACTTACCCAGAGTTACACAAGTAATAAGGGATGAAGCTAGTCTGACTTTAGAGCCAGGCTCCTTAATATTAGGTTGGTGCAAAAGTAATTGCGGTCCTGCCAATTTAATTTTGCCATTTTAAAAATAAAAAGGCAAAAATCACAATTATTTTTGCACCAACCTAAATAGTTGACTGCTCACCAGGTTACTGGGGGCACTGCCAAGTCTCATTAAATTCACCAAAGTGGAGATACTATCCTTAATTGTAAAACATTAGAGACATGAATACATGACCTTCACAGTGAAGTTGAAGGGCACTAGGGAACACCAAAAGGTGAGAAGAGGCCATTTACTCAATAGCATAACAGCTGAGAGAGATGGGGGGGCTGTTTTTTGTTTGTTTGTTTGTTTTTTGTTTTTCGTGAGATGGAGTCTCGCCCTGTCACCCAGGCTGCAGTGCAATGGCATGATCTCGGCTCACTGCCACCTCCACCTCCCACGTTCAAGCGATTCTACTGCCTCAGCCCCCTGAGTAGCTGGAACTACAGGCATGTGCCACCATGCCTGGCTAATTTTTGTATTTTCAGTACAGACAGAGTTTCACCATATTGGCCAGACTGGTCTCAAACTCCTGACCTCGTGATCCACCCTCCTCAGCCTCCCAAAGTGATGGGACCCCAGGCGTGAGCCACCGTGCCCGGCCGGGGGGCTGTTTTTACTGAAAAGATAATATTGATTTTTAAATAACATCTCGATTGCTTGCCAGTTAATAGGTAGAGTTCAAAAGGTGCTTGAGGGAGGTTAGAAAAAGTTTGAGAGCTGGATGGCACTTAGGTAATTTGGCACATCCCCTAGAATCAATGTCCCTGTAATCACCAGAATTGTCTATGAAGAAAGCAATTAGGAGATGAGAATGAATGTCTACACACTCCATTCATGTACGAACACAGCCAAGAAGTGGAGGATGGGGAGGGAGCATACTAGTAAATCAGAAGAAACTACTCTTTGATTCCATCATATTCTCTCTCTTACTTTTTTAACCATTAAATTTAGCCATATAAAGCACAACAAGATATTACTGTTTGAGGCACTGCTCCTGTAACTCATAATATGGGTAGTAGGTAAAGAGGAAAATAAGCAAATTGCTTTCACTAAATATTACTATATTCAAGGTTCTTTATATATATTATATATATAATAATATAAACATATATACATATATATTATATATAAAGGACCTTGAATACATAATGTATATAATATATATTATATATTATGCATATATAACATTATATATAAATATATATATATATGTATATATGAGAGACCGAGTCTCGCTCTGTCACCCAGGTTCTAGTGCAGTGGTGTGATCTTGGCTCACTGCAACCTCCGCCTCTTGAGTTCAAGCAATTCTCATGCCTCAGCCTCCTGAGTAGCTGGGATTACAGGCACCCGCCACCATGCCCAGCTAGTTTTTGTGCTTTTAGTAGAAATGGGGTTTTGCCATGTTCCCAGGCTGGTCTCAAACTCCTGTGCTTAAAGCAATTCACCCACCTCAGCCTCCCAAAGGGCTGGGATTACAGGCATGAGCCACTGCACCTAGCGGAGATCCTTTCTATCTAATGTTATTCATCTTTTGCATCAACCCTTGGACAGAGACATTCTTCTCCTTCTTGAATATAAGGAATGTGAGGTTCAGAGGAATGGAGAGCTTGCTAACATCACACAGCCTATGAAAAGCATAGCCTATGAAAGGCATAGCCAAATCCCTGTATGTTTTTCAGATGTCTAAACCTGTGATATTAATATTGCATTTGCTCTTAATAAAGCAATACATACATAAGAGAAATGCCACATTTCCATGAATTCATCCTATCCTTCTAACACTTTTATCTAATAATATTATCTAATAAACTCTGCCAAACAAGCATACCTTCTGTAACTTTTATCCTTAATGAAACAATTTTGCCATAGTCTGGGACTTGGTTTTCCTGTCATATGATCACTTGCTACTATTTATGGGAATATGCTTGTTTATTAATTGACTGTCTCTGGATTAATGCTAAAAAATAGCTACAGTGCAGTCTCTGAAGGGAAGAACTGAATTGCTGGGGAGAGAAGTGGAAGGAGGCATTTCACAGTAAATGCTATGTTGTATATTTGCACTGTGTACTGCATAAATATCATATTCTAAAATAAAGATTTTCATATCAGAATAACTTAATCTTTTCTTTGCAAGTTTCATAACACTGGTTTCCAGACTTATAGTTCAGCCACAGTGGAAACAAATGACTTCCAAATGAGTTAACATATAAAGACTCGTATGTGACAGTGCAAGAGGGTATTACTGTTAATGGAAAGTTTATGTTGTTTACAAAGATCCCCTCCTCCAAATAGTACCATGTATTTAGACTGAAATTTTATAAAGCCCTAGCCACCTTTTATCCTAAAGGAGAATAATGACATATATCTAAGTCTATGTCTATATCTTTCTATCTCTTAAAAGAGAAGCTACATTTCTCCCTTTGAACTATGGACAAAAAGAAGAAATTATAAACATGTTATATATTTTTCAATTTTTTAATGATAATTACCAGGCAGGATATGTTGAAGGAGAGATGCCAGGTATAGCAGCTAAATTGTGTCAAATATATACTAAACTGTTTTCACCAATTTTTCTACTACTACCTCATTTGTACTCTGTGAAAGATCCAGTCCCAAACACCTTTTTCATCAGCTTCTTCAGCCTGCATTGAATGGTGCTGACATTTGACCCATGGAAGCAGGAAATGGCATAGAATCAGGGCTTGCTAAACTAGTGACACCTCTTCCCAGCATTAGTGACAGCCAATCTGTGGGTCAGACCCTGGAGCTCCCAGACAGTAGAGAATCACGCATCACTCTTAAGGGAAAGAGACTGAAAGTCTTAACCTTTCCTGTCTCTTCTACTTTAAATACATCCACTGAGGGCAAGAAAATGGACAGAATTTCAAATCGTGCTTGAGTTCAACATCGCTGGATTCTCCCCCATTTTTTGATCTAATGTGCATAGCTCATGGGTAAAGAAGCCATCTCCACCCCCTCTCAGAATTTATCGTAAATTAGGGAATAGCAGGACTCATTTTTCTGAAATGTCCTACTGATGTTCAGAAGTAAACTGGACTATGTGCTCCAACCTTATGTCTTTTAACCAGGGTGCCTCACCCACACTAAATGACTCACAGCAATAAAAGTGAGTCATGGTAACATCAGGTGGTGCAAACTTTGGGGAAGGGCATCTGGGAATATCTACCAAAATGTATAAGTGTATGTACATTTAAAAAAAAATAGCCCAGCTGTTTTCCTTCAAATAATTTACCTTATGGATATACTCACAAGGTACTTTAAAGAGACTGCAGTTCTGTTGGAAATAGCCTAAAGCTAAATGTCCCCCTCAGTGAGGAACAGTTAAGTGGCGTTAACTTTATGCAGTGAACAAATAGGCACTCATTAAAAAAGAGCATGGCAGACACATACTCACAAATCATAGAAAATCCCCCCAAGAATAATTGCAAATACACAAGATGTAGTTACTATGGTTATCTTTATAGAGAGACTGGTTGGGAAGGACATTTTCATTTTATTCCTTATTTTCTCCTATTATTATCTGTCTGTGCACTACTTTTATATTTAAAAGTTCAGTAAAATCTATCTTGGCAGTAGGATCATGGAAAAGACTCTCATTGATTTAACTTACTGAAACACTAAATAAAAATATTTTTAGGTTAAAAAAAAAGTAAAGCAAATTATACTCTCCCACCCTGCCCCGAGATCTACTCTTTCTATGCTCAATGCTACTTTAACCTGGTGTGTTTTCTTTGCCCTGAACTCTTGTTTATAATCACATGACCACTCCAGTGAGATCAATAGCAGAAATCAAATTCTACTCCTTGAGGAATCTGCTTGGGCACATCCTCTGGATATATTCATCTTTCCCTCCATCTATATATTCATCCACTCTTCCGTCTAACCATACATACATACGTACACTCATCCATCTATCCACTCACTCATTCACCCACCTAACCATCCAACCATCCATCCATCCATCCATCCATCCACCCATCCTTCCATACATCCATCCATCCATCCATCACCTCATCTGCCTACCATTCACCCATCCACCCACTCATCTACCCAACCATCCCTCCATCCATCCAACCATTCTTCCGTCCATTCAACTATCCATCCACCCACCCAACCATGTAACCATCCATTCATCCATTCAACTCCACCCATCCATCCATCCATCCATCCATCCATCCATCCACTCATCCACCCACCCACTCATTCATCCAACCATCCCTCCATCCATCCATCCAACCAACCAACTATCCATTCATTCCTCCTACAATCACTCGTTTCAAATATTTGCTGAGCATGTCACATGAACCAGGAACTCTTCTACATCATAGGGAAACAATGGTGAACAACTTACTGACAGGGCACCTGCACTAAGGATGTGAAAGTCTAGTGTGAGAGGCAGACACAGAAATCAGCTCTTATACTGTGAGATAAGTTCTACGATAGAGATGACCCAAGGGTGCACCTGGGGTATAGAGTTAGATTAAGAAAGGCTTTCTGAGCAGCATTATTCACACTATTCAAAAAGTGTAAACAACCTAAATGTCCATTAACATATGAACAGATAACATGTGTTATAGACACACAATGGAATATTATGCAATGCTAAAAATGAAAAAAAAAAAAAAAAACTGACCCGTGCTGTAGCCCCTTGAAGACATCAATGTACCTTGAAGACGTTATGCTAAGAGAAATAAGCCAGTCACAAAAAGACAAATAATGTATGATTCCATTTATATGAGGTACTTAGAGTAGTCAAATTCATAGAGACAGAAAGTAGAAAGCAGTCAGGGGCTATGAGCAGGAGGAATGAAATTAGTGTTTAATGGGGACAGAATTTCTCTTTCGCAAGATGAAAAAGTTCTGGAGATGAATGGTAGTGATTGCATAACAATATAAATATACTTAATGCCACTGAATTGTACACTAAAAATATTTAAAAAAGGGAAATTTCCATGTTCAATGTGGTTTATTCATTGTGACAAATGTACCATAATGATGTGAGACAGTAAGAAGAGAGGAAACGGAGTGTGGGTGCATGGGAACTCAGGGCTATATCACAAGTTTTCAATAAATCTAAAACTATTTCAAAATAAAATATGCATTGTTTTAAAAAGCTTTATGGAGGATGCTACATGCAAGCTGAGATATGAAGGATGAGCTGAAGTGGCCCAAGAAAAGAGTGCATTGTAAGGTCATTGCAGGTAAGAAAACCTCATAGGCAAAGGTCTGAAGGTGAGACAAACATAGCCTGATAGGTTTAGGAATTAAAAATTACTCAGGCTGGGGCCAGGTGCGGTGGCTCGTGGCTCATGCCTATAATCCCAGCACTTTGGGAGGCCAAGGCAGGCATATCATGAGATCAGGGGTTCGAGACCAGCCTGACTAACATGGTGAAACCCTGTCTCTACTAAAAATTAAAAAAAAAAAAAATTAGGTGGCTCACGCCTGTAATCCCAGCACTTTGGGAGGCCAACTCGGGTGGATCACGAGGTCAGGAGATTGAGACCATCCTGGCTAACATGGTGAAACCCCGTCTCTACTAAAAATTCAAAAAAATTAGCTGGGCATGGTGGTGGGCACCTGTAGTCCCAGCTACTCAGGAGTCTGAGGCAGGAGAATGGTGTGAACCTGGGCGGCAGAGCTTGCAGCATGCCGAGATGGCAACACTGCACTCCAGCCTGGGTGACAGAGTGAGACTCTGTCTCAAAAAAAAAAAAAAAAAAAAATTACTCAGCCTTGCTGGGACCATGGCTCAAGACCCAAAATTCCTGAATCAAGTCATTTGGATGGGACCCTATGATCCTCGCAACCTCTCCACCCTTGACTCTGGGTCAGCCGTCAGTGGCATCCACCACAAGAAAGAGTTTGCTCTTGATGCTTGGAGAAACAAGGGTGAGGAGCCAGAGAATCTCCTCAATCCCTGTTCAGAGGCTGACCTGAGACCTCCTGCCACAGTTTAAACAAGCTATCTTCAGAAGACTTTAAAGCATCCTATGCATGCCTGTGTCCTCTGGCATTTTCACCAACACATAAGTTCTCCAGATTCCTAAAAGGTTCATTCTGGGACCTACATCAACACCAAGATGAAAGCTGTCGCATTCCCAAAGTTCCATGTGTATCAGTGTTAATAACTTCATAGAGAAATAGAAGGAAGGAAACTCCGATGGCTTATTTGCAAGTTGTCATGAAAAAAAAAAAAACGAAAAACAAAAAACAAAACAAAACACCCTCCGAGTGACTCAAAAATAAGCAGCATGTTGAGTGCAAGTAGCAGCATGAGTTTATCTCCCTAACAGCTTCACACAGTGTCAACAATCTAATCGGGATACACGCAGGGGAGAAGAATTTATTGTTTTAATTATAATCTAAAGCACAGTCTTATTTTTTGATAAGGTGCCAGAGCATACACTCTTTGGGGTGTTCCCAATGGTAAAGGTCAGGCGGCTATGCAGAAAGGAGCTTGCCCATTGTCTCCTTACCCTTTCAGCTCTTTTGATCCTGTGTACCAAGCAATTTTACTGTGGAGATTTAATCCCAGGGTTTTCACACACAGCTTGTTACCTTCTTGCCAGCTCAACCAAGTTCTGTGATGCTCGCTTATTTGCAAGCAGCTAAGCTGATTCTGTTCTTAGAAGTTCAGCGGCTGACAAGTCGGAATTAGGCATTTTCCTCCTGCTTCACTTGCTGTGAATGTATTGGATTCAGCTAAAGGTTTTACCTCTTAGCAATAACCTGTTATCCAAAATGTACAAATTATGGACATACCAAGTCAAGTTCAATGACCAGAGTTCTTGGGCTGAATCAGATCAGGCTTATTACTTTGGCTATAGATTGAGCTCTCAGGAAACAAGGAAGGACTCTGTAAAGACTGAAGTCAGGCAGGACAACAGTAATTTCCAAAGAGATGTAGTTGGAGTGGGGAAGAGGTTGCATGTGCACCATGGGAAGATAAGGGGTGTCCCGGTAGACAGACCCGAGTTTATATCCCCACTTTTCTGTAGGTATACAATCTTATTTAATGCTCAAACACCCTAGCAAGGTCACTCTTATTATCATACCACAGTTTTACAGTTGAATTATCTTGCCCAAGGTCCCACAGCTACTAAATGACAGAGCTGGGATTTGAACCAACGTTTATCTGATTCCAAAATCCATGTTCTCACCCATTATATTATACTGCCTTCTCTAACATTCTAAGGGTTGAATGTTCTCTCTGGGCATTTGGAGTTTTTCAACCACCGTGGTTGTTACATCCCATTGTCCTCTTTGTTCAAAGTGCATGTCTTCAAGAAAGCCCTAGAAGGCAGACACATAAAATCTGGTTGACCTTAAAGACTGCCAAGTCTATACGACTTGGTATGTATGAGACCCCCTGCAACAGCCATACCTAGCAGCTGTCTGTCTTTAGCATTTGTTCCCTATTGAGAGGTCGCCTAGGAGACTCATTCGAAAGTTCTCCTTGTCATTATGCTTAACTCAGAATTCTTATACTAGCACAAAGGGATGCAAAGAAGTCTGATTTTCTCTCTAGGAGATACTCTATCAGTTACCTCTGTTAGACACTTGTGTTACTTATCCTTCATATCGCAATTTAAAATATGTACATATTTATATGCAGTGTTTGCTAAATATTCTGAAGCTACATAGAGATAAGAGATATATCTGTTTGGTTCACCTCTGTTTTCCAGGTGCCTAAACACAGGGCCCTGGAGCAGAGTGGTTGCTCTGTAAATATGTGTTGATTAAACCAGTCTCTCCTGTGGCTGAAAATCCTCTAATTCATAGAGACCATTTCTGGTCATTCTACCATTTTGGTCTCTTCCTGCCCTAATTTGTTCTTATTCCTTTGGAAGTATGGTGTCCCCAGTCTAGCATTGTGTATATAATCAGAGAAGCTTGTTTAATAAAATAACTCCCTTGATTGCGCACACCTATGAATAATGTGGATACCTGGGCAACATCACTGAATAACTCATTCAGATAAGCGTCACTGTTGCCATTTTACAGATGTGGACACTGAGATTCAGAAAGTAACATGCCTTGCTAAGGACACACAGCTAGTGAGTGCAGAGCTGGGATCCAGATCAATGACATTTCCTGAATATTCCGAGCTCTGTCTTCCTGCGGAGGCTCAGATGAAGGCAGGACATCTTGGAGTTGAAGCAAACTTCACATCTGGGCTCCATTAACCACCCTAGGACCTGGGGTGACTTTTTAAAACTAAGCTACTAAGCCCCTCTTTTCTTATCCTTAAAATGGAAACATGAGTACCTGCCTCACTGGGAAGTGGTATGAATTTAATGAGATAATGCAGTTAGAAGGGCTAGCTTGGCATGAAATAACATTTACTTAATTTAACCTTTATTATCACTATTAAATAGTATAGGTCTGGTAAAACCATGAACAGCAATGACATTATCTCTGCGTACAATACTTCAGAGTAGAGCTGTAAGGATTCTTGTTCTATAAATCTGCTTTTATTAGATGCAAATTACAACTGTGCTAGCTTTTTGGCAGTTGAATCCTATTGCTGACCCAGATGGTGTTCACTGTTGCCTAAAACCACGCATCTTTTCCCCTGTGCCCCAGGGCTAGCTAATCCTGGAGAAAGTCTCTGAGCAGGTTTACTCCAACCCAAGCTCAGGATCAGAAAACAGAGCTGATGCATTTTCTACTCAAAACTGGAATGATGAGATCTGTTAGAGAGATGTCTGCTTCCAGTTATCCAGTCTGTCATTCTTTTAAGGAACAAAACTGCTTAGAGAAACACCATGAGATGCTTTGGGGCAAGAAAATGTATGTATGAACAGATGACAGTCAATATCAAACACTCGACATCAGTTATTCTAGCACTTTGGTGTAGACAAGAATTACCTAGGTTGCCTGTTATAAATGCATGTTCCTGGGGTTCAGCATTAGTGATTCTGATGCATCGGCTTGAAGAGGGACCCACAAATCTGCATTTAATAAGTGCTCCTATTGACCCAGAAGCAAGGGATCCCCAGGGTATACTCTGGGACTCCAGTAAAGAGTGGGCTTCAGAAAAGCAGACAGAATATTCCTGACAAATCTTGGAAGCTAGTAAAGTATTACCACCACTATTAACTTTGTCTTATTTTCCTGAATTGACACAAATAGGCTGGCAGGCAGTGCTTTCCACGGAGTTGGGGATAGAGTATGTGCTAGGCCACGCACAAGACTCCTTATAGGAAAGTAGAGATGACGGTGCTGCTCCCAAGTCATTCTACAAACACCTATTTCACTTACATGTACAGCTGAGGCACTGAGACACAAGAACAAATGAAACAGTCAAGGTCTCTGCCCTTATGGCACCTACAGACTTGTAGAGGATCCCACCCAACACGAGAAGGCAGGCCAACAAAATCAATTAATTACAAGTTGTAATGAGTGTGTACTTCACTTGGGGTTATCAGAGGATTCTCTGAGGATGTGACATGTGAGCTGAGAGCTTGCTGAGAAGACTGAGCTAGGTTTGTGAAGAATGTCAAAAGGAGGATTCTAGGTGGAAAAAGTAAAATATGCAAAGCCCGTGACATAGGAAATGACTTGGGGTTCTAAGGCTGAGCTTAGCAGACACCGGGTAAGAGACAGCAGGAGCCTTGCCATGCCCTGGAAGAGAGAACATGCTAGCCTAAGGCAATTCCAAGGGATAGAAGAGAGACAATAGCCGGGCTCGGTGGCTCATCCCTGTAATCCCAGCACTTTGGGAGGCAAAGGCGGGCGGATCACAAGGTCAAGAGATCGAGACCATCCTGGCTAACACGGCGAAACCCCATCTCTATTAAAAATACAAAAAAATTAGCTGGGTGTGGTGGCAGGCGCCTGTAGTCCCAGCTACTCGGGAGGCTGAGGCAAAAGAATGGTGTGAATGGGGGAGGCGGAGCTTGCAGTGAGCCGAGATCACGCGACTGCACCCCAGCCTGGGCGACAGAGCAAGACTCCGTCTCAAAAAAAAAAAAAAAAAAAAAAAAAAAGAAGAGAGACAATACAAGATGTATTTGGGGTTGGGAGGGCAGGGGATCCAATTAAAAGCCTAGAGAAGACATTATAGATATTGCCTCATTTAACAGAAGAAGAAATGGAGTGCCAAACACTCAGGGATTTTTAACAATAGCTTGTAGATGTCCCTGAAAGGGGTGAAATTACTAGAAAAGAGGGCCAGTAGGCCTTGGCAACCCCAAATCCCATTCTGCCATAATGACTTTCTAAACCCTCCTGATCGATTTTGCAGAAGTGGCCACCATCTTCCAGTGGCCGATGTCTTGTTTGATCTTGGATGCGACTGTTTTATCAGCTTCTGTGGTCTTTTTTTGGAAAAGAGTCAGCATTCGATTGCTATGGTGATCATTTTACTGTGTTTCTGGATGTGACTAAGCAATGTCACTGGCTCCTACTGGGCGGCTCCAATGGCTAAACTGTCCACCATTATATACATGTGCACAGGTTCACACACAATCATTGAGCAAAACACATGTCTTGGAGTGGGCTGTACTGGGTGAATAATGTAGCCCTATCTTAAGGAAATCAGAGCCATTGAGCACAAGAAGGGAGTGGCAATGTACAAGTAAGCAGATCATAAATGTGGCATGGATACAAGGAAGACTTAGGTTATGCAAAAAGATTAGCAGCCAAGGCTTTGGAGTCAGACCTCCTGGCTAGGGTCTCAGCTTCACACTTTCCTTCTGAGTCACCCAGGGCAAGACACCAAAGCATTCAATGTCTTGGCTTTTTAAAAAATATACATGTAAAATGAGATGAATAATAGTCTCTACTTTGCTCTCTTGTGATGGGGATTAAATGATCCAGTCAATCTGAAGTATCTATCTCAGTGGCTGGTATAGAGTGACATTTAAAAAATAGCAGCTGTTGTCATTATCAGAACAATATCTGCTAACATTTATCATTGTGATGAGATCATTGTAGTAGGCAGAACGGCCCCCCAAATATTCCCATGCCCTAATCTCTGGAACCTATAAATATGTTACCTTACATGGCAAAAGTGATTGCTATGGTTTGAATGTTTAAGTCCTCTCACCCCTGATTCATATGGTGAAATCTTAACACCAAGGTGATGGTATTAGAAGACGGGGCCTTTAGGAGGTAATTACATCATAAGGGTAGGACTCTCTTGATTGGGATTTGTACCCTTTTTTTTTTTTTTTGAGACCGAGTCTCACTCTGTCGCCCAGGCTGGAATGCAGTGACGCAATCTCGGCTCACTGCAATCCCTACCTCCCGGGTTCAAGTGATTCTCCTGTGTCAGCATCCCGAGTATCGGGGATTACAGGCACCCACCATCACACCCAGCTAATTTTTGTATTTTTAGTAGAAATGTGGTTTCACCATTTTGCCCATGCTGGTCTTGAACTCCTGACTTCAAGCGATCCACCCGCCACGGCCTCCCAAAGTGCTGGGATTATAGGGGTGAGCCAGCATGCCCGGCTAGATTCATACCCTTTTAAAAGACACTCCAGAGAGCTTGCAAGTCCCTTCTACCATCTGAGGGCACAGCAAGAGGGAATCTTCCATAAGCCAAAAAGTGGGCCCTTACCTGACATTCACTCTACCCTGGTCTTGGACTTCCAGCATCTAGAACTGTGAGCAGTGAATTTCTGTTGTTGACAAGCCATCCAGTCTTTGGCATTTAGTTACGGCAGCCCAAGCAGACTAAGACAAGGACTTTGCAGATGTAATTCAAGTTACAGGCCTTGAGATCAGGAGAAGAGCTGAATTACCTGGGTGGGCCCAGTCTCATGGAATGAGCCCTTCAAGGTGGACAACTTTCTCCAGCTAGAGTCAGAGTGATGTGGTCAAAGAGGAACACGGAGAGATTCAAAGCAAAAAGAGACTCGAGTAGCTGTCGCTGGACAGCGGGAGAAGGAATACAGGCAGCTTCTGAAGGCCAGGGCTATCTCCCCGCTGACAGCCAGCAAAGCTTTGAGGGCCTCAGTCTCATCACTGCCAGGGACTGAATCAGGAAAAGCTGAGTGAGCTTGGAAGTGGATTCATTCTCACAACCCCTAGTAAGAAACAAAGCCCTGCTAACTTCTGCCTTTCCATCTTGTGAATCTCTAAACAGAGGACCCAGTGTAGTCATGCTGAACTTACACTTCTAACCCACAGAGCTGTGAGATAATACATGGTGGTTTTGTTTGTTTTGTTTTCGTTTTTGTTTTGAAACAGAGTTTTGCTGTGTTGCCCAGGCTGGCGTGCAATGGCACGATCTTGGCTCACTGCATTCTCTGCCTCCTGGGTTTAAGTGATTCTCCTCAGCCCCCTGAGTAGCTGGGATTAAAGGAGCCCACCATCATACCAGGCAAATTTTTGTATTTTTAGTAGAGACGAGGTTTCACCATATTGGCCAGGCTAATTTTGAACTCCTGACCCCAGGTGTTTCTTTTACCCTGCTAAATTTGTGGTGATTTGTTACAGCAGCCATGAAAACAGCAACAAAGGCAATCATGTAAATATGGAAAACTCTCTTTATGACCTGTTGTTTCCCTCCAAAGGCTGGGCAGGAGCCCTCCGCGACTTCATAGAGGTAGTAGCTTCCCTGGTGCGTCAGGTCAAATACCAAGAAAAGAACCCCAGGAGAAGATTTTCACAGTTCTATTGTGCCCACAGCTCACTGGCCTGTCCTCACGCATGTAAGGAGAGAAAATAAGCATGTTTCATTCTTTAATCCCCCTTGACATCCGTTCACCTCACAGGAGGCTGAAAAATTAAAAGAGAAGAACAAATGGGAGGGTAGAAGTCTCTCTGGAGTGGGTACCAAGGATGGTGTGATAATGAGGGCTCTCACAATCACTGAAAAATGCCTGTGCCCCTCACATCCCAGAAGCTCGCTAAGAGACATGAGAGGACGCTGCTGTAAGCTCTAATGCCAACACTGACTACCTACGAGGGCTGGGAAACTCTTAACCTCTGTGAGCCCCAGGTTTCTCCTGCTGGATGTGGATTATCATATCATCTTCCAGTAATATTTGCTCAACCCAGTGAATGGGGTTGTTATGACTTCCAAGAAAACGTATGGCTCTTGGAAATGCAAAAACAGATACATAAATGACCTGGAATACTGCGTTGAGCTGAATGTCAATTCTAAGTTCTTGGAGGGTGTCTGACATACACTTCACCACCACTCAGACTTGCATTCTACAATCATCCTCAATTATTCTATAGAATTTTATTTAAAAATTATTTTGGCCGGGCACAGTGACTCATGCCTGTAATCCCAGCACTTTGGGAGGCAAGGTGAGCGGATCACGAGGTCAAGAGATGGAGACCATCCTGGCCAACATGGTGAAACCCCATCTCCACTAAAAATACAAAAATTAGCTGGGTGTGGTGGCACACGTCTGTAATCTCAGCTACTTGGGAGGCTGAGGCAGGAGAATCACTTGAACCTGGGAGGTGGGGATTGCAGTGAGCTGAGATAGTGCCACTGCGCTCCAGCATGGGGACAGGGTGAGACTCTGTCTCAAAAAAAAAAAAAAAAAAAAATTGTTTTATCTTTGTTTTTTCATCCTCAGTCAATTCTTATTAACCATGTGAAATATAATGTTATTGCCATAAAATGCCAGCTGTATCAGTTATTGTTGGCTAACTAAACAAAAGATAATTATCTGGCTAACAGAAACCCAAAGACCTCACTCACTACGTGGCTTCCTTGTCCTTCAAGGGAGCTGAGCTTCTCCACATTGTCAAGGGGATCAATCTTGATTATTCCATGTTGATGGGTCTCAAAATGTGGTCCTGGAACCAGCCATTTTCGTATCACTTGGGAACTTGTAAAACATGCAGAATATCAGACTCTACCCAAGACCTACCAAATCAGAAACTCTGAGAGGGAGGCTGAAAATGCAGTCTTGGGGACCTAATAATTTCTTTTTCTTCAACACAGTAGCTTTTATTTATTTATTTATTCATTCATTCATTTAGATATCTCATTGTTTAAAAATTTTTAAGTTCAAGGGTACATGTGCAAGATTGTTACACAGGTAAATGTGTGTCATGGTGGTTTGTTGTGCAGATTATTTCATCACTCAGATATTAAGCCTAGTACCCATAGTTATTTTTTCTTGATCCTTTCGCTCCTCCTACCTTCCACCCTCTGGTAGACCCCACTGCGTGTTGTTCCCCTCTAATATATATGTATATTAGAGATATATATGTATATATTATATATATGACATATATTATATAATTAGATATATATTAGATATATATACACCCACACATATATACACACACATACATACATATGCACAAACATATATAAACACACATACATACGTATATATACACACACATACATACATATATATATTTTTTGTTTGTTTGTTTGTTAAATGATTAAGGCAAATTATATAATCTGGCCAATGAAACACCAGAAGTCTCTGGAAGAGATACGTGGGCTGGCTAGGGAGATTTTCCTAAAAAGGAAAATTAAACAGGGGTATTTTTTGTTCTTCTTCTGTGTGTTGCAGTTTCCACGTGATGTCTGGAGCAATGGCAGCTATAATAGAACCAGGAGAAATGACAGCCTAAGAGGATAAGCAAATACAATGAGACTAGCATAGGAGAAATATCACAAAAATCTGAAACCTTAATGATATTTTCAAATTGATGAATTATCTGAATTATCTAACCCTAAATCTGCCTCACCCCCGAATTCTTGCTAACATTCTTGTGAAATCATACCTGCTTCTCTTGTTTAAACTAATTTTATTTCCATTTTCCATTACTTGTTGCTAAAAGTATCCAACCAATAAACTATTAAAACATAATTTCTGTCTTTAACAAGTTGTCAGTTGAAAAAATAAAATAAAAAACTTTTACCAAGTGGGTAGGGTAAAAGTAGTAATAAATGTGTATGTATGGTGGCCTGTAGGCATTTAAAGAAGATGAACCAGAATAAAAGTTACGTCCCAAAACTACATTTATTATATTTTCCAAATCAAACTGCATCTGGGAAAGATTTTCTGGTGCTATTTCCAGGTTCAAGCAATATTTTGAAATGCCAAAATGGTGCAATTTCTAGGTAATTTCTGTGATTTACAGACACAGCATAGTAGAATATTTTAAACTAGAACTGTCCCCCCGCAATATAAGTTGAATGGCTGCAATATCTGTAACTTTTCCAATTAACAGATGAAATTTTAAATTTTTCCACACAGTGGATGCAATGCTTTAATGTGGCAACAGGAAATGTACAATAATCTGTGGCTTTGTTTTTATGTCTTCTTTCACCTCCACAGGTTTTTGGAAATTCTTATTTCCATCATAATTTTCAATTTGCCAGAGAAGGAAGGAAGGAACGGAACCAAACATACTTTTCTACAAAATGGCAAGTGCAAGGTAATAATTGCCCATACCAAGTGAGTTAAAAGGATCTCTGGACTTTCTCCAGAAAGTTTGTCTCGAAACATAATAATTGTTGGTATCCATCCTAAAACTCAATGTGTAGAAAGTCGAGATTACTATTGATGTTAAAACCCAAGGCCAAATTCTTTCTTTTGCCCATCCATCCACCTACCCATCTATTCCATCCATACATCTATCCAACATTCATCCATCCACTCACCCACCCAACTATTACATCCATTCATCTATCCGTCATCCATCCATCCACTCACCCACCCATCTATTCCATTCATCCATCCATCCATCATCCACCCATCCATTCATCCATCCATTCATTGGTTTAATCATCCAACAAATATTCAATAAGTACCTACTTTGTGAAAGGCACTCCCGCAACAAACAAAACATGCTAAAATATCTACCCGGGTGGAGCTTACATACTAGTGCAGAAAGATAGACACAAATAAAAAATAAAATATATAGTATGTCAAATGGTGATAAGCAATATGGCAAAAGTCAGCTAGGAAAGGAACACAGGGTGTGTGGGAGTGAAGAGGGGGTCTGATTTTAATGGAGGAGTCAAGGAGGTCATATCTGAAAAGGTATATGAGCTAAGCTGAGAAGGAGGAGAGGGAGTGAACTAGGTAAGAACTTGAAAAAAATTGCATTCTAGACAGAAGACGTAGTGGTTGAAAAGACCTTAAGAGGAATATATTCCTTTAACATTCAAGGGCTTCCAAAGGGGCCAGGAGGAAAGGGAAAGAATGCTAGGGAAGTAGGCCAGAGAAGTCAATGTTTGTTTCCTTTAATGATGATAAAAAAAATAAGCAATAGTAAAATAAAATTTAAAAAAATAGCAGATAGAGAGGCATGGCGCATTTTCTGTCTACTCGGAAAGCTTAGCATGAGTTATTTTCTTTCTCAGGACATGAACAAGGAGAGATTTGAGGAGCACATGCTCCAGGACAGCATGGGAAAGTGAGCATCTGGGCACAAAGTGGACTGGCCCAGGGACACAACAGCCGTAGGGGAAGGCAGAGAGACACACAATCACACAATTCCTGCATTCACATGGTCATTAGACGCTGGGCCTTTGCAAGGCTTAAGGACACACTTAGGGCTCCAAAGAGACAAGGTCCCTGTCTTTGCAATGCATATGGCTCTGGCAGTAGAGACATGTGGTGCACACCAAGAGAAAATGTCCAGTGAGCTGGCAACTTACTGGAATACAGCACAGAACAGGAAGTCTTGTTCTGATTTGGAAGGTGAATCAGGAAGTATATTCTTAAAGAGGTGATGTCCAAGCTGAGCAAGGCTGAACATAGCAACCAAGCAGGCACCAGGGTAGGAACTGTGGAATGCAGCCTTCCAGGAAACAGCATGTGCAAATGTCCTGGGGCAGAAAGATCATGCTTGTTGGAGGGACTGAGAATACACCTTAACTGGACATTAGAATATTGGGGAAGGGGTGATGAAGCTGCTGTGGCCGAGTGAATCATATCAAAGATGCTATTTTTTTTTAAGACAACTTTGGCTGCTTGGTGTGAGGCTAGATGCTCATAAGAAGAACATTCCAGACTGCACACAAGAAGATAAAGATTTTTAGATGTCCCTGGGAGGACTGGGGAGGGCCCTCTTAGGCTGAAAATATGAGCGCAACAGGGCCAAATCCCTCAAACCAAGCAAAGGGGATCTGATACCTGCGATTTAAAACACTTCACAAGGAACATTCACAATCAAATACAGCTTGAAGAGGAAGGAACAGAGCATCAAAGAGCTCCAGGGACTTCCCCAAAATCACTGCATGAAGAAACCCAAACATCTTACCATTTAAGTAAACAAGATAGAAGAATGCAAGGCAAGGCATATTTATATATAAATAGATGTGTCTGTGTACATGTGATTTGCAATCGATGCAACGCTAATGCCATAAAAATAAGATGGACAAACTAACAAAATCTAACTTTAAAACTGTCATTCTGGAATTCAGAACTGGGTCACCATTGTCAGGAGGCCCAGCACCCAGGACACAGATCGGAAGACAGCGTTTGTTATTCCATGACACAACAGTCAACTGTGTGACCTCCTGGATATCTGGAGCCACTGCTTGCATTCATGGCACCACTTTATGAGTAATAAAAATGCATACCCAAGGCCAGGCACGGTGGCTCACACCTGTAATCCTAGCACATTAGGAGGCTGAGGCAGGTGGATCTCCTGAGGTCAGGAGTTCGAGACCAGCCTGACCAACATGGAGAAACCCCGCCTCTACTAAAAATACAAAATTAGCTGGGCGTGGTGGTGCACGCTTGCAATCCCAGCTACTTGGGAGGCTGAGGCAGAATTGCTTGAATCCAGGAGGCAGAGGTTGCAGTGAGCCGGGATCGCGCCATTGCACTCAGCCTGGGCAATAAGAGTGAAACTCCGTCTCAAAAAAAAAAAAAAAAAAAAGTACACCCTCCCAGTGGAAGAATACCCAAAATACGCCCTTTCCTCCAGGCTGATATACCCCTGCTCCAGGGCTCAGGGCTTGAATAGAAGGCTTGGAGTAGATTGCCTCCTGCAATTGCTACCGTTGCAGGCCTGCTTGCACAGAGCACAGCCATAGGTGGCGATCCTATGGGCACCCATCAAGCTCAGGAAGGTGAACATGCCAGGAAGACTGTTGGGTGATGCTGAGGCAAGAAACGGAAGCAAAATGCATGTGAAGGTGTGTTCTCCCAACCACAATACCCCCTTGCCTGCAACTCTTAAAATCAATTTGAAATGACTGCTCATACCAAATTACACAAAGACTTTGTTACACCAAACAGGATAAAGCGTAGAGGGACTTGCAACCTTCAAAACAATGCTGGGAGTTGGAGATGCACGTCATGTCTTGTGTTTACAGCTTTTCAGCTGAGTACTTAGTGTTTACTTTGGAATTAATCCAGGCCCATAAAACAAGTGATATATCAACATAGCAGATGTACTTGGGTGACTATACATTAAAAGGTGATTCACTTCACAATGAGAATCCACACACACATAGCTTGGAGAATGAAGCAGGTACCTTCTGTATTTGTATAAGGGGGGGTCCCTCTAGGATAGGCAATGTTGAGAGGAGGGTCCTAACATGGAGAAACTGTTAAAGGGATGGATGTTGTGGGTACATCAACCCTCCACAGAGCCCTGTCCTGCCCCTTAATCAGGACTGGCCACATAATTTCTAGGGGCAGTGCAAAAGGGCAATGTCGGAACACTTGTTCAAAAATTATTAAGAATTCCAGCTATAGCATAAGACCACATGTGGGGCTGTTCAAAGCCTGGGGCCCTGCATGACCACGCAGGGAATGTGCCCTTAAAGCTGGCCCTGCCCTTAATAAAAGGGATTGAACTTGACATTTCCAAACAGGGGATGTTAATAGTATTTACCTAATAGGGGTGTTGTAAGAATAAAAAGAGAGAATGAATCCTAGACATCACACTGGCTCATAGTAAGTTTCAATAATGTCAGTGACTATCACTGATTAAAATGTGAATAAGATTTCTTTTCTTTTTTTCTTTTTTTTCGTGATGGAGTCTTGTTTTGTTGCCAAGCTGGAGTGCAGTGGCACAATCTCGGCTCATTGCAACCTCCACCTCCTGAGGTCAGGCAACTCTCCTGCCTCAGCCTCCTGAGTAGCTGGGACTACAACCACACCTGGCTAACTTTTTTCTTTTTTTTTTTTTGTATTTTAGTAGAGATGGGATTTCACCATGCTGCCTAGGCTGGTCTCGAACTCTTGAACTAAAGAAATCTGCCCTCCTCGGCCTCTCGATGTGCTAGGATTACAGGCATGAGCCACGGTGCCCAGCCAAGTGTGAATAACATTTCTTATATTATCCCCACAAAATGTCCATATCTATGTAAATATTTAATATTTTCTTGCAAACAACTCTGGGAGCTGTCAAATTCTTGCATGGAGAGTAAGGCTGGATAGAAACCTATGATGCATGTGCATAGACATACATGCACATGCATTCCACAAAGTTGAGAAAGAATGAGGCTGTTGAAACGTGAAGCTTCTGAATATAGGGAGGGTGATGTATCCAAAGAATGCATATTCAGGTGTTACAAAGGAAATAAAACCACCACTTATTTAGCTAGAACCAAAGCATTTGGTAGGCTAAAGGATTCAGAAGAGAGAATTTCCAATCAAAATCTAACTGCTTCTAATAATATTCATTCCAGATACAATCTGAGGCTTCAAGATGCTAGGAAGTACAATGGTCTGGTTTGCTATCGAATCCGTTGTGCCTAGCATGGTACCTGATACATAGGTAGTGCCCTGTAGTGGTTGAACAAATGAATAAATGAACCCATGAGCAAAATCATAAAAAAATGGGCTTTATTATGAGAAAAGGGGTTGGCCCAGGGCTGGGAAAAGGGGTTGGCCCAGGGCTGGCCAAATATAAAGTGTGAGGAGCAAACGGTGATAATCACTCTTTAACACTGTGGTACCTGATGTAACTCACCTAGGTCCATCCTTGGCCTGAGGACTTCCCCAGGACCCAGAAGGTCAAGAGGAATTTCAAAAGGGAAAGAAAACACAGATGGGCAATTGCATGTGTTCATGGTAGAAATGTGTACATCGATAGATGGTTGGATCTTGGCTTAGATAAAAACTCATTCCTCCATCATATACCTTCTCAAGTTCTATCCAAACGTTTGCTATCCCATAGACAGCGTCTTGTCTCCATGAGTTGATATCACACAGCTTTGTGTAGTTTTCCTTCATGCACCAAGGTAGAGGATATAACCCAATAGGTGGCTTCAATTCACACTTTCTCACATGCATGGGAATTCTGGACCTTATAAACTCAACTCGATCATATCTATAATAGCCTATAACACACATATGATGGAAAACAGGGTGAGGTGCAGGGCTAGAACATGAGTTTGACTTGATAACTTGGGAGACAATTTGCCTTTGATATGGTACAGTTTTAGGAAAATCCGGCAAGACACGGGTCAAAAGGGCCCACCCCCATCTACTTCACCAGCATTCTGTCTACTGATCCTGGGAATCTTCCTTGCTTCCTTGACTTCCTGGGAAGTCATTGGCTATGGCTTTATTTTTTGGGGGGTGGGGGGGCGGGGAACGGAGTCTTGCCCTGCCGCCCAGGCTGGCGTGCAGTGGCATGATTTCGGCTCACTGGAACCTCAGCCTCCTGAGTTCAAGCGATTCTCCTGCCTTAGCCTCCTGAGTAGCTGGGATTACAGGCATGGGCCACCATGCTCAGCTAATTTTTGTATTTTTAGTAGAGACGTGGTTTCACCATGTTGGTCAGGCTGGTCTGGAACTCCTGACCTCGGGCAATCTGCCCGTCTTGGCCTCCCAAACTGCTGAGATTACAGGCATGAGCCATTGTGTCCAGCTGGCTATGCTTTCTTAATCTCCCTACCAGAAGACCAACTCTTCCTCCACTCCTTCTTTGCCAGGACAACTTCTAGCCTTCGATGAAGACTCTGTTTAGAGGACATTCACTCTAGGAATGCGATCTTAAGGCTGAAGGTGCTCCTCTGTGTTTCATAATCTCATCAGGGTGCCCAACACTTCAGTCAGTGGTTTCTATGACTTCCACCTCCTTAGTCTGTGCATTGCTCAGAGGCAAGGATGCTGTCTTACACTCAGGCATCCTCAGTGCCTTGACCAGTGCTTGGCATGAAGTGGATGTTTTATACATCGTCTATACATGCTTTAACATGTGTATGAAACTATATGCAGTGCCTGTTCAGCAAAGTGGCATTTGCCTTCCCAGAGCTCCTGGCTAACTGTCATACACTATGAACACAATGCCTTCTAAAGGATGAGCCCCTGTTCGTCATTTTAAGGCTACGCTGCTTAAAACCTTTAATGAATCCCTATTCTTAGGATAAAGTCATAACTCCTGATCATGGCCGGCAAGACCATGTAGGCTCCTGCCTACTTATCCCCACTTGACTTGGGCCACTCTCCACCTCCCCAGCTCCACTATGGGGACAATGATCTCTTCCATTCCTCATACTCACTAATGTCCTTCCTACCACAGGATCTTCATACATGCCAATCCCACAGCCTGGAATGCTACTCTCATCCCTCTCTGTTTAACCTCTTACCCTTCGATCACAACTCTAGCATCTGTTCCTTCAGGAAGCCATCCTGGCTAGCAAACAATGTAGTGTGTATCATGACTGCAATTTTTTTTTTTTTTTTTTTTTTGAGACAAAGCCTCGCTCTGTCATCCAGGCTGGAGTGCAGTGGTGCGATCTCAGCTCACTGCAACCTCCACCTCCTGGGTTCAAGAGATTCTCCTGCCTCAGCCCCCCTAGTAGCTGCAATTACAGGCATGCACCACCATGCCCAGCTAATTTTTGGATTTTTAGTGGAGATGGGTTTTCGCCACGTTGGCCAGGCTGGTTTCTAACTCCTGGCCTCAAGTGATCCACCCACCACGACCTCCCAAAATGCTGGGATTCTGGGCGTGAGCCACCATGCCTGGCCTCACCACTGCAATTTTACATTTACCTTTTGTGACCTTTTTATTCAGGTGTTTGTTCTTTCAGCAGACTCTAAGATCTACACGGTCTTGCCAGCCATGATCAGGAGTTATGACTTTATCCTAAGAAGAGGGAGTCATTAAAGGTTTTAAGCAGTGTAGCCTGAGATTCATGAAGTCTGAGCCTATATATTTTTGTTCACTTTTTTAGATCCTTGGCACCACAGCAAATGCCTGATACATTTCATGCGTGAATAAATAAAGATATCGATCCACACCTTTCCACAGGTAAGACCCCGGGTCTGAGGCATTGATCATTTATTTATTTTCCTGTGTTACTGATAAGAGAGAAAAGGTACTTTCTGTAACAGGAAAAGCAAGCATTTGCAACCCAGTGCCAGAAAACCAACGTAACCTCATGGAATATGAAGCAACTGGCCATTCTAGGCAGGTGGGGGATGCACCAGGCACTGCATATTGTTCTAAGATCTTAGCACAATGCACATCACCTACATGCTAATGTGGGCTGATTCATTCTCCAATGATGTATTTTTCATGGAAATTGTCAAGCTACATTGTTACCCTAAACAGAATATTACTAAAGTGCTTCAACCAAGCCAGCTGAAAAGTCTGACATTTCATCCATACTGTTATTTATATACATATTTACAGCTGCCACCTGCCTATAACTTGGCTGGATCATAAAGTAGTGATGTTCCTCTGTTTCATTATACTTTGACATTTTACTCTAACTATTGCTTCTCATTCCTTAGTATCCAATTGCTTTGTAGCTATTTTTGAATTATATTGCTTTGGTCATGGAATAAGAATCTTTCTTTCTCTTTGGTCGTACTAGTCTCTTTGTCTCTCTCTGTTCCTTTCTCTTTCCAACCCACCTTACCCCCTCATCCCATACCCAGATGGTACAAATCGTCGCTGGCACATGCAACAATTATAGCAGAGCTTCTGCTGCTTAAATGAACCCCCACAAACCCCACTGAGTTAAATTAGATTAGGGAATTGGGAGGTGAGCAGGAGGGCTGGCCAGTGGTCTCAGCTGAAGCTGACACAGATTTGGTCTTGCCTCTACAAAATGAGAAATAAATGTTTTCTCCTTTAGAAAAGTGCTGGAAGCCTCTACTTCAGAAAGAGAATACGGGGTGGGGTGGGGCGGGGTGGGGAGGGGCGGTGGGGGAGGGGGAAGCCAACAACTCAATTAAACACAGGTAAGTTTAATTTCAAAATGTTAGCATAGTCCAATCTAGGAATATTTGCAACTCACCAGGAATTTAGAAGCCAGGCTCTAAGAGCCAGAGGGAGGAATGAGTGTAGGGTTGAGATCTCCTCCACCACTGCTTATAAGTTGATACATGAAGCTGCCATTTGCAGTGGGCTTGCATTATGGTCCCAAGCACAAAATGTATAGAAAAGTGAGCCCACCCAAGTTAACTTACCTGTTGCCTCAAACTGCCAGGTTGAAATACTTGGATTTTACTGCTCCGAAATTTCCAAAACTATCTCAATCAAAATAAATTACTATTTGCATTCAATGCAAGAAAGAACCATCCATTCAAGACATCCCCTGCAGAATTTGCACAGAATAAGTACATAGCAAAAGCTCATAGAACTGAATTCAATATTATATGATTATATCAGGTCCCATCCAAAAAGCTTCCCTAGAAATCCGACGTCCCTCACCTGGACTGTGCAACCTCATCCCCCAGAAAGCTGGATGCTTTCTGAGCACGATTCTTCTCCCTCCAGAGCCTTAACCCTCAGCCTGCCCTAACTGGCATGCCAATCTCCTCCTTGTCACTCAGGGACTCCCAGCTGCCTCTGAGTTTACCACTCAGAAGTGAAGCCCAGGTCTTATCTAATCAGAACAGTGATTGAAGGAGGCAGCCACTTCCATGTTTCATGTGGAGAGGCCTCTTCCCAGGCTGGCCTTTTAGCTACCAACCTACACTCTGGATGCGTGCCCTGAAACTCACCATTCTCCTACCCTCTCACTGCTGATACTGCGCCCATCACATGCCATCCACCCCTCCAGACCCCTGAATCCTCCTGCTGTCAATGAGCCTCTTCAAGGTCTAGTGGGGTCACTGGATCCTCCTCCTCAACACCCACTCAGCAACCTGAAGACCTAACCATTAACATCCATGCCTGGCGCCCAGTAGGTGATTAATAGATGCCAACACCCTTCTTTTCACTTTACATCAGGAGGAAAAGTGAAAAAGGGGAGAGAGAGGTCTGGAAAGGAGCCTGGAGTCCCATATGTGACAATAATGCCCTTTTCCTCCTTAAGGCACTCATGCAGCCTCCCTGGGCCATAGTATCTTCATCTGTAACCTAAGTGGGAGTGGGGGGCCGTTATCTTCAAGTCCTTATGAGTTAACATTCTCAGTGGTATAGAATTTATCATCCACAGTCCCTCCTTTTTGAACTTGCTTTCTGTAAGTAAGTTTCTCCTTTTTTTTTTATTTTTTTATTTTAGACAGAATCTTGCTCTGTCGCCAGGCTGGAGTGCAATGGTGCGATCGCGGCTCACTGCAACCTCCGACTCCTGGTTCAAGGAATTCTCCTGCCTCAGCCTCCCAAGTAGCTGGGATTACAGGCATGTGTCACCATGCCCAACTTATTTTTGTATTTTTATTACAGATGGGGTTTCACCACATTGGCCAGGATGATCTCGATCCCCTGACCTTGTGATCCACCTGCCTCCATCTCCCAAAGTGCTGGAATTACAGGCGTGAGCCACCGCACTCGGCCAAGTCTCTCCTTTTATTTATACTTTAGATTGAGTTCCTTCTTTTCTTTCTGTGATGACAGGATCTGAAAGCCACACCCAGAAAAGCTTCTACAAGGCTCTCTTCCTGAAGACTGGCCTGGAGTGCCCTTCTCCCTCCCTGATGTTTTGCCATCCTTGTACTGCAGTCAGAGACACAACTCTCCACTTCTCACTGCTCTCATATGTTTCATAGTGTCCCTTCACAAATGTCTTCAAGCCCCTCGCATTTGAGAGTCCTTCTCTGAGACCTCATTGGAAGAACACTACTCTGTGAAGGTGTTCTCTTTATGTCACAGAAGCAGTGTTTTCTGCAGGATGGGTGAAAAAAAAAACAACAAAAACAAAACAAAACAATCCCCCCAACACACACATACATGTTTCTTGTTCTCCAGCTAAGATTATCCAACTGACAAATCATCACCAAGACCTACTATGTAACAGCCATGGTTTCAGGCACTGGGGATGTGCAGGCTTGAGTTGAGTAGAGATTTCAAGTCTAACTAAGGTAGAGAGATGGTGCTAAACAAGTGAACAAACAACGCAAAATTACAAAACAGGGAAATATGATAGATTATGACTCGGAGCCACTGCATATTGGCAAGGGGCACGTTAGTGAAACCTGGATGATAACTAAGCAGGGCTCACTCCTGCCAAATCTCTTCAAGTTTTCAATTCATTCTGAATTCATCCATCTCTTTTCAGTGTCATTCTCCCCCATTGACTACTTTCACTTGGCATGGTGGGTTGAAGAGTGTCCCCCTGCCAAAAAAAAAAGTCCACCTAGGACTTTGTAATGAGACCTTATTTTTAAAACGTCCACCTAGAACTTTACAATATGACCTTATTTGAAAAATGTCAGGCTGGGCATGGTGGCTCAAGCCTGTAATTCCAGCACTTTGGGAGGCTAAGGCAGGTGGATCACCTGAGGTTGGGAGTTCAAGACCAGCCTGACCAACATGGAGAAACCCCGTCTCTACTGAAAAATACAAACTTAGCCGGGCATGGTGGTGCATGCCTGTAATCCCAGCTGCTCGGGAGACTGAGGCAGGAGAATCATTTGAACCTGGGAGGCGGAGGTTATGGTCAGCCGAGATCACACCATTGCACTCCAGCCTGGGCAACAAGAGCAAAACTCCATCTCAAAAAAAAAAAAAAAAAAAAAGGGAAAAGAAAAATGTCCACCAAGAACATTGGAATATGACCTTATTTGTTGCAGATGTATTTAGTAAAGCTGAGATTATACTGGATTAAAGTGGGCCCTAAATCCAATGGCTGGTGCTCTTACAAGAAGATTAGGTGAAGACAGACACACATAGAAGGAAAACGTACATGTGACAATGCAGGCAGAGATTGGATTAATGCAGCCACAAGCCAAGGATCACTCAGGATTGCTGGGGAGCCACCAGGAGCCAGGAGAGAAGCAAAGAACAAATCCTTTGCTATAGTTCTGCTGTGTCCCCACCCAAATCTCATCTTAAATTGTAGCTCCCATAATTCCCATGTGTCATGGGAGGGACCCAGTGGGAGGTAACTGAATCATAAAGGTGGGTATTTCCCATGCTGTTCTCACGATGGTGAATAAGTCTTATGAGAGCTGATGGTTTTATTAAGGGAAGCTGCCCTGCATACACTCTCTTGCCTGCCGCCATGTAAAACGTGTCTTTGCACCTCCTTTGCCTTCCACCAGGATTGTGAGGTCTCCCCAGCCATGTGGAACTGCGAGGCCACTGAACCTCTTTTTCTCTGTAAATTTTCTAGTTTCAGGTATGTCTTTATTAGCAGCATGAGAATTTACTAATACATCCTTCCTTAGAGTTCTTCAGAAGGAATCCACCTTGCCTACACCTTGATTTACATCTTCTAACTTCCAGAACTAAGAGAATAAGTTTCTGCTACTTTAAGCTGCTCTGTTTGCAGTAATTTGTTATGGAAGGGGTAGGAAATGAATACACTTGGCAGCTGCCATTCATCCTTTGAGTCTCAAGTAAATGCTGCATCTTAAGAGTAGCTTTCAGTGGCCCTTAGAGTAGTCAGTTGTTTTACAACTTTCACATGCTTCAGAAGAAAGGGAGGTGGGTGTTTCTAAAGAGTGGAAATCCCTGCATCCCAACCCCAGAGATCCTGATTCAGTACTTTGGAAGGGACCTAGAAATGTACATATTTAACACAGATGCCTGTTGGCCCCTCCTTTCCAGGGAGTTGATGCTGATACAGCTAATTCATAGAACACACAGAAAAATCTGTTCTAGGCTAGGTTAATTCAACTACATTCCACTCCTGCTTTCCCGTAACAAGACCTATAACCTTCAACAAATGCATTTAGCTCTCACTAGACTTGGCTTTTAATCAATACTTAATTGCTTTATAAAAGAGAAGGATAGTGAGAGACTAGGCCAACAGAGGCAGAGGTTCATAGACAGGAAGAGCTGAAGATGCAAGGAAAAGTTTGGGATACAGTTCTTGACCACTTTATAAAATCAGCTTTATTACCGCAAAGTTTCAATTGGGAACAGAGGTGGATAACGAGAAGGTGACTGGGCTTAGGCTTCAGAGACCATCACTTAAGGCAATGTGTTTTTATGCTACCCCTAACTCTGCAACTCTGCACTAGTAATTTTGAATCTCTTTTGAATCTCTCTTTTCTTTTTTTTTTTTTTTTTTTTTTTTTTTTTGAGACAGACTCGCTCTGTTGGCCAGCCTGGAGTGCAGTGGCATGATCTCAGCTCACTGCAACCTCTGTCTCCCAGGCTCAAGCAATTCTTCTGCCTCAGCCTCCCAAGTAGCTGGGATAACAGGTGTGTGCCACCGCACCTGGCTAATTTTTGTATTTTTAGTAGAGATGGAGGTTTCCGCATGTTGGCCAGGCTGGTCTCGAACTCCTGACCTCAATTAATCTTCCAGCCTTGGCCTCCCAAAGTGTGAATGTTTTTCTTACGGAGGGCTCCCAAATTCTATAAGTCTCACATCTCATAAAACCTAGACCTACTTTGAGGCCGAGGACAGTGGCTCACACCTGTAATCCCAGCACTTTGGGAGGCCAAGGCAGGTGGATCACAAGGTCAGGAGATCAAGACCATCCTGGCTAACATGGTGAAACCCTATCTCTACTAAAAATACAAAATATTAGCCAGGCGTGGTGGTGGACACCTGTAGTCCCAGCTACTTGGGAGGCTGAGACAAGAGAATGGTGTGAACCCGTGAGGCAGAACTTGCAGTGAGCCGACATTGTGCCACTGCACTGCAGCCTGGGGGACAGAGTGAGACACTGTCTCAAAAAAAAAAAAAAAAAAAAAATACCTAGACCTACCTTGGCTCGAGAAATAGGAAAACGTGAGCTTCGGTTGACAGCAGAGGGTCTTCTTTAGTAAGAGAAAAATTCTGGAGTTTCTGGTGTTTGCTCTATGGGGTTGCCCAACAGGGAGTTACTGAGGCTACTGGTGTAAAGAGAAGACAGGCTCATGTGGTTCAGGAAGCTTGATCTGATCTTGAAAGAGAAGTATAGGAGACTAGTCATCCTAAATCTGCTCACTGCTTAGTGTATGGTAGAAATGCAATTAACATCAATCTTCCCAACCTTCTTGCTTCTTCCAACCTCATTAAAACATAGCTCAGCAGCAGGCAAATGTGAGCACTCACCCCACAACAGTGAGGGAGAACTTGCTGAAAATAATTGTCTAGTTATACTAGAAAATCATGGCCTCCTTGTTCTACTTCTCCTAAACTTCTGAAATTAGATTCACACCATTTTCATTCCTGGGATAACATGGATAAAGTGACTCCTGAGATTACAAACTCAAGTGACAAGCAACTCAATCATAGAAGGAACTAAAATATCCTCCTTCCTGTCAATTCGCATGGGTCTGGGGAGACTCAAGAGCCAACTTTAATAACCAGGAAAACTGCTGGTTATTAAAAGCCCTATTTGTCAATGACAACGCTGTTTCCTTCTCTGGTGTTAATTAGTCATTTCACACAGCATCTTTGACAAGGAGTTAAGTCCCAGTTAACCCAGATCTCAGACAAGATGGAGTAGCAGGGGAGCAAAGGGGCTGTAGCAAGACCATGCTACAAATTGTTGGGCAGGCTGAGATTAGAAAGAGGAGATCCCTGACTCCTGAAATGGGCTTCTTTAGGCAAGAAAACAAAAGGCATAGGAAGGAAAGCGAAGCCTCACAGCTAAGCTAAAATGGAAAATACTCACCATCCAATTGAGAGCATTCAACAGACATTTATCAACCCACTTCAATGAGCAAACATTGACATAAAGGTTCTATAAATACTTGTTGTTGTAGATTAGGTACTTTTGGGATATCAGTCTTTGGGCATCTCCAAAAGTCACCCATGTGAAAAGACAAAACAAAAACAACAACAACAAAAACCACACAACAACAACAGTAACAAAAACTGTGGTACCATGTACATCTTGTATTTTGAATTTCTAAGGGACCAAAAGAAAATGTTCTCTGGATTCTGTGCAGGGTTTCATGTCAATGAGTTTTCTGGGCAGGGGACATTTTACATTTGAATCAAATGACCCCAATCCCTTGATTTATGGACCTGTCACTCCTATTTGATGCTGTATCAAATGCATTTTGAGAAGTTCATTTATGGGCCTCTTCCACTTTCAAAAGCTTGTCCTAATTATGCAGATCCAGGGCAAATATTGTGATTCCTACTTTCATTTCCTCAAATGGAGCTGGTGCATAAGGGTACTGGAGACCCATGGGCCTTCAGATTAAGAGAGGAGAAGTGGGGAGTGCTATTGTTCAGAAGCTAAGATTACAGAGGCTGTATGCATATTAAACACATAGTATCACTGATTTCCTATTATTAATTTCTTTCCACTGTTCATTTTACTCATACTCATACTAGCAGTAATACTACCATCTTTCCTTTGTTTAATCCTTGCTAACTGACCAGACACATGCTGAACCCTTTAAAAGGGACTATCCCCACCCTGTACCACATTCCTCATCAGCAGCAAGCATCCCCAGCTGACAAGACAGTATTTTTCCGGGCAGTCAAGAACGTTGCTATTTCTTATTCCCAAAAGAAAAAAAAAAAAAGCACTTCAAAGTCAGGCTCAGCAATAAGAGTTAGAAAATGTTCTTCATAAGACACACCATGATTACGGATTTGTTGAGACTTAGATTTCATGGTAAGCTGTTTATGCGTAGTAACTATCTATCTATCTGCATTCACCCAGACCCTTAAAATACAGCCCAGGATTAAGAGTAAAATGTCAGTGGGGCACGGTGGCTTATGCCTGTAACCCCAACACTTTGGAAGGCTGAGGTGGGAGGATCACTTGAGCCCGGGGGTTAAAGACCAGCCTGGGCAACGTAGGGAGCCCTCATCTCTACAAATAATTTAAAAATTAGCCAGGTGTGGTGGTGTGCACCTATGGGCCACCTACTTGGGAGACAAAGGTAGAAGGATCACTTGAGCCTGGGAGGTCGAGGCTGCAGTGAGCTAGGATCATGCCACTGCAGTCTAGCTTGGGAGACAGAGTAAAACCCTGTCTCAAAAAAAAAGGCTACCCAAGCCAATCAGAACCCAGTCAGAGGAATTTTTGCAGAACATCTTTATTATTTATAAAGCTGCCTTTGCTTTCCACTCTCCCCCTAGGCTGTTAAGTCTTCAACTCTGTTCTCTTTTCCCAATATTGCCATTGACATCCCTCACTGAAGCCCCATCTCTAGAGTCTAACTTCTAGATAACTAACTTCTGAATATGTTCATCTGCTTACAACAATGACTCTGACCCAATCCTAGGGACTCTGTCCCAGCCAGACCACACCCATGTTTTCTGGATGACTCATTAGAAAACAGGTTAGAACATAGATAACTACACGTGTAAGCTCCGGAAGATATTTACAGGAGACTCAACCCTAAAGAGCTGCATAACTATAATCTGAACTAATAACCCCAGCTAATGTTGGTTTAATATAACGTTGGTTTAGTATAATAACGTGATTCATCAAGAGTTTTGCACATGTGTGGTCTTAACTTCCATGTATATTAGCACGTCCAACTTGAGGCAACCACAGAAAACAATTCTGTTTCTTCATAGGCAAAGTGGAAATTTCTCTTGAAGATAAATGTGTACAGCTTTGGTTTCTCCCAGAGAAAGGAATGTCTCAGGCAACAAAGGAATACAAAATCAGTAGTGCCCTATTGTAGGAAGTTTAGACGCCCAACATTTTCATCCCATGTGCATCCCTAACTAGCCTCAAGGTCTTAAAATAGTTCATCTTTCTGTACTTCAGTTTTGTAATGTATAAAATAGGAGCAATGGATCTCTTCTGGGCAATTCTCAAAGTTTTCGGTTTTAGAGAGGTTCGAATAAGACAACACGTGAAATGATTTCCAATTTGTGAAAAGTAGACATATACAGAAGTGTACATCTATAGATATATATAGAAATACACTACACTTTTTTTACATTATTACATTGAACTCTATTAATGAAATGGCTTAGAAAAAAATATGTTTCAAAGAACCACAGAATTATAACATGAGGATACTTATTACACCAACAAGGTTGTTGGGTTCATATCTGGCAGGATTCAAGGGTCTTAGCCTACCAGTCAAATGCTGAACTGAAATCTTATAAGAGAGGGGGAGGGGACAAAGAAAGAGGGGAGGGGGAGCTCTTGAAGCCAGAGCTTATTAAATCAATTACATGATTAATGTGAAAGAGAGTGTGTGAGACAGGAGGGGGGATGGGGCAGGAGTTCACTCAGCACAGTAAAGGCTGCTGATCAAGCATTTTCTGTAACCTTCTAAGCCACCGAGAAAATTGCCTCTTGGTATATGAATCAAACTGGAGAAATGTATTTGTTGGCAGCTTTTAATATTTAAAAAAAAGGTGGTAGTATATGAAATCTCCTGTACCACTCAATCCTAGAATTGACAGGTGTTAGAAACATTAGAAACATCTCCATAGGAATCGAAAATGACATTTTATCCTTGGTAAGAGTGTTCTCGTGCAACTGAAGGGTAAGGTTTGTGGTTTTGATACAAATGGGGCTGCTCAAAGTAAAAAGGATGTTAATTAAAGTGTTTGATGGCGTTTCCTTCCCAGTGCACTATGGGAGAAATGTATAAATCCCCAATATGGCTTGAGCTCCACAAAAGATCATTAGTCAGGAACAGGCAATGGCTCAAATCATCTCCTTGATGGAGTTTTCAGATAAATCCTTCTCAGGGGCCATAGGCCAGGTCCTGAATCAGAAAAAAAAACAAATCACCCAGCCACCCTGACCAAATTAGCTGATCTGGTGGGTGACGATGGACGTCTGAGGCCATGGTTTCTATTAGCAACCAGGTCTTTCTCGTTCCAGTTGACAAGACGGACAACCATCCACCCTCGTAAAAGATTCATGACCCAACTTTGCACTCTCTACTGCTTGCTTTCTCATAAAACCAGTGCAAATCCTATCAAAAATTTAGCAGAATCCCTGCCTCATCTGTTTAGGCCTGAAGCTAGTTGCAGGGACAACTCATTAGGGACAGGCTCATTAAAACCAGCCCTTGGGCAAAAGCAGTTTGCGGCCTCCTCATTTTTATTCACTCTCACCTCCCTGCCCAACCTCCTTGAGCCCTGAGACACAGGGCTTCTAATAATTTTGTACAGTGTGCAGGTCTGTTCACAGAGGTGCAGGGCCCAGAGTTCAACAAATGCTGCTCCTTATGTCTGCCAAAAATGATCTCTGTCTTCTCCTTTGTGTGCCTAAGGAAGGCTGTGCTGGGAGAGGGACTGGTGCTGGAGAAGGTAGAGGAGGGAATCCAGAAGGCTGGCCAGCTTCTCACTTGGGGATGGCTGGGGAGAACACCTGGCATTGGAGTAGTCAGGAGACCCCTTAGGACCAAGCCGAAGCTCTGGCAGAACGAAGGCCAAAAGGTAAAATCTTTGGGGTCCCATTCATGCGTCATGTTCAGCCCAGCACTCAGACCCCTGGGCACCTGGAGCCTGAGCAACAGCCTGCCTAATGCATTCATTACCAGATGTTTTCTGCTATGTGCCAGGATCCCATTTCTCCCCATGAACTAGGGGGAAAGCTCATTTGTGCTGACAAAGAGCTATTGAAATCTTCAGGCATGGCAGCAAAGAACGGGCAGCCCCAATGCAGATGCAAAGCTTCCAGGCTGCCAGCATCTCTGGGCACGTTCATTTTTGGAAGGGTGAGAGGAGAGCGCTACGGAGGCAAATGCCTGTGACAGCCAGTGGATAGTAAAGCAGGCTGGGTGAAAGTGAGTCCTGAGTAAGAGGGTCCGTGTTGACATGGGAGTGGAAAGCTCATCTCCACACTGAGGTGTGCAGGTGCTACAGAGCTCCAGCTGGTGGGTGAAGTGTGCGGATGTTGCTCGATATGCCAGATCGCCTGATTTTTTTGCAAGAAGCCAAAAATTTCGATTTTAAATGAAATCTTTACATATCTAAATGTTGGCAGCTAATAACAGGGGGAAAAAGAGCAAAATCAAATCGTATGGGTGAAACAAAAGTGTAGATTTCAGGTTTACAACCCCGACGTGAAAAAGATATTATAGTAGGAGGGAAATAGATATCAGTTTTAGTTTTTACCACTACCCAGTGATGCTGGCACATCCATGAATCCCTAGAGTCCCATCTCTGCTCTTCTGTAATGGGAGGCTTAGGCAACATGATCTCTCAGAGCAAAACTCTACCTCTAATCCTTTGAAAATAAACTTTATTAGGTAGGGTTTTAAGTTTCCAAAGCATTTCACCATCTCAAATGGAACTAATATGCTAACAGCTCCACCACTGCCAAAGCCTTTGATGCTGATTGTTCTTAAAGCATAGATTACTAGCCTTACAGAGCTTTCAGAGGTCGAATCGCCAAGTCATGCGCATACAGCATTAATTTCCTGAGGTTCCTGGGCCAATGGTGAGCAGGAGAACCCTGGTGTGAGCCCCATCTCATGGAGAGGAAGGCAGGTCACTTGTTCCATTTCTGTTTTAAGAGGATATCTTAGGAAAATAATAGCTTTTTTTTCCTTGGTTTTTAAGAAATGGGCCTTCATTCTGTCACCCATGCTGGAGCACAGTTGCATGATCCTAGCTCAGTGCAACATCAAACCCTGGGCTTAAGTGATCCTCCCACCTCAGCCTCCCGAGCAGCTGGGACTACATTTGTGCACCACCGCACCAGGCTAATTGAGCTGTACTGTATCAGAGTTTGGCATATTAGGCCACGCTGAACCCTGAAAATTCCTTGTAGCCTCCTTGGGGGCTGCTAAATGTGAGGAATAGAGAGGAAAGGATGACGTTGAAGAGGAAGATGCAAAGCCCTTGGTTTCATTTCCTTTCCTTCTTCCCTCCTCCCCAGCCCTAAACAGAAAAGCTCAACTTTATCAGTACTGTGTTGCTCATTCACCTGAGTCTTTGAGCAAAACCTGTGAGGCTAAAAATAAACGAATTAATAAATTCATTAAGCAACTCTCCAGATTAAAAGTATGAAAATCACAGCAGGATCTCTAAGTCCTTATTGCCCATACGCCTGAGGATTCACTGACCCAGCTGAAATGCTGCCTAACGCTGGCCACTTTCCTTGGGCTCTCAGTGCCTTCATGAGCCATACCCATCATTAATTGGGGTTGGGGACATACAAAGGGACATAGACTTGGGAGAGATTTTCTTCTCTAAAATCACCACATTCATTTTCTACCACCTTTCCCCCACCTCGAAAGCTTACCTTAAAAACAATCTTGTTTTTTTACAGTGTTAGCTCACATACCCACCTGGCTCCATCCTAATATGCTGTGGCTGGGATAACAAATTCTCTGCTGTTTAATTGGGAAGACCAGCAGGCCACAGTGGCATGAATTTATGTTACCATAAAACATTTGGGACCAGACACAGTGTCTCACATCTGTAATCCCAGCAGTTTGGGAGGCTGAGGCAGGCAGGTCGCTTGAGCCCAGGAGTTCGAGACCAGCCTAAGCAACATGGCAAAACCCCAGCAACTTGAGGGGCTGAGGTGGGAGGATCACCTGAGCCTGGGAGATGGAGGCTTCTGTGAGCTGTGATCTCACCACTGCACTGCAGTCTGGGTGACAGAATAAGACCCTGTCTCAAAAAAAAAAAAAAAAAAAAAAAAAGGAAGAAAAGACCTGGTTGTTTTGCGGTTCAGGAAACCTGGAGCCTTGACTGCTAATACAAAGCAACAATTTTCTATTAGCTTTGAACACATTGGCACTTCTCTTTTCTACCTATATCATTGTCACCTCTTCCTCAAACCCCATCCCAATTTGACAAGCAAGAAATCTGTAAATTTGGGGGTAGATGCTCAGGAAAGAGTATGCATAAGGAAAAGACACATCCATTAGCAATGCAGATACAGTCACAAATGAGACAGCACTTGCATGAATAGTGCCTTTAAAACAGTTATTTAATCCAGCTAAAATTTATCTTCAGGAAAAACTGAGCAGCGTTGGGACTCAAGACATTTTGCATTTAAAACATGGATTAAATGCTCTCCTCGTTGCCTTTCTTTAAGGCAGATATTTGCAAATCTCCTATCGACTTACAAGGCCTGGTGATGGCAGGAACTAGGTGGATAATTCTGGGTTAAAAATTGTGCCCAGACAAAAAGAATACAAATGATTTGTTGTCTTCTTAAAGTGAATGGATGCCTTTTCCTCCATCCAGAAAGAAAGGTGAGGCTGGATTTTTTTTTTTTTTAATCTGCCTTTCACAGCACTCTTTAGCCAGTACAGACTCATAACGCTCCATGAAAAGAGGGACATGAAGGTTCAAATCACTGTCACTGGCACCTGAAGAAGAGCCACTGGGGCATGATCATATGATTCAGATGTTTTGCTCCTTCCACTGGATTTTCTGAGTTCAAGTCCTCCTGCAATGGTGAAGACGACACAGCACGAAAGTCTGCGTAAAGAAGACTTAAGCAGAAGGACAAGGGCATCCATTTGCCAGCGCCAGGACCACGCTCCTCTGTGCACCCTGAGAATGCACAGAGAGACTCTGCGATGGCTCAACAAAACAAAGTGCGGCGGTTTCCGCTGAACTCCACTCCACCACAGCACGACCTGCCCTCATTAAAGATTCTCTACAAACAGGTGCTTCTCACTGGGCTGACTTCTGAAATGGCTTTCTTTTTATTCCCAGGGACACATCAAGAGCTGAAAGGGGGGATTCATGCAGTATAGATCAGTCGGCCATTGACAGAGCATCAGGCTTTGACAAGCTGCTTGGCATGGTTGAAAGTCTAGGTTGGGCCTGGGCCCATCAATGCCACGCTATTGAATTATTGACAGGCGCTCACTGTGGTGCAAGGGGAGAATGAACCATAGCCTCAGCTCAATAAAGATGAAATGGAAACCCTCTCTGAAGCCGACTTTAGCACGTTAAAGGAGTTTTAATGGGCTGGTTTAAAATTCAGTAAGAGAATGCATTAGCCTGATTATATTTTCAATGGCTAAATGCAGACACACACACAAGTTTGGGATTCAGAGGGGTTTACAAATGAGTGGGGAGTCTGTCAGGACAAATTATGCCCTTCTAAAGGAAGGCTAGAGTCTGTGGATGTTCCAGTCTGATCCCCAGAGCAGTTATTGTCCTGCCCTCTCTCCTTGATTTCCTTCTTCTGCCCTCCCAGGACAGTGCTAAACGGCTAATCTGAATTTAATAAAATGAACCTGTCTCACCATCATGGTCACCGTGGCCCCAGAGGACCCAAACCATAGACTGACATCCACATTAGCACTCTTTGCCCCCTCACATCCACTTTACAACCTCCATCCCCGTCCCTGGCAAAAAGAAGGTGTTTCTCGCATCAGCATCTTAATAGAGAGAAGACATGAAGAACTCTCTGTAGCCAGTGTCCCCTGGTTAGTAAATTAACATTAACCTTTCTGATTTTTCTTATATAATCTTTTCTTCTTTAAATTCCCACCTGCCAAGATTTACTTGTATTTTAATAGCTGATGTCAGACAAGCATCGCGGAGCAAGTCCCATCTCAGAACTATAATTTTAAATACAATGAGACGCGCATCAACTGTCACACTGACATGCGGGGATTATTCCACGTGGACTTCTAAAGTGCATCCTAAAAGCTTCAAAGACCTAGCACATTTTAAAAGGATTTAAATTGATGATCACGGTGTGCTTTTTTTTTTTTTTAAGCAATTTGCCTAATATGACCCTATATTCATTTTTTTTTCTGACTTTGCTTCCAATGGGCTGCCTCCTGTCAAGTTGCAGAAGGGGCCGACCAGCACATCTAAATCTGTGTTCATTTGCCTTCCACAAGATTATCTTTGCCACGTTGAGCAGTATAAGTAAATCAAGGATGCTTCTCAGGGCTGCAGGAGTAGGCTAATCTCCAGACAAATATTTAGAAGGCAGCTTTGCCTACTCTGGTCTTAATCGTTTCCAACTGATTTGACTTATTCTAATTACAGCCTTTATGTTATAAAAGCCATTTTTATGTTGCCGGGGAGCAGTTTCATTGCAAATACATGAAATTTTGCGGAGTTTCCGTTCCCATGTTGATTATGGAAATGGTACTCTGCAGCTTGGCTCTAATTAGAAAAACACACTCCATGGAACGTCAACAATTTTTAACATTAATAACGCGCCAACAGTGTCCTTTTGTCTCTTTTAACATCCTTTCCACAGAGTCTGACACGGGAGAGCCTGTGATTCACTGTGCGATGGAAGTAGGACTCATTTTCCCCAGATCTGATGGACAAGAACTCCTCCCCCACCCTCAAAGTGGGAGCTGCCTGTTTGAAGAAGGATACTAATTTAATATAACAGAAAGGCAGGGGGCAAAGATAATTTAATTCTAGCACAGTTGAGGATAGTATGTTTGTTCGTGATTATGAACTTGGAAAATTCTAGCGCAGTATCATAAAACAGATTAAACGGTCCTATGGCAAATCAGAGAGCCCTGTGATGCTTCTGCTCTGTGACTTTTTGGTGTCATGAGATTTTTTGAGACAGTCTCGCTCTGTCACCCAGGCTGGAGGGCAGTCGTGTGATCTTGGCTCACTGCAATCTCTGCCTCCTGGGTTCAAGAGATCCTCCTACCTCAGCTTCCCGAGTAGCTGGGATTACAGGCGTGTATCACTATGCCCAGCTATTTTTTTTTTTTTTTTTTTTGTATTTTTAGTAGTGATGGGGTTTCGTCATGTTTGCCAGGCTGGTCTCAAACTCCTGACCTAGGGTAATCCGCCTGCCTTGGCCTCCCAAACTGCTGGGATTGCAGGTATGAGCCACTGCACCATGCTGAGATTTTAAAATATGTTAAGAAAATGTCATCAAGGAGACCAAATAATTTTCTAGATATCTCACTGAGATGGGAGGTCAGACAACACCAGGAGCCGGAGCTCAGGACATCACATCCTCAGAGGTTCCTGAGTGATCCTCTGCAAATGCCTGATAACAAAGAAAGAGTTAACCCAGCGTCAATCCTTTAACCTCATGGAGCCTCAGTTTATTCATCTTTAAAATGGGACTACTTATGCCTGCCCCCTAGAGTTGTTGGACGGATGAGGCATAACGCCATGCTGTTGCACTGGGTTGTAAAGACACATGTCTCCACCTGTGTTTGACAGTGATCTGATGCACACTGTCCAAATTTCACACATCCTCAACCTTTGAACAGGAAACTCCAGTTATTATAAAATACATTACACACACTATATGTGTTCAAACACGTTTGTCCAAGTTTGCCTACCACAGTAATTAGGGATACAATGAAAGAGGATGGGAAAACCAACTGGAAATAACATAAACATCCACCCATAGGAAAGATGCTCATGATTCATCGTTAAATAGAAAAATAAAAACAAAAACAATAAGAATAGAATGACTTCTATTGAAAAAATATAAATTCCTTGGTCAAAAGAGAGGAGCATGTAAACTGGAAATGTACTTCCAATCTGTCCTCCAAAAAGGCTGTCTTGAGTTACACTCTCCATAACAGAGTTGTTTGCATCTGTGGAGAGAAGGTCTCACGATGTTCAGGGAGCTTTCACGCCCCACCCTCCCTAAAAAATTAACTGAAGATCATAGTGGAGAGAAAAGAGGCCGCTATGTCCTAAAAGGAATGATGTGCTGCAGTAATGTTGACGTACTTCAACAAGTGGGGCCTGCTTTGGTCATTTCCATGGGAAAACAAACACACACACACACATGCACACACACATACCCCAGCAGGCCAACTCCTACAGTTACAATGCAACTTAGTGCATGGAGGAATGAGCCTTTAATTTCTCTGACACAGGATCTGGCACTGTGGCTGTGATGTATGCCTGGATGATGAAGCTCTTTAAAGAAAACTATTTAGCCCTGCACCTAAACCCACCTGAAGGCCAAAACCCACAGCTAAATAGCTTCGGGGACAGGCAATATTCCTGGTAGTGAGCCAAATTCTCCTTCAATTTGGCTTGCAATAGTTCATCTTGCATTTTCCACCTGATGGTCCTTAACCCAGGTCCTGCTGAAAAGCCTCATGGATGTAGATGCCGCTGCTTCAAGGAGGTGAAGCCTAATACCTCACCCTTAAGTGTCAACTGCTCATAGTGATTTCCTTCCAAAGAGCACAGTATGCAAAGAGAGGAAAAATGAGACAGGCACTGCCTCAGCCAGATGATCAAGGGGAACATCAATAGCGATAAGTCATTTTCATAATATGTACCACTGACATGGTGTGAT
Source organism: Pongo pygmaeus (assembly GCF_028885625.2). NCBI lineage: Eukaryota > Metazoa > Chordata > Mammalia > Primates > Hominidae > Pongo > Pongo pygmaeus. Next base: position 9,171,027 of record NC_072391.2, on the reverse strand, counting down.
GCAAATAGCACTCGGTCTCTGTGGTCTTCCTCTCCATAACCCATAACTCCAGTCTCATCATCCGACAAACTCCTCAGTGGAGGGACATACTACAAAACACCTGCTTAGTACTCCAAAAAAGACAAGGTCATTAAATACAAGGAGAGTCTAAGAAATAGTCACAGACCAGAAGGGGATAAGAAGACATGACAATTAAACGTAATGTGAGATCCTGGAACAGAAAAGAATGAGGTAAAAACTAAGGAAATCTGAATAAAATGTAGACATTAGTTAACAATAATGTATCAATATTGGTTCGTTAGTTGTGATAAATGTACCATACGTAAAATATGATAAATGTAAAATGTTAACAAGACAGCACTTTGGGAGGCCAAGGTGGGCAGATCACTGAAGGTCAAGAATTCAAGACCAGCCTCACCAACATGGTGAAACCCCGTCTCTACCGAAAATACAAAAATTAGGCCGGTGTGGTGGTGCATGCCTGTAATCCCATCTACCCAGGAGGGTGAAGCATGAGAATCACTTGAGTCTGGGAGGCAGAGGTTGCAGTGAGCGGAGATCACACCACTGCACTCCAGCCTGGGTGATCAAGCGAGGCTCAATCTCAGGAAAAAAAAAAATGTTAACAAGAGGGCAAACTAGACACTGGGCAGATGGGAACTCTCTGGACTGTCTTTGCAACTTTTCTGTAAATGTAAAAGTATTCTAAAATAAAATGTTTATTTAAAATTCTAAACTTTAGGGTCCCCTTAGGGCCTCTGAAGGATGCAGTCCAGTAGGTCATGTTGGTCTTAGTGTTTGGGCCTCTGTCTTATTTCCCAGTCCATCTCCTCATCTCCTGCTTCTTTTTTTTTTTAATTGAGACAGAGTCTTGCTCTGTCGCCCATGCTGGAGTGCAGTTGTGCTATCTTGGCTCACTGCAAGCTCCGCCTCCCGGGTTCATGCCATTCTCCTGCCTCAGCCTTCAGAGTAGCTGGGACTACTGGCACCCACCACTATGCTCGGCTAATTTTTTTGTATTTTTAGTAGAGACAGGGTTTCACCGTGTTAGCCAGGATGGTCTCGATCTTCTGATGTCGTGATCTGCCTGCCTCGGCCTCCCAAAATGCAGGGATTATAACCGTGAGCCACCAAGCCCGGCCCCTCCTTCTTCTCTTATATCACCACATGTTTGTCATCTCCTGAGCTGTTACCTGGTTTATGAAACTTTACTCCATGCTCTCCACAATCAGCCCTGATCTTTCTTCCTTTTTACCTTCTTTACATCTTTTAGTATTTTTCTGATCATTCAGGCTTGACTCCTCCAAGAGCAGTTTCCAATTGTATTAACTGTTCCCTCTCATCACTCTCATAAATACTCAAAATTGCACTTATCTATTCAGCTTATAAATGAATTGTCTAACATGCCTATCTACCACCTTTCTCTGAACTCCTTTGGAGATGGCCTCATCTACCTTTTTCTCCCTGTCATTTGGCTTAGTCCATGGCACACACAGGTGTTAAATAAGTATTTTTAGAAAGGCTGGCTGGCTAGCTGTCTGTCTGGCTGGCTGGCTGGATAGTTGGATGACTGGATAATTAGATGGATGGGTGGTTGGGTGGATGGGTAGATGAACAGATGGATGGACAGAAGGATGGTAGAAGGGATGGATGAATTTTTCTATCTCTGATACTGTAGAAACTAAATTGGTAACCTGTCTGCCAGACAACTCTTCAAACACGTGAAGTCAGTGTGCTTCACCTATGTTACATGAACCCCTTAAGACTCAATTCGGATGCCGCCTCCTTCATGCAGTCTTCCAGTAAGATTTCACCGCACATTTGTCTGTACTCCAACACAGCATTATGGACTCAGTCCACTGTTTTGTATCTGCTCTACGTGGAACATGCATTATCCCCTATTAGACTTGAAGTTCCTTAGAACTAAGGCCATGCCATCTCTCTATGATGACGTGGGGAGGAGAAAAAGTATCAGTGAGAATTTCCTTTACAGAGACTACTGCCTTTATTGTGGAGAATGCCAGACTAAGAGCTTAGTGTTTGAATTAGAACTGGACCCTTACTCACCATCTCTCTCCACTATGTATTTTTACTAGAAGAGGCAAGAAAATATTTTTGCATATTAAAGACACGAGATTTTATAGACTTCCTCCTAGGAAGTCCCAGAAGGAAAGAAGGGAGGATCAGCAAGTTTGAGTACTTGGTTGCGGTAATTCAATGGGCACACCAACCCCAACTATCCCACTTCAAAGGCTGTTGAGAAACAATCCTGGGAAAACAAGATTATGCGGGAATTTTGCGTGGCATTTGCTGGGGGCTACAAGACATAAACCTCCTTCCCTATCGCCCTGCACAGAAGCTGCAGAGAAGTCTTCTACACAGTTCAAAAATGCCACTTGACACATTGAATTCTCTGGGGAAAACACCATAAGGCTGTTGATTCTGTGCTACGATAGCCTGAAAACAGAGATGCCCATGAATGCAAATTCACAAGCTGGGAAGCAGCAGAGAGAGCAAAGGAGCAATAGTTTCAGGAATCAACAGAATGCTTGGGGGAGATTCCACACATCACAGAAAAGGCCATTAGCTGGAGTCTAGGACAGGGCTCTCCAACTATGGCCCATAGGCCAGATTCAGCCAACCATCTGTTTTTGTAAAGTTTTATTAGAACACAATTACCCCCATTTGTTTATGTATTGTCTGTGACTGCTTTCACACTAAAATGGCAGAGCTGAGTAGTTGTGACAAAGACCAGATGGCCCACAAAACTTAAAATTGTTACTCTCTTGTCCTTTATAAAAAAAAAGTTTCTGCATACCTGTTCTAAGACAAGAAATCCTATGTCTTTAAGGTGCAATGCAACCTGAGTGACGGTCTCTCCAAGCAGCCTCAGTAAGCACAATGATTGCATTAGGAGAATTCACAAAAAGCTTCTCTTCTGAGTTTGGGATCCTAAATTTTTCAAAGAGTAAAGATGAGTGGGGTAGCAGATTACCCTTCTCTCTAGGAGTTATTTGTGCAGAGAATTTTACCAAAATCTCAAAGTTCACTTCTCTCCCAGCATTCTATCCCACTTTGGGAGACTCAACCTACCTTTAAGACAAGGATGAAAACTAAAGAAAGTCTGACAGCCACATTTCCACCCCCAGGCAAAAGCTCTGGGTGCCAGCAGGCACCCCTGCTGACCTGGCAATTACTTTGATGACCAGCACAGTGTGGGGGCATCCTGTGGGATCTGAGGACCCATCTGTCCCCACTGCTGAAGTGACACCCTCCTTCCCACTGGGCTGGGTGTAAGAAAAGCAAGTGGAAGGAGAGGACATTCTAGGTGCCACAGGCTGCCCACTGGTGGGAATGCTTGGCATCCTCTAATGATGCCTCAGAGAAAATCATCTTTTGTGTTAACTAGAAACAAACCCCTGCCTCCTGTGAATTGGGTGGTGGAGGAAAGGTCTTTCTGATGGGGAGCTAATTAGCTTAGCAATTAAGTGTTCTGCACCAGGGTAGCAGACTTCCTGGCCTCAAATATTAGTTTTCCCACTTAGTAATGTGGGTCTAAAGCAAGCCACTTAACTTCTCCATGTCTTTGTTCTGTAGCAATTGCCAGAGGCTAAGGAGAGGACAGAATGGAGAGGGACAGCTTAATGGATATGGGGTTTCTTTTGAGGTAATAAAAATGTTCTGAAACTGGATAGTGATGGTGGTTGCATTATCACCGATGACACATTTTATGTTAATGTGTATTTTACCAGCGTTTTTAAAAAATAAAGACATATTAAGCCAGGCACAGTGGCACGGTGGCTCACGCCCATAATCCCACACTTTGGGAGGCCGAAATGGAAGGATTGCTTGAGTTCAGGAGTTTGAGACCAGTCTGGGCAACATAGTAAGATCCCATCTCCACAAAAAAAAAAAAAAAAAAAAAAAATTAAAAAATTAACTGGGCATGGTGGTGCAGACCTGTACTCCCAGCTAGTTAGGAGGCTGAGGCATGAGAATTCCTTGAGCCCACAAGCTTAAGGCTGCAGTGAGCTCTATGATTGCACCACTGCCCTCCAGCCTGGCCAACACAGTGAGATTCCCACAGAAAATAACAACAACAATAATAATAAAAGACATGTAAAAAATAAGATCCCTTGTTAGAGTTAAGGAAAGGAATCAAATGAGATAATCATGCAAAACACTAGCACAGTGCATGGCACACAGTAGATAGTCAGTTTGGGTTTGAGGTTGTTGTTATGGAAAAGCTGGTGCTGCCTGTGCCTTAGTAGAATACCAGAGGACCAGGGTGGGCTTAGACTCCTGTTTGATGATTGTGAAAGCAAACCCACCACACAACATACATTCAAGTACAGGTGCTTCTATTTTTCTGAGTCTAAGAAACTAGCAAACTAATATTCTTTGGCATATCCCTATGTCTGGTTCTTTTCCAGTCACATCATACACGTTATTTAATATGCATGATAACCAAGCCCCCTTCCTACAAATAAGGATGCTTAGATTATAAAAAGTTAAGTGACTTGCACTTGGCCATCCAGCTAGCAAGACGATCAGGCTTCCTATGTGGACCCTGGCCACTGAACTTGAAGTCCAATGTACTATTCCATACCATGCTGGCAACTCTTGACGAAACACAGAATGGGTGGGTAATTTTTTTTTTTTTTTTGAGATGGAGTCTCACTCTGTCACCCAGGCTGGTGTACAGTGGCATAATCTCGGCTCACTGAAACCTCTGTCTCCCGGGTTCAAGCAATTCTCCTGCCTCAGCCTCCCGAGTAGCTGGGACTGCAGGCACGTGCCACCATGGCTGGCTAATTTTTTCGTATTTTTAATAGAGACAGGGTTTCACTGTGTTAGCCAGGATGGTCTTGATCTCCTGACCTCGTGATCCACCTGCCTCAGCCTCCCAAAGTGCTGGGATTACAGGCATGAGCCACTGCGCCCAGCCTAGGTGGGTACCATTTTTAATTCAAAGAAGGAAGTTGTTTCAAAATATTATCAGCAGTAAGATGCTGCAGCTTTGCTTTTGGGAATTGCATAAACCACCACAACAAAACAATAAATAATTTTCGAAATAGGGAATGGCTATGAGTGAAGACGTGGCTGGAATGGTTATCGTGGACCAATGGAACATTATTTATCCAAAAATATTTAAATGCGCTAGATTAATGATAAGCTCATTTGGCTGGATTATAGCCTTAGTGGCAAGAAAGTAGAACAAGTTTTTAAAAATCGATTCATTCCACCAATTTGTTTTGAGCATGTACTCTCTGTAAAGAATCATGTTAGGAGCAGGGGAAAAACTATGATGACAAATGACCCTAGACCAACAGAAACGCAATGATCACAGGGGGAAAGTAAGTAGGTCAATGCAACACTGTCACAAGTCCCACAAAGGCAGAGATTTTTGTGTATTTTGTTTACTAATACATTCTGAAGCTTCTAGAAGAGTGTGCAGTACATAGTATATCTCAATAACTATTAGTTGGAGTAATGAAGAATGGAAAGGCAGAGTTTGCTGTTAGGGAAATAATAGGGTCTATGGAAGCACAGAAAGAAATATCTGAGTGATACTCTATCCATGCTCTTTTCCCAATAAAAATGGTAAATTCCCAAGGGAAAAGAGATATTATCTACCTTTGCCACGTCCCATGATGGTTACATGGCAGCTTTTATCAGTTCCTCCCATCCTATATTCATCCACCTGATGACTATTTTCTACTCACCTCCTCTAGATTCTAGGTTCTGGGTGTATAAGAGGACAAAATAGGTGGCTTCCTGCCCTCTTAAAGCTTACTGTAAACTAAAATGGAAGGTAAAATCATTGCAGACAGCTATGAATGTGATGAAGGAAAGGTGCAGGGTGCTGGCAGAGAGAATAAAAGTTGGCTGGGCAGGATCACTTTTGATGGGCTAGCCAGGGAAGGCTTCTCAGAGGACATTGATACCAAAATCAACAGCTGATGAAGGAAAAGGTGGTGAGGGAAGGAGAGGCAGGACGGCTTGTGCCAAGTCCTTGAGATCCCTGAGTGCTTCAGCAGGAGGAAGAAGCCAGCATGGCCGGGGGGGGGTGAGCAGGGAAGGGGTGACCAGAGAGAGGATGTTGTTGTGCCTCTGTCCAGTAGAAGACGTCCCCTCCAGTTGCTCTGGCTCACAAGATTATATTATAATGTTCACATCAGGAGATGTCAGAGAAGCCTTATCCCGCTTGATTTCCCACCAGCTCTGGGGCCGGGTCCTCTCCACTTCCACACATTCACTTCCACAAGACAGGTCACCTTTCCAACAGTGTGGACATCTCACAGTAGAATCAAGGACAACAACAGAAATCCTCCCGTCTATTGATACACTTTTTTTCTTTGCAGAGCGCCAGGCATTGTACTGTGTTGTACTTTATGACCTGCATGTGCAGATGTCAGTAGTGTCACTCACTACTACCGTTCCTGCTGCTGCTACTTCTACTACTGTTATCATTATCATTATTCCCATTATAAAGATGAGTAAGACTGAGTCTCAGAGAGGGGAATGAATTGCCCTCAAAGCCAAAATAAAAAAGAAAGAAAGAAAAATCCACATATATGATTGTGTGAACACTCAAATGTAAGTTGTCTGACTCCAGTGTTTGTTCTTTGCTTATTAGATATTAATTCTCTGGTCAGGTGCAGTGACTTACACCTGTAATCCCAGCACTATGGGAGGCCAAGGCAGATCGATCACCTGAGGTCAGGAGTTTGATACCAGCCTGGCCAACATGGCGAAACCCTGTCTCTACTAAAACTACAAATAATAATAATAATAAAATAGCCAGGAGTGGTGGTGGATGCCTGTAATCCCAGCTACGCAGGAGGCTGAGGCAGGAGAATCACTGGAACCCAGGAGGCAAAGGTTGCAGTGAGCTGAGATCATGCCATTGCACTCCAGCCTGAGCAACAGAGCAAAACTCCATCTCAAAAAAAAAAAAAAGATATTAATTCTCATAGCTCAAATATATCTCACACAAAACTTTATTCAATAAAAAAATCGACTGCAATGACGATATGCCAATAGCAACGCTAGGTGTTGGAGAAACTAAATGAATAAAAGGGATTCCTGACTTTAGGGGAAAAGATACATAAGCACTATCATGCAATGTGATACATCCATCACATAACAGCATATGAGTTCAGATTTGGAGGAAATGACAAATGCAGCTGGGGCCTCCTGGAGGAGGCAATACTTGAGCCACAACTTAAAAGACAGGTAAGAACTTTTAGGATGAGCAAATAGGAGGGAGAAACATTCTTGGAATGTAAAAAGATATTTGATATGGGGGCACTGAGTATGTTCAAGAAACAGCTAAATAAAGGCTGTGCATGGTGGCTGAGCACTTTAGGAGGCCAAGGCAGGCAGATCATCTGAGGTCAGGGGTTTGAGACCAACCTGGGCAACACGTTCAAACCCCATCTCTACTAAAAATATGAAAACTAACTGGGCATGGTAGCACATGCCTGTAATCCCAGCTACTCGGAAGGCTGAGGCACAAGAATCACTTGAACCCAGGAGGTGGAGTTTGCAGTGAGGTGAGATCGAACCATTGCACTCCATGCACTCCAGCCTGGGAAACAGAGACAGACTCCATCTCAAAAAGAAAAAAAAAAAAAAAAGAAAAGAAAAATAAAAAGAAAAGAAAAGAGAGAGAGAGTTAAATTAGCTTGGGCAAGGGAAGGTAAAATTGGAAGGGAAAGGATGGCCTGATGTCTCAGAAGCTGGTTAGAAACTGGGGACTTTCTTCTGCAGTGGGAGAGCTACACACAGTTGTTAAGCAAGTCAGTGGAGGGTACATTTGGTACATTTCGCATTTTTGCAAAACCAAGCCTGTCCAACCTCAGCGGGGGCTCTCAAAGTGGGGGGTTCTCAGACCAGCAGCATCAGCATCTCTTGGAAATTTGTTAGAATGCAAACTACCTGGCCCCACCCTACATCCTACAGAATCAGAAACTCGAGGTTTTATTTTATTTTATTTTATTATACTTTAAGTTCTAGGGTACATGTGCACAACGTGCAAGTTTGTTACATATGTATACGTGTGCCATGTTGGTGTGCTGCACCTATTAACTCATCATTTACATTAGGTATTTCTCCTAATGCTATCCCTCTCCCCTCCCCCCACTCCATGACAGGCCCCGGTGTGTGATGTTCCCCATCTTGTGTCCAAGTGTTCTCACTGTTCAGTTCCCACCTATGAGTGAGAACATGCATTGTTTGCTTTTCTGTCCTTTCAATAGTTTGCTGAGAATGATGGTTTCTAGCCTCATCCATGTCTCTACAAAGGACATGAACTCATCCTTTTTTATGGCTGCATAGTATTCCATGGTGTATATGTGCCACAGACTCAGAGGTTTTAACAAGCCCTGCAGGAATGCTGATGCACCCTCACGTATGATAACCAAGGACCTGTCCCCCACACAGCCTGCCTTGCCTCTCTGCTTACACCCCTGTAGGTGTAGTCTCCTGTCTGCAGACCACTTCACTCTAGCTTCTAACCCAAGATCCACTCCTGTTCCTATTCTCAGGTCCTTCCACAGGACAGATAAAATATGCAACGCGTCATGTCCCCTTCTTGTGTCAACCCACAACTTCCAAGACCAAGACAGCCACGCAGCACAGCGTGCGCCTAATTTTATTGAGGGAGACCCTCTCCCTTGGCGCATCTATTTGGTTCAAAGAACAACATGCTTTCTCCCTCTCCTTCCTAATTTTCCTAGCTGCATGCTGGAGAGTCAGATCACCATGCTGCTCAGGAACTCACGCTGTTGCTTGAAAACTGTCGTTAGCTAAGAGCTGGGCTAATGCATTCAGAGGTGGGGAGTTAATAGGAAAACAGGCCCGATTCGGCAGCCTGTGCCCATGGTGCCCCCAGAGCTGGGTGTTAAGTGGTGACTGGCAACTCCCCTCTAATCACCTCTTGTTAGCTGCAACTATAGGCAAATTGCTAGCAAGGATTAAGCGGGGAGATGATGCCAGGATCACTGTCAAGCAGAAAAAAGACTCAATTTGTAGAGCAATCATGACTCTAATCACTTCTTTAAGAGCTCTTTTCGGCTGTGTTTGCTTCTGGAAGGTGTAGACCCTGCCTAGGCACGGGTGGGCCAAGAGCCTGCACGCTGGCTTTTTCCTGAGTATATTAAAATGATTACTCCCTTAAACGAGATAAGCCTTTCTATTAATAGTGCTTTGCCTCAACGGGTCTCTCCCGACATCCGAGGCCCAGATGCTGCCTTGAACAAATGAACACCAATGTGTATAAACAATTGATCTGAGCTCATGAATAGAGCACATTTCTGTAAACACTGAGGAGAATCTGGGAGGAGGCTTTATAGGGAAAAAAATGATACATTTCGTTTATCACTGTTTGCATAATGCTCATGTAAAATAGAAACAAATTAACAAGGCAGTATTTTAAGAACTGTTACACAACAGAGTCAGGGAAAAAAATCCTGGAAGGCGATCCTTTCTCTCCCCAGTTCAAGGGAGGATTTGTTAAAAGAGGGAGGAGGGGTCTCTATCCCCCCTAGAATGTTTGGAGCTTTTGCCCAGGTACGATAACTTATATTTTCCAAGCTTATTCTCAGGGCTTAACAACTTCATTATTTTCACACATTTATCCAGAGAAGTTTAGAAACAGAATGAGCAAGAGGAAACTATGTAATTTCAGAAGAAACATTTGCCACTTGGAAAAAAAAGAGACCGCCAGAAATAAGGTGATATTTAAAGTCGAAACATGATTCATCCTGATACAAATGTAATTTTAAGTCCTTCAAAGAAGGGTTTCCATCCTTTGAAATTTCTCAAGTAGGAACAGGTTTTGAGGAAGTTTTCTATTACATGATCCAGTTGAGGGAAAAATGAAGCAATGAAGACGTGGAGAAAGTAACTCGTAGGTAAAAGTCAACTCAACTATTATTCATCAAATCGACCCCTTGTGGGTTTATAAGAAGTCATAGTAAAAAAATTAAACCCCACTTCTCTCATTCAGTGTGTTGTAAGTCTGCAGGCTCTAAATGAAGCATTAAACAACAATGGAATTTTAGCATTCTACAGCAAAAATGCACTTCAAAACATAATTTTCACTTTTTTTCTCTAAACGTCTAAATGAAATTATTTCCCAACAGTATAAGCCTTTCCCTGGAAAAAAACATATTTTAAAAAATCAGTACTTGCTAGAGACAATACACTGAGATTTAAAATAAGTTCCCCCTTTTATGTCAAAATAATAATAATGCAAATTTGTATTATACTCATACCATCTCTAAGACAACATTCTTCTTGGTGCTCAAACTCCCAAGTATCTTATCACCTTTGGACTATAATTTGTATTATATTCTGCTCCAAATTTTACCTCACTAGGGGGTCATTCAGTCAAAATAACACCTGTTGTTTTCAGAGGGAAACCCAGAACCTGAAGAAAAATTAACTAGAAAGGTGATTATGTGATTGTTTCAGCTGGCACTGTTTGTTTGTTTTTTTGCTTGCTTTTAGGATAATACTATGATCCCAAACTCTCAAAGTTGAAATTGTATCCCCTTCCATAGATTCTTTCGCTTGTTTCTTATCCTGGGCACTACATAAGAAACAAAATAAATGCATTATGTACCTTGTGAACAGATATGATGTAAACATAAAGTCCTTACCAGTAATCTCATATTTAATAAAACATATTCAAGTGTATGGCCAGGTGAGGTGGTTCACACCTGTAATTCCGGCACTTCTGGAAGCCGAGGTGGGTGGATCACATGAGGCCAGGAGTTCGAGACCAACCTGGCCAACGTGGCGCAACCCTGTCTCTACTAAAAATACAAAAAGTAGCTGGGTGTGATGATGCCCTTCTGTATTCCTAGCTACTCGGGAGGCTGAGGCAGGAGCATCGCTTGAACCTGGGATGCAGAGGTTGCAGTGAGAAAAGATTGCATCACTGCACTCCAGCCTGGGTGACAGAGCTAGACCCCATCTCTCTCTCTCTCTCTCTCTCTCTCATATATATGTATATATATATATATATATATATATATATATTCATATTCAAGTGTAAATTACACAAATAAAATTCATGGCTGCCCTATTTGAGCACTTCTTTTTAAAAAAATGACAAAAATCTGCTACTGGAGTCGCTTTATCATTGCATGGCTCTTTTTCCTAAAAATTCATTACTTAAGAAGCTCTGAATGCTTAAAAAAGAGACTTGGAATAAACCAAAGAAATAATCAGCTTGGGAGATTTTCGCTGCCTTGTGCTTAAGTTATATAAATAGAGAGAACAATTAATGTCAAATGCCTTTAGTTCTCCATCCTATTAGTTTTGGATGCTTCAAGGTAATCTTCAAAAAAGGTGACTTCTTGGGATTAAAACACAAGGTTTCCTTCAGACATATGGACAGGCTGGTAAAGACAGCTCATGTGAATAATGCATGGCGCCACCTCCACCCTTCTGCTATTTAATCATGCTGATTTACGGGAGGGGAGAGATTTGGATAGAGGGAAAGAAATCCTTCAAAACAGGTGAGGAGACACACAGAACAGAGCTGTGCAATAAAAAATGTGGAAAAGAAAGTGGCCCAGCCTCCTCCTCTGGGCAGGTCAGTGAATCAGAACCCAGAAGGCCCCCAAATCACATGCACCATATAAACAGCACAAGCTGCAATTGCAAACCATTCGCCTGTGCCCACAGTCAGTATGAAACTCTCCTTTCCAGTAGTGTGAGGGTAGGACTGTCAAATCGAAAGTACAGATGGTGACAGAAGTTTTAATGTAAACTACCCCCCTCACAAGCTACCCCAAAGCCTTCCAAATCTCCCCCTTCCTCCGTTCTACCATTCTGCTGGCAGATGTAACTCTAGCACCCCAAATATCTTTTAGTATGACAGCTTGCAATTACCAGTCATTATCTCCCCTGCCTGCACCCCCACCCCCCACAACTTTTTATATTTTTGCAAGATGCACTCTTTGTGTTTAGAACTGGTGAGAAAATACCTAATCAGTTAACTATGACAAATCCTATTTTTCCACGCAACAGCTGAGATGGGGTTGGATACAGGTACCCCATGAACTGGTCTTGCTTTTTGGGTCACTCCTAAAAGAAGGCCAAGTCTATGATTAAAATACAGCAGGGCTCCAACACCATGGGACCCATATTCATATTCTCTCTCTCCCTCTCTCTCTCTCTCATTCTCTTTTTCCCAGTTTCAGAGACAGAATCCCCAATGGGAAGAGATAAACTCACCCCAGGTGTGAAGCCAGCCGGCACGAGGTTGGGTGGCCAGGCGTCAGTGTAAAGGGCTAGTGGTTACCTCCATGGCCAAAAGTGTGGGCCACAGGAGGGAAAAGGAGGGGTGGAGAGGCTTTGCAAATGGCAAAAAGAAAAAAGGCAGAAGAAAAAGCATCAGGAATATGGCAAAGAAAAAAAATAAGGTAAAGGGGATGGGAAATTAATAATCCAACAAGCAGGTTTCCTCCTTGTTATTAATCACACTGCTTTGCTCATGCTGCAGAGAAACTCAGTGCTACACATGGGAGGGGAGGGGTTTGCACACTATTGGCCGCCTCTCCTCACTCCTATACATCTCAGCCAATCCTCCCCATGCTTTAAGGTACAGAGATATCTAGGCTGCAGTTACAAACCCCTGGAAGATGAAAAATCGTGCTCAGTGGGTAAGGCACTGCTCCATCCAGTTAATGCACTATAAACTTTATTTGAGCTGACTTCTCATTTGATCCCCCAGTGACGGGGTCAGGGAGTGCAAGCAATTCCACCCCAAATCATGCCATAATCGAATTGCTGCCTATTTCCAGAACCTATAATGAAAAAGGCAACCGAAATAATGCAGGTAATGTTGGCAGCCTCCCTTGCCTGTCGGACATTATTACCTCCGATTGCTTGCCGCCATTTCCCCAGTACTCTAACAATGAATATATTTCACAGCTCACTTGCTCTCCTGGGTGGGTGGCATGGTATAGACACCTACATGATATGAAAGGAAATCTAAAACAATAGGGCTGTTTCTGAGTGTCGTGCCTAACAGCCTCCTGGTGGGAGAGGCAGTTATATCTAAGTGTTTCTCACTCGCACAAGCACACGCACACACATGCACACGTAAGCAAACATACACATAGAAATACGATGTGGCCCAGAATCACAGGCTTGACCAAAGCCAACTCCATTTCTCTTTGTCTATTTAAGTCCCAGCTTCATCACCTACAGCATAATAACTGAGAGTGTGATTCCTTTATCACTCAGAGCCTCTGAGGGTTTTTATTCTATTTTCTCCCTCTGAAAAATATGGAACAGATATGGCTTTAGGGACTGGGCATGAGATAAAATAATGTGTGTATACTTCCTACCCGAAAATGACTTTTAAGGGCTCACTTCTCCTTCAAAAAGGCTGAAGAAACGAACACTCTCTATTTGCACGCCCTTACAAAATATAATTCAGTGCCCCATCATGATTTTGCATGTCAGAAAACTGCTGACAACAGCACGATGCCATGGTACAGAAACTCAGAACCAAACAAGGAATGATGTGGAGTTGTTATTTCTATGACTGCCCTTTGGCAAAGGCCATCTCCAGGCCAGTGGAAATGGGACAGTGAGCACTGAGTGAGCCTGCAATCTCTGGGAGCAGAAGCCAACTGGGGGCCTCGGCAGGCTTGCAACCTACCTTTTATTTCCCCAACCTGTAGGTTCAGTACACCCAGAGCAGTAATATAATCAGACATCAGATTCCTGCCTTAGAAAACTTGGCTGTGCCTGGGAAATGTCACTATTGCCAAAGCTAATCTCACCAAACATTCAGGCTGGTGTTTATTTACCCTTGGAAATATGTGTATGTATGGGTGCGTGAATATAAACAGTCCTAGATGGGAAAGTGTCCATTAAACTGGCAAATATATGTACCATAAATACATGCAGTTTAAGTATCAACCAGAAGATACTTAGAGAAAATCAGAAACAAGAAAGTGTCCAAGGATGGTATTTTCTTAAGCTTCAATTACAACATAGGTTGTTCTCTCTCTCTTTCTCTTTCTGCCTCACATTTCTACTTCATTTCACTTTTCTTCTCCTACTGTGCTCTACAATTTCTATTACACACAACTTTCCTGGTCAATACCATTGCCTTCCCCACCTTGGCCCAACCTGTAACAAGAAAAGCCAACCGTAGAAATGACCCTACGGCAAGACTGCGAGATGAGCAACAGAGACAGGTATGGTTCATCAGGTGAAGGTGTCACAATTTCGCCTTCCACGTCTGTCCAGCCTCAGGAAAGGGCAGGACCATATACATATATATATTTTAAAAGATACATAGATTTGAAAGTGCATGCTGACATACATGGACAAAGAATAATTCTTTAAAATGCTCAGTACCACGGGCTATAGAGAACAGATCTTATAAGAAAAAAAAAAAGATCAATATAAAGAAAAAAATGCTCTAGATGTAATTGAAGTCATACATTTGTACATGACTTCTGCTATATGCCCAATTACTGCTATTTATCAAAGAGTAGACAACATTCAACCTGGCAGCATGAAAAACAAATTTTACTAAGTCAGAGGGAAAAAAAATCATCAGAAAGGGAAAGGACAAAAAAGATACAAATAATAAATAATTCAATATTCTTGAGGAAAGCTCTTGCAGAAAAGGCCTGGTTGATTCAAACATCAGACATGCGTCTGACAAGAGATGTATCGATTTAGACAATTCTATCATCATTATTCCAGCCGGAGTCCTTCACAAAAGCTGCTCTTTTTGCTCCTGTTTTTATTGCTGTAACTACCAACCTCCTTCTTATACCTCAATCTCTTTGAACCAGTATTCATTACAGCTTAAATCTTAAGCCTAAGCATAAGATGATAAACAGATTCCATGTCTCATGTTTGGGAGGCAAGAGCTTAGCTTCCTTAAAATCTAATAGGACGAGAGGCTATTTACAATCTGCTGAGAATTTCCACACTCTACGGAATAGGTCATGTGCCCCATCTGTATAATTACCACGGCAGAATATTTAGATTGGAGAGAGAGCATATATCCAAAGCAAACATTACCCACATCTAACAAAGAGTTGTCAAACGCTGAACAGGAAGGCTGACAACAAATGTACCCTCATTTGTTACTTTAAAGGCTATGAAAAGAAACAGTGACAACATATATCAGTAATGATTTCATTCTCTTCCCAGTTTCTGCCCAAACTGGGTTCTAAAATCATACTTACTCTTCCAACCAAAACAATAAAAAATAAATAAATAAATAAAGGAAGAAAGGAAGGAAGAAAGAAAGAAAAAAGAAAGATCCTTTTAGGTCAATGGCAGATTGCTAAAATACAGCGGTATAATTAGTGGAGAAAAGAAAAAAAAAGACATGCCTCCATTAGGCATCTGGAAAAAGCAGAACTATTTCTTCAGTGTGCGATGTGTTAATTACAACCAGATAGGCGGTGCCACGGAAAATTAACAGTCTTGCAAAACGCAGAAGAGGTAAACAGACAAAACAGGAACTACTGGAGGGTCGGGAGAGCAAGTCAATTTTGAAGATAGATAAAAGAACTGTCATGTCCCTGATGGCTGCGGAGAGGGGAAAGGGCAGGGGGCCCTGTTATCATCAGCTAATTAGGCAGGAGGTCCAAGCTTGCATACGCCGCAACATTTGCCATGGTAATCAGACGTATTATTCAAATGTGCAGGAAAACAAAAGCCGTGGCGGCCTGACAAGGCACAATACAATCTGCCCCCTCAAAGGTGCCGATTGCATTGCGCCAAGGCCGGAGTGGGATTCTGGCTCCTCTGCATTCACAAGCGAGGTGTCCAGCTTAAATTCAGATGAGAGACGGGGGAGACACCTGGAACTGAATATCCTTCTGTCTGTCTTTGATGCCCAGCTAAGGGGAGTGTCATTGTTGCAATGATTGAAGAGGAACAACAGGTAGAGGGACAAGGCAGCTACCAACAAGACTAAGGACATGATAAAAACAACTCTTGGCTGGGGATGGGGGGTGCTCATGCTTGTAATTGTAATCCCAGCACTTTGGGGGCCAAGGTGGGTGAATTGCTTGAGCCCAGGAGTTCCAGACCAGCCTGGGGAACATGGTGAAACCCTGTCTCTAGTAAAAATACAAAAAAAAAAAAAAAAAAATCCGGGCACGGTGACGAACACCTGTAGTCCCAGTTACTCCAGGGGCTGAAGTGTGAGGAAAGCATGAGCCCAGGAGGTCAAGGGTGCAGTGAGCTCTGATTGTGCCACTGCACTCCAGCCTGGGTGGCAGACTGAGACCCTTTCTCAAAAACAAAACAAAACAAAACAAACAGAAACAAAAAAAAAATAAACCTTGACTCTTAGTGGATCTGGAAGAGTCAATGCCTTCCTTTAGAGGAGAGAAGAGAGAAAGAGGTGGGAGAGAGAGAGAGAGAGAGAGAGAGAGAGGAAGACAGAGAAAGACAGAGATAGACACAGAGACACAGACACAGTGAGAGAGAGGAAAAAAGAGGATAAGAACATAAAGTATTAGTTCTAGAGAGCAGATAGCATCAATTTTTTTTTTTCCAGGGTTGCAAAAGTAAGGGAGTAAAAACTCCTCAGAATCTAAGATCCAATCTAATCTAATAATACTCTGCGGCAACGAACGAACAGTTCAGCCAAATGTTGTTTGGATCTTTCATACCCAATGTCTAGTGACTATTTACAGGCAGAGACAGATAAGACATCAGCAAAACAGAAACGTTGTGTCAGGCAGAGACACAGGATGCCTAATCTCCATCTCAGATGCCTGGCTCACGCCCTAAAGGGGCAGTGGTCACCTCCTTTAATGAAAAGTCTCCTGGACACCATGGAACATGGGCAAGTGTCAAAGCTGTTTGCCACACAAGACTCCAGGAGATGCTTTGCCCTGTGAATACTGGGCATGAAGTCCCCTACTCAAACAAACAACATGCAGTCCTGTCTGGTATACTCCGGAAGACCTGGTTTACCTCTGGCAAACCTCTTCTGCAATAACTTTTTAACCAGTACGGGGCATGGAGGCTTCTGGGGTGGAAATTATGGACCAGCAATGGAAATTAGTCCTCTTATCCTCAAGCTCAGCATGGCTAATGGACCTAGGATGGCCTTGAGGAGAGGTGGGGTTAGGAATGGAGGGTTGGGCAGAGAGTGATAGGGAGTGTCTTGGCCTCCAGTGATTGAATGTGATTTGAAAATCTATAGAGGATTCCCACACAGTGACATCTGGAGCCCGTCTGTGGGATGAGGGTGGTTGTGGTGATTGGGGGATAGGCTGCATACTAGTGCCAATAGGGTACCTAATCCGGAAGTCTCAACCCAATACATCTGCAGGAAAAGGGAGACGGGAGATGATAGAGGAAGGAAAGTGGGTCAAGAAGTGAAGTAGACAATCAAGCTCTGTCGGAGGACTAATTCTGCAACCACACATATGCATGGAGGGTGATCAACATGAAGCCTTTCACATACTTTTTATGTAGCATTCTTGAAATGACAAAATTATAAAGATGGAGAACATCTAAGGTTTCCTGAGATATGGAGCAGGGAGGGAGGTCACTGCAGGGACAAAAGAGTAGAGCCTAGGATCTTTGTGATGGAGCTATGATGTATGTTGGCTATGGTGGCTATCACAGGAAGCTACATGGGTGAGACATTGCAAAGAAGTGAACACACACACACGATACCATGTGAAGCTGGTGAAATCTGAATAAGGCGGATGGGTTGGATCAAGGTCAGTTTCGTGGTGGTGTACTTTGGTTACCACTGGGGAAACTGGGGGAAGAGGATATGGGGTCAGCTCTTTGTGCTATTTCTTTTTCTTTTTTTTTTTTTTTTTGAGACAGATTCTTACTCTGTTGCGCAGGCTGGAGCGCAGTGCCTCGATCTCACCTCATTGCAACCTCCACCTCCCAGGTTCAAGTGATTCCCCTGTCTCAGCTTCCTAAGTAGCTGTGGTTATAGGCACACACCACCATGCCCAGCCAGTTTTTCTGTATTTTTACTAGAGATGGGATTTCACCATGTTGGCCAGGCTGGTCTCAAACTTCTGACCTCAGATGATCCACCCGCCTCAGCCTCCCAAAGCGCTGGGATTATAGGCGTGAGCCACCATGCCCGGCCTCTTTGTGCTATTTCTTAAAATTAGATATAAATGGACAATGAACTCAATCATTAAAAAAAAATTTAGGCAAAGTGTAAGTTTACGAGCCCTACACTGGAATCTCAGGGCTCCTACCTGCCAGCTATGAGTTCTTAGACACATTACTTCTCTAAGCCCCAGTTTTCTGCTATAAAATGTGGATAATAAGGACACCTCTTTCAAAGGGTTGTTGTCGGGGATTGAATGAGATAATATGTGTTATGTGCATAGACCAATCCTTGGCATTTAGTAGGGAGTTGATACATGATATCTATTCACTATCACCAATGTCATTATTATTCACAACTAGTGTCCAGGTATATGTAGAAAGAATAAAAGCATCCCTAAAGTCTGCTTGCCTTCTATTCATTAATATTTTCTCAGAGATTACGTGGGTATCCATTGCCATTGGGGTCCACTGGTTTTCAATGACTGGGAATGGTGGGTGCTTTTCTAAATGCATCATCCACGAAGACAAGAAGGCTGTCCCCAGAAGAGCATCTTGCACTTTTACATCAGCCCCGACCTTCTGTTTACAATTGTCCCCATCTTGTCTACAGGGCCCGCCTCCCAGCACACTATGTACCCACTTTCCTGTACATCACTTCTTCCCTCTAACAATCAGCAGAGGTTGGGGGTGACTCCCAGGCACTCAATCATATCAGTAAGCATGAGAGAGAAGAACTACAGGGAATAAAAATCTCTATTCTGATGAAATTAGTTGGGCATGGATCAATAGAAAGCTTTGACTTGTCCGTAAGCTCAGAGTCTCTGGATTCCGGGCACAGAGTAGTCTGAGAGACACAGAAAGGGAGAGCGAGGGGAGAAATAATATCTGTTTCCTTGGCACAGAGATTTCCTTTTATTGAATCTGTCACTTCCCATTTCAGTTAACAAACTGCTGAATGGAGCTCATCGTTGGGCAAATATTGCAGCTCCATGGAATACAAAGTGGGAGCAACTGTTTCAGACTGGGGGGCTGGGGGTTTAATAAGAAAGAAAGGACAAGAAGAGAAAAAGAGGTCTGAGGACTCTGCATGTCAAAGAGGAGATCATCTCTGCAAAGATGAAGTTCGGGAAAGAAGAGAGAAGACAGTACTAAGTTTCATTTGATTTTTTTTTTTCTCTCCTAAACCACTACCAGCCCAAGCTTCGTAGCAAGCGTAATTGGGCCCAAAGTTATCACAGCAAATGCATAAAAAGGACAGTTCCATCTTTCCCAGGAGAGGATGCTAAGTTTAGAGTCAAATAACTTTGGAAAGAAGGGTCTGGAAAGATATATATACTCTTATTTTCTTCTACTTTCCTGCACTGGAAAAGTAATATAATCATTGCTGGGTAGAGAAGAAATGATAGCCCTTTTCTTGTCTTCTTGGAATCCAACTAGTACTTCTTGGTTGAGGGTGGCACTTTTAAGAGAGAGAACAGAGAATACAATGCTGAGAAGCTACTGTGTTCTTAATAATATTACGTATATTATATATTTTGTGTGTCACCCCAAATCACAAAGCCACAAAAGCGGACAGCTGGGTTTCAAACCCAGTTTGGATACCAGGGCCTGTATTTATTCCACATTGCCATTCTGTCTGCCTTCTCCATAGGTTGGTCTGTTACTCATTGCTGGGAGATTCAGTCATCTCTCAGATGAGCTGAAAGTTCATCATGATCACAAACTTCAAGTGCATTGGCTCAGAGCTACCCTCTGGATCTGTATTTTGATACCAGAGCTCCATCTGGTTCCACAGGCAGAAGATATTGATTTATCTTGGGTTATAATGCTAGCCAGTGGTACCTGTCGTTGGATGAGTAACAGATGCATCATCTGAGAAAACCTTAACACCCCAGACGCTCAGCTCCTGCCTCTGGGAGATTTGAAGGCATAGCCCGGATTATAAGCCATGGGGCATGGCAATATAATAAATACAGAAAATGGTAACAAAATAATTAGTTCCTTGAGAGGATTACAGTTGGTACTGCTAATGACTTTGCAAATGAAGTCTGAATCTTTGTATGTCAGAGGCTTTAGAGTATAGAAAGAGCCATCCTTGGCCATTCACTATGTGATCATATAACCTCCTCACAACTCCTCTCATCTGTAATGTTGGGATGAAACACATTCCCTTGCACAAGTTGTTATAGGGATTAGAAATAAGGGCTGGGCGCCGTGGCTCACCACCTGTAATCCCAGCACTTTAGAAGGCTGAAGCGGACGGATCACCTGAGGTCAGGAGTTCAAGACCAGCCTGGCTAACACGGCAAAACCCCGTCTCTACTAAACATACAAAAATTGGCCAATCATGGTGTCACATGCCTGTAATCCCAGCTACTCTGGAGGCCGAGGCACAAGAATTGCTTGAACCCGGGAGGCGGAGGTTGCAGTGAACTGAGATCGCATCACCGCACTCCAGCCTGGGTGACAGAGTGAGACTTGATCTCAAAATAAATAAATAAATAAATAAAATAAAAAGAATATTTGAAAAATAGTGTGTTTGGGATATGGTAGACCTTCAACAAGTTCTTACTATATTGGTTGGGAAATCAAATTTTTCTATCAAAAGAAAAACACTCAAGATGACTACAATAGATCTGTGTTAAATTCTGTGGCTCACATTAGAAAGAATCACATTTTAATCGAATATTTTTAAAATTTTTTTCTTCCTTTATTCCATCTTTCCTCTCATGTAATTTTCTCAGAAATACCTTTGACTACCAATCTATCTTCTTACCTTGCTTTCACTCCAACTTTATACCACTTCCCATGACCTGGCCACTCAACATAGAGTTCCTTGTGTCAGGCATGCTGCCAATCATCTCCACCAAGGTGAGCACTCGGTTTTGTCCATTTCTGTATCCCTACTACCTGAAATCCCATCTTGGTGCATGGAAGTGTGTGTGAAACACTTGTTGGATAACTAAGTGAAGAACGAATGAATGGATTGTCTGTAGACCCCTTGAATTGGGATTTTCTGGTTTGTTTGTAACATGTACAGATTCTCATCTCATTTCCAAATTTGATGAGAGAGAGTCTTTGGAGGCAGGGTCAGGACTCCACACCACCACATCTCTGCAGGAGGTGATGACAGTCACCAACATCTGAGAACCATCCCCTTGGAGTTAGGAAAGTAATTACTAATGAGTTGTTACAATGTGCCAGGCTCCGCACTTAATGAATCCAAATCCAATTAATCCTCACAAAAGCCAAAGTGATGACTCTCATCATCCTCAATTTACAGGGTAGAAACCAAGTTCTTGGGCTTCATGAGAGGTACCTGGGATCCAGCTCTACAAAGCTACAAAGAAAATACTCTTGTCATTAAACTGTGCTCTTAAACCAAGTAACCCCCTTTGCTTGTTTAAATCCTATCCATTTCTGAATGCCACACCCGCTGAGGAATACTTTGTTGACATTTATGTTAGTAAACAGGCAACCAGTGCCTGGGAATAGCAAGAGAACAAGCAAGGGGGCGGGCAGGGGGCAGGGGGGCGGTGGCGAAGCCCGGAATCTATGGCGGAATGGATGGCAGCCTTTTGGATGGCAGCCTTACAAGGAGACAGAGGGCATCTCAGTGGCTTGCAAAGTGTGATCCCCAGGCTGGTAGTGTTGACCTCACCTTGGATCTTGCGAGAAATGCAAAGTTTCTGGGCCCCATCCCAGACCCACTGAATCAGGAACTCTGGGGGTCAAGGCTGGACATCTAGGTTTTAATAAGTGATTCAGGGATGTGTGGGACCCATTGCTACTGAGGAAAACTGGGGAAGGGAGGCAGGGGGTCAGATGCAGGAGGGCAGCCAGGGAAGAGGAATGGTTTACAGGCGAGAATCAGTGTTGAGACACAAAGAGGTTACTAAGGCTTCTGGGTAGGGATGTCAAGATGTCTCAATTGTGTGTCCTGGGAAAAGCTGGTGCTATGAAAGGACTTGTCATCAGGGAGGCTTGTGACCTACATTTTTTTTCCCTATCACTGCTTCTCAAGTAAAATAATTCCATAATTTATTTTTTTATTTTATTTTTATTTTTATTTATTTATTTTTGAGATGGAGTCTCACTCTTTCGCCCGGGCTGGAGTGCAGTGGCACTATCTTGGCTCACTGCAAGCTCCGCCTCCTGGGTTCCTGCCATTCTCCTGCCTCAGCCTACCGAGTAGCTGGGACTACAGGCGCCCAACACAGCGCCCAGTTAATTTTTTGTATTTGTAGTAAAGACGGAGTTTCACCATGTTAGCCAGGATGGTCTCGATCTCCTGACCTCGCAATCCGCCTGCCTTGGCCTCCCAAAGCGCTGGGATCACAGGCGTGAGCCACCACGCCTGGCCATAATTCCATGATTAAATCAGCTTGGGAAAACCTGAATTTAAACAAGCCACACAAATTTGTTTATGCTGTTTATCGTGGGGTAAAAGCCTTTGGGAGTCTAACAGACACAGGAGAAATCTAAGATAGAATGCTTTGTATTACTAAGTGAGAAACGCTAAGAACAGGAAATCTAGAAAGTATTTGATTACTCCATATTTTTTGTATGGGCTTATGTTTATTTTCCCTTTTTAAAACTAAAATTTTAATTGCAGCATACTTTTCGATTTACAAAAATGTTGTGAAGTTTGTACACAGAATTTCCATGTACTCCACAATTTCCCCTATTATTAACATCTTTTTTTTTTTTTTTTTTTTTTTAGGCAGAGTCTCACTCTGTTGCCCAGCCTGGAGTGCACTGGTGCGATCTCGGCTCCCTGCAACCTCCGGCTCCTAGGTTCAAGTGATTCTCCTGCCTCAGCCTTATGAGTAGCTGAGATTACAGGCACACGCCACCACGGCTGGCTAATTTTTGTATTTTTAGTAGAGATGGGGTTTCACCATGTTGGCCAGGCTAGTTTGGAACTCCTCAGGTGGTCCTCCAAAGTACTGGGATTACAGCCGTGAGCCACCGTGTCCAGCCAATTTTCACTATTATTAACATCTTATAGTAGTATGGTACATGTTTCACAACTAAGGAACCAGTATGAATACATTATGATTAACTGCAGCCTATACTTAGATTGCTTTAGTTTTCATCTAATGTCCTTTTTCGGCTCCAGGATCCCATCTGAGACACCACATGGCATCTGGGTGGCTGTGACTCTGAAGTTTCTTCTTGTCTGTGACAGTTTCTCAGACTTTCCCTATCTTTTTTTTTTTTGAAAGGAGTTTCACTCTTGTTGTCCAGGCTGGAATGCAATGGCATGATCTTGGCTCACCGCAACCACCGCCTTCCGGGTTCAAGTGAATCTCCTGCCTCAGTCTCCCATGTAGCTGGGATTACAGGCATGCACCACCATACCCAGCTAATTTTTGTATTTTAATAGAGGCGGGGTTTCTCCATGTTGGTCAGGCTGGTCTCAAACTCCCAACCTCAGGTGATCCACCCACCTTGGCCTCCCAAAGTGCTGGGATTACAGGTGTGAGCCACCGCGCCCGGCCTGACATTCCTTGTCTTTGATCACCTTGACAGTCAGATATTTTGCATGATGTCCCTCAAATGGAAGTTGTGTGATGTTTTTCTTATAATTAGACTGGGGTTATAGATTTGAGGGAAGAAAAGAATTATTCCATTTTTAAACAGTACTTCCCATTTTCATGTGTTCAACATCTAGCTAAGTCTGTTAGGGCCCTGTCTCCTCTCTGAAAGACAGGGTGAAATTTAGAGAAGGAAGAGTGTAGAACTGAAATTCCATACACTGTCGGGGAAACTAATGTGGAATTGTGGCTAAACTGAGGAGGATGAGACCTGATGGCTCTTGCTTAACACACAACCCTCAAGACAAAGTTCTTTGTCAGCCATTCTTAGAATTCAAGTTGATTGGCCAGGTGTGGTGGCTGTAATCCCAGCACTTTGGGAAGCTGAGAAGGGCAGATCACCTGAGGTCAAGAGTTCAAGACCAACATGGCCAACATGACAAAACCCCGTCTCTACTAAAAATACACAAATTGGTCAGGCATGGTGGCTCACGCCTGTAGTCCCAGCTACTCGGTACGCTGAGGCACAAGAATTGCTTAAACTCAAGAGGCAGAGGTTGCAGTGAGCCAAGATCACACCACTGTACTCCAACCTGAGTGACAGAGTGATACTCGGTCTTGAAAAAATAAATAAATAAATAAATAAATAATTCAAGTTGATTACTAGGTAGAGAGTAGATCACTGGAACTCATCAGGACTCCCCACAATTAGGGGGACTCACGCACACACACATACACACAAACACATGTGAAAACTCATGATCCTCAAGCCTGATGAAAATGCAGGGCCCTCTGTGGGAAGTAGGAACATCTGTCTAAAACTGTTATCCAACCAAGAGAGGAGGATGGGGGTTAACAGAAGAGACCTCAGTTTGTTTCTTTGTTTTGTTTTGTTTTTGGGATGGAGTTTTGCTCTTGTTGTCCAGGCTGGAGTGCAATGGCACAATCTTGGCTCACTGCAACCTCCGCCTTCTGGGTTCAAGTGATTCTCCTGCCTCATCCTCCTTACTGGGATTAGAGGCATGCGCCGCCACTCCCAGCTAATTTTGTATTTTTAGTAGAGACCGGGTTTCTTCATGTTGGTCAGGCTGGTCTCGAACTCCCGACCTCATGTAATCCGCCCGCCTTGGCCTCCCAAAGTGCTAGGATTACAGGCATGAGCCATCACGCCCAGCCGAGACTGCAGTCTTAATGTCCTGGGTTTTAATCCCAGTTTTGCCATTTAGTGGCATTGGGCAAATTATTCCCACAGCTCAGCATCCTTATTTGTCAAGTGAGAGCAATAACAGTATCTGTAATAGAGAGTGGTTGTGTTGGTCTAAGGAGCCAAGACATCTGCAGTGCTTACAGCACTGTGCCTGGACCATTGCCATCACCCAGTGCAGATGAGCTATTATGTGTACAATTATTAAGTTGCACTGTAGCAAAGTGACATTTATGTAGGTTAACAATTGTCAAATGCCAGCAATTTCCTATGTTCAATCTACTACTATCATCATCATCATCATCATCATCATTGAAGACGCCAATATAAGACGCAGCTTTAATTGCAACTGAAGGGACCCTGGTATTGCAGCCATCCAACTGTGTCCCCTGGTCCTCTTCTTGGTCTCTCTGTTAGAGAAATGTCAGCTCAGACCATAGGCACAGCCTCCTTGAGAAGACCCCTCCCCTCATTTATGACATTGCCGTAACTGCATTTTTCCACACTTCATTTTCTTCATTGCCCAGCCTCTGCCATATCAAAGCAATGGGACTAAAGAGAAATTTCACAGCTCCTGACCTTCAGCAAGGAATGCCCAGGAGCAAGGAATGAACGAAACATGATGAAGTTTCATGAATTTTTCTAGAAAATGTAACTTTCAATGAAATCAAGGTGGTGGTGGGGTTAAGGGAACAGCCACGGATGGAAGGTCTGGCCTGTAGTGATTGGATTACATCCGATGGCATGTGGCTCCTTATTAAGACCATCCAAACGAACGTAATATATATTACGCACACATGCATATTCAATGCATGGACATACACTGCTTAGGATAGCGCAAAATAATCGAAACCAGAAACAACTGGCAACAGCTTTCTAACAGAATTGTGTCCGGGAGCCCTGCATTCTGCATTCTGTGACAATGGGGATGGGGAAAGAAATGCCATTCTCCAACCACTAAAAATAAATACTTGTGTTATATTCTGTTGCCTCCACAATGAATAAAACAGGAATGTGGGTTTATAATATCAATTCACAGGGCTCTTTCTGCTCCAGTGAACTGTTACTGAACGGTTCAGAACAAAGCTACAGGCAGATCGGACAAAGCTCCTCTAACAGAGTTGACATTAGGCTCAGCCTGATAAGACCACATCAGAGAGATTCTCATTCTCCAGACTGTCTGATCACAGCAGCCTGAGACGGAGAGGTCCTCCAGCTCCCGGAACCTGATCACAAGCCGGATTCTGCTGATCTGGCTTAGAGCGACAGCACAGCTCAGGGTTATCAGGAAAAGCTGGAGGAGTTCAAGGCAATCTCATCTTTGCAGTGCATTTAGACATGAAGAAAAGCCCAGCCCAGGAGAAAGGAGGGGAAGAATTGAGGGGCAGGGATGCAAAAAGAAAAGAAGAAAAGTTCATCTGGGATGACAACATGCAATGATTTACATGAAAGGTGCCAAGCGCTTCCAACACCATGCCTCTAGAACAATGGTTCTTATCTGGGGCCTATGTTGACCGCCCCCCCGCCCCCATGCCTTAGGGACAATGGCAGTATCTGGACACATTTTCGGTAGTAACAACACAACAAGGAGGGAGGGGATGCTACTGCCATAAAGTGGATAGGAGGCCAGGGATGCTGTTCAATATCCTACAATGCATGGGATGTCTACCTACAACAAAAAAGTACATGTTCGGCCTAAAATGTCAACGGTGGAGAAACGTGCTCTAGGAGATAGCAGCCTTGATTGCTCATCTAGACCAAGATAAGGTCTTATTAAATTAAATTATCAAGTCAGTTAACACGAACAGCAATCGCAATACTCAGGACAATCGATGGGCAGTCTGGAGAGATGAAAAGTGTCAGGAATTAGCTACTTCTCAGCAGATCAAAAAGATGTTATAATTTAAGGATATTTATGGAATATTTTCAGAGATGCACTGTTTCTCCCATTCATCTCTGTGCAGTGACAGTTTAGAATGGTTTACTGTAGTCAGACACAGTTTAACATTTTTTTAAATTTCAAAATGAATACAGTCGCCGTACTAAAATTTCCTCTGCTGTATTGTCATCTACAAGTCACTGCAGTGAAGCACAATTTATCTCACTAAACAGCTGAGGAAAAAAAATCTAAATGATTTGAGTGCCAGTCTCCATTAACTTGAGACTTTTATTATTTGCAGTAAGATGTTCAATAGGAGGTTGTCACAAATACTGTAATTCAAAGAATGTGTATGTTCTGACCCCCTATGTTGTGAGAGTGTTGGGTTCTGGTTAACCAACCTTTCTGTGTCCTCCCTAAGGGAGCTTGCCAGCATCCAATTGTGTAAAGCAAGGGTTACCAAAGTTTCTTTTTTTCTGTAAAGAGCCAGGGAATAAATATTTTAGGCACTGTGGGCCATACATTCATTGCGATTATTCAATTCTGCCATTGCAGCCCAAAAGCAGCCATTCACGAGTGGTAAAAAAAATGTGCATGGCTGCGTTCCCATAACGTTGTCTAGGAAAACAGTCCACAGGCCAGATTTGGTCCGAGGACCATAGTTTTCCCACCCCCAGTGAAATATGAAAACCTGTACAACACTAGAGTGTAACTGAATAGACTGAATCTATAAAGATACAGAAGGCACTCTGAAGACTTGCACAGTCTCTAGGTTATTATTCTGCATATCAACCAGCATTATATTAAGATGAATCTTAGCAGCAATTAAGATAATAGGTATGCTGCCATATTTTGGTTGCTATAATAAGCAGCCTTTCTTCTGTATTTCTACTGAACACTGCTCTTACCTTCCCTACAAAAACTAACACAGGAAATACAAACTGCGCCCCTACCATGCCACTTACCAGGCACCATAGCAGCCTCTGGGGATACAAAGATGCATATGATTGATGACAGTCATACCTGTCTGAGAGTAATTAGTGTCATGGTTTCTTTTTTGTATGTGCCATTCTTCTCTGCACCACACACATACACACACACACACACCCCCCCATACAAATTCCTTGAAGTCAAAATTCTATGTTTTCCTTTACTTTATTCCCATTATCTCTGGCAGTGGCAGCTCTAAACTACCTGTGGTAGGCAGAGTAACATCCTTCTCCCAAACATGCTCATGTCCTAATCCTCACTTTACCTGGCAAGAGGGAGTTTATGGATGTCATTAAAAGACTACAAATCAGTTTCAGTGTATACTGCTCTGGTGATGGGCACACCAAAATCGCACAAATCACCACTAAAGGTTACTCCTCATGTAACCAAATACCACCCGTTCCCCTAAAAACGTATGAAAATAAAAAACATTAAGATCAGGGTCTCGAGATGGGGAGATTATCTTAGATTATCTTAGGGTGGGTCAGCATACTCACTTGGGTCCTTAAGAGACTGCAGGACATACAAACACAGAGGCAGAGACAGAGAGAGATTTGAAAATGCTACACTGACAGCTTTGGAGATGGAGGAAGGGGCCATGAGCCAAGGAATGTAGGTGGCCTCTAGAAACCGGAAAATGCAAGGGAATGGACTTTCCCCTAGACTTCCAGAAGAAACAGCCCTGCAGAAGCCTGGTTTAGTACAGTAAGACCTACTTCAGCCTTTTTTGCCTCTGGAACTCTAAGAGAGTAACTCTGTGATGTTGTAAGCCACGGAATTTGTAGTAATTTGCCACAGCAGTAACTGAAAATGAACGTAGTAGGTGTCAGGTAACAATCTGCCACGTGGCTGCATGGTCACTTTGGAAGGCAGAGAGTTTTAGAGGCAGGGCAACACTGGATTCTGGAAAGTTTGTATTTTTTAATTGTTTTTCCTTCTAAATGTTTTTGCATCACTCTCTAATGTACTGTCCACTCAAAAGCAAGATTCGAAAGTAGGTTTTCTTTTA
Organism: Pongo pygmaeus; assembly: GCF_028885625.2. NCBI lineage: Eukaryota > Metazoa > Chordata > Mammalia > Primates > Hominidae > Pongo > Pongo pygmaeus. Next base: position 9,142,297 of record NC_072391.2, on the reverse strand, counting down.
GAAACCCACATCCATCCAACCTCTGGGCCACAGGGTGAGACAGCAAAAGGAAGGGACTGGATGAAAACAAGGCTCCCATACTTAGTAGCCAGGTATTCTGAGCAAGGAAAGCAAGAGCTCTGGGCCTTGGTTTACTCTTCTATAATGCAGTGCAGTAATCCCACTCAACATTATTTCTGTAAGGATTAGAAACCATGTGAATAAGGTATTTGGCACATAGTAGGCCCACGGCATATGGTGCCTCTTTTTTAATCCTTGGTGGGGATGTTACCTTGGTGAGGCATGATGTTTAGGTGTCGTGATCTAGATGAGCTTTTCTGGAACAACCACAGTTTCAAAGATTGTACTCTGTGTTTTGGGCAATGCAGGTATCTTGCCAATAAAGCCTTCATCTCCAGAATGGGGTTTCTCCCCTTCCCTTCACTACTGTCAATATTTCAAACCAGGTAATTCTTTGTTGGGGGGATCTGCTCTGTGTGTTGCAGGATCAATTGCAGCATCTCAGGCTCTACCTACTCGATGTCAGTTGCATCCCTCAACTGCCCAGTCATGACAACTAAAAATGTCTCTGGACATGGCCAAATGGACCCTGGGTACACAGAGTCACAACTGGGTGAGAATCACTGACCTAGGACTGTGATCTCAATGCTCCAGGTACGGAAGAGTAGAAAGGAAACAGGTGTTAGAAGGAACTACCTCTACTTAACAGGCAAAAACCCTAGCATTGAGAATCCCCTCTGTGTCATCCAAGCTTACTGTCCACTTTCTGGTAACAGGGAAGGCTGACCACAGGTGCAGCTGGGACCTGCGTTGGAGCCCGGATCCGCACAGCCTTGCTTGCTCTGATTCCTCCAATATAACAATGTGTGAGCAGATCCAAAGGCACATCAAAAATGTGTTTATTTGAAATGTGAGGCATGAGGTGCACACGGGGGGCATATTTAAATGTGCAAGGAAGAGGGTTGCTCCAGTCAGCATAACTCATTTAATTGCTGCCTTCAGAACAGCCCGAGTGTTCCAGAGCAGCTGGGAACACACTTCGCCCAGAGCTCAGCTCTGCTCAATGTTCTCTGGCAACACCTGGTGGAACAGGGAAAAAACTGCACAGCGCCTTGGCGTGAACTGCTGCATCTGCTAATCTCATCGCAGCTGAAGGCTTTCCGGCGGCAAAGGTTTGCAGCGGGGGGGTACCAGGAGAGGCCCTGCCTCTGGGCTGGCATCAGCGCCGCGCCCTGCTAATTTCTGCTGTTTTCCTTTCTACTTTACCAAGCAGAAAACAAACACTGCTGTATCGTCAAGAGCTTTCTTGCTAGAATGAGGAAATAAATTGCAACTGCAGCCTCACTGGAGATTTTTCTCTAGGATGTGCCCAGAACACTCTCAAGGATCACCCTGCAACCTGGCAAGCATGCACTGCCCAGCTTTGAAAACACACCCTTATGTGTTATTACCGTAACCGAAATAATACCCTTTGTGGCGTAGCAGGCATCTTTCCCGCTGTGGAGTAAAATCATCTCTACTAGAGGAAGTAGACATGAGAAACGAGGACCTACGCCCACATATCTACTCACTGCAAATAAAATCCATTGACCCAGGAATGCCATCCTGAATGGCACCCCCTCACCCAATTCATATCACATTCCAGGAGAGCCCACATCTGTTTCTGCATCAGTGAAAAGGAAATGATAACCTATTGTGCTTTCTACCTGATAAAGACGTGACAGCAAGGAATCAGATAACTAAAAAATGCGTTCTTCTTCTTTTTTTTTTTTTTCTCTGGAAAAGCATTCTTTTAATATCCACAGACTTGCTACCTATTTCCAACACTGGCAGCACAGCATGACTGGGAGACAGGGTCTCTTCTGAGGTGTAGGTACTGGTCACTCGTGTAAATTATTTACATTCTTTAAGCCTTTACTTTTTGAACTGTAAAGCAGAAATGAAAATAGCACCTATCTATGGAGGTCATTTATGCCAAGTGCTTCACGCAGTGCCTGCCAGAAAATGTTAGCAGGAGCCGTCATTATTCACCTCTAAGAAGCTATCACTGGATGTCAGAAGTTTGGAGGCCTGTTCCTGATAGGTCAGTGACCTACAAGGTGACATTAAATAAATTCCTATCTCGGCTGGGCACGGTGGCTTATGCCTGGAATCCCAGCACTTTGGGAGGCTGAGGCGGGCAGATCACCTGAGGTCAGGAGTTGGAGACCAGCCTGGCTAACATGGTGAAACCCCCGTCTACTAAAAATACAAAAATTAGCCAAGTATGGGGTCTCACACCTGTAATCACAGCTACTCAGGAGGCTGAGGCAGGAGAATCTCTTGAACCTGGGAGGTGGAGGTAGCAGTGAGCCGAGAATGAGTCAATGCACTCTAGCCTGGGTGACAGAGGGAGACTCTGTCTTAATAAAATAAAATAAAATAAAATGAAATAAAAGGAAATGAAACCAGGATATGCACTCCCATGTTTACTGCAGCATATTCACAACAATAAAAACAACTTAAGCACCCATTAACAAATGAATGAATAAAAAAGTTTACATATATATGAATATTTATTTAATTAAAACTTATATATATACTAATACTATTCATCTATTAAGAAAAGAAGGAACCCGGGCATGGTGGCTTGCGCTTGTAATCCCAGCACTTTGGGAGGCCGAGGTGTGTGGATCACCTGAGGTCAGGAGTTCGAGACCAGCCTGGCCAACATGGTGAAACCCTGTCTCTAAAAATACAAAATTCACATGGAGTGGTGGCGGGTGGCGGGTGGCGGGTGGCGGGTGCCTGTAATCCCAGCTATTCAGGAGGCTGAGGCAGGAGAATCACTTGAACTTGGGAGGCGGAAGTTGCCGTGAGCTGAGATTGTGCCATTGCACTCCAGACTGGGCAAAAAAAAAAAAAAAAAAGGGAGGGGGGGATGTTCTGTCGTTTGCAATAATATGGGTGAACCTGGAGGACATTATGCTGAGAAATAAACCAGATACAGAAAGACAAACGCGGTAAGATCTCACTTATATGCAGGATCTAAAACAGTCAAATTCATAGAAATAGACAGATAGACAGGAGAACAGTGGTTGCCAGAGGCTGAAGGGAGGAGGGAATGGGGAGATGTTAGTCAAAGAATACAAAATTTCAGTTATCCAAGATGAATGAATTCTAGAGGTCTAATGTATAGCATGGTGACTACAATTAATGATACTGTATCGTATACTTGAAGTTTGCTGAGACAGTAGATTCTAAGTGATCTCACCAAAAAACGGAACTCTGAGCTGATAGATACCTTCACTGGATTCAGAGTGGTGATCACTGCATAATGTATACATATATCAAAATATCAAGTAGTATACCTTAAATGTATATAATTTATATTTGTTAATTATACCCCCATAGAGCTGGGGGAAAATAAAAAGAAGTGGTCATATAGTCCAGGAAAAATCAAACCCCATTTTATTCCACAATTGCATCGTGAATGGGGAGTGCCAGGTTCACCTCCTCCTTCAAGATCAGATTGGAGGAGAAATTGCAAATTTTCTGCAACGTTTCTAGAATTGCCTCCAAGCCTTGCTACGTCTATAGACCACAGTTTGTACTTTAGGCATCAATGTCTAGGACTGAATGAGTTAGGTGATGTCCCCCTTACATGTGCCCTCAGATAAATAACAACTCTTTCTAGAGTTAAGCTATCCCTGCTGTTGAGGTTACACCATCCTATCAAATGGGATTAAGGAGGGGGGCACCCTTCTTCTCAAAGTCACATTATATGAAATATTTACCATATTAGGTGCCAGTGGCTGTCCAGTTAGGCTCATCTGAAACAGCATAATTAACAGAGGGGAGTCTCATATACTTAGCATTGAAAGCCACTCATATTCGAATTATGCATAAGGATCTGGAAACCAAGGAATAACAATCTTTCCACTACCAAAGTTCACGTACTTTGAAGTCTGTTCCCAACGATGACCTCCTGAGAGCAGCAAGGAGTCTTTATTTTCTCCTACGTCTCAGCAGAAATTCTCAAATGCAAGAGGATGGGATACTATTATTTGTGAAATTTTATTTAAGACCACTTTTCAAAGATGATATTCCTTTGTATGAAAGTACAATGCCTTAATCTGAAATTATTAAAGATTGATAATGTAGTTCAGGAACATGCTTACTACTTTTCACTTCAAAAGGAAATTATTAACAACCACTTTCCGGGCAGTTAACAACGTCTGGGACTGAATAACTTAGTTGACCCTCCCTTACAGGTGAGTCTTCAGACAAGACTCAGTGAATATTTAAACGTATTTTCAAAGAGTAGCTCATCACAGCTCGAGTTTTAAAACACAATGTATATATTTTTCAATTTGGCAAAAATCCATTCTATATTTTAACGAGACCATTACTTTAGGATACAGTCTGACTCTGAGGAGTATGACACTCTGCATCATTAAAATATACATTAAAAATGAAAATAAAATAAAAATAGCTTTTTAAAGGGAAGGAAAAGAACATCTACCTGCTGCATGCTTGATGTATTATTAACACATGATATTCCTCTTTTTGAGATTTAACCTCAGTGAGAGATGACATGAGCCTGGGTATAAAATTTCTCCAGAGCCATTTTTAAAGGACAATCAAGTTTCCTTTATGCAATTTGGAAACTCTTTTGGCCTCCTGTGCTAGGTTATATCATCTTATAGAAGCTGGGCCTGTGACATCTCCTGAGTTGTGCCAATATGTCTGTTGAGTCCATAATATTTTCAAACACATTTCTTCATTACCTCACTGTCATCCTCAATTCTGGAGACAAGCAACAAAGACACTGTTTTCCTCTACTTGATAGATAATGAAAAGTGGGTTCAAAGAAGCTAATCAATGAATTTACCAATTGCCAGAATCACACAGAGCATAAACAACATAGGGCAAAATTTCTTCTGCCCAGATGCTTGCATTGTAAACTATTTTTCTATCTTTTTTTTTTTTTATTTTTTACCTACCTAATCTGTTTGCAGGTCTACCAACATATTTAGCCATCTAGCTATCAATCCATACAGCCATCCCAACTATGGCTTCCCAAAACACCTATCATTATTTTATGTTGAAGTTGAAAGTTTATCAGAGAAAAGTCTGGAACAACTGCTAAATACTCAACAAAGGTTACCTCCTTGAGAGAAGCAATGTAATCCAGATGCTATTTAAAATTTGAAAATCTTCACCTTTTTCTCTATGTTTTTGCATAGTTATTTGTAGTTTGACTTATTTCACAGAGAGAATGGTTTTACGCCAACTACTGTGTGATTAAAAATAAATGCAATGAAGATACATTTTTTTAAAAATAGCTTCATCAGGCAGCTTAGCTCTTCTGGATTTTCTAATATCATTACATGTTCCCTCTCTTCAGGCAAATTCTCCTGGATGTCTTGGGACTGTATTTTGGATACACCCTCTCGAATCAGCTGCATAGGGCAAGATTTCATACTTTGGTCCCTTCACATTCCTGAGTTTCATGCGTGGCTCCAAGGTTGGCAGGGTAACATATTAGAAACAAAATGCAGTGGTGGTATGTGACACTTCAATGTTGCTTCTTTACTTGCAAAGATCATCCACTGCACTGCTTTCTGCTATGGCAGAAGATCCCCTAAATATCACTTAATGGGCAAGTGCACCAACAGCATTGTGGACACTGACTCCTCCTAACCACCACCATGCTGCTGGGAACTGAAATCCATTTGTAATTGACTGGATTACTGCAGACTGATGGTTCATCCACTGTGCTTTGCAGAAGAATTTTTCCTCCCCTAGCTCCGTGGACATCATCCAACTGGAAAACCTCAAAATGGTTGAAGAATGAGCAGACTCAAATTTAGAAAGGGGTTAGGAGAAATACTACCTATTTCCAAATTTCTTCTTGCAGGTAGATGGCAATACAAACTGTGTTCTTGAACAATCTGGAAAGGAATATATTTGTAAGGGACCAGGAGGGGGAAAGCTGTGGGCCAAGGTAGCTTTCACTGTAAATTTAAATTTAAAAAAAGCAACTTGGACTTCCTTGTAAGTGTTTTTTCACTTTTGAGGATTTCTGTCTTCAGGGATGATCTGAATATGTCTGCTAGCCCCTGTGCTGAGGTTGCAATTTCCTTAAAGATGGGTTCAGTGGGAGGAGAGAGGGGGCAGAATTACATAATGCAGTTATTTTTAATGCCTATCCTTGCCCCTCCCCTCTACCTACAGAATAGGAATCTCTGTAGAGATGGGAGCTTTGGGGAAGGTGCAACTTTAACAACCCCAGGAGATTCTTATGCATGACAAAATTTGACAACTTCTAGCATAATTGTTCAAAGCATAAATGGCAGAATCAGAAAATTCGGGATTAGGATACCAACTCTGCCACTTTCCTAGTTGGGTGACTAAGAAAAATGGTCTTCCCCTCCTGAGGGTCAATTTTCTCATCAATAAATCAGGGAAGGCCATAATCCCTACCTCATATAATTGTTAAGATAAAATTTTAAAATATAATGCCCTTTATCAATTAGCACATTGCCTGGTACATAGTCATCGCCCACAGAAAACTGTTAGCTTTGTGTTGTTGAATGGTCTAAGTTAAATTGAACTGTTTCTCCATTCAAGGATAGTTGACAATAAAATGGCAGTGGATTGAATTGTGTCCCCACAAAAGTTATGTCTAAGTCTTAACCCCTCATGCCTGTGACTATGACCTTATTTGGGAAGAGGGTCTTTGCAGATGTAATCAAGTTGAAGATCTTGATATGGGGTCATCTTGAACTTAAATGAACCCTAAATCCATTGACAAATTCTTAGAAGAGACACAGAACAGAAGACATAGAGGGGAATGCCATATGAAAATGGAGGCAGAAATGGACAAGATGCATCTACAAGCCCAGAAATGTCAGGTATTGACAGACACCACCAGAGGCTAAAAGAGAGCCAGGGTATGGATTTTCCCTCAAAGTCTCCATAAGGAACCAATCTGCTGACATTGCATTTTTATTTTTATTTTTATTTTTATTTATTTATTTATTTGAGACAGAGTTCTGCTCTTGTTACCCGGGCTGGAGTGCAACAGTGTGATCCTGGCTCACTGCAACCTCTGCCTCCTGGGTTAAAGCAATTCTCCTGCCTCAGCCTCCCAAGTAGCTGGGATTACAGGCATGTGCCATCACACTTGGCTAATTTTGTATTTTTAGTAGAGATGAGGTTTCTTTATGTTGGTCAAGCTGGTCTCAAACTACTGACCTCAGGTAATTCACCTGCTTTGGCCTCCCAAAGTGTTGGGATAACAGGCGTGAGCTACTGCACCTGGCCCGACATTGCTTTTTAAAAATATAATTTCAACTTTCACGTTGGATTCGGGGATACATGTGCAGCTTTGTTACATGAGTATATTACGTGATGCTGAGGTTTGAGGTACAAACTGAGCAGAGTACCCAACAGTCACTCAACACTTGCCCCAAGTAGTCCCTAGTGTCTACTATTTCCATTGACACCTTGACATCAAACTTTTTGCCTCCCAATTGTAAGAGAGTAAATTTCTATTGTTATAAAGCTACCAAGTTTACGGGCATTTCTTACAGTAGCCCTAGGAATGAACAGGGAGCCCTCTACCCCACTTTAGTACAAGGATTACATTTTAAAAGGGTCATCTCAGAATTATTTCCTCCAGGGAGTCTAACCCCACAATGAAAATAGCTGGCCCCCAGCCACATGGGGCTAGAGCTGAGATTTGTAGTCAGCCTGTAGTCAGACTCAGCACATGCCCCGACTACAGAAGTCGCTTGGTCATAGCCAACCACATCAGTAAGTTTCAAGCTCAAAATTGCCTCTCTGGCAGTCTCCTGAGAGAATAATTTCTTGCCTAGAAACGTTAGAGAGATTGAAGGTGGCATTTGTCACATTGGGGATCAAACAACTAACATCTGGGTAAGCGACTAAATTTGCAAGATCTGCTCTCTTTTCTGGGTTCTCCAGATAATTCAACCATTGATCCCTATCACCAAGTTAATATAAGAATAGCAATAATCATAGCCACCATATATTGAGATATTTTAACACTGTAGACATTAACAAAATCTTACATCTTCATCCTCATCTACAAATTTTCTGTAATATTGAGATAGTTCTCTGTCCCCATCTTACAGATGAAGAAAGTGAGGTCCGGCAAACTGAAGCATCCTGTAAATGCCACCCAGAGGGAGAGAAAAACATAAGATTCAACTCTATGCTCCTGCCACTGTGATAAGCTGTCAGGCAATGATACTGATGCTTTAAGCATAAGCATCTGAGGCATCTCCTACCAATGCTTGTTTGAAATGGGTCCAAAAGAGGCATTTCCTTCTTCCATGTGGAATCCTAGTGTTGCAAATTCTTTATCAATTACTCACGAACAACCCAGGAAATAGAGCAACTGGGGGAGGTTAAATCACCAAACAGTTGCTCTGAGGATATGGCTTAATCCACTAACGGCCATAAGGGAAGACGCTTAGATGTCTTGGTGGTTTATAAAATAAAGCTTGAATTGTTCATTGAGCCGAGAAATTTAAGAGCCAAGTATGGCCTAAAAAATCGGGTAGTTTCATCTGTTTTACAGATGAGAAAACTAAGGTTCCAATAGACTAAGAGGTTTATCCAGAGTTCCACAGCTTGGTACATGGACAAGACTTGAACCCAGAACTCTTTAACACCTGTGTTCATACCACCGTAAATCTATTACTTAAACCATAAGAGCCAAAACTAACAGTGAACACACATGTCAAAATCATTCCAGAGGGCTAGGACAGTCTTCCTATGTAAATATCACTTTGCTTTTGAATCATGTGTCATAAAGTTCTTCGGAGTCTCAATGCTTGTGATGTTACATTGAAAAGTGTTGATTTTAGTGTCCTTCCATTCAGTTCTCACTCTTTGGTACTAACTTTCAAAGTTCAGAAAAAAAAACTGCAGGCTCTGAGACCCTCTGTCACCAGTGGGTTCTGTTCATTTTTATGTGGATCTATGTTTCTACTCATCTCAGGAAGACTTAATATGCCCCCTATGTGACAAGTATAAGGAATTAACTCAACTGGAGACCTGGTGCTCCTATAAGCCAACGTTCATAGACTGGTGTCCTATAGTCTACAGATAAGTGGTCCCGAAAAGTCACTTGCAAAGTGAATAGCATGTTAAATATCTTGTGATATGAATTACATTTTAAATACACACCAGATTTAAACACAATACACACAATTCTATCTTACTAAAGTCTTCAATTTGAAATCTCTTCCTGTTACTACACTCAGAACCAGAGATAGAAGATAAAGAGCGTAACATTTTGGTGAAAGATCTTACAATTCAGTGCACTTTTAATTAAAGAGATCATGATCACTCATGTACTGAAAAAAATAGTTTTCAGTTTTCACATGCTGAGTTTTCTTTAAGCAAGTCAGACCTCACATTCTCCTAAAGCTCACATGAATATGTAGGCTATGTGTTTCCAATACTTCATTTGTCCACTGCTACCTTCCTGCTATGTTTCTTTTTTTCTTTTTTTTGACAGTCTCACTCTATAGCCCAGGCTGGAGTGCAGTGGCATGTTCTCGGCTCACTGCAACCTCTGCCTCCCAGGTTTAAGTGATTCTCATGCCTCAGCCTCCAGAGTAGCTGGGATTATAGAAACACACCACCAAACCTGGTTAATTGATTATATTTTCAGTAGAGATGCAGTTTCATAATGTGGGCAAGGCTGTTCTCGAACTTCTGACCTCAAGTGATCCACCCACCTCAGCCTCCCAAAGTGCTGGGATTACAGGTGTAAGTCACCACTCTCAGCCCACCTGCTATGTTTTGAGAAGTGTTGTCCTTATTTCCACTGACAGAACCAAGGAAGGGTACAAACTGAGCTTAAAGTAATGTTAAGTCCAGAATGAGAACTCAGCACGTGAGGTCCGCAGAGTATTAAGCTACTCTGAGTGACTGTGTCCTGAGCATCCACTTATGAATCAGGACGTGTAGGGAAGTGCAGAAATGGCAATAAAAAGCTTCAGGGTGGGAGTCTGTGAAAAGATGCCCTGAGTCATCCACGTAGAAAAATAGAAGAATAAAATGCATAGCTCTGAAACTGTTCTCATTACATTTGAATCCGCTTGCAACTGAGGTATGCCCGTTTACACTGTTTTTTAGGTGCCACAGTTTGTGAGGGTCATCTTCTGTCCAAAGGCAAGAAGGAGCAGATGGTACAGACAGGTAGACAGCTGTACTGCCACAGCCTTGCTCTTGGAGGCACAGTGGAGGGTCGCTAACTCCAGGGAATAGAAGGCACTGTCTTCTTCCTCTCGTCCTCCTTCCGCCCTGGTTATTGGCAAAAGAGCAGCCCCCATCCTCCTCCGCTGACACTTACAAGCTGAGAGTACCCTGGGGAATCCAGAACCCACCATTCATGAATTCAGTGTCCCAGAAAGAGCTTCCTCTCCATCAAGAGAAAGCTCCCCTCCTTGCCAAGCCCTGCTGATGGATGCTCCCAACACATAATTATCTTAATTTAGGTGTGTATTTTGTGACAATATTTTGGATAACCCTGGCACTTACTCTTCTCTATTACAAACATTTATGTAACCATGCCAGCCGATTAATCTGAAGGATGTGGCAAAGAGACGGGAAAATTTCACCCGCAGGAAACAAAAATCCAGTCTTTGAGGATAAATATGTACTCCAAAATTCATAACTTATTGCAGATTGCTATTGATATTTCAGAAATGTATTTGTCCCTTGGACATATTCATAGAGCGTTTGCAAGTCTATAGACACATCTATTTAATAACTGTACTGCATAATTCTTCCATGCTACATATACATGAGAACCTGCAAACACCCCCTCAATCCCCACAACAAAGGTAATAAGCTTTTGTCTCGCCTTTTTTTCTGCTTTAAGCATTCCCCTTAATGAGCTCTGCTTCTCTGTAACTCAAGAGATTTAGTATTCTGTCCAACAAAACAATTTATTGCCCAAAATGTTCTTACTGCAGATAAAATCTTAGCTTCCCCAATACTTCTGGCTCCACAGTTAATACCCTAATGTTTCATTTACAGCTGAACAAAGCGGCTTATCTCCACTAAAAGGGGAATTAGTAGTAAGAAATAATTTCAATCATCTGCTGAGTTTCTAAGTAAAGTGATGACTTCTGCATTCTCCCTTCTATCTGATGACAGGTGTGTTGGGGGCGCCCAGAAAATAGAGCAATTCTGGCACCTAAGCTTTGTAATTTGAACAATGCATCTACATAGATCAGGCAAGAGTTAGGTCTTGGCTGTCAGGGAAAAAAAAAAAATCCACACTTGGAAATACGCTGTAGTCAGCAGTTCTTAGCTACAGTTTGGATACTAAGTCAAGGGAAAAAAAAATTGGTTTGAATCAACAAATGGCTCCATTTTTCCCCCTAGTCTGAGGCAAACTTATTATACACCTACAAACACACAACCACAGTCCATTACATTTCCTCAGCACGTACACATGCCCACACAGTGCCATGATGGGTATGTATTCTCACATGCGTGCATACAGCCTTATTTATGTGTGCACAGACATGAAGGCTGCAGGGGACGGCAAGGAGGGTGGGAAGCGAGGATCGTGGAAGTAGACGGATTGAAAAACAATAAGGCAGAGGAATCCTGGATGAGTCTGCAGCAGCGATCTGATCATTTATATCAGGAAAAAAGAGTGACTTGCCTGGCTGAGAATTACAAAGGAGAATTCAATCTGCTGTTATTCATGTCTCAGCCGGGGCACATGAAACCCTGGTGTGGTCTCCGAAACTGCCTAATGCATAAACTGAAAAGGGTGGTGGTGATCGAGAATCCAGAGACTGTACTGGCCCTCGTTGGAGGCACAGTAGAGAGGCTATGACCCTGGACCCCAAAAGGGTTGGATAAATGGAAACTCAAGAAGATGGGAAATACAGGTTGATTTCACTGCCTGTGCATCTAAAGGTGTGGGGGTTTGACTCCTGTGTCAACCCTTTCGAGGTCTCCTTAATAAAATCCTGTTCCCCATATGGCCATTAGGGGAGGTAAGCAAGAGATTCAGGCTGAAGACCAAGGAGACAGAAAGGACTGGGCAAAATTGGAACTACTCAGAAAATACAAGTCGAGGTCATTATTTATACAGCAATCCCTTTAATTTCAGATTTCTTTCTCATTCTATGACTCTTTATTTTTTCTTTCTTTCTTCCTTTTTTTTTTTTTTGAGACAGTCTCACTCTGTGGCCCAGGATGGAGTGCAGTAGCACGATCTTGGCTCACTACAACCTCTGCCTCCTGGGTTCAAGCGATTCTCCTGCCTCAGCCTCCAGAGTAGCTAGGATTACAGGCGCATGCCACGACACCCGGCTAATTTTGGTATTTTTCATAGAGATGGGGTTTCACATGTTGGCCAGGATGGTCTCCAACTTCTGACCTCACGTGATCCGCCCACCTCAGACTCTCAAAGTGCTGGGATTACAGGTGTGAGCTACCATGCCTGGCCATTCTATGACTCTTTAAAGCTGGTGCCTCAGCCATCCTCCCTAGCTTGATGAACCATCTTCCTGCTGGTGTGGGTGATGGCTGCTAACTGCTGACAACCTGAATTCTTCTCTGAATGGTTGGACTTGGCTGGCATGATTCACCTTAGCCAGAGATGCCTGGAGAAAAGGTGGAGGTAGGGGGTAAGGCGGCTACCACCCCTTCTGGGGAGACACCTTGTGGCCAAAGACAGATGGATGAAATGGGGTGGGGATAAGACTCAGTGAAATAATCCTTGGCACAATGAATAATCCAGATCTTCTTACAAGATCAGGCTGAGGCTATGTTTCCCCCTAAAACCATACCTTCCTCTGCCTTATCCTGATTCATTACCACCACCCCCTATAGCACTGTCCAGAGAGCATTCCTTCAATTCACCACTTGCACACATCTCAGGCATGGCATTATCCCTAGGAAATCTGACCTAAGGCAGATGGGGTAGGAAAATTATATAGAAACTATATAAAAAGTGTGCTCCCATAAATGTATACTTGAGTGTAATATTATAGTTGGGTTTTTCTCACAGTGAAGATACCAAAGAAAACTTGTGGATTGACATCCAGAGGTGAGAAAGAAGTGATGAGCATCTTGCCAATCAAGTACCCCATCTTCCCAGACACAAAGTTAAGGATTAACGTCTGAAGTGAGATCCTGCATGGGCCATAGCTCTTCCACCAGGCATTTCCTGTCAGATCTCAGAACCATTGACTATATGCAAGAAGCAATAAAAATCAAGACACCAGGTGGGGTGCGGTGGCTCACACCTGTAACCCCAGCACTTTAGGAGGCTGAGGCCGGCGGATCACCTGAGGTCAGGAGTTCGAGACCAGCCTGGCCAACATGGTGAAACCCCGTCTCTACTAGAAATACAAAAATTAGCCAGGTGTGGTGGCATGCGCCTGTAGTCCCAGCTATATGGGAGGCTGAAGCAGGAAAATCACTGGAACGTGGGAGGCAGAGGTTGCAGTGAGCTGACATCATGCCACTGCACTCAAGCCTGGGTGACACAGCAAGACTCTGTCTCAAAACAAACAAACAAACAAACAAACCAAACCAAACCAAACCAAACCAAAACAACAAAAAACCAAGACACCAAAGAGAGTCAAACTAAGCCATGGATCGGAGGAGATCCCTACAGTAATTATGGAAACCCTTAGATTCAGCAATGACCAGTAGCCAAAACCACTCTTGAAGTTTTCAGTTTCTTAACATAATCAGAATTCCTTGTGCTTATGCTACTATGACTTGGGCTTTATCAGCTACTCAGCTTAACCTATAGGGGATTAGGAGAAAGTGGCTCTGACTCTAGCCCAAGAAGAAGGAGGGGCCATCACACACCCACAGGAGGTAAATAAATATGAATATGCCTGCTTTCTTTCTTCCTTGACCCTAAATATCTCCCATTCAAGTCATTGGTTTTGGTAGGACCATAAAGAGTGCCTGGGCTTTACAATTTTATTTGATAACTGCTTGTGGAGTACCTACTAGGAGGCAGACACTTTTTGATGATCAAGGCATTTCCTCAAGTAGCTATTACTCCTGAGTGGAAGAAACAGGCCGTTGTCCAAATGCAAACATACATTTCATTATAATTTGGGACGTGCTTTGAAGGGAAATGCAAGGTGCTATATAAGGGGACTACAGGGGAAAGTTATCTAACCTAGAGGATTCAGGGAGGGAGGGCTTCCATGAAAAAGGGATATGCAGGCAGAGGTCTAAAAATGATTTTGAAAATGCAATGTTTGAAGAGGCAGAATAAAAGATTTTTGATGGATGAAAAGCGTGTGAAGAATCTGCAAGGGAGAAGTGGGTGTGCAACTTTCAAACACTGAAAATAATTCTGGCCTGGCTTAAGCATTGTGGTGGCAAATGAGCAAAGCATGAAATGAGATTGCAAAAGTCAGGAGGGGAAGGAAGACAGAGAGAGCTTGTATTCTAAGGGCAGCAAGTAATCAGTGAGAGTTTAAGCTGCGATAGAGGGCATAAAGTAAACTAACGCAAGTTAATATCCTTGTCCCTTACCTCAGGAATCTCAGCCTACCTAAAAGAACCAGTGCCTGGACAGGCTGGTTGTGTAACTCATTCATTCATTCATTCATTCATTCATTCATTCATTCCTCCATCCATCCGTTGACTCACTCTTCCTTTTAGTCACTGTTAAAAGCCTACTGTATACAAGGCACATGTGCTGAGGATGCATTGGAAGAAAAAACACATGTGGTCCTCATCTGCATGGCCTTTACAGTCTTTTGGGGGAAGATTATCATAAATCAAATCATTACATAAAAAGTTGTAAAACTGAAATGATGATGCAAGCTACAAATGAAGGTACATGAAGTTATAAAGTGATACAGTAAAGGTACTTAACCAAGTCAGTGAGGTCAAGGAAGTTTTAATTTTGTGAACGGGACAAGGAAACTGGTCCAAAAGCACGCTTGGGTGTTAGCTATGCAAGAAAGGGAGGAAAGAAGTCCAGATGTGGACAAAATCATAGCAGAGCTCTTGCGGTGAGCAAGGAAGAGCATGGGGAGGCAGGTATCCATCTACCCCTATAACTGGTATCGTTGGAGATCTTGGGACCCAAAACTTCTTTCCTCTACCTCCATGAGGGCCCTTCTTTTACAAACCAGGGCACATGCCCAAAAACTCTCTTAGAGGGACATCAGCAAATGCTATTCTAAAAAGAGACTGGCCTAGAAAATCCACCCCATGGGATTAACACCAAGGTGGGACGGAGGTGGGGCCAGTCATGTGCAGGGGGCAGTGTCTGGACATGCTGCCTATCTAAAACCTTACAGTGGATTAACTGTCACATATTCAGTGCAAAAGGTCAATTAAGGATAAGAGCTATGTTCTTAAGGACTAGGAGCAGAAGGAACAGGCACAACAAGGAGCACCAATGAGCCTCCAAAAAACACGAGGGTCAGCAAGGAAGACCCCACACCCTCCAGGAAAGTCCCTGTTCCAAGCCACACAACCAAAGCAGGCAGTAAAATAATCCTTCTCCCTGGACCTTTTTTTATTCCATAATTGTAATTTTTCTACATTCCCAACTCTCCATATCCCCAGGGCGTACAAATCACAGCAAACAACTCGATTGTTGGAATCTGTCCTCCCTTAAGCACATACATATTCTTATAAATGGAAAGAAAATAGTCTCTTTGTGTCCTATTGAGAAAAACAAATCTCTAAATGGATTGTCAGTTCTTATAACCACTAATTCCTCTGTAAAGAGACAGCATATTGATTCTTTTCGTCAAAAATAACCAAATTTATAAATTCACCATCCCTTACACAATCGGAAAATGATCTATGGTCAGGTGTTAATGCGAAATGTAGCACCTTCTACTTGCATAATCTCTACGATGTGCAAAGATGCTTTAGGTGCATTTTCTCAGTCTTTACAATTTTGTGAAGAAGGTATTCTTTTGCACAGATGATATGGCAAGGCTTTGAGAGGTTAGAAGATGTGAGTAAGGTCCCTGCAACTGAAACTTAAACCGAAGACTTTTGACTCCAAGTATCGAAATCTCATAGTTAAGAACATGAGTTTGGGTGTCTCTCAGATTTGGATCAAGTCCTACTTATTAGAATGCATTCTCTCTATTGTTATGGGATAACTGCTTAACCTTTCTAGACCCCTGATATGGTTTGGCTGTGTGTCCCTCCCCAAATCTCATGTCCAACTGTAGTTCTCAGTGTTGGAGGAGGGGTCTGGTGGGAGATGACAGAATAATGGGAGCAAACATCCCCCTTGCTGTTCTTTTGATAGTTTTCACAAGATCTGATTCTTTGAAAGTATGCAGCCCCTCTCCCTTCTCTCTCTCTCTGTGTTTTTCTGTCTCCCTCTCTCCTGCTGGCCATATGAAGATGTGCTTGCTTCCTTTTCACCTTCTGCCATGATTATAAGTTTCCTGAGGCCTCCCCAGAAGCAGAGCCTGTACAACCCACAGAACTGTGAGCCAATTAAACCTCTTTCCTTTATAAATTACCCAGTCTCAGGTATCTCTTTATAGCAGCATGAGAATGGACTACTACAACCCCTGTCTTCTTATTTGGAAAACGGCAGTGGACTCATGGATTTGGCAGGGTGCCATAAAGATTGTATGCATATAAAGCCTTAAGCATAGTAGAAGGAACATTCTATATACTCAAGAAATTGTAACCGCCAATATTATTATTGGTGTTGTTGCTGATTTATAATACCACGGCCTAACCAAGCCTGCTGTTGTACATACTGAAAACGCCAGCCAGATTGTCTTCTGAATTTCTCTGTAGGGTCCCAACATATCTGGATGACAATTATGCTTATTATTGTTTTTAGGTAATGTTTTGCCTCACCATAGGATTTGGCTAAAGCAAGTCATTGTGTAAGGATCTTCCAGAGTTGTTTGTAAGATTAAGCAATGATATCTTTGGTCCTGGAGTCCAGAACAAAGATCAAGAATCAGGCTTCAGGGGAAGCAAGCACACTCCAATCAACATTTCATTAAATAGTTAGATCTGGCTGGGCACTGTGGCTCATGCCTATAATCCAAGTGCCTTGGGAGGCTGAGGTGGGAGGACTACTTGAGCCTAGGGGTTTAAGACCAGCCTGGGCAACATGGCAAGACCTCGTCTCTACAAAAAATACTAAAATTAGCTGGGCGTGGTGGCACACACCTGTATTCCCAGCTATTCAGGAGGCTGAGGTAGAGGATCATCTAAGTCTGGAGAGATCAAAGCTGCCGTGAGCTGTGATCATGCCACTGCACTCCAGCCTGGGTGACACAGTGAGACTCTGCCTCCAGAAATAAAAATTAAAAGGAACAAAGAAATAGACCAACTTGTAATTTATTAAAGAATGGTGCTGCATTGAACATATTACATATGGCCATACCCCCAATTCATTCAGGCTTTCCAAAGAACTTGTATCACACTTTAAAAAAACGTTTTAAGCACTTACTCTGTATTACACACTCTATTAAGCTCTGCACACATGCTTTCCTTGACTTATGATATGGTTATGTCCCCATAAACGCATCATGAGTTGAAAATATTGTATCAAAATTGCATTCCATACTCCTAACCTACTGAACATCATAGCTTTGTCTTCTCTACCTGAAACATGCTCAAAACACTTGCATTAGCCTACAGTTGGACAAACTCATCTAACACAAAGCTAATTTTATAATAGTATTGAATATCTCACGGAATTCATTGAATAACATACTGAATGTGAAAAACAGAAAGGTTTCACGTCACTCATAATGTCAAAAAAAAAAAAAAGTAAGTCAAACCACTTTTAAGTTGAGGACTGCCTGGATGTGGATTATCTCATGTTGTCTTCCCTAGAACCATATGAGGTGAGGGTTGTTATCTTTCTTTTACAGTTGAGGAGGCTTAAGCTCAGGGCAGGGGGTGAAACAAGTTATCCCAGGCAGAGAGATGATAAAAAGGAGAGGTAGAATTTAAATCCACATTTGTTGTATCCCAAAGCCCATATATTGCACACTTCACTCTACAGCTTTTGCGTTATACACCCCAGCAATAGTTATGTTCAGACAGTATTCATCAGCTGAAAATAATTTTCATGTATCTCATTGCCACTTGTATTCAGGAATTTCCCCAGAAAGCAATGCAGGTTTCTTCTGAGGATTTTCCCGAATACATCATGGATACCGAGTGCTGTATCACACCTACCTTGTGTGTCTGTAGAACTCTGCCAAGAAGGACAGGCTTAATCTTTTCTACCTCCATGCAATCTGAGATCAGTTTCCTGCTATTTTCGATTATGCAAACACAATAAACACTGATTATGTTCATATGATCTTGATCAAAGGCAACAGAAACAATTTTTTGGCTGCCTTTAAATTAAAAAAAAAAGCCAAAAAAAAAAAAGGATATTTTGTTTAGTTTTGTTTGGTTTGCTCTTTTTTCCCCCATGATAGCTGAACAACAAGAGAGCCATTAAGCTCTGGGATGCTTTCACCCTTGCAACAATGGCATAAAATAAAGGTGAAAGTGGAAAATCAAAGACAGCACGAAAACAAAGCTCAAGAAATTAGCACATTAAAATTATCAAGGAATTACAGAGACTTTTTAAACGGATGGCAAAGCCCTACATGTACTCAGCATTCTCTAGCATTCAAAAGATGAGGGGCTTTGCTGTTCATGAGATTGTGGGGAGGCCTGGAGTTTACGCAGGATGTGTACCATGATGGCCCACAGCTGCCACCGACACCATTTTTAATGGCACCCTGAGCCAAAGACCTTCCAATTTCACCTTTCTTCCAAACACACAGCAGCTTTTGCAATGTTTGACCATACATTCGAAGAACCTCTCTGAAGGCTTATGGATTTATTTCACAGTTTGAGATCAATGTGCCACTCTCTTCTTGCCAGCAAACGTGCAATTTTGATAAGAAACGAGGCCCAGGGAGATACAATACTGACAGCTATTGTACATCTATGCATTTGGAACACAGGGGTATATGAATGAATATCATGTCAGTACGACCCAGTGACTGACGGCCTCAATTCTGGACTTAGAGAATCCGCATCCTCTCTTTATCAGCTGTGTGAAATTAAGCAAATACCTGGGTCTCAGTTTTCTTATCTATAAAATGAGGACAATAATAGAACATAGCTCATAGAATTTATTACTAATCCTATACTAATTTAGCAAGATAATGCATGATAGGTACTTTGCACAATGGTTGGTGTACGGCAAGCACTCAAAAAACTGCCTGTTTCAGCAACCTACAGAATGGGAGAAAATTTTTACAATCTATTCATCTGACAAAGGGCTAATATCCAGAATCTACAAATAAATTAAACAGATTTACAAGAAAAAAACAACCCCAACAAAAAGTGGGCAAAGGATATGAAAAGACACTTCTCAAAAGAAGACATTTATGCAGCCAACAAACATATGACTAAATGCTCATCATCACTAGTCATTAGAGAAATGCAAATCAAAACCATAATGAGATAACATCTCATGCCAGTGAGAATGGAGATCATCAAAAAGTCAGGAAACAAGAGATGCTGGAGAGGATGTGGAGAAATACGAACACTTTTACACTGTTGGTAGGAGTGTAAATTAGTTCAATCATTGTGGAAGACAGTGTGGTGATTCCTCAAGGATATAGAACTAGAAATACCATTAGACCCAGCAATCCCATTATCCCATTACTGGATATATATACCCAAAGGATTATAAATCATGCTACTACAAAGATACGTGCACACATATGATTATTGTGACACTGTTCACAATAGCAAAGACTTGGAACCAACCCAAATGCTCATCAATGATAAAGACTGGATAAAGAAAATGTGGCACATATACACCATGGAATACTATGCAGCCAGAAAAAAAGATGAGATCATGTCCTTTGCAGGGACGTGGATGAAGCTGAAAACCATCATTCTCATCAAACTAACACAGGAACAGAATCAAACACCACATGTTCTCACTCATAAGTGGGAGTTGAACAATGAGAACATATGGACACAGGGAGAGGAACATCACACAATGGGGCCTGTTAGGGGGTGGGGACGGAGGGGGATAGCTTTAGGAGAAATATCTAATGTAGATGATGGGTTGATGGGTGCAGCAAACGCCATGGCACATGTATACCTATGTAACAAACCTGCACATTCTGCACATGTACTCCAGAACTGAAAGTATCATAAAGGACCAGTACTGCAAGCACTTTAATGAGAAGGAAAGTACATGGGGGATGCAGGAACCCACTTTGCCCTATATCTGATATCTTTGGGGCTGTTGGGATCTCATACCCAAAAGTCCTCACCATGCCTTGTTTGGCATGTGGCAAAACATTAAAAGCTGGCTGGGCACGGTGGCTCACACCTGTAATCCCAGCACTTTGGGAGGCTGAGGCGCGCAGATCACGAGGTCAGGAGTTCGAGACCAGCCTGGCCAACATGGTGAAACTCCTTCTCTACTAAAAATACAAACAACAACAACAACAAAAATTAGCTGGGCGTGGTGACATGTGCCTGTAATCCCAGCTACTCAGAGGCTGAAGCAGGAAAACTGCTTGAACTCGGAAGGCAGAGGTTGCAGTGAGCCGAGGTTGTGCCACTGCACTCTAGCCTGGGTGACAGAGTGAGACTCCATCTCGAAAAAAACCAAAAACCTTAAAAGCTAAAAGTCTCACATGTACAATAATAACCACCATGACAAACCTACCTCTTGAGATGTCATCTGCCAGTTGTATCTCTGTGTAGAAATCAAAACCAGGTACAGGTTTTGAAAACAAGTTTCAACGCCCAACTGAGATGACCACCACCTAATCTATCTTCCATCTTAGCAAATAACCATGGCCTTTCACATTTCTGCTAGAACTTCTGCAAGCTCACTCCTGCTCTTCCCACTCACTACCTTCTATTTGAGATATCTCCATTATTTACCATGGCACCACTCACCCAAGCCCCAGCCTCTCCATCCTGGAATCATTTTAATTCACTCCCTTCACCTCCACTGGGTTTTCCCAGATCTGCCTGTTAATTTTCTACCATGCTACTTCCATTTCCTTCACCTTCCATTTCAGAACCACCTTCCAGTTCAAACCACTATGACCCCTTGCCTGGACTCCCAGACAGCTTCCTAACTGCTCTCCTGCCTTCTTCTCCTGGGCCCCATTGGTCTATGTTTCACGCGGCAAGCAGTCATCTTTGTGAAATGGAAATCTCTGCATCTGTAATTCACATAAAACTTATATTCATTACTGTGGTTAACAAAACCCTGTATGATATGGCCTTTGCCCAATTCTCAGACCTCTCTGGTGCCCCTCTCCCCATTTTCCGGGGATCTTTTCATCTTTCAAAAACTCCAAGGTTCTCTCCTCTTAGGGTATTTTCCTGGAATGTTCTTTCTCCCTGCCTTGGCATGATTTGCCATTGGGAGGTCAGCTTAAACGTCAATTTACCTCTTCATAGGAGCCTTTCTAGAGCTCTCCACCACTCTCTATTTTAATTATCTGACTTGCACCTGTCACTAACCATATATTAATTTACACAGTTATTTATTGCTTGCCTCCTTTCAACTAGAATATAAGCTCTATGCCAGCAGCATTTTGTTCATACTCTATACCACTGACTACCCAGTGGCTGAGAGGGGTTGGCATTCAATAAATATTTGTTGAGTGAATGAGAGACTCATCCTGACTTACATCTCTATTTCTTACAAGTCTAAGTCTAGGTTGTGATTACAGGATGGTCTTATTTACCTTATATTCTCTCCACTAATTCCAAAGTTGGCATGGCCTGCAAAGCTGTTCACTCCACGACCTCTCTCCCTCCTATTTCCCCATGGGAAAAATAAAGCCCAGATGGATAGATAAATGATGCTGCCCAAGATTCTGTAGCCAGAGTAGCAGAAATGTCATTCAAACTCAGCTATGTTTGGCATGAAAACCCACTGCAACAAGCAGCTCTTCAATATCAGCTCCAAGCCTAAATTCAAGAATGAAAATACCAGGAGAGCCATGTTTTTGCAATGGTATAAATATACAGGTGCCTGCTGCACCTGAGCCATATATTCCTCATTTTTCATATTGAAGTTCTCAGCAGGAACACCAAATGACTGTCCCCTTTTCCCTGCTTTTCATATTCATATATATATATTTCATATATACATATATGAAAAGCATAGATAAGCATATATATCACTTCCATATATATAAGAAGAATATATGTATATATGTTTTTTCACTATTTATACTGATGTTTCTCATACTTAGGATACTCTTTTTTTTTTTGAGATGGAGTCTCGCTCTGTGGCCCAGGCTGGAGTGCAACAGCACAATCTCTGCTCACTGCAACTTCCGCCTCCTGGGTTCAAGCGATTCTCCTGCCTCAGCCTCCCAAGTAGCGGGGACTACAGGCGCGTGCCACCATGCCCAGCTAGTTTTTTGTATTTTTAGTACAGATGGTATTTCACCATGTTAGCCAGGACAGTCTCGATCTCCTGACCTCATGATCTGCCTGCCTCGGCCTCCCAAAGTGCTGGGATTACAGGCTTGAGCCACCTCGCCAGGCCATACTTGTGATACTTTAACATACTTTGTATGATGTAATTTGGATCTGAATACCCTTTGAATAGGCGTTTAATATACAGAATGGGAACTTAAGGCAATTCTGGAATAATATTACATCTTACTCTTAAATTTCTTTATCTTGAAGGTGTCATATTCTCAGCCTTCAAATATGAAATGGTTTTCAACATGGAGAATGGGAAATGGAGAATAAGGAGGTCAATGTGTCAGGAAAGTATTTCCTGATGTTCACTGGAAACTCAAAAGATGAATTCCAAGTTTCATTAATTCAGCTGGCACCTTGGCCCTGGCTAGCCTAAAACTCAGGTAATTCAAGAGATTATTTCAGTGTGAAGACTCCATGACCTCAAACACTTAAAACAATGTCACTAACATATTTGCCATCTGCTTTTTTTTTTTTTTTCGTCCACTGGGGAGCCTAATTTTGTCCAAGCAGAGAAGTTATATTATAAAATGCATGCCTGGTGTTGTTGCATTTTACGTTTTTTTTTTTTTTTTAATTTTTATGGGTATGTAGTAGGTGTGTATGTTTACGTCATACATGAGATGTTTTGATACAGGCATGCCATGTGAAATAAGCACATCACGGAGAATGGGGTAAACAGGAATTTCCCATTCTTGAATGAAGCACAGAACAAGCCTCTATACCATGAACACCTGCTAGAATCAGAATCTAAGATCAACTTGATATTGCATTTTTTTTCTTTAGATGCCAAAGAAAATTCTCTACTACTTAGGCATTTTCTGGCCTTGCTTACCATATGTCAAGTTTAATGAACAGCTCATTGGCTAGAAGTCCCTTCTTTTCTCTTCAACGTGGAACCCTTTACAAGGAGATGTCTAAAGGCAAATATCTAAACTAAATGTACTCGATGTAGGCAGCTTACAGCTCCTCGATTTAATTGCATTACATGATTATAAGTAGGGAGCAATTTACTCTGAAGTGGTACTTAGGCATTATTCCTCTTGGCTTCTCCAGGAAGCACTTGGGCTAAATTTCTATTTAATGTATGCTGGCTTTGGAACGTACGTACAAATAGCAGAATGTGTATTAATGTTTTAATTATGTGACTATCCTCTGTCAGAAAATGAATCCAGGATGGACACAGACTTTAATTCCTTTTAACTATGAAAAACACTGTTCTTGCCATCTTGCGCATTAATCAGTCTCTTAAAATGTGTATCTTCCCTGGCTTACAGCAAGAAAATGGAATCAATTCGGTGAGTTATGCCATTTCCTCTGCTGCACTATCTTTGTAACACTGTCAGTATTTAATAAGTGCTAACAAGAAACCGAGCACTTTCATTTAATTAAAGCCATATATCATGTTTAATAATTAGTCATAATCAAGGTGAATGATTAGCTAGAAAAGATATGAAAAATATACATTCCAGAGCAACTTAAAGTCACATTTTTTAAAAGTCCAAAATAAACCCTTGAGGGCTGTGGATAGCTTTAAGTATGATATAATTTATGAAATGAAATAAATCTCGACTGTTAAAATATTTACTGGAACTAAGAATAATGAGTCCAGATAGGATTAGTTTAATTAGTTTACTGAAATGGAGTCCTCACAGTGGCTAAGTGTGATATATCAGCTTTTGTCACTTGAAATAAAAAAGAGGTAATTAGTCCCTACTCAAATATATTGTTTTCTCAGAATAGGTTGAATTTTATTTTAGGCAGTAATCCAGAACCAACTTCCAATTGATTTATAAATGCTACGAGAAAAGATCATCCTTCAGACAACTTAAGAATCAAATCGTTTAAAAATAGGATTCTCAAAGGGAGAAACATTTCATCCCCCCAGGGGACATTGAGCCAAGTCTAGAGACATCTTTGGGCAACACAGTGTGGGGAGAACTACAGTTGGCATTTAGTCGGGAGAGGCTAGAGATGCCACCAAATGCCCAACAAAGCACTCAGCAGTCCCCACATAGATAATTATCCAGCCCAGCGCCCACACTGCCAAGGTTGAGAAACCCTGATATAAACAGTAAATTCAGTATCTAAGTGTCTACGCCAACCATTAGAGGGAAAGTGTGCCCACTGTTGCTAACTTGCAAATCCCAAATCCACACGGTGGCACATTTGCATTTTTCCTACCAAATAAAATAAAATATGAAAAATAATAAAAGCAACATCCCAAAATAATGTATAACACTGAAAAAGAACAGGCATTAATGCCAAAAACAAATCCTCTTTTTAGGGTATATTCATGCAACAGAACACTGTGAAGCTGTTAATAAAAAATAAAAATTAAAAATAAAAATTAAAAAAAGGCAGTATGAACGATGTATGAACCCATTTTTGTAGTCTATATATTTTACAAATAGATCATTGAGAAAACAGGAATTTCAGAAATGAAGAGTAGGAGTTAGGTATGTGTTTAAGGATTTTAAATTTCAAACATGGTTTTCTTTCTAATACTTATAGTATTACACTTTTTCCCACAAGTTATATGCATTACTTGCACAATAAGGTAATATTATGAGCCAACAAGGAAAACAGGAAAAGTCAGGGCCCATAAAAATTTCCACTTGCACCTGGTTTTGAGAGACGTGACCTCAATCCCTTTGATGGAAGCCTTGAGATGAGAGGCTGTTTTAAGTTTAACGTGGGAGAAGTTCAAGCATCTAGAACTATCTGTGTCTGTTTACTCTGCTGTGAAGCCAGAAGACTGGGTTTGTTTGATGCATAACATCTCCAGTGTATTCACAAACTATGACCTAAATATTAAACACTCATGTAGACAAAATACCACGAAAGTGTTTCATGCAAGACAGAACACTAGGATAGACCTGTCTACTTTCACTGGGAAGTCTGGAGATTCAAAATACTGTTCTTTCTCTCCATTTTCCCCTTTACACTTTAGGGAGGACATTTAAAAAGCTTGCGATTCTTGAAAATCACTAACATCTTGGAAAAGAAGGTTAGCAAGAGGGAAAAGACCCCTGCTTCTATGAAATCTGAATTTCTCATTAGGGATTTTAAGTTTATTATTACATTTCTTATTTTCCCCTAGAGAATGGATTTCTAGCTGTGGCTATAGCCATGGAACATGCAGGTGCAAACGAAAACAGTTGTATGAAATGGCTGGGTTTTTGTCCTAGCAAAGACAAAACATTCGGATGATCAGTGGTGTGAGCTGCTGCCAGTGTCTGAATTGAAAGCAGACCAGAGTTTGGGAACAGTGGTTTTTGCTTGTTTTGTTTTTTAAATACAAATGTCTATCAATAGGGAAACTGGTTGTTTAAATTACAGTAAATTGAAAGATGATTACCAGACAGATGTTAAGACTGAAGTAGATAATTTATATGTGCCAACATTGAAAAGCTTACACGCTATTTTGAAGTGGTGATGGAGTCATAGACATAAAGTCACTTATATTAAGCATATATGTTCTAAATGTGTATATTTTTAATATGCACAGAAAATATCTAGAAAGGTATGTACTAAACAATTATTAAATGACGGGGGAGGGAGGAAGGGAAGCAGAAAGAACATTTTTTATTTTATACAATTCTATGTGGTGAAGATGGTTATTTTTTAAACTCTGAGCATTTCTGACTTTAAAATCATGCTGTGATATAGTACAGACATACCAAAACGTATACAGCAAAACATAAATACTGGCCAGGCACAGCTCACACCTGTAATCTCAGTGTTTTGGGAAGCTGAGGTCAGAGACTACTTGAGGCCAGGAGTTCCAGACCAGCCTGGGAAACATAGCAAGACACTCTTCTCTAAAAATTTTCTTTAAAAAATTAGCCAGGTGTGGTAGTGTGTGCCTTTAGTCCTAACTTTGCAGAATGAGGCAGGAGGATTGCTTGAGCCCAGGAGGCCAAGGCTGAGGGGTGAGATATAATGGTGCCATTGCACCTCAGATGGGTGATAAAAGCAAGACTCTATCTAGAAAGAAAGGAAAGGAAGATAAAGGGGGAAGGAAGAGGAGGAAGAAGAGGAAGAGGAGGGAGGCAGGCAGGAAGGCAGGCAGGCAGGAATTCCTGTAGTTACTACCCAGCTTAAGAAATAATTTCAGTGTGGCTAAATACCCTGTCTGTAACCCTCCTGAGATGTATCCCTCTGCCTCACCTCTAAAACAGACAACATTCTGAATTTTGAGTTTCTTTTTTGTCTATATATGTTTACCACGTATGTATGCATTTCTGAACAGCACAGAGTACTAAAACCCCTGTATATTTTAAACTTTTTGAGTAAATTATCCACAGTCATAATGACAGGAGCCATTCTTCTTATATGAAGCTCCAATTCATTCATTCCCACTGCTTTCTAGTATTCCATTGCACACAAGTGTTCTATTTTCTTATTCTCACCAATTCGGCTATTACTGAAGTATTTTTGTTTCTTCCATCAGATAATACTATTATTATTTTAAAACAGTCTAAAAATAAGATACTCTTTTGGATAGAAAGAGGCAGGACACCGTTACCATTGAAACTCTTTAGTTTATGGTGAAATCAAAAAGCTAAACGTCATTCAGTCTCAGCTCTTTTTCTCTTCCAAACACTCCCCTTAACCTTGAAAGGAAAGAGAGTGTACTACTAACCCCACTATTAACGACAAGTGACGACATTGGCTACCATTATTAAATGTTTATGATTGGCCAGAATCATACCCAGTACATTTCTATGAGATAAGTGATGTTAATATTGCCAGGTCATAAATAAAGTAACTGCATTTAGAGAGTAGATATCTAAGCTTGCAGTCCACCAGATTCTCAATGCCAGTGGTGGGATTTCCTTCAAGGTCTGTCTGCTCTCCTGTTGTGTCTTCTGGTGAAACAGTGATAATCTACAGAAGTCCTTTGTTATTGCCACTTAATAATACACCACCCCACTTCTTTGGAAGGTGCTTTTGTGCCCTGCAAGAGGAATGGCCAAGGAACGAGGCTGACTTCACAGTGTGCCCAACAAGAGCGTCCGTGTTCTGCAGTACTTAGATCAGCCATTGAGAAAAGCAGCAGAAAGCTCACCAGGGTTTGGAGGATGCAGGGAAAAAGGAAGTGCCTGGGAAATAAAAGCCTATACTGGGAGGTCAAAACTGAATTTGTACCAAGCATTCTTCATAAAAAACGAAGAAAACAATGCGCCTAATGCTTCTCCCACCACCATGTCCCAGATTAAATGCATCCCTAGGCTGGAGCTGCCACTGGCTTGGCAGAAATGACATATCCAGTTGGAAAATCACCCAAGACAGAAATGTTACACAAGTACCAGCCAGCTCAGAAGGCTTGGAAGACAGCAGTTCTGGGATGAAATGGATTCCACTAACATTGTTGCACCTCGTCCTTGTCAGGAACTCTCCAGGGGGCTTGGTTTGGTGAGGTCTCGCTACCAAACACACACTCTCAATCCCTAAACCGTAGACCCTGAAAGATAGAAGCTTCGTCATCACCACTACATTTCCCTTGTCTCCTGATCCTCCTTGCCCTCAGGAGGAAAAGGCTCAAGATCAGGAGATCGTTTGTGTACACACTCATCACAGCTTCCTGCATGACATAACAACTTCCCTCTCAGCAACCATAAAGCTCATACTGCCTTACTCTGCCGCCCATCAAAGTCCTTCTCCATCTCACTGATCTACTTCTCAATTACTGTTTTCTGCCTCCTACTTCTCCATTAGAATCCTCTAGCCACCCAAGTCTCTTTGCTCTTCTTCAGACATGTCAAGCTTATTCTAACTTTAGAGACTTTGCACATTCTGTTCCCTGTGCTCTTCCTCTCCATACTTGCCTGGCTGTCTTCTTTCCTGTCCCAGCTAAAATATCACCTCCTTAAAACTTCTCTGAATCTCCAAACTATGGGAGCATCAATCTCCTATTTGCTATTTCATCACCTGGTATATTTCACTTCACTGCACTTGATACTCTCAATTCCTTCTTATTTGTTTACCACCTATCTCTCCTACTAAATTTAAGTTCTGAGACAGCAGGGACCTAGATGTCTTGTTTACCCCTGTGTCTCTGGTGTCTGAAATTGTTCTTAGATCCCAGATAGGTTCTCTACAAATATATGTGGAATGAATTAATGAATACACAAATAAATGAATGAGACATCTTTCAGACATTCAAGCACTATAAAGTTATACTGATAAAGAATAATGCCATAGACAATTCCAAAACATTTTTTCCTGCCCTGCAAATACAGATTCCAGAGCACAAGGGTTTAAATTCTCCTTAGGCTGTACTACAGTATTTTTTTTCCAAATGATTGATGTGTTAGCCAAGCTGTCATATTGAATATATCTTAATGATGAAATGATTCTTCAGAAACTCTTCCTGTGTGTCACCTATAATGACATACGAAGAAGGTAAACAGGCCTGGTTCTTGTGAATGAGATGTCTTCTGATTGGTTCAGCACACAAATGCATGCCACCACCTCACGTGGGTGATACTGATCGCCTGTGTCCCAATATCACTTGCTCCAGGAGCACTGGAGGTCACTGACATATGCCAGAGCACTTCCTGTCAAGCAAATCTCCATGAATGGAATAGAACAAAGTCAAGAATGTTTTAAACTGATATTTTATCTAAATAAGTTCATTTAAACTGATATAAAAGGTAATTTCCTGAATAGATTACCTTCATGTAAGATATCATGAAAATAAAAGTGGAAACTGAAAGCTAACTTTAAACATTTATATCTTCCATCAGTTTTGTAGAAATCTTTATAGGGACCTATGGAAATCACTGCTCTTCCAAGCAACCACGTGATGCTTAGGGACTTAAAAGGATACTATGTTTACCTCTTGTATGAGGCCAGTCATTCATACAACATGGGTCTGTGCACTGGGTACCTCCTAGGAAATCCAGACACTGGTAGGCAAGTTTTGTGTTTCAAGAGAGATGACCACAACTTTTAACAGCTCTGAATTCTACCCATCTCTACTGCAAGGCACATCAGCCAAGATGAACTCAGTTTCTGCACTGACGTTTTAACTTTCTGGTTATTTAAGAGTCTAAAACCTGGATTAATTATACTTGTACTTCAGAAAAAAATTCCTCTGCTGCATGAACCATGAAAACAAAATGCACTGATGATCTTTAAATGACCCAGAAACCAAGATAATTATAGTTGTAATTAATTACATAACATGACGTCCCCTGGTAGTTAGCTGGAGGTCTAACCCAGAAAACTCCGAGGTTGGAAAATTTGAATTTAGGGACTTATCACAGACACAGAGCTGTGGTAAACACTCACCAATTTCTAATCTTTCTCCCAGCATGTTTGACCTCAGGCAAAAATCACTTAACCTGTTCTTATCGCCAATGCTCATCTGTGAAATGGGGATGAAAGTCCTGGATCACCTCAAAGGCAATGCTGTGTTGAGTCATACATTAGCGATGTGAAATAAAATGATTTCACAGGGAATACAGTTGAGAAATTTTAATAAAGCTGAGCTGCTAATAGAATGGGATTAAGAGCAACTAAGTGACAATATAATGCCCTGTTTATCAGAATTTCATCTAAAACAGCTTTCATGGTATCACAGCAATATATATATATTGACATAGCTCATAAACATATATGTTCCAAAAATGCAATCATCCCTTGCTTACTAAATATTTGTATTATTTCATGTTGTTTTAGAAAAGTGCCTTAGAAATGTACACCCCCGTTTTTACAATGTACTTTTTAGAACAATAAAAAATAAAACCAAACCTCATGTCTGAGTGTCTGGTAAAAGATCCCATTCCCTAGCTTGTGGGACAGGGGTTTGGCCTACCAATGGCTCTAGTTCTTGAATCTATGTTTCCCCTTCACTTCACATTTAAGGCAGGACATGTGCACAAGGTCTTCCCTTTGCAAAGTATCTCATATCAAAGATTACTTTTCCCAAATAGTAGCAAATAATAAAAATATTGCTAGTGTCATAATTACAAAGTAGATTAAAATGATTCATTAAAGCATGGGGAGAGAGAGTAGAAGAGGAACCCAGAGAGATCATTCATTTTATTTGTCACTATATTTATTTATAGGCAAGGTGCTCACAGGACAAAGTTTACTAAACCAACAATGAATTCAGAATTGTAGCACAGAACGACTTTCAGTTACTGTTTACGTAAGTCCCCTATCTACCTTTTGGGAAGAACTAGGGGATTGAGAAGAGTATAAATGCGTTTGTCAAATGCACTCAAGAACAGCTGGGCACACCCAAAACATCTGATGCTTAAAACAAAACAAAACAAAACAAAACAAAACAAAACAAAAAAACTCTCATAACATATGGGAGCTCAATGCAGGTCTCTCTTTCC
Source organism: Pongo pygmaeus (assembly GCF_028885625.2). Classification (NCBI taxonomy): domain Eukaryota; kingdom Metazoa; phylum Chordata; class Mammalia; order Primates; family Hominidae; genus Pongo; species Pongo pygmaeus. Next base: position 9,111,413 of record NC_072391.2, on the reverse strand, counting down.
TGGATTGAGATTCCATAGCCGCTAATTTGTCTTTATACTCTTACCAGCAAAATGGGGTTCCTGGATATTCCATTTTCATTTACCCTAAGTAGATATTGTTATAATTATCAGAAGTAAAAACACATTAGACTTGTATTACCTTGAGACTGATAAGATGGGATAGAAGTAGTTTTGGAATGAGGCTGTCCTGTCTTTGAATACAGACTTTGTCATTTAACAGTGATTTGGTCATTGAAATGGTGTACTTCTCTGATCTTCACAATCTTTATCATAGGGTAGGGATAATGATATTAATCTCCCAACGTTACTGAAAAGATTAAGCAGGATAATGCAAAATGGCTAGCATAATGTCTGAAACATAGCAGAAACAAAAAATGTTCTTTCTCCTCCTGAAACATACGCCTATCTACTCTAACAAAGCCAGATGGGCATAAACGGAGAATATCCCTACATCTCCTCTCACCAAGATAGATGTTGTACACATTAATTTAAATTACTCCAGTCTCCGTTTAAATTTGTAAGTGCTAAGGGCTTCAAATACTAGTGCTGGCAGGTCATGGAAGAGATACTTTCTGGATGGAATGAAAAGCATGCTATCACCAGCTATTTCAAAATACCCAGTTGTTTGAGATAAGGTGGCCAAACCTCAAGGCAGTAACTCTAGGTTGCCAGGGTACCTTGATGCTGTGAAAACAAAGGCATTAAAAAACTCCTGGGGGCACAAGAAGAGGACCGAGTATGTGTTGAAGACAAAAGAGGGAATGTTTAGGTATTTCTAGAAGATTTCTGTCATTTTTTATTTTTAATTTTTTTGTTTTTAGTTTGGACATGACAATCACCCCTTCATCTCATGCAAATTAATCTTCCTGTCAGATTAAAAATGTGGAGGTGGGGTTAGGATTGCTAAGAGCCAGGTATATTCCTTGAGTAAAAAGCATTAATATACATATTGGCTTAAGGCTAGAGTCTGCTGGATACAGTTACGCCATATCTTGGAACTCAAGCCCTAATGAATTATTCAACTCAGCAGAATAATCCAGCATAACTAGCAATAAGCAACACATTCATTTGAGGGGAATGTTGTAGGGAAGACAGACAGGAATATTTATTTAGTGTTTATCTGTATTGTGCCAAACACCTTAAGAAGGACATTCCGCCATTCCCTTTACACAGCGAAAACACAGAGCCTCAGAAAAAGATAAGAAATGTGATTCCACGGGATGGTAAATGTTTGACCCCATATTGAATCCCCCAAATTCATGCTCCATGCCATTCCCACTATTCCACATCATCTGCAAACCCTGGCACCTGCAATAAAGTACCTATTGGTGGCCCTTCATTCCACGCCATCAGAGCTGCAGAAAAGCTCACATCATATCTGGGTCTATGTGCCTCTCCCCGTGTGTGTCTCAGAAAGATACTTTATCTTTCAAGTTTTATGGCTCATATCTGTGACTAAAATATCATTTATGACAATTCCCATCTGCTAAGCTTCAAAAGTGATATAGTTTCATTGCAAAGGGCTGCTACGAGGAGCCTAAGTTATAAGCTAAGATTGGAGCGGAATCAGAATGTACCTAAACTCTCTCTCACGAGAAGCTGAGCATCTGTAAAATGTGAATGTGTCCATTTTCTTGAAAAAAGTTGCTCTGTGAATGTTTCCAGGCCCCAAAGTGTGGGGCCTGGTGGCTTCCCCAACATCAGTGCAAAGAGCTGGGCCCCTATATCAATTATTGCAATGATCAACTTCAATAATTGACCATTGCAATTATTGCTGCTGACACGGGTCAGACCCCATTTCTTCTTCTGAGCAAAATAGCAGAAGGCCTGTTTCCTCTGTCATTTCTGACAGTTATAGACTGGCTGTGGACCTTATTAAAGATAAAGACTTGCCCGGGCACTGTCTTTTAGCCATCTCCTGTTCACAGTCCAGCATTTATTACAAAGGGACTGGAGATTAATACCATCTATTCTGCCAGGAGAGAATGGACATCACTTAGTGGTCTCACAAAACCAAGAAACTGTAGAACGACAGAGAACTGCCCTCCATTTCCCAGCTCAGGATCACTGTGCCTCTTAATAGTACCTGCAGCTTTGCTTCAAAACTGTCTTTATTATGGCATGTATTGTGATCTTTATGTTTTAAATTCAAATGTAACATATGTTCCTTAGGTTGGTGCAAAACTAATTGTTGTTTTAGAATTAAAAGTAATGCAATTTCAGCTGGGCGCAGTGGCTCAAGCCTGTATTCCCAGCACTTTGGGAGGCCAAGGCGGGTAGATCACGAGGTCAGGAGATCGATAACCATCCTGGCTAACACAGTGAAACACCGCCTCACTAAAAAATACAAAAAAATTAGCCAGGCATGGTGGCAAGTACCTGTAGTCCCAGCTACTCGGGAGGCTGAGGCAGGAGAATGGCTTGAACCTGGGAGGAGGAGCTTGCAGTGAGCCGAGATTGCACCACTGCACTCCAGCCTGGGCAACAGAGCTAGACTCCATCTCAAAAAAAAAAAAAAAAAAAAAAAGTAATGCAATTTCTATGTTTTTAAATTCCTATAAAATTCAAAACTATAGAAAAGCTTAAATATAAAGCCACCTAGAAGCAAGATATTCTTTGTATATTTGAGTATAACTTCTCTCTGTCTCCTGCTCTTCTCTTTTCCTCCTTCTCTTCCTCCCTCCCTTTCTCCCTCTCTCCTCCTTTTCCCATTGCTGCTTTTTATCTTGATACAAAAATTTTCTGTAAGCCCTCAATAACCATAATAATAAACCTAATTTATTATGGAAGAACGGAAAAAGAATACCGGGTAAACAGGCTGCCCCTCCACCATTCTGTGCACTTAGCAGACATTACTAATTGATTCTGAAACTCCTTCTTCCTGGGTCAGATGCAATCCTTCTCCAGACAGAGCTCCTAACAGCCACTACTAATCAATCAGGGTTGGCAGAAGATGTGACCTCTCTTTCTGTACATGGCCACAGCCTTCAATGAGCTTATACTCTAACTTGTCAACACAAATAAATAAAAGAAATAAAGAGGCATAAGGAGAACTTCAAGCAAAATCGTATTACAAAGGCAAATATCAGATGCCTGGCACAGACTAGGCAGTTGTCTGATCCTAAGCAGGGTGAACACTGTGTCCTTTAGAGCCTGCTACTACCGACACGATCCCGCTCTCATAGGATCTGAAATGTGAAGTGGTTACTCATTCTTATGTGAACTCCAGCTCCGAGGCCCAAATAGGATGTCTGTACTGATGGTGAGAAAGTGATGTGAATTGAATAGCATTATATATAGTAGGAAGTAAGTTTTAAATCACATCTTTAAAATGTAAGTTATGAGACAACAGCTTTTGGACCCAGCAATCACGCTGCTAGGAAATTAACATGGCAGTAAGAAGTAATCAGGGCCCATATATCTGTTTTATTTATATATCTCTATCAGATAACTCAGTGTATGCATGTGTAGCATTAATGTTTATAATGGAAAAAATAAAGGAATTAAGGGAATGACTTAAATAAGGTATGTCACAGCCACCTAGTGTAGAAAAACTGAAGGAGGCTCCATGGCATATTATCAAGTGAAATTAAGCAAGATAAAGTCACACAGGGCATTTAGACTGATGTGGCTTTTTTGTCAGTATGTGAAAACAATATATATCTGTATACACATGTATGTATTATATATGTGCATATCTTTTTTTCTTTTTTGGAGATAGAGTTTTGTTCTTGTCACCCAGACTGCAGTGCAGTGGCGTGATCTCGGCTCACTGCAACCTCTGCCCCCTGGGTTCAAGCAATTCTCCTGCCTCAGTATCCTGAGTAGCTGGGATTATAGGCGTCCGCCACCACACCCAGCTAATTTTTGTATTTTTAGTAGAGACAGGGTTTCACCATGTTGGCCAGGCTGGTCTCGAACTCCTGACCTCAGGTTATCCACCTGCCTCAGCCTCCCAGAGTTCTGGGATTATAGGCGTGAGCCACCGCACCTGGCCATATATGTGCATATCTATACACAATGGTGCTTTATTCTTTCTCCTAATGGCCGCTGATACTGATTAGCTTTAGTTAAATCCAAGATTTGGAGATGGGCTTCATTTTGTGTCTTCCTTTGCTAGTATCATTCGAATTATTAATCACAGGCATGTACTGCTTTAAGCAGAAAAAAAACTTTACTGGTTAATCTCAGTGGTGGGACTGTGGCACATTTGTTTACTTCTTCATTCTTCCTGGGACACATACAACACACAAATGTTATGTTAAAGAAGTAAATTATGAGCTTCAAGTGATGGGGCCAGTTTGGAAGGGAGAAGGGCAGAAGGAGAGGAAAAGGCAGGCCTTGGCATTTATGAAAACATCAGACAGGCTTCTGAAAACCTGCATAAAACTAAAGGTGCTTAGAGGAGAGCAGAACAAAATATAGGCAAGTCAAAAATACAGAGACATCCATCCCAATAAAATACCTGTCCTGCTGATGCTGAAATTTCCCAATTGGGGCTTTGCTTCTGGGGTCACCATGCATTAGTATTCCACTCACCCTGGCTGCAGTCACCATTTCTCTCCATTTCTTTTTGACCTCAAGCATTTTATGCATAAATGTCAGTGTTCTTTGCAATTAATCATGCCTACCAAAGACTAATTGTGGACAACAGTCCTGCAATTAGCAAAAATGCGTTTCAAATATGCATGAATGTTCAGAAAGCACTCACATTCCAAAACCTCGGGTACCTAAACAGGAAAACCGGCCAATAGTTCACAAGTCCCTTTCAAATTCAATATGAACTAGCAAGATAATCAGATCATAGCTGACGGCACCCATGCCTAGGATCTGCTAATGAGAAAATGGTATCCTGAAATGCATGCTATGAACTCTGCAAGGCAGCACATCTGAAAATATCAAGCATGCCCTTTAGAGGAGTTAAAAAGAGTGGGGAGGGAGCGTGGGGGAAGAAGAGAAAGTGAGGGAGACAGAACTTATCCGCATTGATAAAAAACAAAGATCGCTTTGATTGAAAAATACAGTGATTCCTGGCAGATATAATTGGAAAATTCAGAATCAGTTACAGGAGTCACATACATCACAATCTACCTCCAAATACCATAACTGTAGTTAGACCCTAGTTACCCATCACTGAAAGACCAACCTAGATAACATGTCTGCTTCTTAGTATTTTGTCTTAATGTGTACCAAGAAAATAACTTAGTAGTTCTCAATCAACGGCCACTTTACCCCATTTCCCTCCCCAGGGGACAATGGCAATGTTTGGTTGTCATAATGAGGGAAGGGGTGCTACTGGCATCCACAGGGAGGAGTCCAGGGATGCTGCCAATTGTCCTACAGTACACAGGGAAACCCTTCAACAACAGAATTTTCTGGCCATAGTCAATAGTGCCAAGCTTGAAAATGTCAATAGTCTCAAGGTTCCGAAGCTGACTTAGAGTAATTAAAAAGTATGAATTCTGGGATGAGAAAGCCTAGCTCAAGGCTCTGACGCATAATAGCATTGTGGCTTCAAGCAAGCCCATTAACATTTCCAAGCTTCAGTTTCTTCCTCTGCAAAGTGGGGATAAGCCTTGCTGTTTTGCAGGCTGGCTGGAAGAACGTGAGATAATGGAATTGATAGTACTTGTCCCAGAATTAATGGGAGCTATTATGATCATTGCAATTATTATTATTATTTACTTATTTTTCAATCACATTACAAAACAGAAGCACAACAAACTTGTTGGAAAGGTGTGCTATTGCTAATCAGACACCATGGCAAATAGCCCCTTCATCCTCCCAGGAATAAACTAGTCTCACTTCAAACAATTGTTACAGTTAGAATCCAATTGACTCCAGACAAAAGTATTGAGATAATCAGCATATTAAAGCCAACACTATAACCATATGTTAATTATGTAAATGATTCATTTTAATCAGCTAGAAGCACGTAAAGAGTAACTAGGAATGCAAATGCAGGGAGTTATTAAAAACCTCATTATTATTCATCTTGGTTCCATGCGTGAACGTATCCATCCAAACAGATGAATTAATAGCGAGAGGAGAGATGAAAGGGCTTGAGGGAGAGTCTGCGGGACACCATCTGTCTGCCTTTGCTTCTTGCTAGGGCCTCCACTTTGCAGAAAAGCTGGATGAAGCATGCAAGAACAGGCTTTGAGCTTCCTCTGGAAGACATCATCAGCCCCCAAGAGCTGCAGGAACATCGTGGTTTCTGTTTGTTTGGGTGTGTTTGCTTTTTACTGTTGGGCTGGGGGAAGGTGGCATGGCTTGGAGTCAATCTCCTATATTAAGCAGACTGTAGGTCCCACCGGAGTGGGATTCCCCCAATCCATGCTCAGCTGTGAAAAACCTCCTTCTCCCTTCTTTTCTATTTTCTCTTTCACCTTCATTATGACTTCTACCACCAACATGTTTCTTCACCATCATCCTGTTCGAGCCAGGAGGATCACCCAGCACTGCTTCCTCAGCTGCAGGTTCATTGCGTTAAAAAGAAGAAAGATTCACCTCCCTTCTCATTCCATAAAAAATGAATGAAACCTCCCAGGCCATTAGAATGCACTTTCTCTGTTGCTTAATCTGAAGATAACTGTCTGGCTTGCTTTTCTCACCATTAATTCCCTAAACTGTAGAAGGACATATGCTCCAATTATTTTTATTTTATTTATTTATTTATTTTTTGAGACAGAGTCTCGCTCTGTCACCCAGGCTGGAGTGCAGTGGCGCGACCTCGGCTCACTGCAAGCTCCGTCTCCCAGGTTCACGCCATGCTCCTGCCTCAGCCTCCTGAGTAGCTGGGACTACAGGTGCCTGCCACCACGCCCGGCTAATTTTTTTGTATTTTTAGTAGAGACGGGGTTTCACCGTGTTAGCCAGGATGGTCTCGATCTCCTGACCTCATGATCTGCCCACCTCAGCCTCCCAAAGTGCTGGGATTACAGGTGTGAGCCACCGTGCCCGACTCCAATTTTTTTTTAAGTGAATTAAGACTAAGGGTGTTTTGAGACCTCCATGAAAACTTTTTAATCATATAAAGACTCCATGAATGATGCTGGTTTTCTGGAAATATGTAAACTTTCAAAATATGGCTCTTTTCAATGAATAGACTATCAAACACTAATTTGAAAAATACTTACGGTCTTTCTTCTCTCTCTTTTTTTTTTTTTTTTTTTGAGACAGTCTCACTCTGTGGCCCAGGATGGAGTGCAGTGGCAGGATCTTGGCTTACTGCAACCTCCACCTCCTGGGTTCAAGCGATCCTCCTGCCTCAGCCTCCCAAGTAGCTGGGACTACTGGTGTGTGCCACCATGTCCAGCTAATTTTTGTATTTTTAGTAGAGATGGGGTTTCGCTACATTGGCCAGGCTGGTCTCAAACCCCTGACCTCAGCTGATCCACCTTCCTCGGCTTCCCAAAATGCTGGGATTACAGGCATAAGACACCATGCCTGGCTCTCTCTTTAGAGTAAAGATTATAAACTGGTGACCCTTGGGCTAATGATGTGTTTGATCAAGTGTAGTGTCTGTGTGTGTGTGTGTGTGTATGCACACATGTGTGCACATGCTCATGCACATATATATATGCATATATATATCATCATAATGAATATCCTCACAAAAATCTGGAGTTTTAGTTTCTTTTAAAATATCAGAAAATCTGACAATGCAGAGCCTGTACTACTGCATGGAAAAAAATGACTGCAGCTAAGGAGAAGCTGCCTCCTTTAGATAGAACAGATGGGATGGGACATTTGTTCTCTGTTTCTCCACTATTCCCATCGAACTGACTGATGCACATATACAGAATTTTGTGAGCATCAGAGTCTGCAGTTAGAGACTACTGCAAGCTGATTAGATCTCCATCTCTTCCATTAACTCCAGAATGCAAACCTGGAATAGATGTTTCATGATGATATAGGCAGAGCGTCACTTCTCTTTCCTAAGAGGCCATGTACACATTTCTGTAGCAAACAACAGAGTGCAAATCAAACATGTGCCTAAGGACTTGTCAGGGAATCCATCAAAGAGAGAGGGACCAGAGGAAGACTGGCCAAAATGACAGATTTACACCTGATTCTGTGCAGCTCTGCTTGTGACAGGACTTCTTCAGAACCAGCATGATGATGACTACAAACTGCACTGCACTCTTTATCTCAAAACAGCAGCTCTCAAATGCACAATTTGTGCTGATTTACAGTCTCATCTTTGCCAACAGTAAGATGGGGGCCGGGGCCTCAGCCATTCCCCAGAGTGTCACTGCCAACACCACCCAGCCCAGGAGAGCATCTTTCCCAACTCACTAAATGGGCTCACTGGCAGTATTTCATGATTCACTGACACCATATTGTCTAAGACCAAAAAGAAAAAAAAAGTGGAGGGTTGGGGGTGGGGATCAAGCCAGAAAACCCATCTGCAATTCATTTCACACCGCACTTAAAAACACGTCCACCTGACAAAAGTACAATCGATCATTTCAATTCATTTTTAAAAGAGTAAACATGCTCAAAATTAAATGATTTGGGGGGATGAAAAATAAGGACATCCAAAAAGCTCTATACGCTTTCTTCTTCATATTCTAATTCTTTCATGTGTCTCTGCCTGATGTCTCCTAATGTACTTTCACTGGAATCCCATTTTTGATCTTTAATCCCTTTATGTGTTTTTCTGTGCTTACTCTTGAACGCCTTTGTAGCTGCCATAATTGGGTCTCTGGCACCATTTTAATAGGGCTTAGCACAATGCAGGCTTGAAAAATTTCATCTAAGTGGAAAAAAAAAAAGAAAACTATCAATATCATCAGAGAAACTGACCAGAGTTTCAAATACATTGCAACAAATATATCAACTAGGACACAAGCCGACTAAGGAAGCCTGTATGGTTGGACCAGGGAGGAAGGACAGAAATCATCTCAGGCTGTACTTCAACAGCCTGTCTGTCCTGGAGGGTTTAACAATTCACAAGTCTAGAGGCAGAAGGCTGGGCTGGATGATTTTTTCAAGGCCAAACTCAGCTCAGCCATAAATGTCAGGGCGCAGCTTCCCTGGAAACATGCACAGCCTTCGTTTCCTCTCTAGGTGCCGTGGCTTTGTGATTTTCAGCCAAGGTGCTCAACGATCTGGCAATGGCTAAGTGACATTCTCTGCCACAGCTCTGTTGGAAACAACATCGGATTTACAAATGTCCTGGCAATAAGAGAACATGCAACGGCCGCAGACACCAATGGGGTGGCAGCCTGGCTTAAAATCACCCTGGTTTCGCTGGGAAAGGCCTCAGTACACATGTTTAGACGGTCAGCTGCCATGTCTGTGCCACATGACCCAGCTCTACACCTAGGCCATAGCTGATTGGCTCAGTGATGAGCCCTGGACCTCCGCCAGGCCAATCAAAACCTTCCCTGGGAGTTTCTGACACAGAGTCTTTCTGTTTTGATATCACAGGATGAGTCTTCTCACCCATCTTCTATTAGCAGCCATATTTCCCTCCATGTGCAGGAAGCTACTTTGTGGAAGTGAAACTGACACAAAGAAAGGAGACACAGAAGGACAGTCTTAGGGTATTAATATTTTCCCTGGGTCCCAGCTACCCTGGCTGTAGTCACATAAGAGATACCTGTATCTTCCCTGTTGAGTCATCACTTTGCATACACTGACTTGAGTTGTGTTTACATCTCTTACTAAAACAGGGTTTCTCTATCTCTGCACTCTTGATATTTTGGGTGCTATAATTCTGTACTGTGGGAAGTAAAGTACCTTTACTGTGCCCTGCCATCTTAATGTTTGCAAAGATGACGCTGTAAATCAGCACAAAATTCTGTGCCTTGGCAAATGTTTAGCAACATCCGTGGCCTCTATGCCGTAGATGTCAGCAGCATCACCCTACACAATTGCGACAACCAAAAATGTCTTCACAGATTTCCAAATGTTCCCTGTGGGGGGGACGAATCACTCCTTCTTGAGAATCACTGCACTAAAAGAATTTTAATGCAGCAATTCAACATTAATAACTAAGAAGGTTCTTTTGTCCTACCTGGCTATGGCTATGGTTTGGTGCATGGATTAAGACTATAAAAAAAGGTAAGTCCTGATTTAGGTTCTCAGTCTCAGATATACTCTAAATTCTTCCTTGCTACAAAATATCTCGCAAGGTCCTTCACATATTTATTACCCTGTTGAGTGTATCATCTGTTTCTCTGGTTTCTGGTGACATTTATATCTCACAAAGATGTTTATAGTTACAAAGAGGAAAAATAAAAAAGTCTCCCATGTTCACGACACTAGTCTTGAAACCCTATCCATCATGAGGTTGTATATGCTTTGTATTGGGATGGATAGATGGATGGATAGATAGATACACGAATGATAGATAGAAGATTGATAGACGACGGACGGATGGACGGACGGATAGACAGACAGACAGACAGATTCCCCAAAAGAATCATCAGATCATTGTAGGTCTCAAGAATGTATCAATAGTCAGAGTGCTTGGCATCTAATTGACACATTCACTAGTATCCATTACACCTTCCTAACAGTATCTTGATATCCTTTTACAGAAATTGTCTCTTCCTTGTTAGTGAGCAGAAAAACAAGTATGTTGCTCTCACAATGGGAGCTCTAAAGATTTCTTCTGACTTCTTCCAACAGATTGCCTTAGAGAGAGAACACAACCAGCAAATATTCCCTGCCCTGCGACTCCAAATTTTAACCAGAGAGATTTGATGATAGAAAAAGTGACTAGAGGATCATTCAGATAGAAGAAAAGACATTCATTCTACAGCCAGCCTCTAATGGCTGAATAATTCTCTTCTGGGATCTAAGTTTGTTTGTTTTTTTTTTTTTTTGGTCTTCTTGATATCATGTGAACTACTCAATATCCTCCCAATAAATGCTCTCCCTTGCCAAAGATAGTCCAAGTAGATTTCTAGTACTTGAAACTCAGCAACCCAACCTGATACTGCTAATAATGGTAAAATGAAATGTTAAACATGCACCAAAAAATGCTAGCATCTCAAGATCTATGAATTAGCACCATAATGTAGTCATTTTTTTCCTCTTAAAAAGGACAAATTCAATAACCTACATTTAATTCCAGGGCCCTTTCTCCATAGTAATTGCAAGATAAACAGATCTCATACTTCAAAGGGCTCTGTCTTTCCTGGCAGCCAAGTGCTTAGAAGATGGGAAAGCCGCTAGCCCGGCACATCCCAAGGTACTGATGTAACAGACAAGAGCTCGTCAGACATAAGCTGAGCTGTTGTAGACTGCTGAACCCCACGATTACCAACAGACAGGGAGAGATGGATTCCTAATCTTTAAAATGCTTTGAAAAGATGTGAGCTTTAATAGGACTTGGGAGTCCCAAAGCTGACTGGCTGTTCTACTTTTCCGTCACATCTACAAATACGATCTTGCTCTGTCTTCCTGTTCAAAAATATTTCCCCTCAAATGTCCTCTTTTCCTCACCATAAGATACCAGGAAGGCCATATGCCTCTTCCCACTTCTGCTGAAGTGCCAACAATGAAGCCCAGAAGCCAACATGTGCTAACCATACCCGTCCCTCCCCCTCCACCCAGATAATAAACATCAAGAAGACTGACGGGAGATTCTGGGCACTTACTTTCGGCCCCTGAAACCAAAACACAGCTACTCAAACTTCTATAGAAGAATCATTAAATGCTCCATAAAATGTACTTAGCCGTAAGCAAAAAGGTTTTGTCCTCCAACAAAACAACTTAAATGGAGCCAGCAAAAGGGATCTGATGGCTTTAAGTCCCAGTGTGTTTAAAGGTTCTGTGAACTCATGATGACCTTTCCCCAGCTGCTCGGCACACTGCCTTAAAAGCCAGGCGACCCATTTTATGCCAGGCACTTTGCCAGGCTGAGAGGCCCACAAGATCCTGGTCTTTATTTTTTTTTTTTTTTTCCTTTATTAGCTCCAGGGGTGACCTCGGAGGAAGGATTGTATCTGGCTCAGACACTGTTCTAAGGGCTCCGTGCTAGCCATTTCATTGGCTGCTTATGGCAAGTTAATGGAGTTGGCTTTGTTTTGCCCCCTTGGACAGAAGAAGTAATTAAGTCTCACACATTGTAAGTAACACACAGGTAGTTAGATGGGAGACAGGATTTCTCAACAGCGTGATAGATTTATTTGGAGGTTTTCCCCCCGCCCAGTATCACAACAGACAAAGAACCCAGACCCCAGGAAGTCAGGATGGAGGCTGACCGCAATCCGTTGTGCAGTTCTGTCTCTGCCAAAGCCTCTCATAATGAAAACAGCAACAACAGCCCCAGCAGTCACAGCACAAGAGCAGCAGTAACCACCACCATCAGCGCATCCCATTGCTCTCAGTGATCCAGGCCCCACGCCGGGTGATTTACAGGCCATCCTCCTTAAGCCTCAGGAGACATTCCATGTGGGTCTTATCCTATTTTTCTTAAATTAGGAAACAAAAGTCAGAGAGGCTAAGTGACTTGTCCAAGGTCACACACTAGTGCAGAACTGAGTTAGGAATTGACTCCAGCTGTATCTGACTCTCACATCTGGGCTCTTAACTGGTACATTATAAAATGTATATGCTGTCTTCTGACCCACTGATAAGCCACTTCTCTGGCAGTGAACACTTGAAATGCACACACACACATATACACACACAAACATACACTAACATACACCCAAAACATATATACAAGAACATGCACACACTAACATGCATACACAAATAAACACACAAAATATACACACACTAACACACGTATGCAAACTAACATAAAAAACATACACATACTAAGATACGCACAAAACACATACTACACACAAAACATATACACAAGAACATCCACACACTATTACACACACTAACGTGCACACAAAACTTCCACACACTAACATCCACACACTGACACACATATGTAAACTAACACACAAAAAATACACATACTAACATATACACAAAACACACAAACACACACAAAAAAATATATATATACTACGTACACACAAAACACACACTAACACATACACACAAAACATATACACACAATCACACACACATTAACACACACACACTAACACACACATTAGTATACACACACTAACACACATACACTAACATACACACAAAACATACACACACTAACACACATATGCAAACTAACACACAAAAAACCTACACATACTAACATATACACAAAACACACATACACAAAATATACTAACACACACAAAACACACACACTAACACATACATAAAAACATAAACACAATCATACACAAACACACATACACACACTAACACACACACTACCATACATACAAAACATACACTAACACACATACACTAACATACACACAAAACATCCACACATATACACACACTAACACACATACGCCAACTAACACAAAAAAATACACATACTAACATATACACAAAACACACACACTAACACACATACACACAAAACATATATACATAATCATACACACACTAACACACATACACATACTAACATATACACAAAACACACACACTAACACACATACACACAAAACATATATAATCATACACACACTAACACACATACACATACTAACATATACACAAAACACACACACTGACACACATACACACAAAACATATATAATCATACACACACTAACACACATACACACACTGGCATACACACAAATATACACACAGTTTGCCTCTCGATGGAGCCTCGAGTCTCTCTGTTTTTGCCTACTTTCACCAGCATGCCTCAAGCTTCTTCGAATTCTCACACTACCAGGCCGGAACGTGGCTCAGCCATATCCAAGCATCCTTCCCTGCTGTCTCCCACCTGTTTGGTGTGTGTTTGGTTGCTTTAGTCATCCCTGTAAGTACAAACAAGGCCGGGAGCAGCTGCAAGGGAAATATCCTCCTCGGCCACCTGCCACTTTCAGACTCACCTGGTCTAACATGGATTTACTCCATTTCATGGACTAGGAGGGTGTCAAGCAGGGGACCAGGTAAACCTCAGTCAAGCAAAAGGAAACCGTTCTTTCAAGCTTTGGGGAAGTGCCGCAGCCTCGTTCTTTGATGCAAAATGGTTTTAACCTTCCCCAAGAGCAAACATCTGCTTAATGCAAAGCTTTCTAAGTCAATTTAGGCCTCCTCTAAGTGCTACCTAGAAGCTCCAGTGCTATTACAGGCAGGCCCAGCGAGACGGAATGGCTACAAAGTGTGCAATGACACAGACAGGCCTTCAGAGCCCAGAACCTGCATAAAATCAAACTGGCTTCACTGAGCAGGTTCATACACAGGTTAGGAGCAGAAGCTTGGAAAGAGGGCTGACAGGTGGAGGAAGGTGGCCACTTTCTGTCCCCGGGCCTGTGGTCTTCAACAGTGGCCAAGAAACCCCCAGCAAGCAGAGTTTGCAAACATCTACCAAGCCATAAAGCCAGCTTCCTGGTTGGGTTGATTACCATTCATTCTTTTTCATCATGGCACACAGAGGCTGAGGACTCAGGTTGCCTTTGGAATGAAAGAAGAAAAACTCATACCCAGTGGGTGAGACTCTCCAAGGAAAAGGATACATTCAGGGACCCTAAATAGACACTCGAAGATATCAAGGTGACCTGGGAAATCTCTGGGAGGCAGGGCTGGAATGTACAAGCCTAATTAATGGCACCGTGTGAAGAAAGGCAAAGTGAAAAGAAGACTTGGCCAACACGGGTAGGAAAAAAGAGATCCCAGTGTGTGGGACACTGGCTGTGTGTTGACAGCATTATCCAGAGAAGATTTACAACAGATCCCAGGGACACAGGCGTTCCAAGCAAGGGAGAGGAATTTTGTATCACGGGGAGGGATAATTCCTTTGGCTTTGTGGTGGCCCGCAGGAAATGTCCTTTCAAACACCTCACTTCCCTAGGCACAGGCTTGGTCCTCAGGCCACCCATTACCTTCCTGGATTTTCTGATACCAGGAAGGTTGTAGCTAGGATGGGTTATGTGAGTTTTTCAAGAATTAGTAAAGGCTTCTCCCATTCTCCCTAATATCCACACATGTGCACACACACATCATACATACAAGTGCACTGTAGACCACTTCATTTATTTTAGCCACATGTGAAGCAGCAGAGCCACCATTTCTGATCTTCTCAGGGTCACTTTTCAGTTGACCACAGTTTGGCTAACATGTGACACATTTTGACTCTATTCTAAGAATTCTAGGCCATTGGGAAAAAATGGGGTATTTCTAGCTTTATTAAATGTAATTACAACATAATACCATGCTATATATAGCATGTGACATGTAGAATGCATGTGGTGTATTAAATAATATATACATGAGATAAAGTTCCATCCATCTGTCTTTTGGTTGAATCCCATTTTCATCATAGGGGGAGGGAATATTTAAGTTGTCTCAACTATAGAAAGACTATATAGTGTAATAAAAAAAGTGATTTTCCAGAGTGGTTTTTTTTTCTTTGTTTTTTTTTTTTTTTTTTTTTTTTTTTTTTTTTTTTTTTTTTGAGACAGAGTCTCGCTCTGTCGCCCAGGCTGGAGTGCAGTGGCGCGATCTTGGCTCACTGCAAGCTCCGCCTCCCGGGTTCACACCATTCTCCTGCCTCAGCCTCCCCAGCAGCTGGGACTACAGGTGCATGCCTCCATGCCCAGCTAATTTTTTGTATTTTTAGTAGAGACGGGGTTTCGCCATGTTAGCCAGGATGGTCTTGATCTCCTGACCTTGTGATCCGCCCGCCTCAGCCTCCCAAAGTGCTGGGATTACAGGCGTGAGCCACCGTGCCGGGTCCAGAGTGGTTAAATTTGAGGTTCAACAAAACATCCTTGACACTGCTGTTGGAGAGACGTGCTGTAGACAGCAAGGCATTGTGGACAGAGGAAGCAAACAGTGGTTTAACTCAAGAGCCCCAAATCCGGACACAAGGATGGGTACTTCAGATGATTCACACACAAGTGACTATTTCCCACCAAATTACTGCTCCCTCCCTGAGCAACCTTATATATCAAGATCCATAGGGAGTAGTAATAAGCATTTAGTTATTTAATGAAGGCAAATTATTTTCCTTAGTATCACACATACACATGCACACACACACACAAACACACACAGAGGCACACATATACACAGATATACACGCAATTAGGTGGCATATAACAGGTGCTTACTATGTGACAAACATTTTACATATGCTATGTAGCTACATGCTACATACAGCTATATACTATTTTACGTTTCCTGTGATAGTTCATTTCCTTCTCACAATCGTCCCTCTGAGAGGTCAGGATTAGAAACCGAGGCTCAGATAAGAGAGGTTCTGAGACATGCCAAAGTCACACAGCATTTGCAAAGATGGCTTGGAATTGGACCCAAAGCCAGTATGTTTAACTCACCCACAGTTTTCTGTACCTCCTTAGATGGCTATGCTGTAGCTGACAAGTCCCAAGTAAGTCAAGGTTGAAGGAAGGTGGAGGCAGCAAAGAACTCAACTAATCTTAGATTTTTTCATTCCAAAAACATCATTAATCTAATTTTCTATTAAAAGGAGAAATGTTTTACTTTATGGATCTGAAATTCCAAGTCTTAGAGAGTCAAGGGCAGAATGGTCTCATTGTCTCATGTCTTGTCCTTAGAAAGTTACCTCTCTCGTCTTATGTAGATAAGTCATCGTGAGCACATATAACCTTCCTTCTCTCTGCTACTTTCTGGGCTTTGTCACATAAACATTGCTGTACCACCTACCACCTGTGACTACTTTATTCCTATAAAAAGTACTTAAGAGGCTGGGCGCAGTGGCTCACGCTGGTAATCCCAGCACTTTGGGAGGCCGAGGTGGGGGGATCACCTGAGGCCAGGAGTTTGAGACCAGCTTGGCCAACATGGTGAAACCCTGTCTCTACAAAAAATACAAAAATTAGCTGGCATGATGGCAGACTCCTGTAATTCCAGCTGCTAGGGAGGCTGAGGCAAGAGAATTGCTTGAATCTGGGAGGTGGAGGTTGCAGTGAGCTGAGATCGCGCCACTGCACTCCAGCCTGGGCGACAGAACAAGACTCCATCTTAAAAAAAACACACAAAAAAAACAAAAAAAACCAAACACTTAAGTCTTAATTTTCCTTGCATAAAATGTAGGAGCTGCTTAGAGATTTATCATTATTTATTAAACAATTTGCAAATTATTTGCTCTGATGCCACTGTCACCTGCCCCTTTCAGTGGCACAGCCACCCTCTTTCTCTGTCACGGTTTATTTGCAGCAGAGGCTGACTTCGTTATGTATTCTTTCAAAGGTTTATCAACCCTCTCAGGACAGTTTCTGCATATCCAATAGGATGATAACAGATACACAATTTATTTTCTGGAGTGAGTTATGAAAGTTAATCAATAAGAAGTGGAAGTCTTGTAAATTACCTATCGAAGATCAGCCTATTCAATGTTCTGCTTCTACAAGGCTGGTTCGAGCTGAGGTCTCAGGCTGCACTATTCATTAGCCCACATGGAAGATAATGTGATTCTCAGGCAGATGAAGGTAGCCCTCCCTATTAAGACGGAGACAGTAAAAAGTAAAAAACAGCAACTCCTTCTCTCAGAGAGGAAAAAAATTAAAGAGGAACCAAAACTAGACTGAAGAAATATGTCCCATGAATGGAAAAGAAGGCTTAGAGGAGAGTAGCAAAGTAAGGAAGGGGAGAAGGAGCAATGGTGGATGCTCCAAAATTATTTAAAATAAAGAGTTAAAGCACCACTTGGTCACAGGAAGCACCTCCACTGGCCTGGTCTCCTCTGAGCATGGCCAGGGCAAGAAAAGTGACATTGCAACCGAGACTGAATAAAAGTCCTGGGCAACAGACTGAAAATGGCTCAGAAACAAGGCTCAGTTCAGAGTCCAGGAACATGGGTGAAATGCACATATAGGGCTCAAAATGTATGCAGCAGAACAAGATGGGTAAGTGTGAAAAGAGGTGGAGGTGACTGGATTTCATTTCTTCAAACAGCAGTAAGCAGGACAGTTGTAGGGCAAAAAGGTGAGGCCAAAGGAAGTGGAAAAAACCTGGATGGTTCCACTGCAATGCATCCACCTCACCACCACTCTGCTCTCCCTTAAGCTCAATCAATGCTTCTGATTCATTGGAATCTTTTGTTTTCATCATCAGTTTCTCTAAAAATATTTTTGTAGTGAAAAACGGGAATATAATGATGATACTATGGGTAAAAACCTTCTTACCCATAGGACTGATATCCTCCATTCAAGAGATTTTTTTTTTTTTCCATTTCTCCTGCCAACTCTCCTCAGGATGATTTCAAAACTGCATGTATGCTTGCAGAATTCAAAATGCTTATGTTCCTACAAGCTAGCCCCAGCACCTCGAGCACACAGTTTCCTCTCCCATCTCTGGTCATTACACTACTGGACCAAACTGGTTTACCTTGATGCAGAATGTTCCAAGGTAGATAGATCCCTGGATTCCTGAGCCCAAAAGCTTTCTGCTGGTGTGAAATGGCCAAGCACAGAGGGGCCCTCAGCATTCACGCAGAGAACAGAAACTAGAGGCAACAAGACTTGATCTCAGTCTGCTTTCCCCTGCATCAACCTTGCTGGAGGTTCTTGCCATGCTTTGGTTATAAGCTGTGACCCAGATACTGAAGACAAAAGACTACGCATTATTCTAAGTCCACTAAACCTGGCTCCAAACCCTTCCTTCCATCACTGGAAAAGGCACTGCAGAACCCACGTGAGAGTGTCCCTCTTTTAAGAAAACTGTTAACACTTCTTTAACGTATTTGACTTATTTAAAAAGCAAAGTATTCATACACTTCGGAACTTCAAATGCCCTTAACGTAAAGCTTACCGAATAAACCAAAGTCTGCTGCTGCCCTGCTTAAAACTTTCCAGCGGCTTCTTATTGCACCACTATAAAAATCCAAACTCATTATCATGCTGTGCAGGGCACTGCCTCAATCGGCCCCCCACCTACCACCCGACATCATTTCCTGCCAGGCTCCTCCTCCATCACAAAGCCCCGGCCATCCTGGCTTCTTTTGAACACTCTCCAATCACTTTCTTCTCAGTGGGATGCTCCTTCTCGCTTTCAATTCTTTTCTTTAGCGCGCATGCTCAGAGAGGCCTTACCTGACTGTCCTCTCTGTGATGGGCCCTCTGTGTCTTGGGGCATACCTCTCATTTCAGTCTTTTATTGCTTAGATCTATAACGATGATGCCTGTGTGGGCCTCCATCCTGCCCATTAGAATCTAAGTCCCGTAAAACAGGGGTCTTGACTCACTATTCGGTGCTGTACTCTCAGTGCCTAGAACTCTGCCTAGCATCGAATCAATGCCTGATAGTTTTGTGATGAATAAAGGATTGGATGAACATACTGACCTTATAAGTGATGACAATGCATCGATCAATGCATTGGAGCACCAGGTATTGGAGACATGCAGCCCCATTAGACAGAACTCGTTGGACCTTGCTTCTTCATTTTTCAAACCAATAAGGCACAGTGCATGGGTCGTATTTACCCAAGTAAATGCCCTCTCTCACTGAAAGAAAATATGCTTTTTGGCCTTGACCTCATTTTGCCTCCAGCGGAATGCCTTTGGCTGTCAGCAGCTAGAAGCCTGGGCAGAGCAGGTGGAGGGAGCAGCAAATGACCCTGAAGGTTGAAAGGAAAAGAAATTATCACCCAACAGATTGGCAAAAACGTAAAAGATTGATGATGTCCAGTTTGAGCACAGATGCAAGGAAACTGGTCCAACATACCCTTTTTTGTGTGTAAGAATTGGCAAAGCCATTTGCTGAAGGGCAAATAATTCATGGTATTACTGTTTATAGAATTGTGTGCTATCACAATACAGAATGACAGAGTGGACCTGTACAGACTGACATGGGGAGATGGCCAAAACACGCTGTTAGATAAATAAAAGCAATGTGCAAAATCGTGTGGGTGATGAGATCCCACTTGCTTAACACACATGCATGGTGTCCTTGTACACATACCTATGCATATAATTACATAGGAAAAGTATAGGAGGGTTTCGGACTCACACTCCAAATCATTAGCAGGTATTGTCTCTGGGTGGGAGGTAGGAAAGGAGAAAGGGGGCAGGAGGCAGACCCACAAACTTTACTCTGCTTTCTGACTTATTTCTTGAAACTGTCCTGGGAAAACACGGTCATGATACAACGTGACAAGTAAAAGTTCTCAGAGACCTTGACAGAGGGACTCTGAATTGCTGGCTGAGGCCTGGGATGGGATTTGTGGAAAAAGTGGAGGTTAAAAGGATGAGGAACACAAAGCCAACTGATTGGGATTCAAATCCAGGCCTCCCAATGCCCCGGGACTTCAACAATTGACATCTCTGATACTCAGTTTTCTCACATTCAAAGCTTGGGTGATAGCGGTAGCTACCTGTTAGAGTTTCCGAGGATTAACTAAGACCTCATGCATTAAATGCTTAGCACACTGTCTGGTACAGGGCAAGTACAAACGTTAACTATTAATTTTTATTATTATAATCATTATTTGTCATGTTTCAGCATTCGAATTTGCTTAAATGAGGGAAAAGAGAGCAAACAGACCACAACATAGCAATACAATTAATTTAATCTTTTAGCATAGAGCTGTCCAATAGAACTTTAGCAATAAAATAAATGTCCTATATCATACTGTCTAGTACAACCAACACAAACCACATGTAGCTCTTAGGCACTGAAAATGTCAATGGCACAGTTTTGAGGGCTATTGAATCTTAATTAAATTTAAATAGAGACACGTGACTAGTGGCCGTCATATCGCAGAGCATGTTTCCAGAGACTGCTATCTTCCCCAGCTAAAATATCCTAATTCTCTCCTCATAATCACTGCTAACAAATATTGGCCTCGGTAACAGTGCTTAAACTGAATGAAATCCTAAGCATTTCACATCATTGGTGGCCTTTGAAAAGCTGAGTTTAGAAAGTTTTAGGAAGTAGTTTTTTTTCCAAGCTCATTCAGTTTTTCTGGCTGCTTGAAGGACAGTCTCAGCTGGTGCTAGGCCGTGTTTAACAACACCTCTAATACTTTCCAACCTCTGTTTTATTTCCTGAGAGAAAACATGCCTTGGATACAGCAAACACCTTCAACAAACACAGGTAATAAAAAGAATTTGATGACATTGCTTTGTTTTCAACGTATTTTTTGAAATAATAATTCATATTCCACAAAGTTCACACTTTAAAATATACAATTCGGGCCGAGCATGGTGGCTCACACCTGTAATTGCAGCAATTTGGGAGGCCGAGGTGGGCAGATTACCTGAGGTCAGGAGTTTGAGACCAGTCTGGCCAATGTGGTGAAACCCTGTCTCTACGAAAACTACAAAAATTAGCTGGGCGTGGTGGCAGATCCTGTAATCCCAGATACTCAGGAGGCTGAGGCAGGAGAATTGCTTGAACCTGGGAGGTAGAGGCTGCAGTGAGCCCAGATCATGCCACTGCACTACTCCAGCCTGGGTGACAGAGCAAGAGTCTGTCTCCAAAAAATAAAATAAAATAAAATATACAATTCTGTGTTATTTAACATATTCACAAAACTGTACAACTATGTATGAAAGTGGTGATAGTTGTACAATTCTAGAACATTCCAGATAATTCCAGAACATTTTCATCACCACAAAAAGAAAATCCATAACCATAAAAGGATCACTTCCCATACCCTCTCCCCTTAGCCCTTAACAATCATTAATCTACTTTAAGCTACTATAGGTTTGCTTATGCTGAACATGTCATATAAATGGAATCATACAATATGTAGTCCTTTGTATCTGACTTCACTCACTTAGTATAACATTCTCAAGGTTCATCCACACTACAGCATGTAAGACATCATTTCATTTTATAACTGAACATATCCCATTGTATGCTATATCACCTTGTGTTTATCCATTTCTTAGTTGATGGACATTTAGCCTGTTTCCATGCTTTGGTTATTATGAATAATGCCATTATAAACACTGGCACACATGTTTTTGTGTAGACATATGTTTTTAATTGTCTTGAATATATACCTAGGAGCAGAATTGCTGGGTCATAATAATTGCGTAATTTTTTAAGAAAAATACTCAACTATTTTTCTAAGTAGCTGCAGAATTTTACATTCCTGCCAGCAATGTATGTGAATTCCAATTTCTCCACATCTTTGCTGACACTTCTTGCTGTCTATCTTTTTTATTATAGCCATTCTAGTTAGTGTCATCAATGCATTTGTAATAGATACCATTTATTTATGGCTAGTGATGGTGAATGTCCAGTTAAATTAGAGACAAAAAGTGTGGTTTTTGTGAATCAATTTAGGCTATAAAAATTGAATCCTTTCAAAGAAAATATTAACTATACAGCAGTAGTGGTGCTAAAAACTTTAGGAAACTGGTCAAAGGTATGGCTTTGTGCTTCCATAACGTAACTCATGCACAAACCTTTAACCTGAAGCCATATGGAAAAGTGGTGTGGGCTAGGTGCAGTGGATCATACTTGCAGTCTCAGCACTTTGGGAGGCCAAGCCAAGCAGATCACTGAAGCCTAGCAGTTCGATACCAGCCTAGGCAACATGGTGAAATTCCATCTTCACAAAAAAATACAAAAATTAGCTGGTCATGGTGGCATGCTCCTATAGACCCAGCTACTTGGGAGGCCGAGGTGGGAGAACACGTGAACCCGAGAAGTTAAAGCTGCAGTGAGCCGTGATCACACCACTGCGCTCCGGCTTTGGTGACAGAGTGAGACCCTGTCTCAAAATCATAATAATAATAATTTGCTCATTAATACACAGAGGTTGAGGGGCAGATCCAGGACAAGAGTGCATTCTTCAGAATCCCTGCACCAGGATTCTTTCTAGAACTGCATGGGAAATATAGCGAGCTTCTTTCTGCAGGCAAGGCCAGGATGACTCTCTTCCTGGAGAATGGCTGCAAAGGGCCCTAGAATAATAGGACTGACCAAACAGCAGTGATGGGCAGCCCGGAGTAAGCGTTTAGTGGTGACAGATTCTCATCCATCCCACGTCTTCAGATGACATTCACCTGAGTAAGGGAAAAGCTACGCACTCCCAGAACAGCACACTACTCTGTCCAAGATGGGGAAATGCAACTTCTGGGAACAGGATATTTAGCTTCAGTTCTCTCCCACTTGGTCACCAGGCCCAGAGTGGAAGGACAGGGCCAGTTGTTTCTGCCTTGTTTAAAGACATGTGCAAAGATTTAGGTTACACTGCACTGCAGTATCCAGTTCACCTCTTGGGAAAGGCTGAAAAATGTTTTCCACCCCGAAGCTGCAAAGCTGCCATGCTGGAAAGCCACGGCTGTTTCTGGAATAGAGATCCTTTAGTATGTTTCTGCCATGGAGTGCTTTGACAATCAAGTGGAAATGATACACCCTGCAATTGCAAGACCATATGCCTACAGCGTGACATATTATTTAAGGGGAAACTCTCAGCCACCCCAAGTCAAGAACTGAGCCCACCAGTCACTCTGCAGGAGCCCCTCCTTCCTTTTCAGCTCCAAAGAATGGCATCAAAGTCCCTGGTGAGGGTCACTGTGGGCTTTTCCTGGGGTTGGAAACTCCTTGGCAGCAGATCAGAAAGACAGCTGCTGACAGCTGAAAATTTCCTGCCTGGGCCTGAAGATTGAGAGGCAGAATGTGTGTTTCCATGGCACTCCCAGAAACAGGTGGCTCCTAAAATCTGGAAAAGCACATTCCTTGTACCACAGTAAGTCAGCTGCTCCCTGTGGACATGGGTATTTAGGGCATGGGAGAGTAAAGTACCAGGTGTCTCTAAGACAAACCCAGGAAGTGAAGAAAAGAGAAGAAGTGAGCTAATGGATGAAAAATTTCAAGACAATAAAGGATGTGAGCTCAAGGGCACAGTATCATGGTCCACCTCACCATCATTAACTGTTTCTTCCCTCTTACATTATTTTCTTCATAGCACTCACTTCAGTCTACAATTATTCAGTTTATATATACATTATGGTAGTTATTCTTTGTTTTGTCTCCTTCCCCTACAGGAACATAAATTCCACTAAAAAAAGAATCAAAGCTGACTTCATTGCGTTCGTAATGTCTGCCATTGTGCCTTGCACGTAGTGGTGATTAATACATGTCTGAAGAATTATCAAAGGAATGAACTAACCAGTCAATGCATAATAATCTTTCTACTATCCTCTGACATAGAAAAGTTTCCCTCTATTTTAGGTATGAATGAACTGAGGCTCAGAGAGGTAAAAGAAACTGTTCAAGATCACAGCTAACAGTGAGTGAGGCTGGCTCTGGAACCTCGGTCCATCTGAATCCAAACTCCCAAGTTGTCTCCTGTTGTCATAACTTGCAAAAGTGAGCGATCCAGTCCCAAGGGGCCTTCTCTATTTCTGCTAAAATAAAAGGAAAACCAGCCATACCAAAGACAGAACTGTCCTGTGATGGAAAACCTAGTCCATGGGCACATGGCGCACCATATGTTGCTTACAGCTTTGATAGAGCAAGACTTAATAAAGCACCCAAGACTGATCTTCCATGCTCAGGCAGGTTTGCATGTAACCCCTCTGGATACATTTTTGGGTCATTAACAATTAAACACATGTGCTGCACTCCCCTGAAGCCACACAAGATACCAGACCTTCAGGCACAGACACAGATAGACTTCTATGCTCCCTGGTCCTCTACCTCTCATTCCATTAACACTGTGATTTTTCTGTTACCCCACATCCCTGAAACAGGCCCTCTTTTTAGGGCAGAATTCTCCAATCAATGAAGATCAAAGAAATGGCAGCATGAAATATGGATATTCACTAGCCAATCGTGGATAACATGGTACTGGTCGTCTTCACCAGTATCATGCACACTAGCTGTCCTCTCTGTTTACCATCTTGTCCCACTAAAGATTATTTGTCCATCCTCCACCCACTTTCCAGAGGAATCTTTTAACATGATACAATCAGGATCATAGTGTTCTCCTACTTGAAATTCTGCAGGGGTTTGCCATTTCCCTTAGATCAAAATCTAAACTGCCTGCAATGCCCTACAAGGTAGAATGGGACCTGTCTGCTGACTGCACACCCGACTTCGTGTTTTTCATCTTCCCTCTTCACCCACTGTGTCCCAGCCATACTGACCATCCGGTCATTTCTCAAACATATCCATTTCATTCCATCTCAGGACTTTTGCTTTTTTCCTCCCCTTAGAACTCTTTCCCATACCCCAGGACTGTACACAACTGGCCCCTACTTGTCAATCAGATCTGAGCTCTAATTCCTCTTTCAACTATCTAAAATAACTCTTTCAGTCACTACTATGTAACCATTTTTTTTTTTTTTTTTTTTTTTTTTTAGATGGAATTTGGCTCTGTCGCCCAGGCTGGAGTACAGTGGCCTGATCTTGGCTCACTGCAACCTCTGCCTCCCAAGTTCAAGTGATTCTCCCACCTCAGCCACCCAAGGAACTGGGACTACAGGCATGCGCCATCATGCCAGCTAATTTTTGTATGTTTCAGTAGAAACGGGGTTTCACCATGTTGCCCAGGCTGGTCTCAAACTCCTGACCTCAAGTGATCCACCCACCTTGGCCTCCCAAAGTGTTGGGATTACAGGCATGAGCCACCGTGCCCGGCCCATAACCTATTTTATTTCCTTCCTAGCAGCTAACAGCATCTGATGTTCTCCTGGTTATTGTCTGCTTTGTTTTTTCCTGTTAATAGGATATAAGTGGTCTTACTCACACCTGCAACTGCATTGTCTAGCACATACTGAACGCTGAATAAATATTTACTAAATTGGTGAACACATATGGAAACCAAGCCACAGCCATCTGTCTTTCTGAACCTACCTCTCCTCGGCCTCTCAAGTGGATGTGGTATGTCACCATCCTCATTTTGATTCTGAGGGTCAGCTATCAAGATGGAAAGGGAGGAGTATTAACTGGTAAGCTACTGATTGGGAAAAAAAAAGTCTTTTAAATTTTCTGTGCACATTCTGACAAGGACTGGCTGGCAGACCTCATCCTAATGCCATTGGCAAGCCCGATCCATGGCTTCTTTCTCCAATTTACAAAGGAAAAATGTTATACTTTGAGGACTTAGGGGAATTAGGAGGAGGATTCAGTTTTTAAGAGAGAAAGCGAAGTCATTTAAATTGAAAACTGATCTTGCACCTTAGACATGCGTTTGCTTTGAGAGAAGGAGTGACGAGAGCTGACAAGGCAAGTCTGGTCGGTCTCCCAGTCTCCGTTTGTGATAGAAGGCTGCCAGGAAGATATCTTGATCTCTTGAGCCGCCTGGTTTTTAACCCAAGTTTTAGTCCTAAAATGAGCATGAACTTCAGTGGTTCTCTAGGAGATGGTTTTGTGTTCTGAGAATCATAGCAGCACCCACACCTCCATCGTGGTCATGAAATTTTTATTTTCTCAAAAAGAAGCACATTTTTCAATGTCCCCATTTCAAGAAATTTACAAGAAAATCTGAAAGCAGAAGCCTCCTACTCACCTGGTTGACTGGAGCCGATCAATCTCTGCCTCTCTCTTAATTCTTTTTTTCTTTGAGATGGAGTCTCGCTGTGTCACCCAGGCCGGAGGGCAGTGGCGTAATCTTGGCTCACTGAAACCTCTGCCTCCTGGGTTCAAGGGATTCTCCTGCCTCAGCCTCCCGAGGGGCTGGGATTACAAGCACGTGCCACCACCCCTGGCTAATTTTGGCATCTTTAGTAGAGATGGAGTTTCATCATGTTGGCCAGGGTGGTCTTGAACTCCTGACCTCAGGTGATCTGCCAGCCTCAGCCTCCCAAAGTGCTGGGATTATAGGCGTGAGCCACTGCAACTGGCCTTTTGTGAAATTCTCTAATCTATAGTATTGTTTTGCTAATTTCTCTTTTTTGTCCCTATCTTCTTTTCCCAACTGACTTAAGTAATGTCATTTTTTGGGTGATCTATTTACTTAGGATATCATATACGACCTTGTCACGGCTGAAGGAAAGGGATAAGAGCAAAGGGGCATGTGGAAAGGACACGGAATATGCGTTTTGTTTAAGATACCACCTTAGTCTTTAAGTACCTAACAGAAAATATTCATAAGGTAAAAAAAAAAAAGTCATTAATTTTAAAAGGTGTTCTTATTAAAAACCCAGCTGCTTGCAAGTTTTACAAATCTTTGTGAATAAGATGAGAGTAGATGAGAATTATTTAGCGAAGAAAATATATGTACCACAAAGAAATCAAGGATACATACAGAGTGGTTTGTAGTAGTCATTTTTGGGTAGCGGATTGTGGTTTGTGTATCTATGTGGTATATGCATATATCTCTGTATGTTTGTTTGTGCTTTTTGTTTCTGAAAACTTAGGTTTACCCCACATTCATTTTATGGTAAGAAAAGTAAGCAACAATGTTTTAAAACGCTTTGCAAAGTGAATTTTCTGTTAAACAGAAGTCAAAGGAGGCAACGAGCTTAAATCAAAAACCAAATCAATTGACTGTTCGTTAAGACTGGCGCCAATCAGATCCCAGCTGAGAAAGCGAAAGTTGAATGAAGACTTGCAGAGGCTGATGGTCTCTGTAGCTGAGTCACAGCCGTGCGACAGCCTAGGGCGGGGTTTTTCAACCTCGGCATGATTGATAATTCTGGATAATGCTGGATAATTCCAGGTGTCCTATTGATATGGTTTGGCTGTGTCCTCACCCAAGTCTCATCTTGAATTGTATCTACCGCAATTCCCACGTGTCATGATAGGAACCTGGTGGGAAATGATTGAATTTGGGGGGCGGGTCTTTCCTGTGCTGTTCTCATGATAATGAACAAGTCTCATGAAACCTGATGATTTTAATAACAAGAGTTTCCCTGCACAAGCTCTCTTTGCTTGCTTTCATCCATCTGAAACATGTCTTTTACCTTCCGCCATGCTTGTGAGGGCTCCCCAGCCACCTGGAACTGTAAGTCCAACAAGCCTCTCTCATTTGCAAATTGCCCAGTCTCGGGTATATCTTTATCAGCAGCATGAAAACAGACTAATGCACCTATGCATTGTAGGATGATAGTAGCAACCCCCATCCACTTATGACGACCAAAAAATGTGTCCGGATATTGCTAAATGTCCTTACAAGCCAAAAATCATCCCTGACTGAGAACCACTTGCCCGCAAAATATGTCCATAAATTCTGCCTGCTGAGATCCCTAGGCCTGTCTTACCTCTTGTGCTTTCCTTGCCTTGACTTTTTTCTTTCTCTTTTGAGTCCAAGAGTTTCTGTGCATTCAATTGTTCATGCACTACACCTCAAAACATAGTAAACATATAAATGCTGCCCCTCTCGTTTTTTTTGAAGCTAGCCAGGATTGAGTTCTGTTCCTTCAGCCAAAGGGATCTTAACAAAAACACACATTTAAGAATCATCTTTGGTTTCTTGAGATTCAGAATGGTGGAGATCATCAACCCACATGATCGTATGGGTCTCATGAATCTTATGGGTCTTCAGTCAACCCACAGGAAGCCCAACAGTTATTGATCAGAGATAAGAGATAAGTTGACATCAACTTGTCTCTGATATCAGGGCAGATCTGAACACAAAGGCTTGAATGAAGCAATGCCCATGGGCCACATGGGACACACACCATGATGTGTCAGCAACGAGACATCTATAGAGTAAACCAGGATGGCAGAGGAGCATTCTACTCAGGAGGGCAGTGGCTTGGTAACATCTGTGCTTGGGAGTTTAGAACCAATGCTAACATGGGAGGAAGGTGGGAAGCCAGAAAGCAGAGACATCATCAAACGCGTGTCCTGTCTATACCCAGGAAGGAACTGTAGAAAATGCTCCTTAATGAAGCTCCTACTTGCTAGAACCAAATACTAAAGAAAATACACTGCCCTCCTGGGTAGAATGCTCCTCTGCCATTGTGGTTTACTCTATAGACGTCTCATTGCTGACACATCATGGTGTGTGTGGCCCATGTGGCCCAGGGGCATTGCTTGGAACCAATCCAAACGTCCATCAATGATAGACTGGATTAAGAAAATGTGGCACATATACACCATGGAATACTATGCAGCCATAAAAAAGGATGAGTTCATGTCCTTTGTAGGGACATGGATGAAGCTAGAAACCATCATTCTGAGCAAACTATCGCAAGGACAAAAAACCAAACACTGCATGGTCTCACTCATAGGTGGGAATTGAACAATGAGAACACCTGGACACAGGAAGGGGAACATCACACACCGGGGCCTGTTGTGGGGTTGGGGGAGCTGGGAGGGATAGCATTAGGAGATATACCTAATGTAAATGACGAGTTAATGGGTGCAGCACACCAACATGGCACACGTATACATATGTAACAAACCTGCACGTTGTGCACATGTACCCTA
Organism: Pongo pygmaeus; assembly: GCF_028885625.2. NCBI lineage: Eukaryota > Metazoa > Chordata > Mammalia > Primates > Hominidae > Pongo > Pongo pygmaeus. The sequence goes on along the minus strand of NC_072391.2, from coordinate 9,082,037 downwards.
GAACTTAAAGTGCAATAAAAATAAAAATAAAAAATAAAATTATAATTAAAAAAAGAAAAAGAAAACGCACATGCAGACAGCGTCTCTAACCCAAACCTCACAACTGTGTGGACAGATAAGAATCCCATATGCTCTGCATTATCCTCAGTAATGAAAGGCTTTTTATCCATCCCCAGACGGCTCCCTCACCAGCAGCAAGTGGGAGCTCTGGTCCCTTACAATGTAGAGAGGGATGGGACTCGGCGGCTGATGACTGGCGTTCTGTATGATGGGTGAACACATCCAACATCTGCTGGGCGCCCACACAAATCTTAGGCCCTCTGGCAAGCTGTGCCAAGTCCCTCTGTTAAGTCACAGTGGGAACTGTCTGCCAAAACACCAGGTGTGAAACAAAACCCAGCTCATTAGAATCCTTAAGCCCCCACCCAAATTCATGGAAAATGCTACAGGCAAATACAGGGCTGCCCGAACAGCCTTATTAAGATGGTCATCGGACGGTCCATGTCAATTTCACATGTTCTGTCAAAATCTCCCCGAGAGCAGGCCCCTCAGTGTTTATACTGCTCGCCAGAACAAATGCAGAGCTGTAGAGGGAGAAATAACACACCACCACAGTAACAATAGAAGACATCGCTTGCAAGCTGTCCACAGCCCCGGGAGTAACTGACATGTTTGACAGAGAATGTGTGTTGGTAACGTTGCTTGATTTGTGTTTAAACGGAAAACAGAAAGTGTATTTCCAGGTTTCAACACTGATAACCAAAAAAAGTCTTATAAATAGAGCCGCAAGACCCCGTCCCAGCAGCGCCCTTCCTCAGCCTTTCTCACCACACAACCCCCGGGTTTGATCTTCTCCACGAGGAGCCAGGCTTCCATGGGGAACAAGGCCTCCTGACAGCCTGCTGCGAGACAGTGGGGGAAAAACTGATCAGAAATGACAGAGGCACAATATCGCGTTAGCCTTCTGTTCAGAGTCGGTTGTACGGGCAAGAGACATGGCCATTTCCCCACGGAGGATGGTGAGACGACAGACACCAAAGCTTTGCAGAACTGCGTGGTCTGCGGGAGGACGGGCTCTGGAGCCAGGTGCCTGGCTGGTCTGCCCTTACCTAGTCCTAAGAAGGAGGGCAAATTGTTCCACTTTGCTAAGCCTCAGTTTCCTTTTAAAATAAGTCTGGCCAGAATGGTTCAAAGTGGTAGAAATTGTTTAGGAAAAAATCCCCAATGGAGTAACTTGTCATAGTAGCAAGAGTAGAAATAATAATTATTATTATCATTTATATTATATATAATCATTACTATGTAACTATTATACAGTATTACACAATGATATATGTCATCTAATCATTATATATAATTATCCTGTAACTATATGGCATTATGTAATTATATATTTATATATTTATAACTATGTGTTACATAAAATATATACTATTGCATATATTGAAATATATATTGCATTATCTTATGTATAATGCATAATATAATATAAATCATATAAAATATAAAATAATCATGTAACAATTATTATTTCTATCAGTTTTTTTGAGCCCTGACTATATTGGATTTACTATTATAAGTACTTAGGGAGTATTAATTCATTTGATCCTCAGAAATGACTCTGGTATTATCCCTGTCCTACAGAAGAGTACAGCGAAGCTTGAATTTAGGCACTTTTAATGTGGGCCATTTTACCGAAGAGAAAACTGCAGTTCAGAGTGGCTTAGGAGTTAAAAAAAAAAAAAAAAAAAGTAAAGCTGAGATTCTAACCCAAGCAGTCTGGCTCAAGGACTCATACTATTAGCCAATAGATGGTATTGGCTCCCCTATACAGAAAACACTCAAGATTGAGACTGTTATTTAATTGCATTGGTGTTGGTGGTGGTGGTATTGCTGTACGCTTGGAAATAAACTTGTGAATACGTTTATTGAGGACTTTCTATGTGCCAGGTGCTATATTATGGACTTTACATGATTTGGTTCCTTTAACAACCACCCAAAGAGGGTGACTACTGCCCAGAAGGGGAAAACTGTGCCAAGGTCACACAGGTAGCAAATGGCATCCAAGGTCACAGAGGTGGAGGCCTCAATGGTTGCAGCAGATGAACCAGGCAGTCTGCTCTAGAGCCCACACCCTACACCATACCACCTCCTGTTTGCCTGTTTTTTCCTCCCTAAGATATATTACTTCAATTAGGTATGACAGGTGAAACCCCTCACACACAGCCTGATATATAGTAAATGCCTAAAAACAGCAGCTGTTGTTGTTATTATAACAAAATGTGAAAAGCCCCAGTTGGCATTTTCTTCCAAGAATAGGACAGAAGTATGAATTTATGCTGCTGTCTGCTCAGAGGGCAGCTCCTCTAGCCCTTTTAAACCTCAAGAAAGCCCTTGTACTGTTGGTCAATACCAGCTCCCAAATCCCACTGCTGGTCAGACTCTCATCCCTCTGGTCCCACCCCCTGTCACTCTGATGCAGATATTCTGGAGTCCCATGCTCCTCCCTTGCCTGGACATTGATCCATAGCAGCTTTGGGGAAACGCCTGGATGCAGCGGGACTTCGAAGCCACTGAGAGCTACAATTTCCCCCTGAAAGGCTTCCCATAAGCTTCCCAGTGTCGGCTGGCACTCACACATCCTCCTTGCCACCGGGCACTGACAGATGGGAGCTATTCTTATTATTTAACATTTATTAAGCGCCCACAGTGTGCCAGGAGCTGCATGGAACAGGGGTGTGGGTGGTCCTAAAGATTCTGTCCCCAGAAGGCTATGGCCACATGGAAGGGAGGGGACAGGCCTCTCTTCCCCCTACAAAGCCCACCCTCCCCCTCCTGCAACCCACCTCCAGTTCCAGTCCCAGTATGTTCTGGACAAAGATTTGGGCAAGGATTCAACATTATTGAAACTGATCAACTCTCCTTCATGTGTGTTTTGTAATTAACTTCTGACTCTACTGAGAATGGCATGGCCCCCTGATGCAACCTCTGAGGACAGAGACTGGGACTTAGTCATTCCAACTATGCAGGTTATTGGCTTAGGGAGTGGGGAGAGGATGGTGGCTTTTATACCAGCCATGTGGAAAGAGGATGGTGGTTTCACACCACCTAGAGCCACGAGCCAAGATGTCAGACTCCATGGTGGCATCTCTCCCTCTCCTTCACCACCTCCCCAATTGTACCTCTACACTGTCCACCCAGGCCAAACACATGTGTCCTTGCTCACCAGGAATCTCCACCAAGAGTGGGAGCAAGAAATGTAAACATTCTCCTCTCCCAACCTAGAGCATCTCGATTTATCAAAATGAACATTCAATAACTCCAAAAACCATAAACAAACCAAGACAACACTGCTGGCAATCAGTTGTGGGGTTGGTACAATGAGCTGGTTGTCAAATCGGATGGCTCCCTTCTGCAGTCGATGTGACCATACCCGCGGACAGGTTGAAACCATGGGCGCTCAGAGAGCTGAAGCCCTGCATCACACAGGAGCCAGGATGCGAACTCAGATGGGTGTGAGTGGGAAGATCTGAATTGGAAGCCCAGTCCTAGGCATTATGTCTTGTGCCCTAATGACACCATGACTACACTGCAAAGGCCTTGTGAGTAGAGTGCACTTGGTATTACTCCCATTTTACAGATGAGGAAGTGGAGGTTCAGAGAGGTCAAGCAACTTACCAAGAGTAACACAGAGAGAGTAATGGTCAGACTCAGGTTTCCTTGTTGTAAACCCTGTTCTTTTCAAATTTAACATGCTGCCTCAGGAAATAAGAAGAAATAGCTCTTCAGAGAGCAGTTCATGAGAACAATGTGGAATGCACAAGTGATCCCCCTCCTCACTGCATTTCTCCCCTCCTCTAGGAGCCAATGCAGATTAAAGAGCAGAAGAGAAGGAATGGCCAAGCACCACCTTCTCCCACAGCAGTGGGTGTGCTGAACTCCATTACTTTAGTCTAAGTTGGATGCAAGGCGGGAAGAGGGCTGGGGGCAAGAGCTCCTGCTGTCATTTTCCCACCTCAAAAAGGAAGGAAGGAAGGAAGGAGGGAATGAGGGAGGGAAGGAAGGAAGGAAGGAAGGACCATTGTTCTCTGAAATGTAGCAGGAACTCTGTCATTTGGAGCATCTCTCTGTAGGAAGCCATCTTCTTTGGACTGTGCATAAACCTGTCTTGAGTGTCAGACCACTGACAGCAATAAAGACATCATATTGAGTCGATCAGTGGGGTGGAGACTCAAGAGTTCTACCTTCAAACAGTTGTGCTTAACCTCTGACTCTACTGCGAATGGCATGGCTCCCCTACACAACCTCTGAGGACAGAGACTGGGACTTGATTATCCCAATACCTCCAGAGCTTGCAAGACAACAGTCAGGAAATCTATGATTGATAAATCATTATCTTAATAAATGAATGAGTTTCATGGAGCCTTTCCTAGTTTTACAAGCCTGAAAAGCTCAATCTAGACAGTGACCATTGCTGAGGATAATGGTCTCAGTTGCCCAGAGGAAAAGACCTTCAGAGTACCGAGTTCAATGTTTCTGGGCATCTCTTAGGGCTCAGCAGTGAATCAAGTGAACATGCTTGCTCCTTGCAAGCTGGTGGGATGTGTGTGTGAGAGGTCTATCTTTAGACAGGGGTAAAACATAAATAGGGGTGAGTATCTCCATCATAAATCACCCAGGAAAAGCACTTACCCAAAACAACCTTTAAAAGACAGGGAGGGGACTCTGCTCCACCATCAAAAGCTCAGATTGCCGAACACCAAAGCAGCAGCAGAGAGTGTGAAATCCGTAGGTCTTCCAACCCTCCCTGCCCTGTGCCAATGTATTATAAAAAGCATAGTTGCTGATATAGCATGCCTTTAAAATGATCAAAATGACAGATGGCTGCTGCAGCAAGACACCCTTTTTATAGGACTGATATTAATCAGAAGAGATTGACAGTGTCCCTTTAATCTCTTAATTTAAAAAGCTGCATTTATATAAAACAGGATAGGACATGTCGCTAGCATCTTCAAGTGCTTTGGAATGATGGGAGGTCTACGTCATGACAAAGTTAATAACTGGAAGGCTCTGTTTGCTCTTTTTAATATATTTGTTTATGCATCACTGATGTAAAGAGAAGTTGTGTGGCTGCATGGATCATGAATCTGAGAAACACAATCTTGTGTTGATTATTGTGTTGTTGGATGTCCTGGTTGGACTGTCTTGACTTCCCTAGGTTGTGACTTACTAGTCTGTAAAAAGAGTTGGAATATCCCAAATACACATGAGTGGAAGACATGACTGTAATTAGTGCAAGGGAGAAGATACCAGGTAAAACAGCCATCCCTGCCTTTGGCAAATCTGATCATGAATGGAGAAGCCAAGTGAAGTGGAAGGCAATAAAACTACCTAGGAAATATGATCAATGGCAACAAGTGATCAGGATAATTAAGATCTGAAACCCACCACTTGCACCCCAGGGGATGGTCTGTGCAAAGTTTGGGGGAGAAAGAACAGGTTTGAATGCTTGTGACAGCTTTAACTATAATTGTGGTTGATAACAAGAACCTAGATTTTGCTTATCCACCAACACATTTTGCTAACAGGTCCCTGATCTGGCCTCCATTCATAGTCTATGCAGCTTCCTTGGGGCTGACCCTGCCCTCTGGCTCTAAAGTGGGCAACCAGAGATGAGATGATTGGTTTGGAGATGGGCATGGACTGTAAGATCAGCCAATGAGACTGCAGTCTGGAATTCTTGCTGGAATAGTTGGGAAGAGAATTTCTAAAAGGAGATGAGATGTAAGCTTGGAGTTGCCAAGAACCATGATTTCCGCCACTTGGACACGGTGTGCTTATGAATGAAGATCAACTAGAGATAACCACTGTGGAGAGGTGGAGAGTGACAGCCCTTGACTTGTCCGAGTCCCTGAATTCAATAGTGCCTGAAGCTGGAGCTAGATGCTCTTTTTCCCCCTCTAACCAATAGGACTTAGAATTTTCTTCATTGCAGAGAAAAGAATTCTTAACAAATATCTTTCTGGCCAGGCACAGTGGCTTGCGCCTGTAATCCCAGCATTTCGGGAGGCTGAGGTGGGCGGATCACCTGAGGTCAGGAGTTCAAGACCAGCCTGGCCAACATGGTGAAACCCTGTCTTTACTAAAAATACAAAAATAAGCTGGTTGTGGTGGTGCATGCCTGTGGTCCCAGCTACTCAAGAGGCTGAAGCAGGAGAATCACTTGAACTCGGGAGGTGGAGATGCAGTGAGCTGAGATCATGCCACTGCACTCCAGCCTGGGCTACAGAGCAAGATTCCATCACAAAATAATAATCATACATAAATATCTTTCCTCCCTCCTTCTCTCTCTCTCTCTCTCCCTCACTCCAGAATAATACAGAATAAACATACTTTATATGCTAGCTTTTCCCGTGTGTTAGAATATCAACGTACTGTTAGAAGCGATTTAGCGTGTGTTCTGTTCTACCACATCACCTAGACCTAGTTCACAGCCTGGCACACAGTAGGTGCTCAATAGATAATTGCTGAATAAAGACATGATGAATCACACTGAAAACTCACAGGGACTTTGCAAGGTAGGCCGTCCTGCTTTTGTTTTGCAGCCTAGAAAACTGAGGCTTGGTGAGGTTAATTGACAAGCCTAAGGCCACAGGCTTAGTAAATGCCAGAACCAATATATCAACCTCGACCTGTTTGACTCCAAATTCTCTTTGCCACCTCCCTGACTCTTTAATTTAGTCCGCTGTTGACATGGCCTCTTTGGCAGTACAGAAAAGTCCACTTAGTGACTAAGATGGAGCAGCCTCAGAGTAAATGACGCCACCAGCATTTATATCAGGTGTGCATGCTGATGTCTTTCCCAATCAACAGACATTCCAAACGTGGAGAAAACATGGCAGAGCAGCAATATCAAGACCTGAAATGCCAGCCACAGAGCCAAACAAGCTGTTGTTTTTCAAGTTCAATCAGAAACTTATCCAAATTACTGGTAAGTTCTCTATAGATTTCTTTATCTTTCTATAAGGATGGTTACTCTCTGTCCATTGTTAAGGCCGATGTTTCTGTAATTTGCATTGTTACTACATATATATATGTAGATGTCTCATAAAATACATACTCTGGTTTCTGCTTCAAAATACAGTGTGTGTGGCCGAGACCAGGAGTTTGACACCAGGCTGGTCAAAATAATGAGACCTGATCTCTACAAAAGAATTTTAAAAAAAAAGCTGGGCATAGTGGTACTTGTCTGTAGTTCCAGCTACTCAGGAGGCTGAGGATTACTTGAGCCCAGGAGTTCAAGGCTACAGTGAGCTATGATTGCACCACTGCACTCCAGTCTGAGTGACAGAGTGAGACCCTGTCTCTAAAAGAAATAAAAATAAAAATATGAAGTATAGGGTTTGCTTAAACCATTGCTATCCACATCAGAGAGGCATACATTGGCATTTTTCTGCCACTGTCTAGCTATAGAAAGTTTAGGCTGGAAAAAATTCAGCCCTCTGAGAGCTTAACATCTCAGAGGGAAAAGACAGCATAGAAACGGTAAATGATAATTGCCATTCTTAGCTGGGGGTGGGGAGAGCATTAGGGAAAACAGTTAATGCATGCTGGGCTTAATACACAGGTGATGGGTTAATAGGTGCAGCAAACCACCATGGCACTCCTTTACCTATGTATCAAACGTGCACACCCTGCACATGTACCCTGGAACTTACAAAAATAAAATAATACTTTTTTGAAAAAAAAAAAAAAGGAATGGTGACTTATGCACAAACCCAGAAAATTAAACATTCACCAGCCCTAGGCTGGGCATGGTGGCTCATGCCTGTAATCCCAGCACTCTGGGAGGCCAAGGCGGGCAGATCATGAGGTCAAGAGTTCAAGACCAGCCTGACCAATATGGTGAAACACTGTCTCTACTAAAAATATAAAAATTAGCTGGGTGTGGTGGCACGTGCCTGTAATCCCAGCTATTCGGGAGGCTGAGGCAGGAGAATCGCTTGAACCTGGGAGGTGGAGATTGCAACGAGCCGACATTGTGCCCCTGCACTCCAGCCTGGGTGACAGAGTGAGACTTCATCTCAAAACAAGCAAACGAACAAACAAAAACAAACAAAAAAAAACATTCACCTGCGTGAGTCATGGATGGTATAAACGAAGCCCATTCCTTTATGGGCTTACAGAGATGCAGTGCTTAGGAGTTCCATTGTTGAGATTCCTCCCAGCTCCTTTTGACCTATGTTTTTTCATTCTTGAGATCTATGTTTAAACATCGTCACATCCTACAGTGCCAGTAAGTTGGAAAAGACGCCAAGGCTCTATCTCAGTATCATAAGCCAACTCCATGAATTCACCCAAGTTCTCTGCTGTACTAAACAAGTCATATTATTATTTTTTGTCCTGTGAATGCCTACAGCCCAACTAATGCTTCACAGCCCAACTCAAATACCACTTCCCTTCCTTTGAAACCACTCTCTTCCCGATTCTAAGAGGCACTGGGTTACTTCCTTTCCTGTGTTTTCATATGCCACCCTGCCTGAATACCTCAACCTAGAGGGTAGGTTGGTGGATAAAAGACCCTGGTTCAACAAATCCAGTCCAAATCCCAGCTATACCACTCGCATTCTTTGTGACCTTGGGCTACTTAGCTTTGTCTAAGTGTAGGTTTTAGGTTCTTCATAGGCAAAGGGGAATTAAAGGCATGACTGCAATTTCTTACCTAAGACCCGATGGAGTTACCAGCATTTTGAAAATCAGATTTTGGCGGCTTTTTCAGAAAGTTATTTCAGTGGAAACGCTGATTATATAAAGCCCTCAGCGGGGTCTAGGACAACACCCTGAAAATCAAACACATACATATTCCTACAGCAAAATACATGAATATTTACATTAGCTGGGATAAAGAAAGTCTATAAATAGCTACACATCATTTCAGGTCAAGTTTCTGTTCCTAAATGAGCTTTGGTGCCAAACTTCCAAAAGAAATTGATTTTCAGAGCTTTTTGGAATTTAGAATTACAGATATAGGAAGGTGGACAAATACTGCTCAATTGCGTTACGTTTATTATAAAAATAAATTGAGATACTAAATCTAAGTGTTTAGCACAGAGCCTGGCACATAACAATATTGTGTTCAAAAATCATTACCTATCATTTCCTCCCTCTGACTTTATTACAGTCTTATAGTTGGGGTTTATCTACTAGTTCTTGCACAAGATTGTGAACCCACAGTTCAGTGGCTATGACTGTCACTTTTGTTATAGGCTGAGTATGCAGTGAATGGATAACTGAAGGAACAAATGCATGATGAGGTGAATATGGCTCTGTTTACACCATCAACCACTCAGGAAAATAATCTGCTGACTCATCATCTGTCAGACCTGGATGAGATGGGAATGATTTGTCCAATAGTGAAAGTGACTTGGCCATGTGTGGTCCAAGAGCATATCTATGAGGTAGATACCTAGATTGAGGGGTGAGGGTCCATACTTGCAGCCCAGAGCCAAGGTCACATTAGACCCAAAAACTAATCAAATAGCCTAACCAGTTACAAAGCTGTTGTTTTGGTTATGTCATTTGGCCACAGTCCATGGCTTGGGTAAGACCTCTCAGTAGCTTCTGGACTCAAGGCTGACTTGGGCAAGTGACTGAGGCTCCTGTGTTACCAGGTCAGACAACTCACTGATCATTCAAGGTATCACTAGAAATTCAGAAATAAGTAGTGTTAAGTAGTACATTGCTTCTTCTTATCCAAAGATATCAACATCGGGATCTCTATCAAGGGGAAAGCAGCCAATATTTGTACAATGCACTTGGGAATGCTACTCTTATCCTTTCCTCTCTGCTTTTTCTACACATGAAACAGTCCAGACGGGTTCAGCTAAATTCTCCATAGTCATTCTGTCATTCTCTACATGGCTAGAGGGAAAAACTCTCTATTTGGCTACACCCAACAAGTTTAGACATAAAATAATGGGTTCAGGAGATCCAATATGGTAAAGATTCTGATTTTCCTAGAGGAGGAAGGGTAGGGTGGATGATAACTATCAAACCTATTGCTTGGAATAAAAGATCCTGTGTGAATAACTTCCCTAAAGCTATCAGTGAATACCTCCATTCACTGCCTTTGCAGGATTAGGTGGATGCCGTCTTAAAGTCTGGCACAGCAAATGACTGGTAAATCACTTGTTTTTTTTTTTCTTTCTTTATCTGAGTTGACTAAAACTGGTCAATGCTGGTCTGAATTTTCAAAATGACACTTGCAAATATTATGAAAAGGGAGCACTCTGCCACAAAATCTCTTGAGGTTGGAAAGACCTTGAAAAGTAATCTCCAACTATAATACAACAATGCTTCCAAGTGGACACTACGGACTCTGTTTCAACATCTCCAGTCACAGAGAAATTACTCCCAGTGATGGAGTACACATGCTATATTTTGGCTCATTTTAACATCTTGCCAGTGACATATTTAGGTGGTGAGAGAACCTTAATTCCCTAGAGGAAATACTTTGCCTCCTGAGTGAGGAAGAAACCCATAAGGTCAAGAAACTAGTGAGCAAGTGGTGTCTGCGGCAATGCAGGACAGCTGGCAGCAGAAACATCGGCTCAGAGCTGAGCATGTGTGAGTGATACAGTTTTTTCTCCCTTTGCACTGCCCTTTCTCCCCTTGCAAATATTACTGCACTGGGGTGATTTTAGTTTCTTGATGCCAAAGGGTAAATAACATGGGCTGTCTCAGCAAACCATAAGTAAAGCTAGTTTCTATCCGTGCGTTAGATTTCCAGTGCATTCCACAGCAGTGAGAAAGAAAGGAGATAACACATATCACAGCGGCCGGTCTAGAGGCTCCTCGCTAAACTGCTCTCCTAATTATGGGTAACTAGTTACCAGAGGTGTCGCTTGGAAAAACAAAGTATGATCAGGCTAAGATTTGCAAGTAAAATCACTTGTTCTTTCCAAAAATAACTGGCTATGTTTCTCAAATGCTCTGCAAAGGAGGAAGAAATAGGGCCTCCCCAATTTCTCAGCTGGCCCTTGCATCTTCTCATCTATCACTGGGGTAATACGTCCAGAGTGGCATTTCATAATGACAGCAACATTCCAGCAAATCGATAGTTATTTAATTCCCAACAAGCTCTCGAGTCCATTAAACCTGATTACATTCACCCATTTCAGTGGGTGCTGTTATTTTTCCTACACCAGCACTTAATCTATAACAGGAACTTATGAGAACTTTCAAAAGCAATTTCAGCATCAATCAGCATAGAGCGAAGGCCACGATTTGCTTGTAATTATTTATCAGATGGGGCGGCAGAGGGTCTGACAAAACTCCAACAGCCGACCTTCACCCCACGTTTCCAGTAGCAGCAAGAGGCCTGTTAACTTTCTAAGTTGCCACTGAGCCCTACTTCAGAAATGGCAACCTTATCACACCGGCCTGTGTGTACCAGGAAAGACGCAACAAGTTCCACGCTGCAAAGGACCGTTCTCCAGGTGACCCATTTGTTTACAACATGTAATACAGAGAAAAGCTTCCAACCGGAGGAACGGCCATAAATCCAGAAAGAGAGAATGTTTTGTTGTTACTTGGAATCACCCCCAAATGACTCTAATCACCCAGGTTCGTATAGTTAACAAAAGGTAACAGCAAAGGTCAGAAGAGGTAGGGGGAAAAGTGACCAGAATCCTTCCCGGAAATTATAATTAGTGAGCTAGGGTATCTCATAATTTTTAACTACGAGGGGCTAGAGGGGACAGAGGGAGGCACAAGAGTAAAGGTGAAAGGACGTACCTAAATATATTTTGTTTTCCTTTTCTGTAGAAAGGAGATACAGAATTTATTGCAAAGGGATGATTATACTAAAAAAACTAATTATAACAACGAAAAGCCACCTTGGATTTCTATGATCTGTGGTTTCTATCGCTAGTAGATGTTAGCTTTCAATGGAGAACTTCAGACATATACCCAGAAGGCAATGCCTGCTTGCAAAGAAAACCTTATGATGAGGGGGAAAAAAAGGTCCCCAATTTTTTTATTGGTAGATTAATCCTCTCTGCACAGAATTAAAAGCCTTCAAAGTAAAACCAGCACACACATGAACCCTCCACTTTCTTGCCATCATTAAGATGTAAACATCTGGCAAGGGATTCCTAGAATAATCTCTGAGCTTCATAAATTACCCATCAATAGAGTGTTCCTTCTTGCCTCAGTGCCACCACTCAAATTCAGGTGGGGAGAGCCTTCTCTGAAAATAGACAATCCCTGTGGAGGCGTCCTATGAATTAATGCATATTTCATGCTCCTTTCATTTCCTGGGTTAAAGCTCTTAACTGAGTCACCTCATGATAAGTTACTTTGTTTCATGATCTGCTCTGGGAGACTGAGTCCCTCAGAAAGCTGAGAAGGAGAGCAAATCCTTTGCCCCGTGGTCAACCTCCTGAAGCTAAGGCATGAATGTTAAACAGCAGTCAGATCAATACAAGCAAATATAGCTCAACTACACCATTTATTCAGCCATGAGAGATGTCAATAGCTAGATTAGGGTGATCCATCTTTTTGATTTCCTACTGTCTTCTCACTGACTAGGCGAGGGCTTTTTCCTGTATTAAAAGTGTTTGCTTTCTCAACCATAAAAATTCCAATTATTACTCTGAGCACTCTGGAGTTAAGTTGCTGGCTGGCAGAGGCCTTGAATTACCTGAATCAGTCCAGGGAGGTAAGGAGCTGCCGGTACAATCATAGGCACGCCATAGGGATGCAGGAGAACTCCTTGAGACGCCAACATGGTTTACGTAGAGTTATTATTCCCTCTGAAGCTCAACACATCAATGGAGGGTTAGGGGGAAATCTATAGACCCAACTTCTTCCGAACTACAAAGCTGCGAGCCAAATCGCTTCTGTCAGGAGCCAAGCACTCATCAACGCCGGGAGAGGAAAGAAAGAAAATCCGCATCAGCAACTCTTAATGTGAAAGTTTTCTTCCCAGACGACGAAGAGACACAGCAGCTGCAAAGTTGAAGCTACCAAAATGGAAGGTGCTATTTTGGGAACAGCTTGCCTAACATGACTAACCAAATACTCTTCATTAATTTAGTTCTCAGAGAGAGAGAGAGAGAGAGAGAGACCAAGAGACCAAGAGACCAAGTGACAGAGGGAACCAGGCTATGAGATATAAGCTCATCCCACTGAATTTGGCCAAAAGAGCAAGGGATGGGGTCTACATGGGATTTTTATGGAAAAATAAACTGAGAAATGTAAATTAATGTGATTATCGCCTCCCAGTTAAAATTCAAATCCAGCAGGTTAATGTGGGCAACGTTTGGTCCTGATAGAAATAAAGTAAGAAGACATTCAGTCTAGTTTTCCTCCCGCTCTCTCTCTGATTTCAATTTTAAAGAGGCAATTTGTAAATAATACAATAAAACTACCAGCCCGCTTATATTTCCACAATGTGTGCTATGCAGAGAGATGGAGTTAAATTATTTACACGTTATGTAATTTCATTCTCACAAGAAGTCTCTGAAGTCAGTACTATTATCAGTCCCATATAACAAATGGGAAACAGGGCTCATACTAGTTAAATGGTTTGCTCATGGTCACATAGCTCGTACAAGGCAGTGCTAAGCTACAAACACATTCCAGAGCCCGACTCCTAACCACAACACTATTTTCACTGCTGTATTTTAGTCTATAATAACATTTTCTATGCCTTTTATTTTGTATTTTTAAAGACATTCTTTATTTTGAGCTTTCAACTGTGATATATTAATATGCAATACATTAACAAGAGATGTCTCCTGGTTCCCAGAGTTTCAAGGCATAGCTAACAAGCACCAAAACTATGGATAAAAAATACATTCAAGCACAGATTTGAAATCTTTCTGGTGTCTGAAAATACCCAAGCAATCATTTGGGATATGTTACATGGTAGCAGATAAATTCCTAGGGGATTACATGAATTGGAATTAATTCCAATTGAATTAATATATTATTTAATATAATTGGAATTATACTGACTTGGGTGTCAGTATAATCACTAGCTGTGTGATCTTGAACAAGTTACTTAGCCTCTCTGAACCCTGTTCACGCATCTGGAAAACTGAGATAATAATAGTCCCTACTTCAAAAGGCTGTGTTATCATTAAATGAAGTCCTAGCACCATATCATGATGTGTGCAGTACCGGTGGCTATTAGCCACTCTTATCATGTATTGCCTGTTCTGCTGATGATTGGTATAGACACATCTTTGCTTTCAGACTGAAGGCTTTGACTTGAGATTGAAGGCTCAGATAACATTCAAATTGTCAGTCTTCTAATCTTCATATTAGGAAGTCATGTGGGTGTGTGTAGTTCCACAATTTTAAAAGCAATAATATGAAGTTCTAATGAAGAGAATCCACTCAAATAATGCCCAAGTCCCAGGGATCACTGAAAATCACCTTCAAAATCAAACATTCACTGGCCACATTCCACTTCTCACTCTAAACAGGACACTCGATATAGATTTTGTCGAAACTGGGAGAGAGCTTCAAACACCGCCAAACATATCCAACTATTGGCGTTTTCTAAATCCAAATGTCAATTCCTCCACTTTCAGATAGCCAAGGTGTTTTTACACTACACTAATTTTAGTTGCTTGATTTAGCTGCATAATTACATTTCTAGATAACGACAGCGGACAGGGTTTGGCAGAGAATTCAATTATTTAAGGCTGAATTTTGGCCATCTTGACAAGGTTTCTCTGTAATTGATTCTCATGCATCAAAGTGGCCACGTTGTACAATTCAAAAAGCTCCCATAACAGCCGTGCGCTGACCCCTCTTACTCAACAGCCCGATACTGTTTCTAACTTTAGCTTTTGACGACGACTTTCAACACCACATTTCTGAGAAGTTACCGGGGAGGACAGAAGCATCACTGTGAGAGGGACGTGTCTCTCCCGTCCGCTTTCGTTTAGCAATCAACCGGAGGGGAGAGCTCTCACTTACTTAGGTAAGGCCTGTGTCAGATCAAATTGTCTCTTTAGTGTTGTAAAATAGAAAGACCACTGGACCAGGAGGCAGGAGACTTAATTCCATCATTTAGGCAAGAAATTTACACATTTAGACTCTTAGTTTCCTGAGCATAGAAGAGAGGTAACTATATCAACTTACTCTTAATCAAGAATGCTTTAATAAGCAAACTTGAGGAAGAGGTAGCTGGAAACTGCAGAGAAGATAGTGATCCATTGTATTTATGTAACTTTCTCTCTCTCTCTCTCTCCACACACACACACACACACACACACACACACACACCTCTCCATATTCTCGGGTTCCACATCCATAGATTCAACCAACCTCAGATCTAAAACACACACACACACAAACACCTCTGCACCTGCACTGAACATACACAGACTGTTTGTTCTTGTCATTATTTCCTAAACAATAGAGTATAACAACGATTTACACAGCATTTACATTGTATTAGGCTTCATAAGTAATCTAAAGATGATTTAATATATATACAGGAAGATGTGCATAGGTTATATGCAAATCCTAGGCCATTTTATATCAGGGACTGAGCATCTGCAGATTTTGGTATCTGAGGGGAGGTCCTGGAGCCAATCCCCCACCATATTGAGGGATGACTGTATATATAATGTCATTTCAGGGCATGACAAATTGGATATGTGATGCTGGTCACATCAGATTATATTATAATGTTATACTTTACTGTACCTTTTCTATGTTTAGATACAATCACCTACAGTATTCAGTACAAGATTGCCTGACCCGTTTCTCAGAACGTACCCAGTGCCAATCGTTAAGGGACACGTGACTGTGTGTATATATGTTTATATATAAAAGAATCTGCTGATTTTAGGAGGATAGAAATAAGAGATATATTACATACAGGATAGAGATATATAGTTATAGCCTGTGCCGGGGGTATTTTCTGTTTTCTTCTTAAGAACGCCATGATGCAATAACCTTTTGCTGTTCCTGAGTAATAAATATCTTCCTTATCTTGTGTGAAAATAAGGGCTGTCCCTCCCACCTCCAGTCGCGATCACCATTACTCATATATTCTCTGATTCTGATTTTATATTTATATATTATTGTCCTGTATGATTGCAGTACTTATGTTTTTGAAGTTGTATTGACTGCATCCCTGTTCAAAACCTTCCACTAATCATAAAGTCTGTAAATAAACAACAACTACTAAACAAAACCTCTTTTTCTTAACATAGGTTCTGTTTTCCCAAATGGGAAGCATCTAGTATTGCTGAGCTGTGATTCTTCCTTCTTGGAGCCTCCTGTAGAAGGTCGACACTACGTTGTGTGTCTTTCCATTCCCCAGTGGCAGTGCACATGGTTCATGGCAAATGTCTGGCTACTCAACATCTATTGTGTGGTATTAAGCTCACGGTATAATGCAGGAACTTTAAATAGTAGAAGAAACAGCAAGGTGAAAGGAGAGTGGGGCAGTTCTGGTAGTGGCTAAGAAACAGGCAGATCCCTGAAACATACTGAAGTCAAATAAAGAGCCGTGTATTGCCATCTGCTCTGCCCATCATGGGCAGGGAATGGTAAATGTTTTTCTGTAAACACTCAGATAATAAATATTTTAGCTGTTGCAGAACTTACAATCTCTGTTGCAACTGCTCAAAATTCTGCTGTTGTAGCATGAAAAAGCATCCATTGACAATACGCCAATGAATGATTGTGGCCATGTTCCTGTAATACTGTATATATTAAATTCCTATCCTTTTTACAGGTCACAAAATATTATTCTTTTAAAAAAAATTCCAGCCAGTTATAAGTGCAAACACCATTCTTACCTCGAAGATTATACAAAACTAGGCAATGGTCCAGGTTGGGCTCACAGCCCATGGTTTGCTAACCCTTAATCTAGGGTACATATTTTATCCAAGAAGTCAGACTTCAAGACAATGGCAAATACACACTCCTTTGCTGTTCCTTTCTGCTTCCCCACTATCTTCTCTCTCCTAATGCTTCCTTGGTGCCAGTTCTGCTCATTTTTCCCTGTTCCAGAGATTTCCATCAAGGATTTTGCTTTTTCTCAGCCAGGCTTTGATAGTTCAATCTCACCCCTCCACCTAAAAAAAAAAAAATTCTTCCATCTATCTCGACCTTCCATGATGACATTTCCTTCTTAGGTATTAACTCCTCTTTTCCTGTTCTAGATAAAGGCATTTTAGCTCTGGCTGTCAGATACTGCATCTCCCTTCCCAGATCTTTTTTTTTTTTTTTTTTTTTTTTGAGACAGAGTCTTGCTCTGTCCCAGGCTAGAGTGCAATGGCATGATCTCAGCTTACTGCAACCTCTACAACCCAGATTCAAGCTATTCTCCTGCTTCAACCTCCCGAGTAGCTGGGATTACAGGGACCCGCCACCACACCTGGCTAATTTTTGTATTTTTAGTAGAGACAGGGTTTCACCATGTTGGTCAGGCTGGTCTCGAACTCCTGACCTCAGGATCTACCTGCCTCAGCCTCCCAAAGTGCTGGGATTACAGGCGTGAGCCACCGCGCCCAGCCCCTCCTTTCCCAGATCCTAACAGCTAACATAAACTGGGCACAGTGGTGCACACCTGAGTCTCCGCTACTCTGGAGGCTGAGGCAGGAGAATCACTTGAGCCCAGGAGTTTGAGACCAGACTAACAAAGAGAGCCAACATGAGTGACTGGCCCTTCTGAGTGGTAGCCACTCAAAGTTCAGACGTCAATGAAAGAGAAGGAAGAAACAGAAGTGTTGGCTGTGACTGGAAGATGAAAGATAGGGGGTATCTAGAGAAGACCAATTCCTGCCTCATGGATTCTGTTGGTCAACAGAGCAACCTGCAGCCGTAGGGACCAAGTCCAGTCCATAGAAGGGGATGATGATGATCATGATAATGATTTGTCTGCACAGTGTAAAAAAAAAGGTAATATTGTTTAATGGGGGCATCTCATGTAAAATCTAGATTTATGCTATCTCTTGAAAGACTGGAAGATCTAGGCATGTTGAGCCACATTTCTTTGCACCAGTAATCATATCTGTGAAAAAGCTGCCTCTCTCACAGGTCAGGAGCTCACTGTAGGATCAGCTCTACCATTCTTTGCTTTCTAAAAAGCTATCTAAAAAGAAGCTGTCAGTTGCCATTTGTTGACTATCAAAACAGAACAAAACAAAATGCATAAAACAGAGTGTTTCCCTGATCCTATCATCACATTTCTTATCTTTTGGATATTGACAATGTTTATTTCAAAATACAGATTTGGGAAGATTATGTAATTACTCACAAAATCACTCACTTTGTTTTCAGACAAAAGTGGGTAATGGAAAATCTCCTACAGTGTCTGAGGCCCTTCATAATATTCCTCACTTTACCCTGTCCAAATTTATCCTCTGATACAAATTTTCCGTTTTTCTACAAATCACTCTTCTCTTCAAACCACACTGGCAAATTGTCTTTGCCAAATACCTCTGTGAATCCACTTTTCCATTTAAACTTGCCTGCTATGCAGAAGTACCCTTCCTTCCTCTCTCCCTTTCTTCCTTTTAGATAAACCTTGCTGGCCTAAGTCAAATGTTCCATGACACCTTCTGCAAAGTTGTCCCTGCCACCCCAGACAGAACTAACTGCACCATCACCTTTGTCCGAAAGTCATTTCAGCATTGTGTTTGGTTCAGAGACTGCCCACACCATATCACGACTCTTTTAATAGTGATCACACTTTTGAGAAGGCAGATCAGCTCAAATAAGGTAGTATGCCATTTCTTCTTGCTCACCCAATGACTAAAATTGCCACTAGCAAATGAAGTTTTCCTAAATCCTTCCAGAAATGACTGACTGAAAAAGTGTGAGGAAGGTGGAGGGGCTGTTAGGGGCCCCCCAGATCACTGAGAGCTACCTATGTTTCCAAGGTCATCTCAAGTGACCTGAGGGCATCACAACAGTAGAAAAAGGCTGTGTTTCAAAGTTGGAGAGGCTGGGTTTGGATCTAGGGGATCTGGGCTCTGTCACCCTTTTATGTGTCTGATTAAGGACAATATACTCATCCTTGAGCCCTACTCCCATCAGGGCTAAGATGGTACAACACCTATACCCTCTCACAAATGTATTACAGCAGTGAAATGACATGCTGAAGGTGGGTGTTCCTGGTGCTTGGAAGGCATCCAGAAAGTGCTAGTTTATTTTTACTTCATTCTTCAGAATGTTTTCAAGGTACCCATTCAAAACTGTTTTTTAATCTCTCTGCTCATCATGGCAGCTCTGTCTTCAGTGCCCCACCAACACCCCATACAGATGTTGCTGTTCGAGCTTCCATTCTATTATCCCCCCAGTAAAACTGCTTATATATACATCCCATCCTTCAACAAGCAGCCATATGCCAGATCTTCCCAGCACTACCTTCTGCCCCAATCCCAGCACTCGTGATCTATGGGGCTGAGATTCTGAAACATCAGCAGTGATTTGCCCTGGGAAAGAAGGCCTAGCTGGCATTCTCACACAGGTGTGCTTCCATTCTATCCCCTGCACCACCTCCTCAATCACTTTGTTTTCCTGCCATTCACATAGGACTGGGCACAGAGTAGTTGCTCAATAAGTATTTGAGAATGATCTGTCACCTGTGGGATGAGACAGAGGCTCAGGGAGTCCAAGTGACTTGTACAAGGTTAAACAACAGAATGTGTGCCTGGTCAGTTACCAAGAGTCAGGTTTCCCTACATGCCTGTAATACCTGCTGAGTCATCAAGAATGATGACACTAGGGTATCAGCTTGAACCAGAATTGAGAAATGACACTCACTGCCAGACATGCATTCAAACTCCATGCAGCGTAGGTGAGAAGAGAGCATGGAAAAGCATTACCTAGCATGGACCGCAAGAAAAATTCCCTGAGATGCTACATAATATTTAGAATACCAAGGACTAACAAATGAATTCCCAGTGAAGGAGAGGATGGCTACAAAAGGGCATCCAATGTGGCACCCAACAATGTGGCACCCAAGTCACAACTGCATCAAATTATCAAGATGAGAATATAGGAAAAGCTTCCATAGACTGTGGACAGGATATATCAGACCATCAACCAACCTCTCTCCAGATTACAACCACCCCCACTGGAAATCTCAGTGGAGGACTAATCTAGCAAAAAGAGACATCCGGAGAAGAGAAGTCACATCTCCCCACTTAGAGACTGCTTTCAGTTAGTGTATGCAAATGAGCTGTTCCATGGGAAGTTCTTATGAGAATGACAAGTATGTACTAAGCATATGTTATTCTTGTGGCATTACATTCTCTCACCTCCTGGCAACTTCTTACCATGCCTGGCTCCCTTGTTGCAATCACCATGGCATAGTAGTTAAGAGCTCACATTAAACCACACAGACCACATTAAAACCCCAGGTCCTACCAGTTATCAGCTGTGTGTTCCCATGAACATTACTTAACCTCTCTGTGCCTCAGATTTATTATCTGCAAAATAAGAATATCATGAGTAGCCATAACACATGGAGTGGTCCAGAGATTTAAATAAGTACAGTATACTGCAGTGGTTAGCTCAGAGGCTCATAGCAAACACTCAGTAAATGGCTGTTGACAGTTGTCATAGTGACAACAGAATTAGCAGCTGGTTGGAGGATCAAGCCAGGGATATCAAAACTCTTCCTCCCTTCAACCGCTAATTGCTCAAATGAAATCGTGCTAACAAATGCAACTTGTGAAGTGCCTTCTTGTTGAAGAGCTTACCTCCTTCTTCTATGTTCCAAACAAAAAACTAAGACCCAGGAATTAACAAAGGATAGGTATATGGCTTCTGTAAATGGAAAAGGCAATTTTTGAAACCAAAACAGTGAATACGATATCAAGTTCAATTCATGGTTTTTAGGGATGATGAAGATGGTACCTTTAAATCAGAAGTAACTTAAAGAATCCAGGACCCTGGGTTACTCTAACCAGCAGTACTGACCGCATCTCTAAAAATGGTTATGGAGATGCACAAAGAAAATTTCAGTAGGTCTTGTAAGTGAGGAGCCTGCTGATAATCATTACAAACTCGAACCCCCAGTGGTTCAGGCAGCACCATGCTCCTCTTGGTTCATTAAGCGCTTCCTGACCTGATTCTCCTCTGAAAGCCAGACTGACTGGCTGAATGAGCAAATCTAAGAATATCAACCCTGCACATCATCTCTGCTGAGATCAACAATGCTTCAGGAACCGACCTCTGACCTGTCTGGGGATGAATGGCAACTGGGTTTGAGAATTTGTTGACCTTGCTTGAGGCAAACAAATACTCCCTGAGGCCTCTCAGAAGGGAGGAGGATGCAGCTACTCCGCTAGACTTTTCTTTGTGCCCTCTCTACATCTTCTGCCTTCTGTGCTCCAGGTCCCTACAGGAGCTGGACACAGAGGCCACTCCTAATAGAACAGGTCTCCGGGACTGGTAAATGAGGATTTTTGTACTAATTCCATTCAGTTGCTGAATTGGCTGAATCACCTGAGCTTTCCGGGTATTATTTTCTCTTTAGAAACTAAGTGTGCTGGACTGGCATCTTGCAAGGCATACTTTGCATGGATAGAAGGCTCATCAGATGCCTCATTGTAAAAAGGACACCATTGTCAAATGAGTTGGAGAAATTCAGCTTGCCCTCTCTTCCTCTTGGGAATTCATGATGACTATTAGCATATAAAAGCACCTGAAAAGTCCTGTAAAGAAGAAAACAAAACAAAACAAAACAAAAAACTGCTGGACCTTGTTTGATCCAGACTTTCCAAAACTGACTGGATGACCAACACACAATCCATCCATCCACCCACTCATCATCCACCCATCCATCTACCCACCCATCCACTCACCATTCATTTTGCTATCTATTGGATTATCTGGTTTTTGAGAATTATGTATCAGCCCTGTGCTAGGCTTTTGGTTTCTTCTCTTCTTCATTCCTTCCTCCTACATCTTCATCTTCTTCATCATCACTAACAGAGTCACTACCACTTATTCAATGCTTACTATGTGCCAGACACAGTACTCATTTCATTGTATCTGTTATCTTAGTTTATCCCCTCTTTATTCCTATGAAGTAGAGTCTGTTCCATTTAGTACATTAGTAACAAGAACACTGAGACCATGAGAGGGGAGGTGAATTGGCCAAGGCCATAGAGTTTGTCAAACACAGAGCTATACCCATGAACTGAGAGAGGCTACAAAACTACAAAACTCCCTTGTGCTAGATACTATGAGAAGGGTTTCTTTTTTTTGAATGCGATATGGATTAATATACTCTGAGAAATGGTGGCCTGGGTTTTTAGAAAATTATTTTATTTATTTATTGAGACAGGGTCTCACTCTGTTACCCAGGCTGGAAGGCAGTGGCATGATCATAGCTCACTGCAGCCTCTGACTCCTGGGTTCAAACAATCCTCCTGCCTCACACTTCTGAATACCTGGGACTACAGGTGCGTACCACCATGTCTGGCAATTTTTAAACTTTTTTTCAGAGATGGGGGTCTCGCTGTGTTGCCCAGGCTGGTCTTGAACTCCTGGGCTCAAGCGATCCTCCCACCTCAGCCTCCCAAAGTCCTGGGATTACAGGCATGAGCCATGTGCCTGGTCTTAGCTTGGACATTTTAACTCAAGCTGAATGGTTTCTTAGTCTCCTTTACTCTCCACCCCTCAGTCAATCTCAACCACCCTAACGGTCATTAGAGGTAAAGGAATACAAATCCAAAGAGCAGAGAGAGGAGGAGAAGACTTTGATGGCTGGAGAAGAGCTGACCTACACCACCCACCACTGAGTCTTCAGGAAGTTGGGAAATGCCTCCCAAGCAAGAGAAAGTCCGAGGCACATGGAAATGGGCTAATCACCAGGGAACACCAGGAAAGAATAACCACTGGAGGAGAAACAAAAGGGGAAGGAACGCAGGAGGAGGACAGATAAAGAGATTATTAGGTTGCCCTTTCTTTGTGAAGCTGAGGCATCATCTCCACCTCAAGGGCTGATTTCTCCTTGGCTTTTTCCCATACCATTGCGCCTCTTCTAGGGGTGAAACTGCGGTTCCTCAATCTTATTTTTGATGCATGAACCACTCTGAAATTGGACCACTCTGAATTGTGCCCTCATCCCAGAAAACTGCACGTAACTCCCCAAATATTCCCCATCATTGCAGGGAGTTGATGGCTCTAGTGAAATTCACCAAAGGACTCCAGAGGAGCTTCTGACTGTCCATCAGACTTCCCAGTAGGTAGCAAGATGTGCTGTACTTTTTACTAAGGGCAGGCATGGGTAAAGTCAAAATCCCTAAAGGTGGGCTCATATGAACAGCTTGGATGGCTGTTCTCACGTGAAATCATGTTGACGTGTTTACCAGCACTGTGACTTTGATGATATGAACCTGCCAGTCAGCATTCACCACCGCTTGGCAGGGGGCAGGTTTTCAACGTGGCAAGAAGGTCAAACAACATGGGCAGGTGCTAAGGCACCCCATATTGTAAAAGCAAGTCTGTGCTTAAGAAGTGCAAAGCACATCTTTCATTCCCTTGTCCAATAACTAGCAGTAATCTCAGAACAGGAGGTGGCTTCTCTCTGCTGAAGCTTTTTTCTCCAGCTTCAGACCAGGAAAAAAAAAATGTTATCAGACCAATGAACGGGTATTAGTCATCACTGGGAACCCACCAAACACAGCACTGGAGGAGAGAAGGAGGTAGCAGATAAACCTGTGTTTTCAGAGACTATACAGCCTGGTTTTGCAGACAAGACAGAGATGTGAGGGACCCAGAACCAAGCTGTGCCAAGCTGTGCAGCTGAACCTCTCATTGGAGAGGATTAGCCAAGGGGCTGACTGCTGCAAGATGGTTTCTCTGCGATGTCATAGCCAGGCAGCTGGTGGCAACAGAGAGCCTCTGACAGGTGGGATTTTCAACTTCCTAGATTAGCAGTGTCCTTGTGGTACACCCTGGGGACATCAAAAGAGGAACCACCCTGAGTGACCTCATTTCCTTTCTGGCTCTTACATGACAATCTATTTTAAAATAAACTATATATGCCATTTATTATTTGCCAGACATCTTCTAACCCCTTTGTGTATTAACTCACTTAGTCTTCACAACTATCCTATAAGGTAAATCCTATGAATATCTTCATATTACTGTGAGGAAAACAAAACACAGAGTGGTTAAGTAACTTGCCCAAAATCACACAGCTTGTGAAGGGTAAATCTGGCCCCATTCATAATCTCATATTATGCTGCTTTTCCATGTATTTTACATGTTTGTTTGTTTTTTTAAAATATATTTCTCTGGGACAGGCATGGTGGCTCACGCCTATAATCCCAGCACTTTGGGAGGCCGAGGCAGGTGGATCACCGAGGTCAGGAGTTCAAGAACAGCCCGACCAACATGGTGAAAGCCCGTCTCTATAAAAAACACAAAAAATTAGCTGGGCATGGTGGTACGCACCTGTAATCCTAGCTACTTGGGAGGCTGAGGCAGGACAATCACTTTAACCCAGGAGCCAGAGGTTGCAGTGAGACGAGATCACACCATTGCACTTCAGCCTAGGCAGCAAGAGCGAAACACCATCTCACCATCTCAAAAAACAAACAAACAATATAAGTATATGTATAAATAGATAGATAGATAGATAGATAGATAGATAGATAGATAATTTCTCTGGTCTCCAGTTTACTAATAAAAAGTACTTATTTTTATCATAATGGCAATGTATCATATTGGCCAGGAACTCAGCTATTGAAGCCATAACAAGTTTGGGTCAAATTTGGGCTCTGAAAATCCCTGGCTGTTTTTCCCCGGGCAAGTTACTTAACCTTTCTGAACCTCAATTAATGCCTGTATAAATTTGGGGCAATAATACTCCCCTGACAGGGTTGTTGTGGGGTTGCTCTAAGTAATATAACCACATACTTAAAATATTCCTTGGGCTTGCACACCCATTTGTAAGTGTTTGAGCTTTATTCATGGTGTTTCTTATGATCACATCTATTAGAATGCTGATTAGATTAGAATGCTGAGCGTTTAAATGATGATTCACTTACTTCCGATTGACCTTCAATTATCCCAGTTTCCTGAATCAACAAATCTCCATTTTTGCTTAAGCTAGTTTGAATTGGGCATCTGTCCATTAAAACTAATAGATTCCAAACTAGTACAAAAGTGGTTGTAAGATTAGTGCATACAGCACTAATCACAATAGCAAAGACATGGAATCAACACAAATGCCCATCAAAGGTAGACTGGATAAAGAAAATGTGGTACATACACACCATGGAATACTATGCAGCCATAAAAAAGGATGAGATCATGTCTTTTGCAGGGACATGGACGGAGCTGGAAGCCATTATCCTGAGCAAACCAACACAAGAACAGAAAACCAGACACCGCGTGTTCTCACTCATAAGTGGGAGCTGAACAATGAGAACACATGGACATGTGGAGGGAAACAACACACACTGGGGCCTGTGGGGGGTGGTGGGGGAAGGGAGAGCATCAGGATAAACAGCTGATGCACGTTGGGCTTAATACCTAGGTGATGGGTTGATAGGTGCAGAAAACCACCATCGCACACGTTTACCTATGTAATAAACTTGCACATCCTGCACATGTATCCTGGAACTTACAGTAAAATTAATTTTTTTAAGAAAAGGTAACTTTCAAAAAAATAGATTAATGCATACATATAGGTACACTTACATAAAAGGCAGTCCTAGAAGATATGTTCCATTTAATTTTTTAACAAACCCTTTCCTAGGTCTCACTATGTGCCAAACACAATTCTAAGCACCTCCGAGACTTTGACTCATCCAGTCTTTTAACAAGTCCATGGTACTGGTATTCATAATAGCCCCATTCTACAAATGAGGATATTAGAACTCAGAGGCCTTACATCATTCATGGCAACTTGAGCAGGGAGGGCCTGCAGTCAAAGCCACACCTGCCCGATCGCAAATCCTACTTCCTTTCCTCTGCCTGCTTCACATGACCAAGGATGTTGATGTAATTGCTAAGTAAGGAATCCTGGAAATCTACTAAGGAGCTGGCACCGACACTCAGGTGCCCACATTCTAAATCTCGCCTCGATGCTGAAATCTCTTCTGAGGCCCAGGAAAAGCGTGGTGGGTGGTGAACAAGAATTCCAAAATATCCTTCCAAAGAAATCCCACTGCTGCAGAGCCATGCCAAACAGATTGTACAGTCTCCAAACTATATTCAGACCCAGACATACAAACACTGACCTGAAATCAACCTACCACCCTCCACATCTTCTTTTTAGATAATATTTGGCAGACAAGAGTTGTTTGCCTCTTCTACAAATGCTTGTAAACTTATTGAGCTGGTTAGGCACTAATTTTTCTACACGCCCACCTATCATAGGTCTGGACTCAACATGTCAGCATTCCATTAAATATTTACCACATTCATTTACATCTCCCCCAACAATATTGAATAGAGCTCAACGTGGAAATTCACAGACTCCAGGGTGGCCATTTGTTTTTAGGATTATTGCACAGACCTCACTTCCTTGGAGATTCCCTGGCTGGCCTCAAAGATGAATGCTTCTTTTAGGACCAAAATAGAACAAAGGGACAAAAGGGAACTGAAGGATTTAAAATTAGGATAAAAAAAGAAAGAAAGAAGAAAAAAATTGGCACTGGAGTTGGCCTGCCTTAACCATCTAAAACTTACCAATGATGCCCAACTTTTAGTGTGGTTCATCCCATATGTTCCCATACTCCCACTGGGACCTAACATTTGCAGGCGCTATTTATCATTCTGGCTAGTGGTGTGCTCATCTGCCTACCTCGCTAAGCAGCCTTCGTTGTTATTTTTATAATTACTGGGAGTCTTTTTCATGTTGCACTCTGCCAGAACTCCGGCTCACCACACACCTGTTCTACGCAGAACACATGGAGAGATGGGGGGCGGGTCTGGAGGTTGAGAGAAGGCAAAGACAGCCTTTTCAGCCTGCTACAAAAAGCAAAATCAAGAATAAAGCAGAAGTCCAGAAGCCACTAGGTACCTTTTTGTTAAAAGCTGTATTCCGCACTGACACTTTATTTAACAAACATTCTCTATGTCTAAGAGTTTGTTTATAGGAACGCTGTTCTGATTTTAACAAACATTAAATAATTTAGTCTTCATAGTGACTGACAATGAATATCATCATCCCCATCTCACAGATGAGACAATTAAAACAAAGAAAGGTTAAATAATTTGCCCAAGGGTGCACAGGTGGTAAGTGGTAGACTTGAACCAAATCTGAATCCAGGTACTTATGTGTGAAAATTTTCTACTATGCTGCACCTAACCAGAATCACTCTCATCACCAAACATCATCATCACCACCACCACCACCACCACAAGTACCACCATCAGCACCGTCACTACCACCACCAGAGCCAACAGCACCACCAGCACTACCACCATTACTATCACCAACACTACCATCCACCATCACTGCCATCACCACTATCCCAACTCCATTACCATGGCCATCGCCACCACCACCACTATCAATACCATCACTATCACCATCACCGTCATTACCACCATCACTACCATCACCACCATTATCACCACTTCATCACCATCAGCACCGTCACTACCACCAGCACTACCGCCATCACCTTCATCACCATGACTACCACCATCACCATTCACAATCACCACCACCATTTTCACATCATCACCATCATCACTACCATCACCACCACAGTCACCACCACTATCACCAACACCATCACCACCATCACCTCCAGCATCAAAAGTAGAAGTATGTATTGAGCTCCTTCTGTTTGCTGGGTACTGTACTGGGGTGCTATACAAACTAGCTCGTGCCATACTCCTAACAATGCTATGTCTTTGTGGTCTTGCTGTTACCTCTATTTCATAAATGTAGAAATGAAACTGCAGAGAAGTCGAGAAACATGCCCATAGAGCTAGCTGGAGGCCCATAAGATTTGTAATTTGTTTCAGACTCAAAGTCAGTTCTGTTTCACATTCCCGTGAATGCACTTCACTCCTGTACTCCTGTGACGGGAGGCAGCGGGTGGAGGTACTGCTCACTGGACATTTCATAAAACTGACTCCCCACTTCTCACCCATCGTATTAGAAGTGGGATGCTAGAGAGCACCTTGCCAAGCTGGTGAGTGCCTTTGTCTTTGGTGACTGCTACCAACTAATATATGAGACCAGTTGCTTGGTGATGGTGATAGTCTTAATGGCGATGGTGATAGTGGTGGTGATGATAATAGCAATGGATTGGTGACAGTGGTGACAGTGGTGGTGATGGTAGAGTTCAGATAGAAATTCTGAGCTCTGGGAGCTTTGGCCTAAGATATGCTGAGGCCTAAGATATGTCATTCTGTTCCATGAAGCCCCATACCACCCAGGTCAGTGCCACCTGACTTCGCCAAAGCCTGCCGAAGTCTGATTTCGGGAGTTGCATTTCTTCTCTTCTGGCTGAACATCAGCTTCGGGGATGAATCTCAGGCTTGATTTTCAAAACGTTTTACTCCTGGCCGTTTCTTTTCTGTCCACTCCTAGTCCAAGCGACCATCAGCTTGCACCAGTATTATCGCAGTGGCTTCCTACTTGACACCCCCCGTCCTCAGCTTTCTATCTTGTCTCCCTCTATTCTCTGCAGAAAAGCCAAACTGGCCTTTGTAAAAGGCTAAATATGGTCATTTAACTCCTGCCTAAACCCTCTTATTGTGTGTGTATGTGTGTGTGTGTGTGTGTGTGTGTGTGTGTTTTCCTTCTTCTTCATTTGTCTTGGGAAAAAATCCAACTCTAGGTCAAGATTTCCAAACTCCAGTGGTCTCTGGCCCTTATGTGTCTCTTTACCCCTCTCTCACTGGCTCCCTGGTCCCTTTGTTTTTCCAGCATCTTAAAGACACCTAGGC
The DNA here is from genome assembly GCF_028885625.2 of Pongo pygmaeus. Lineage (NCBI taxonomy): Eukaryota > Metazoa > Chordata > Mammalia > Primates > Hominidae > Pongo > Pongo pygmaeus. Next base: position 9,053,117 of record NC_072391.2, on the reverse strand, counting down.
GTGCAATAGGCACTACACACACTCTATGCCTTAGTGTGAATCCTCTCTTCTACCCTGACCCCACCTCCTTGCCTACCTCCCACTCCATCTCAGCTTTGATGTCACTTCTTCAGAAAAAGCTTCCCTCACCCCTGAATGCAACTCCTACTCTTTTCCTTCAGAGCATTTATCACACCTGGCAAGGCACAGTTATGTGATGATCATTTGCTCACGGCCTGTCTCTCTCCCACAGACTTGTAACCTCCACGAAGAAAAGCAGACCTGCTTTCCTTGTCTGTGTCCCTTCAATGACCAACCCAATCTCTGAGACAGAGGCTAAATAAGGATGTGCTGCATGAATGAGTGAGTAAATTAATTATTAACCATCGACTTCAGTGAAATAATCAGATTTGAGGTGACTTAATCATTCTGGGCCTCACATGCCTTGCAACAGATGACCAGCTATGGCTTTTGTAAACAGATCATGCAGTGTTAGGAAGATTATACAAACAGTTAAAAACATAGCATTTCTCTTCTCCGATAGTACCATGTAACTCTCAAAAGTCTGCTATGTGTAAGCAGATAGTTGTCTTATGTAACACAGTAACTGCTACCTTGAATTAAAGACATCATTATTTTGGAAAGTTGATCTTTCTCTGATACACAAAGTGAAGGATCCATCCCTCATATAAACACATAATCTTCTTGGCACGCCACATGATTAAAGAGGAAATGTGATTTTATTTTTTTGGAAACTGATATTTCTCACAAAGCCAGGAAGAACCATCAGAATAAAGGGATGTTTGTTTGGGTGAATCACCAGCTTTGCACAAATCCCAAGTGCTAATTGCATAATGGGTCTTTACAAAATGCTGTAATATGGGTTCGGCTGGTTTCTTCTGTTTGGGGTTTGAAAAATAGATTGTTTAGTAACCCATCAAAGATAAATGTAAACCAAGTAAACAATAGAGCAGATGTTGACTGCTGTCTTGTGCCATGTAGACATAATTAAAAACAATGAGACACTCACGGATTCAAATAATAGAGAACAAACACAAATACAAAAATCAGTACAATATAAATGTAAACTGCATTTGCTGGACACCTGCTTTCCGAGTCCACAATGCTGTATCATATTTCCCATGATGAAAAATGTGTGTAATGTTCTTTATTTACATATATATATATATATATATATTCTGTTCTCCACTTTTCAGGAAGACTGTAAAAGGCTATCTTCCACAATGAATATTTGCTTCAATTTCATCACTACTGACAAGCATACTGGACAGTTAAAAAAAAATTATAAGCATAAATGTTAATAAGAACCAGATAGCTAAAACTTTCACATTTGTAAGAGAAATTTAAGCCCCCGGTTTGGGTGGGGGTAGGGTAGAGTAGGGCTTTAATCATTTGTTTTTGCATTTATTCCTTCATGTATTCATTTAAGAATTCTACTAAAATGACATGTTTATTTTCTAAAAGCCTTACGTATCTTTCTTTTTTAACTCGAGCATTTCCTAAAATCAAGATTTTATCATAGACAAAAATATTACTGTTGACTAGAATATTTAAAGTATCATTCCAATTTTCTAAATATTCTGTCTTACCCCCTCAAACTCCTACTCTGTCTTCTGTTGGTTTTCAGTTCTCAGTTCTATAGGGAAAGAAATATCACCACACACAAAATGAAACGCATGATATAATTAAGAAAACACAAGTGCAAGTGCAATCCATTAAAAAAAAAAAAGAAATAGAACTTTTCTCTGCTGGTATCTTGATTGATTGAGGGCTACAAATAAAATATATGAGGTTATGATTTGTTTTCTTCCAATTAGGAAAAAAATAAAAGCTGAGGTTAAAATTAGAGCTTTCTATGGTTTACTCAAGAGAAGAAACTTTCCTATATCCAGAATTCCCAATCCAGAAAATAAATGTCCTCGATAACGTTCAAAATGAAGCAGCATTCTTTTTTAGTGAAAAATTGAAAAAGAATCATTTTTAAAAGCCTCAAAAACCCCATTGTTTAAAGATCACATCAAGCTCCTGTTGACTTATCGTGAACGAATGGTGATTCCGCTTACAGTCAACTCGCCCTCTCCCCTGCCTGTTGTTTTTGATGATATAGAAGGACGGAGGATTCTAATGTGATCTGCATCTCTTTATGCTAATAAAAGAGTGTCAGCCCATTTTCACAGACAACACCATAAAGCATAAACACCAAATGGGAAACAAATAGGGCCATGATGCCACTGTGAAACAAACCAATCAGCCCTGAAACACCTAAGACAGATCGCATCCCGTTCTTCATTCATTCTTTATAGAAAGGCAATGAAAATGTCTCTAAGTGAATCTGATTAAACACACACACATACACAACCGCGCACAGGCGCACACCATCTCAGAGCTCAGGAAGGTTGTAAAGCACTAAATTCTTTTGATTTATGAAGCAGTCTTCACTGCACTGAGCAAAACAGCATGGCAAGGCAGGACCCCACTCCCTGAAATTCCTTTATGAACACGACCAGGCCCCGCAAGTGAACAAAAGCAGTGGTGCGGGGTGTATAAATCATGAATACGGTGCCGGGCAGTGACTGCGTTTCCTCTGTTAGTTGGAGAGCTCCTCAGTACAACAGGGATTTGGGGATTGGAATTGGCTGCGGAGAAATACACTCCATCATTCTCAGTGCTGATGATTCTCACAGCCTCGTTCTTTCCCCTCTCCCTCCCTCCTCCCTAAGGCCAACAGCCTCATGGTTTGTTGCAATTCATTAAACAAAATCGTAATGACTTAAAAAAACAAAATTGGGAAGAGCTTCAAAGTTGACAGGTCACCTGAACTCTTTCCTCTTTTGACAAGTCCTGCCTTTAGAGGAAAAGAGGCCCACTCCATCAATTGGAGCTATTCTTCCATCGCAGAACCTGGCAGAGGTCTCTCTGTAAATCATACAGAACCAGCCACCGACCGGCACAGTGAGGAGGAGGACATAGGGATGGTGCAGAATAGTGGTTCTAAGTGTCGGTTCTAGGGCGAAAGTGTCTGGTTTTAAATATCAGCTCTCCCACCTAAGCCTTGGATTCTGCATCTAAAAATGAAGCCATTAATTTCAACTCCCTGGAGGGTTTTTGTGGGGGATTAAATGTGATAATCCATGTAAAAGTGCTTAGTCGTGTGCCTGTCACAAAGCACTCCATGAAAGTTATTGATTATTTCATTATTTTAATTATTTTATTATTATGAACATCACTGTGGAAGAAGGCTGGCTTCTCTCGTTACCTAAATGGTCTTACAAGCTGCCTCTCCTACTGCTGTCCAAAAAAGCCTCATTTTTTGAACGGAACCAAAGAGCCTTAAAAAAAAAAAAAAGAAAGAAAGATTAAAAAAAAAGAAAGAAAGGAAAAAAGAAAGTCTTCAGGAATCCTGAGTCACGTATTCTAAATGGAGACCCCCAGTGGAAGGTTCTGCCACTGCACCACGAAGAAAAGACAATTTCTCCACTCAACCCCTTCCTGTGTTAACTGCTCATTGCAAACCCTTAGGGGGAAAAGGAAGAAAGAAAGAGAGCAAACAAACAAACAAAAAAAAATTGCATAGTTTTATACAGATTATTTGGTTGTGAGAACCTGTCAACGAGTTTAAGCAGAGACAATAGATAGATCCAAAGCAAAGCCACTTTCAGGAGGTGTTTTGTGTTTCCAGAAATTCCAGGAGTGGCCCGGATGAAGAGTGATGTGGAACTAGGAGTCCCACACCCCTTTCTTTGCTTCAGAAGGAAGAGCAGCAGTGGGGAACACGCTGCCTCTCCTAGAACAGATCCAGGGCATGAAAAGGCACATGTCAGCTTTCCCGGTCCATCCTGAAACTGGGGTACCCTCCCAGACATCAGTGCCAAGCACCCAGGTACCCTGCGGCCCCCAGAGAGCCCCACCAGACTCTCCCAGACTCTCCTGGGTGACGATCTACACCTTAGCAGGACCCCGCCATATTAAAGCTTATGGGAATAAACTTCAATGTGTGCCCAAGTCTCTGGCATCACAGAACAATGACGTTCTGAATGGAAATAAATGAAGGCCCTGCAGTGTGATTCTGTCAGCTTTTGAAAGTAAATAACTTCGCTACTGACAAGAGCAAGACAATTTTTATTTTCCCTCTTCCTGACACTGAGCATTAATTGAGCTGTGTAGCCATATTACAATCCAGTAACACAAGCAGGAATGACAGCTCACTGGAGGAAGAAAGAGAAGAGTTCCCAAACAGGGTAGTGGAACCAAGAAGACCCAGAGTGACACCCAAGTCCCTTGTGTCTGTGTCCTTGGCAGGCCATGGGTGCATTAATCATGTTAATTTGAGAGAAATGGAAAACAGAAGTTTATGTCCAGCTTCAATAAACAAATCCTACATTTCTTTAACATAGTGCCTTCCTTTGTTTCATTGCTGTTGTTGTTGTTGTTGCTGTTGAGACAGAGTTTCACTCTTGTTGCCCAGGCTGGAGTGCAATGCTGCAATCTCGGCTCACTGCAACCTCTGCCTCCTGGGTTCAAGTGATTCTCCTGCCTCAGCCTCCCAAATAGCTGGGATTACAGGTGTGCTCCACCACACTCAGAAAATTTTTGTATTTTTAGTAGAGACAGAGTTTCACCATGTAGGCCAGGCTGGTCCCAAACTCCTGACCTCAAGTGATCCACCTGCCTCTGCCTCCTAAAGTGCTGGGATTACAGGCATGGGCCACTGCACCTGGCCCTTCCTTCATTTCTTTATCAAACATCTATAGGCTGCTCACTGCACCCCAAACACTGAGCTAAGTGTTCCCATTTGTATCTTACTTAATCTCACAAAGAACCGTATGAAATGTTTATTCTAATCCCTGTTTTTCTGAAGGAGCAATTAAGTCCCCAAATAAAAAAAAAAAAAAGTGTCTTGCTCAATTCAGCTGGATCAGCTAATTGAATAACAGAGTTGGGATTAAGCGTTCAGCTCATGACTTCTGTCCTACATACAACTTCAGAAACACTATCGTTTTTCAAAAAAAACTGTACTTTTGGGGAGGCTGACACCAACTGGCTCTAAATAGATCCGGGTTTTTCATCTGAATTTTGTGAGACACTTGAGATGGACAGCTGGCTACTGCAGTGTGTAAACCTCACTGTTCCTTCTGGGTTTAGGTACCAACATTGCTCTCAGCTTTCCATAGGAGCAGGGCTTGCCCCATGCCTGGATTCAGGCAAAGCAAGAGGAAGCTGATCTATGGAAAGCAAAAATCGGGAATATTTGTTACTGTTTTTGATAAGGGAAACCTAGTCATTGAGGTGAATACTGAGCAAACATCAAATGCCAAAAAAAAGAGAAAAGGCTCATCGAGACTAAACCTTTTATGCATTTACTCATCAGTCCTGGGAAATTGGAGTCACTTAAATCCTACAGTTGCTTCTAGTTTGTTCTATGGCTACAAAAGAGGAGAAAAAAATAGTCATTGCATCCCTGGGAACACACATTAACCTTCTGAATGCCTTCCACTCCAGTTCCACCACCTAATTTTGATTCTGTTTCAAGACACATAAAGAAAAGGATCAAAACAGGGTAAGACCGCTCTTCAGCTACAGCTTGGCTGAGTGCCAAGGACCACAGTAGCTTCCCAGTCCCAGCCCCATCATCTCAAAGCCCTCCTTGGGATGTAGATGTTGAATGTATGGCCATTTTTCTTCATAGTGCACTACTGGCTGCTGATCTGGCAGATGGAAAAAGAAAAGCATCACAAAGAACTTAACTCTAGCCTTGCCCCTTGCAAATTGGGTCAAGGTAGGGGAATGAGTAATTCCAGACCAGACATGGCAGAGGATTCCCAGGCAATCCAGCAGGCCAAGCGGAAGTTTTCCAAAGTGTTGTACTGCATGCATGGTTGACAAGATGGCAAAGAGATGAACAACGTAACAGACTATCTGTGAGGACAGGGGCCTTTGCTTTGCTCCCTGGGAGAGTCTAGAAGGGCAGCTGGAGTTCCATAAACCTATCAGGAGTTCTATCAACATGGAATGGGTGGATGGACAGGTGAATGAATACACATTTAGTTCCATGTATGCTGGGAAAGTGTGATCACAGGTGTGATTCAGTGACTATGTTTTATTTGGTTTGGGCAAGTCTATGTTTAATATATAAGTTAATTTTCAAAAATATTAAGTAGATATCAACTCTGGTAATGGGTAGATTGGCAGGGCTTAGGAAGTGGTGCCTGAATGTCTGAAGTTTGAGAAATACTGGACCACAACAATTATTTCCATGTTATTAAGTATGCCCCTTGATGAAGTTTTGATAAAACATACCAAGAGGACTCTGGGTGCTCCACAGTTAACGTCAGTTTTTACAGTTTTGATCAACATCTTCTCCGTCTCTCTACCTCCTCCCCACCAACCCTGGTTCCAAATTCTGGCTCTTTTTTAGCCAGAATCAATCAGTCAGGGCTATAGCATGACAGGAAGATCAGAAACAGCAGTGAAAAGCCTTCTTTCGCCAAACCCTCTCAGGAGCCAGGACATTCCAACCACACAAGCTCTTTCCTAATCATATGCCAGGCTCAGGAACTGAATTTCAGCATCCTTCAGAGAAAACCCTGGCCAGCTGTGTCTCCCAGCAGAGGCGGCCTGCGGGTCCATTGCTCATTTCGCTAGCTCGCCTGTATTCAGCATGGTTAAAGGGCTGGGGCCAGGGCTCTTCTGAGCCATTGTGCCTGAGAGCTGACCCTATCTGACACAGCCGCCCTCAATAGGGCTGGGTGAGGCAAGCTGCATCATGCTAACAGCCACAGGCCAACGCTCAGCCCGGCAGAGTTCTCTTGGGCAGCATCCGGCAATAGGAAACTTTATTGATGAATGGAACTTTCTTTGCTTTTCTTAATTGAATTAAACAGCACACTGGGACACCTCTCCCCGTCCATTAAAAAGGTCTCTGCAGATGGGGCAATTACGCCCACACTTGTCAGTTCTGCTTCATTCGAGGGATGACATGTCCTGCTCATCACCCAGCCCCCTTAGGCACAGAGTCAGCAACCTGATTTTGTTTACAATGCTGCAATTTCTTTCCCTTCCACAGGACTATTATTTGCCTGACAAACTACACTGTTTATACCCGGCCAATATGAATAAACAAGCATTAGGTTTCCTCTTGGGGCAGAGAACCTGGTTAAATGAATCAGGAAACCCTAAAAAAGACTGTCTACCCTTAGTCCATCAGCTACTGGAGAATTACTCAAGGGTCAGCTGTAAGGAAAACAGATGGTGGGTGAGCACTAATAACACGGACTTTCTCCAGGCGGGCAAAGGCAGGAGTGGCCAGTTGCATGTTCTGACACAGAAACTGCCTCGAAATGGCAGGCAGAGCAGGCGAATGGCCCAAGGCTTTGGTCTGCGGATGAACAGATGCTTACAATTTTCAGAAGTGACTGTTGGATTAAGTAATTTTAAAGCAGAGGCAGCCCAGGTGGCCCTGCAGTCCATGTCCACAACACACGGCTCTCCACAGGTTCCCCAAAGGCGAGAAGCACAGATGACCCCCAGCTCACCTGAAACGTGGGCCTTACCTGGCTGATAACAGCCTAACATTTCATGCCTTCTCTTAATTGGAAAAGATCAGAGAAACAAGAAAGATTGGTTAACCAATTTACGACGTAAGTCATCCCTCTAGAAAGAGACTGAGGGACCTTTCTTCTATCAGGCAGCCACCTGGGCCTGGAAATGTGCTCATTCCAGCCACTTAAATTCCTTTAAACAATTCAGACATGAAGCTAATCTATCCTAATTCTTTTCTGCGTTATTGACACTATCGACCACCCCCAATCCACAGCACTATCTAATAAATCAACATGGGATTAAGCCAAAAAGAAAGAATGTGATAAATTCCATTTGGCCCCCTATAAATCATCAGCTAGAGTAACACAAGGTAAGTAACTGCAATGAGAATTGAACTTTTCTACACAGTCATAATTGTTATGACCTACCTAATGTTTCCAAAATTTATAACCGTGGCTGGTGCATGGGGCCACCCTCCCCAACGCCTGCAGCCTTCGTGCGAGAGCCCATCTTCCCCAGGTGATTCTCTGCACTGAGAATCGCTTTCTAATTAAAGACAGAAAGGGTTGATATGCAGGTTTCAGTTCAATTGCTTTCGATCTGAAGATGTCCACAGTGAGCAATGGCTTCATTTACTGGGAATTACCCTTTGTACAAACCACTTCACTACTTAAAACAAACCACATGGATCATCATTAAGTGGGAAAAATTACCAATCTTCGAATATTGACAGTGGCATGGACCACTTTAGAGGCTCTTTTCTCCCCCCTCTAATGTGGATTTTAAGCATTTGACGTATTTTTAAATTTAGGCTGATAAAAAGGTTCTCAGTGGATAGGGCTTGACAGATGAGCAGCTTTCTTAGAATAGTACTGAGAGACACTGATGGTGGTGTAAGAACAGAGAAAATTAAGTTAATATGCTACTGACCCTCTTTCAGGGCATTAAACTCAGTGGGAAAAAAAAAAAAAGCTCTGGGTGGAATGTGACATGCAGTTTGCATCAGAAAATGAATCTCATCATCCATCCTGTCTGTTGCCTCACCATACCTTACCATGAGATGGGTGCTGTGAGGTTTGCCCTCTGTTACTTAGAATGGAAATAAACCATCTCTAGATTTCTGTGTCCTGTGTGTACATGCGTGTGTGTGTGTGGCTGTTTTCTATTTCTTCTCTGTCAGGAAAACAAAATAGGTTCTCTTTTGACCTAGCTTGCTGCAAACCCCCTAATGTGGAATTGTATTCAGAATTATTCCTCAAAGCAAGAATGGTTCCATGAGTACTTACTTTGGAACGTGGAAGATTCTGTATTGGGGATATGTGAGTTCGAAGTTCAGCTTCAAGAAGATTCACCATCAAAGAAGACACAGCATGAAGCCACTGCAGTGCATCAAGAAAGGAGATTGAGGCACGGACTTTCCCTGGACAGCAAGATTGAAGCCAATTGCTCCAAGGACTACATGTCCGTTCCATCTGAAAGTGGTTGACGACCACAAAATATATGCTCTACACGAGGTGTGTGTGTATATGTGTCTGTGTGTATGTATACATATTTGTGTGTTCCTATGTGAGTACATCACTGGGTCTGATATCTAGACACCAAAAGGACTATTTAGCATTATCTGACCTTGCAGCTCTAAACTGTAGTAACATCTTGGATGTGGAGGAAAAAAGAGGAGAAGGAGAAAAGAAAAGAAATCGTAGCTGTAAGTAAACACTTATCTAGATAAAAGTTATTGGGACATATAAATAAGTGAAACAGGATAAGTCAAATAACATAAACATCAAAGTTGTTTCTTCATTGGCCTAAGTAAATAAATTATTTGTGGCAAAAGTGATATGTTGTCACTTACACTTGGCCATTCAGAGTAGACTCCGATGCTGAGGCACCCCAACTGATTTTTGTTTTTATGAGTTGTCTTATGGATAAATCTGTGAGATTTTAGGAGGAAAGCTTGGATGTTCATGCTGAGACAAAGAAAGCATTTGATGAAGTCATTTTCCTTAGCTATTGGATAAGAAATAACCATATGAAACTGCATTCCAGAAAAATATACTTCAGGGAAGACTCGATGGCCCCTGATCAGAGTTTGTGGATTTATAAAACAGAATAATAAATGCTCCAAAATAAGATCAATGTGGGTTGATTACTTTCTTATGTAATTGGTGATCTCAATGACAAAGACTTCTGAATTATGTTTATTTCTAAACAATTATAAAATAAAATTGTTTTCAGTGAAAGTGTTACTTATCATAAATGTTGCCTGATTCATCCATTTGATCAATTTACTTTGAGATCAAAGATTAGCCTTCTGTCCACCAAAATTAGCTAGAGATCCAATAATAGCTACAGATTAAAGGCAGATAAAAAATATAGTAGTGGTGTCTGGGTACAAGATACATAAATCATATCGATAAGTAGTATGTGGAGATTAAACTATTTCACACTCTTAATCTACCGATTGTCTGGATTGCTAAAAAAAATAAGTGACTTGTGACTTTTAAACAAACTATCATGACAGTAATGGCCAGGAGAGATGACTCCAGGTATATCACTTCCACCCTAGCGGTGAGCTTCCGGGAAGGGCTAGAAAACCTAATTCTGAATGAGGCAGGCAAAAATAAATGACTGCCTTTATTATACTTCAGGTATTCAGTGAAGCTCAGAGAAAATACACACACACACACACACACACACACACACACACACGCACACCATTCCCACATTATATCATAGTATCACATTATAAACACTTTCACAGATAGCATTGCAAGTCCTTTCAGGGGAGGGGGAGATGCATTCCAAAGCACATTTCAAAATCCACCCTCCATCTATCTTCATATGGAACCATGATGCTGATTTAGTCACTTCTAAATATTTGTTGTGGCTGCCAACGTTTTCTTCAAGCCTCCCCTTTCCAGAGCAGGGGTGTTTTTCCTCGTGGGAGAGACTGCCTGGAAGATGCTGAGAACCTTTGTGTTTATCTTATATGTTTGTTCTTCTCATGGCAAGAACAACCTCTCACTCAAAGTCACTATCTTCTTTCCTAAGTTGTGCCCAAATGAGTAAGCCAATTTAATAATCTAGAAGGCAGAAACATGGATGTATTTTTGAAAAAAACACCAACAACACCACACAAAGGAACAGAGAACATTGGGTACCTATAGCATTCTACTTGCTAGGTAAATGATATTCAAATTGTTTAATAAATAATACGAAAGAAGTAAATGTAAAAGGCAAAAGATCAACTCAGTAATAATTTGATAAATCCAACTGAGGCTTAGCATCTATAGAAATGCTCATTAGAATTTTCTTCTGGTGGAAATAACTGGTATAAAATGCACACGCACATACACATTTATACACACACCCACAGCAAAGGCACAGAAACTGTGGAAGATGAAGCATATAATACATTATCAATACTCTCTTGGGAAATGTTTTCTGGCACGATTTACTCAATAATGAATGTAATAAAATAATATTTAAAAGAACAAATTGGTTCCCAAGATTTTTTTAAGACTGTTCTCAAAAAGACGTGCAACAGAAAATACACCTAAGAAATATTTTCTGGAGGCAACCAACTTGATAGAAAATCCCCCAAATGTTCAAAACAGAATCCTGACATTTTATAAAAATATATATTCCTTTAACATAGGTTGAAATTGAGGTTCTTGGGGAAGAGGGCCACTCTCAACTCTTGCATAGAAAGTTCTGTTCACACACTCATGTTAACAAATGGTACTCTTGAAGTGAGTCCATGGAAAAACAGATAAAATGAGTATAATCACTGTAAATCTTCATAGAAAAGGATGGAGATCCTGGGAGGGGGAAAGGATTTTCATCTGCATGACAAAACCCCTTCTAGCCCTTCAGTTCATATCCACAGCCCCTGCCCAATGACAGACAGCTGGCCTGTTACCCTACAAGGGCAGTGTTGAGCTATTTCCCAAGCCCAGGAACCAACTCAGGAAGCAACCCTTCCAATAAAGAAAGAATGACAGAGCAGAGAGGGTCCCAAGGAAACACCCTGAGAAAGACAGAGAGTGAGGTGTCAAAAGGCTGAAATGTGTACAATGAATGGAAAATAAAGCAAACACAGACTCCCTCAGCAAGACCACTAAGGAGAAGTGAAAGGGAGAAACACCCCCCCCCCCAACACACACACCCTTACACATGCCAAAAAAGACAATATCCTAAATAGCTCACCTTCATCACAGCATTGCTACTGAGTTTGAAGGCAGACTGAGGCTGACACACTCCAGAAATTCAAATGCTCCGATCCCATGCGGACCGAATATAGCACCACACAAACTTAGGAAAACACACACACACACACACACCGCACACCACACACTTCTCCTTTCCACTCTCTATTAAATCAGCTGAATTAACACTACAGGCACTGGAATGCCTCCACAAAGATTCAAACTCTTAGCATCAAAGGGCTCTTAGACTCAGATCACTACGAAAGGCACCGACACAAGGAAGATGGTAGCAAGGAAAAGGCAGTTTTCCATTTCAAACTCCCGGAGCCCCGGCTGGGCATCAGGCGGTTTTAAAGTATTCAGACAGGTGCAGAAACATCCCAGCGCGAGGTGCCCGGGCTCCACAGAGAGCAGGAGGCTTCCATCCACCCTTTCCATCGCAACGCGGGAGCCCCCTCCTCAGAACCTCCATAAGGCACCGAAGCGCAGCCCAGTACGCACGGGGACCCATCTGGCCGAGCCCCAGGAAAGCAGCCACCGAGGGCAGACGCGCGCCTTACCTGCTGTAAGTACATAAAAGTCAAGGCACACGAAAGCTGGGGACACATGCCCACGTTGGGGAGCGCCACGCAGGTGGCCCCCGTCAGAGGATGCTGCATCATGTCTCTCTGGCGCCCGCCGAGCCCGAGTGGGGACGCTCGCATGCAATCACGTTGCTCTCTGCCTGGGCGCTACAATTTTTTTTTTTTCTTTTTTAATTTTGCTGGTTATTTAAGTCAACGACCGGTGGCTCGCGCTGTCTCTCTCTCTCTCTCTCTCTCTCTCTCTCTCTCTCTGTCTCTCTCCCCCTCTCTCTTCCTCCCTCCCCCCACCGCACCCCGCCGGTCCCTCCTCCCTGGCTCTCCCTGCCTGGGGATGTGCTAGATCCCGGCGTTCCTCTGCCTCCAACTAAAACACTTGCGGGGACCTGGAAACTAGTTGGTTCCCTTCGCGTGGTCGTCTGGCTTTTCTGGGTTGTTGGGCCTGCTTTTTGATACCCCGGAAAGTGGAAGGGGCCCCCCACCCCATACCCCTGTGAAGGTGACACGAGAATCGGCAGAGGGAACTTCTCTGGAAGGTGCAGGGGATGTGCTGCCCTCTCGAAGAGGCTGAATGGGAGGGGGGCAAGGATAGCGAGAGGGAGGGAGGGAGGGAGGGGAGAGAGGGGAGGGAGGGGAGGAAGGGGTGGGATGGAGGGAGAGAGGGAGAGAGGGAGGGGAGAGAGAGAAAGAGAGAGAGAGGGAGGCTAAAGAGAGGGAGAGAGAGAGATTGAGAGAAAGAGAGGAAGACAGGTTTTGACTCACACTGAAGCTCACTCCGTTGGTCCTGATGCTGTCTGTCTCCTCATTTGTCAAATGGGTCCAGGGGAAAGATTTTTTTTTTCCTTCCCTCCCCTTTGCTTTTTTTTTAAATTTTTTATTATTTTTTGTTTTAAAAAAAACACTCACCAAAATTTAAATTGGGTCTGCTAAAACCCTCTGCCGGTGAGCAGGCGAGCGAGCGCCCCGCGTGCCCGGCATCAGGCGAGCTGGACAATTAGCGCGATGGCCCAGCTGGGACCCACAGTGGTAGATGTTGGTGGCGGTGCGTTTGCCAGATTCCTTGCCAAATAAACACAGAAAAGGGATTTCCCCTCCTCAGGAGGTGGAGTGCTGAGACGTTAGGGGCTGGGGGCAGGAGGGAGCTCGGGCTGAGGTAGGGGAGGAGGTTTCTGCGCCCCCCAGCAGAGCACCGAAGCGCCGATGCACCCCCGGGCGTTTGGGGCGCAGCTTTCGCCTTGTGCCTCGCCTTGGTTGGGCAGGCAGCCCCGAGCACAGCGAACCAGCCCCTGAGCTGTTCAATGAGAGCAACCACCCAGGCTGGCGTGGAAATCAAGCCTGTTGGACTAACGTGCCAGCTCAGGGCGACTGGAAGGGGGCTTCTCCCAACCCAGAACACCCGCTCCTCTCAAATTATAAATGCACAGGGTAGGGAAGTCCGTGTCTGATAAGAGATTACTCCGTCGGCTGCAGGGAGCAAATTACAATGGTTTATTTATTTATTTATTTTTTTATTCTTGCCTGTCCAGCCCTCCTTGGCCAAATTAACATTCTGCTCTTGCAAGCGGGTCTCCCCTCCCCTTTATTTTATGAAGTAATAATTATTCATTAGTAGATTTCGTTAGTCTTTATGCAATAAAATAGGATGTGATCTGCAAATCAAAAGAAAATATTAAGACTAACTCGTCCTTGGTCCTCACAGGAAAAAAAAAAAAGCACATTCTTGCATTCTTGGCAGCAATAAAATCGTGATCAGGAATAGTAGCCATATTTTTTAAAATATAGATTTTGACCCAGTGATTGGATTTTCTTTTTTTTGTTGTTTGTTTTCAGACCAAGAGATCAGCTGTCTAAAAAGCAGCTTTTTTGATTGTTGGGCTTCCTGAAAGAAACCTTGCTGACAGCTTCTTACTGACCTGCAGGACGGAACTGTACCTGAGAGGGGATGGGGGCTGTCTCACAAAAGAATATTTGGAGCAGAACCCTGGAACTGACCACCAGGGACATCCCAAATATCCCCTCCTCCTCAGGGCTCACCCTGACATCCTCAGCCAAATGAAGGCTCTGAACCCAGCCATCAGCTCGCAAGGCACAACTCACTTTGCAGGCTAATCAAAATGCTTTCTGAAGAAAAGAAAACTAATTATCCCACGGCTCTATTTTTGTTGTCGTTCTGTTTGAAATAACTATAAAGTCTTCACTCTGCCTAACACTAGGCCCCAACCCGCTGTTTCTTTCTACTTTTCATCTTGCAAAACCAGTGCCTCCAACCTCTCTGGGGCTTACACATCCCATCAATTTATCAGGGACACAGTAGCATGTTTAACCCTTTAGCCCTAGGCAGAAGTTCATCCAGGGGATTGGGAAAGTGGAGGCTGGTATTCTGTACTGCTTTTATTGGGGGGTGCTGGCAGTGGTTAGTTTGAAAAACCTTTGCTGTGTGTTGCATCAGAAGTCACATTCATGGGACAAGCTTTGATTAACAAATACAAGAATTCCCTCTTTTCTTCTCTTACTTCCTACCTGCCTTTATTTATTTATTTTTGCATTCACAAAACTAAAGAGAAAGTCACTCCACAGAACACAAATGGAATAAAAGGCCAACCATTCTACCTTTCCAATCCTCACTCTTCCTTTCCCATTCTTTACTGTTGCCTCAAGCAATCTCTCGTACTGACGGGTTCGCACTGCTTTCCTTTATTTTATTTTATTTTTTCTCTTGCTGGCATTAGAAAAGCCTGTAAATACCCCAAGAAGAGGAGAGAATTTTTTCCTTCAGCTCATTTTCATAAGAAACATGATAAATAATACATGGCACTTTAATAAGACTTTATCTGAATGGTTTAATGAAAAACAAATACATTATGTAAAGATCCAATAAATGCTCTTGGCTGAACTGAGGCAATACAGATTTTCCAGTCCGTTTTCTCCCCAAAGTTGGAACCCCTCAGTGGTGATTAGATCCCCACAGATCCATCTTGCAATAACGGCTCAGCCTTTCCCTTAAACTTAAGTTTTCACAGTCAGACACACTGAAGATCTGCTAAGTACAACATGAGAACCAGACCTAAATCCACATCAAAATTATTTGGAGTCGGGCTCTGTTCTCTGGATAACTAAACCTGAACATCTCTCCACCAGTGCATGCAAACACAATCACACACGGGGACAAGTCCCCTTCCCATAAACACTGCAACTATATTAAGGAGCCCAGAGGAATACTTTCCCATTGATAACATCAGTGCTCCTTAATCAGGAATAGGACATCAAATGACCCCAAATCAAATGGTAGCATCATATCCACAACCATTGCTCACTTGATGACAACACTTTGCCAGCCTTTTAAACAGCATCTGGGGATAGCAAATTTGAATTCCATCTCAACAGAGACTGAGAAAGAGCCATATCAAGACCACTAGCTCTGGCATGATTCTTCAACATCAATAAATGGGAGAAGTGGGGAAAGAAAATACTCTTATCTCTCCACAAAAAAAATTCTGGGCATTCAACATCACATGGGTTCATATGCATTCAAGGGCCACCCTGCCTGCATTTCTGCTACAAAGACCCTTAATGGAATGCTTATACATACCCCACAGGAAGCTGAAAAAGTGCAGGAAAATTGGCAATGAATAATGTCATCTTCAAATGAAACTTCCTTAGGCAGAAGGCAACTACCCAAGTTTTAATTTGACTCATAAAATAATATTGTAACTTTTTTTCTTCCCCCAACTTTGCCAGCAATTTAAAAGAAGAATGGAAAACATTTTTTTCTTTTCTCATTTTCTTAACTATTTATTATAACTTCCCAAGGCTGTTAAAATAGCAGACATTCCACTAAAAAAAAAAAAATACTTTCTATAAGAGTTGCCATACCTCAGAGCAAGAAAGACTCCAGTTAGACAGAAAGAAGGACTTGAACTTCAGTGTAATCATCTATACTGGGGTTAGCTCAGTGGCAATGTCAAGGTGTGACTTAGAAATATTTTACTTTCACTACCAAATTTAATGTGGGCGACAATATAGTCTCCATCTTCATTAAAGTGAGCATGAAGGTATCTTTAGAAAACTTTATTATTTATCTGTATCAAAAGCACTTTGAGTCGCTGGCTTGTTCGAACACCTGAATCATATTTAGTTAATGCTGATCTCATTCCAGGCACTGTTCTAGCCCCCAGGTCTGCATCAGTGGGGCCGGACAAACAAAGGTCCCTGACATTAGACAGTTTACACTCTAGTGGGTGGGGAAGGGGTGGCAGAAAGTAAATAATACAGAGAAGAAATAAGTACAGTACAATAGATGGTGGTGAGTGCTGTGGGAAGCGTAACAGGCAACATCAAGATCAGGGAATTAGGGAAACCAGGGTAAGGGAGACAGCAGTGAAATCTACCTAAAAAGTACACTTGCTCTGAAAAAATGCAGTTTCAGCTTCAAGAAAGCCCCCCTTGCATCCCGCTCCTTCCAATCTTATTGCCTAAGCCTCAGATTTGTTTAATACAGATGGTCCCTGACTTGCAATGGGGTCACATCTGGATAAATCCATGGTAAGGTGAAAATATCCTATGTCGAAAACATACTTTCTACTTATGATATTTTCAACTTACAATGGGTTTATTAGGACATAACCCCATTGTAAACTGAGGAGCATGTCTACATGAATTCTGGAGTTCTCTTGGGTCAATCTACCAGGGGTAGCGGTGAGAAGTTTGGCGCTTCTAACGTAGACATTAAGCTGGCCTGTTGGCCTCTAGAATGTCTCAGCCCCTGATGGTCCCTCTGAGCTGTATTTTGCAGAAGCTCCTTTTCTCAGACACAGTTTCTCTAGGCAAAAGCACGATCACTCCACACTGAGTTGGAGGGTCCAGGATTTTGGCAGCGCTCAAATGAGCACAGCGCTCCTTTTTCAGAGTAAAGGGCTTCGTCCCAGGCAGAACCAATTCCAACCATTCAGCAGCAATTGCTTTGCATGTAATGACAGGATCGAGATTAGAGCCTGCCTCTGTGTAAAGGACCCTCAAACTCCTCTAGCTTTCTAGCTTGGGTGTGGGTTGTCAGTGAGTCCAGGACTAAAAATAAACCACGCTTCCAAGAGCAGAAATACAAGTGCAGGCAATACCCAGTTCACAACTAGCTCCCACTACAAATGCTCTTTTCAAAATCACATTGGTGGTTTAGAACAGTTTACGGTCATCTTTTGCCGAAAAGGCTGACATCAGTTAACAAATAAAATCAAATAATTAAATGAATAAAATGCCTACCAATAATATATAGATTTGACATCACTGTGGAGAAATGGGTAACCTGAAACGCAGATGGTGGGAGTCAAAACTGGTATAGTCCTGGAGATGATATTAACATTTTGGTGCTCACTATCAAAATCTAAAATATGCACATCTTTCAAAGTAACTATTCTAATTCTAGATACCTGTCCTGCTGAAATATTGGAGCTAGATACGTGATACATAAACCAGGATATTCACTCCAGCATTGCCTGTAAAAGCAAATACAGTTGACCCGTGAACAACACAGATTTGAACTATACAGGACCACATATGCACAAATTCTCTGCCACCTGAGAGACCCAGAGATAGCAAGACCAACCCCTTGTCTTCCTCATCCTTCTCCTCCTCCTCAGCCTACCTCATGTAAAATGACAAGGATGAAGACATTTATGATGATTCACTTCCACTTAATCAATAGTAAATATGTTTTCTCTTCCTTATGATTTTCTTAATATTTTCTTTACCCTAGCTTAGTTTATTGTAGGAATACATATATAATGCATATAACATACAAAATATGTTTTAATCCACTGTTGGCTTCGAGTCAATAGTGGGCTAATCATAGTTTTGGGGGAATCAAAAGTTATACACAAATTTTGGGCTGGGCATGTTGGCTCACGCCTATAATCCCGGCACTTCGGGAGGCCAAGGCGGGTGGATCACTTAAGGACAGGAGTTCAAGACGAGACTGGCCAAGATGGTGAAACCCTGTCTCAACCAAACATACAAAAATTAGCCCTCAGGCATAGTGGCACGTATCTGTAGTCCCAGCTACTTGGCAGGCTGAGGCATGAGAATCACTTGAACCCAGGAGGCGGAGGTTGCAGTAGGCTGAGATCATGCTACTGCACTCCAGCCTAGGCAACAGAGTGAGTCTGTCTCAAAAAAAAAAAAAAAAAAAAAAAAAAAGCTATACACAAATTTTCCACTTTGTGGGGGGTTGATGCCTCTAACCCCCATGTTACTGAAGGGTCAACTATAATAAACAGCAATAGAGGAAACAGGGGATAAATAAAACAAGGTATAGCACATGCATGCAATGCACCAGTTAAAAAGAATGAGGGGCATCTGTGTGTCTTTCCTTGGAAAAATCTTTAAGAAAATTCTCTAAGAAGTTTCAGGATATATATAATAAAATTTCACATGTGAAAAATCAAACCAAGACAAACAGCAAAACTCCACAACTCTTTAAAAATATGTGTGTGCATACATATAGACATCCACAGAAGTATGTGCATATGCATGTGTATAAAATAGGCATACATGCAGTCATGTGAAGTGCATATAAAAGGGCCCGGAAAGATATAAATCAATCCAATAAATGCTTTTAGATCTAGGGTAATACAGGAGGGGCTATTGGGGGATTTCAATTTTTACTCTGTACAGATTTATGTTGCTTAGATTTTCACAATAAGAATGTGTCTGTGTATTACTTTTATAATAAAATGAAACAGTTATATTATTATCATTGCTACTACAACTACTACTATGACTGTTGTTATTATAAAGACCCCAGGCTACATGTTCCTAAAGAATAATTTTTTTTAATGGTGGTAACTTTCCCTGGCTAGTACATGAAAACCTGCTTAAAGCCACTACTGAGTTGCAATATTCTAGATAATTAACATCCACAACAAAAAAGGGAATGGACTAAGCTACATAGCACCTTAGCGTCCATACAGGATTTCAGTAACCCAGAATCTCTTATCCGTTTACAGCATAACTTCTTAGGGACAATGTTTTCTGCTTATCTGCTCAGAAATCAAAATAAAAATACCCAGATCCTCGTCTTACCCCTTCCTTCCTCAGGTGCCAAGGCTGCTGAGAAACAGACTGCCAGGTTGGAAACCTGCATATGTTTCTGGAGAAGATAAGGGATGCAACTGATTTGCAAACCCAGGTATGTCTGATTCTCAATTACCCATCTCACAGGGTGGGGTAGTTTGTCTTTACACCAAGCCTCGCATATAAAGCAGGAAGATGTGGAAAATGAGTTTGTCCTTTTTTGTTCCTACAAGCCATGGCCCAAACTGCCTTCCCTCTTCCCTGCAGGCACAATGAAGAGAAAGCTCAGGAGGTACAGACAGTGTCTTCTCCCTTCACCCTTGAGCCTTGTCTCTCCTCCTGTCGTTTCACTGGCTACTGACTATGGCTCCCATGGAGTGCAAGCTTGGAAAATGGGATCTTTCAACCCAGTTCTTCCCCCAACATGAGGTTCTGCTGTAAGCCACTCAGCAGGATGTCTGCGTTTACTTTTACACATACCTATACTGCTCACATTTTTGAGGGTGAACAGAAACACAGGACTCAGGGGCAGAGGGAAGGGACACAAAGCTAGGCTCTTCTTAACTCCTGCATTCCTGCAAGTAGAGGAACAGAACTGCTGCAAACTAGCTCCTAGGAAACACCATGAATGTCTAAAGCTATTGTGGATTTCAGTCTGCAGGCCAGAGAAAGGCCCAAAGAGTCCCGGGACTCTGAAAACGGTTGCATGGCCCACATCCATGGCCAGGGACAGGCTAGGGAGCCTATTCATTGCAGCAAAAGCAGCCATATGCCCATCATGCAGGTGTTCTGCATCTACAGAAACACACAAACTGGTTTAAATTCAAGCTCTGCTACTAGCAAGCTATTGTGAACATGAGCATGTGAGCTAACCATTCCAAGCCTTAGTTTTTTTCATCTGTAAAATGCGGCCAATGGTAGCACCCTTACAGAACTGTAATGATTCTCAGACTTCTTATCCCCTAGCCCTCAATTACGTGGACAGTTCCAAGAAAAGTTTAAAAGCGGTAAAGAGATTGCATGAAAATTAACACCTTTTAAATTTCTTGCCAAGGTAGCACATTCATACATACACACATAAACTCACATACACTGTCTACTATCATAAGCATTTAATAAAAGAAACAGCATTTTACACCAAAATGCAAAAAAAAAAGAAGGACATAATCTGAAAATAAACAACAGTCCTTCAAATTGATTAAAGTCTATTAAAATTTTCACTAAACTGCCCTTAATTTTCTCATTTAGCTGCAGTCTGTTGAAAATGTCATTACAGAATCCAATGAGTCTGTGGATCGGCATTTGGGAACCACCGAGATAATGAATGTAAAGTGCTTCTTAGCATAGGCACTGGCACAACAAGTATCAACAATACTTGTTAGCTATCACGAGGAGACTAAAAAACCATTAATAGTTACACTCTTTAGGCTTGAATAACTATTCTCTTTACCCCCACAGGTTCACTGCAGCAAACCAAACCAAATACTCTTCTCATTTCTGAGTTCCCTGAACCACAGAGCAGCATGCCTTTCACTTAGGAGATGCTTAATAAAGGTCAAATGAATTGAATTTGTTGGATCACCAGAGTTTATTCTTGTTCCTCAATGACTCAGCCCTGCTCATTCAAGGCCACCTGAAATACGGAGTTGTGATGGGGTATTTGGGAACTCTTTCTGGTTTATATGAGGGTATGCCTCAAACACAAACAGTGAGACTCCAAAAGGTGTACTCCCCTGAGTACACACCTGTAGTGAGCAGTACACCTTTTGGAGTCTTGCTGCTTGGTCGGAATATCTATCTCTGGATCATACCTTTGCAGCTGCTATTATATGTCTATTGACATACAAGTTCTTAAAACCTCAGTTTCATTCTCTCTAAGAAGAATAATGATACTTTTCCTTCCTAAGTTGTTGAAAGATAAAATCATGTAATATATATAAGTCATAAAAGTGGTGCCCATTGTCTAGCAACCAGTCAATATATAGCAACTATTATTATGAGGTATTTTTATTTTCAGTCCCTGACCAGTTGATGAGACCATCATTCCTCCTTCTTTGCAAAAAAATTACACAAACGAGACCAACAAAGTCAATACATTTATGGAAGGACTAACTTCAGATACAATTTTCTTTTTGAAAAGTTTTTTTAAATGACATGGCACTATACAAAAATGTATAGACATCATAGACATCACCTTTCTGCCCTGGTCTTCTGAGTACACAATTTATTTAACCTTGCTAATGAATCAAATGAATGCAAGCTTACACATTAGCCCTTGTCAACTAAATTCTTCACCAACTGTATCTCACACAACATCAGGTCAAGTCCTTCACTATTTTGTGAAGAATGACAAGGGTAATACACGTTAGAAAATTACTTCTGGCCAGATGGTAATTAATTTTTTTCTGATCTTCACAAAATCCTGCAAGGTAGATTATTTTCATAGTTCCAATGTACATAAGAAGAAACTGAGGGCACAAGAAGTATCTATCTTATCCTTCTAATAAGAGATGGAAAACAGGGTTTTCTGTTCTGTTGAACAAAATGAGAAAGTATCCTTTTTAACCATGCTATACAAACAGCAGTAGAGATGCTGCTTACAAAATCACCATTGTCTTCATCATCATCATCATCATCATATTCATCATTTTTTACAATATCTAAACCTAGCAAGCACTTTCGTGAAGAACTACTCTATGCCAATTTATCTTCAAGCTTTCTTTTTCCAGGAATATATCACTGACCCCAGCCACCTAATTTTATCATATGAAATTTTCCTAGCTTTATTGTCCTTACTCAATTACAGCAGGGGTGAGTCCCACCCTATCCACAGCTTGCCCTAAGCTTTTCAAAAGAAAAGATTCTGCTTCAGTCTTTTATTTTTTTTTTCTTGCCAACACTTTCCTATCACCATTCCTGGCAAAAGTGACAATTTATGGAGACAATGTTCTATCAGAGCAGCCAACTGACATATGTCAAAAGAGACCCGAGACACACCAGGCAAAACCTCAAATTAAAAGGTACCCAGAACAAGCAAATAACTTCAATTCCTATAGCAGCTTTCCTGAAACAATCAATTCCAGGAGGTGATGCAAAGAGAAGGTGCACCGTTTGGCGCTTGAGAAGGTGGGAGTCTGTTTCCAGTGCACAGGACTGAATGTAAGTGCGTGGGACAAGGAAGGGTAGGCGGCAGAGACAAAAACAGCTAAGTGGTGATTTCTCCTAATGAACAAGTGGGTGGGAAGGTCTACTTTGGGAACCCTCCACCCCACCCACTTTCTGTGTTTCAACTTCTGGATTAAACTCAAGCAAATCTGAAGACAAACAAAGCCTGCAGAAGATTCTAGTTTTCCTCTTTCATGAGCTTGGCTGCAAGGTTCTTTGACCCCAGAAATGCTCAGAAATTTTATCTTTAAAGTAAAAGATGAGTTGTCATCAAACATTTCTGACTAGAAGTGACTTCACCTCTAACATCTCCAGCTCTGAATTAATCCACCTTGACCTCTACCTTCCCAGGGTCCCATCCTGGAACACAGGTCAAAGACACCCCAGGAATTCTTAGTCCCTGGCATCAATGCATACCTTCAAAGTCTGATGATTGCTGGAGGTGAGCTAGGAAGGATGTAAGGAATCATACATAACTAGGTTTATCTGCAAAACTTACAAGGTTACACTGAGGACGTATCGGGTATTGGATAGAAAACCTTCCTGGCTCTCAAAAATCTCACCTCGGCAAACAGACAATCTCTAGGATTCCAAGTCTTAGTCCCAAATTGCAATTCACAATTACAGGCAGCTCATGTTCTCACAACCTCATCTGGCCCACGAGTCAGGTTCTTATATTCCCTGTCTCTGGGTTCCATTACAAAGACCCACACATAAAACTAATTAGCCCATTCTGTAATACATCCACTAAATGATGCATATATGAGTAGACATGAAGATGGTGGCAGAGAGAATGGAAGATGTGATTCTCATTTTAAAAACACAGACAAGGATTGGTAGAGTCATCGTTCACTATCCATGGGTGATTGGTTCTAGGAGCTTCCAAGGATACCAAAATCTACAGATGCGTAGTATTTGCTTATAACCTACACATATCCTCCTGTATACTGTAAATCATCTTCTAGGTTTACTAATACAATGCAAATTCCATGTAAATAGTTGTTTCAATGCATTGTTTAGGGGAAAATGACAAGGAAAAAAATGTCTGCACATGTTTAGCACAGACACAATTTTTTTCTGAATATTTTTGATCTGCAGTTGGCTGAATCTATGGATGCAGAACCCAAGGACGTGGAGGGTCAATGGTATGTATCACATCCTTGAAAATCACATTTGGCTATTCTAGTGCCCTCAACTTTGATTAAACTCTCTTGGTTCCAGACTTTCTCTGCCTTACTTCCTTTTCATCTTCCCTCTTTTCTTTTTGAGAGCCAGAGAACAAATTCGCATCCTCACTCCTTCATCCTCTGTTTCCTTCTCCTTAAAAGCTTGGCAACAGCTGTTTCTGTGTCTTTGAGGGGATCATCTCTTATCCAGCTTTGCATCAAGCCATCTTCCCAAACCAAACCTGTACTCTCCATTAGAAGACCTATTGTGCTTACCGATGAAAACATAGCATTTCCTTCACCTGGTGTCAGATAAAACAATTCAAGACTATTTCAGTAGAGTGACATGTAAGAAAAAGACTATATATGTCCCTGGCTGGACTTTTTAATGCATATGTATTGCAGCGTTCTTACATGCCTCAAAGACAAAAAAACTCACTTGGCATCACTTCGTGCTTTGTTAGGTCACTTACCTCCTATATCCTAATCGTCATCACCTTGCACAACCCTCTTCTGTTATATATTTGTGTATGTATATGTGTGTGTGTGTGTATATAGTATTATATATATTATATATAATACATTATATATAATATATAATACTATATATAATATATACAATATATAATATATACTATAATTGTATAATATAATATATACAATATATATTATATATTACATATAATACATTATATATTATATAATACATTATATATTATATATAATACATTATATTATATAATACATCATATATTATACATAATATCTATAAAACACATTATGTATTATGTATAATACATTATATATTATATATTATATATAAAATACATTATATATTATATATTATACATTATATAGTACATTATATATTTTATATATAGTAATATAGTAATGGCTATGATACTTTTCATATACTTGTGAAGGATTTGCAGTAATGAGTGAAAGCCATTGCATCAGACTCTTTGCAGAATACAGACAAACCCTTATCACATCCCTAGCCTTGACCTCTCCTCACAGGCTGCATCTCAGGAATCATCATGAACTTCAGACAGCCTCCAGCATGTCTCAGTGCCAAGGTCCTATCCTTGCCGCTATATTAATATAATATATTATATATATAATTTAATATAATATATAATACATTATATATTATATATAATACATTATATATAATATATAATATATAATACATTATATATTATATATAATACATTATATATTATATATAAAATACATTATATATTATAATACATTATGTATTATATATTATATATAAAATACATTATATATAATATATAATACATTATATAGTACATTATATATTTTATATATAGTAATATAGTAATGGCCATGATACTCTTCACACACTTGTGAAGGATTTGCAGTAATGATTGAAAGCCATTGCATCAGACTCTTTGCAGAATCCAGACAAATCCTTATAGCATCCCTAGCCTTGACCTCTCCTCACAGGCTGCATCTCAGGAATCATCATGAACTTCAGACAGCCTCCTGCATGTCTCAGTGCCAAGGTCCTATCGTTGCTGCTGCTATTTTAACATTCCCCCAAACAAATGCATCTGCACATGCTGCTCTTCCTCTATTGACTTACCTGTTAATGGAAGCACCTCCCTTCCATTTACTTAACCTTGAAAGCTCAACATTTGCCCTTCACATCTTCCTTTGCTGCTCTGAATAGTCAATTGGTTCCCAAATTGTATCATTTTTAACTCTTCCATCTCCCAACTATTAAGGCTGTCTTAATTTTCCATTGCAGCTATACTAGCACATCACATTATTTTATTTAGCCTAGATTTTTAGAAAAGGGGGAAAAAAGCTATACTTACCTAAGTTCTTTTGCTCTCAGTCTCAGCTCTTCCCAACTCATACTTCACAATGGTGCCACAGAGGAATTTTAAATACCCAAAACTAAGGATGTCAGTCTTCTGTTCAAAAGGCATCAATGACCCCTTCCACTGGTTAGGGCACAGTATTGAATGCTTTAAGCTGGTTCTGCACATCTTACCTTGCAATGTAACTGGTACTTCTACATATCTCCCTCTGTCCAGATACTGGTCACCTTGAACCTAGGGCTATAATCACTTATGCCCAGTGCATGTTAAAACATCTCCAAATATATGCTCTTTGGCTGAAACTGCTTTAATGGTATGAATGTACAAATCCCAGGATGCCCAGTGCCTAGTTAAATAAATAATCACAGAATGAAATGTGCATCCTTGTATGTTTTGCAATATTGAGATGGAGGCAAGGATGATAGCACCTCTGTGTGTTTCTGTTTATTCTTCACACGGGTATTGCTGGGTACATACCGATAATACTACATTACCCACAAGCATGCTAAGACTCAGAAGGCTTAGGTAAGCTGTCTGCTTCTAAACCTTACAGCGAGTGGTAATGGTGAGTTCCTTGTCTATTTTCTGTCTATTCTCCACACCCCCGTCCCGTACACAAGGGCATGCACAAGTCCCATGAGAACGGTATTTTTCCCCTCTTAATGTTGCATCCTCATCACCTTAGAATAGTACTTGGCTTACTGTAGTGGATGCTTGTTAAATATTAGTTGAGTGAATGAGAAAATTTGAAAATGAAAATATTAGTCCTCTTCCATTTGCATGTTTCTGAGATTCATTTAATTTACTAGTTGGTTAATTCATTTATTCAATCGTCAGCTACCTTTTGAAAACAGTGTCTGTGCCAAGCATGGTGCTGGCCTTGGAGATACAGTGGTCAATTAAGAAAGGACATAGAGCTTACATTTCAGATTAATGAGATATTTTAAGGTCACCTGGTTAAAAAATTACCTTTTGCATCTCAGTATCAGTGTGTGAACCAGCATCTTGTCAATAGCAGGCAACAAATTAAAATACTGAAATGAACTGGATTATAAGGCTAATTGAAAACAATATTAGCTATCCATACTCCCAATTTCAAATATTGGTGTTCATCAAAATAGCCTCATTTTCTCACTAATTGCCTTTATGATACATGCTTCATATTTGAAGTCATAAAATGCATCTTTTATCCTGCTCCTTTTCTCTCTCTTATAGATGGAATTTTCTGTAACATTTATTTCTAAAATGGTTTCTACTGGTGTAAATGTATGCATGTATTTGAGAAACAGTGGTTTGCCGTGTAACCCTGGGAAGCACAGATTATAAGTTTACTCTCCTTTGAAGAAAAATAATAAGAATTAAAAGAGCTTATTCTAGGGCCACAGAGTTTATCCTAACCTTGTCCTGCCTTCTTGATAACCAAATGGATGATAAGGTCTGGGGAGGCAGACCTCCTGGTTCTGAATCTTTGAACTACAGCATACTAGCTGAGTGGCTTTTGGCAAGTTATTTAAAACTTCCTGAGTCTTGGGTTCTTATTTATAAGTGAGACAAACACGAATATTTTTATCTCACAAGACTAAATTTGATAGCATGGAATAATACACTAAATTTCTTAGTGCAACCCCTTAGCACCTAAGTGCATAATACATATCAGCTTCAAGGATAATTGTGATAATGACGATGGTGGGGGTGGTGATGCTGACAATGATCATGATCATGGTGATGATGGTGGTGATGACTATGATGAAAGTGATGGTAATAATGATGGCATTGATAATCATGATGATCATGATTATCATAATGATGGTGATGGTGATAATGGTGATGATGATGATGAAGGTGATTGTAATAACAATGAAGATGATGATGGTAATCATAATGGTGGTGACAAAGATGGTCTTGTTGATGATGATGGTAATGATGATGGTGATGGTGATGATGATAATGGCGGCGGTAATGTTGGTATCGGTAATGATAATCTGGCTACTGCTGATTGTAAACCCAAAAGTAAGGCAATGTACATTGACCTTTATGGGAAAGACAGCCAGCCCTGTTCTCTTAGGCTAGAAACAAAGGGAACCATCTCCTTAATCTTTCTAAGGACAGCCCATTGCTACTTCCAATCTTGCTTTCTCCCTCAACTCTAGTGTTTGACTAAGGAAGCAATTGTAATACCCATCATCACCCTGACTGCTTTTTCTTCTTCGTAACTGAGCCACAGACATCTCTAAGGAGGCTCTCTTATACAACAGGCAGGATCTGGCATGAGTGTTCTTCTGGGTAACTCTGTGGGATGTTAATAATTTATGATCTCTTTAGTGAAAACACTAACCGCCAGGGTGCCCATACTTCCTCTAATATCACTCAGATTCTCAGCAGGCTGTGACTGTCTTTTCTCCAACCCCTGCCTCTCACCAGACAAACGATTCCAATGTTGTTCCCCTGCACAGCCAATGTCCTATCAAGATGCACACACAAGTCCAAGAAATATTGTAAAAAGTAACAACAAAGTTTTTGAGACAGAGTCTTGCTCTATCACGCAGGCTGGAGTGCAGTGGTGCCCTCTCAGCTCACTGTAACCTCCATCCCCTGGGTTCAAGTGATTCTCCTGCCTCAGTCTCCAGTGTAGCTGAGATTATTGGCATGTGCCATCATGCCTGGCTAATTTTAGTATTTTTAGTAGAGATGGCATTTCACCATGTTGGCCAGGCTGGTCTCGAACTCCTGACCTCAAGTGATCTGCCCAGCTCAGCCTCCCAAAGTACTGGGGTTATAGGTGTGAGCCACTGTGCTCCGGCCAGTAATGGCAAAGTTAAGAATTACTTAGCATTTATTGTGTGGTAGATACTACGCCAAGGGTTTTACATTCATTATCTTATTTCATCTTCTCAGAAATCTGATAAGCAAGGTGATATGACTCCTCCCATTTCACAGGTGAGGAAGCTGAGGATGAGGTAAGATAAATAACTTATTTAAATGTATACCCTGAGGCCCTAACTCAGGTGAGTGTGATTTTCTCACCTTGGATCTTCTACTTTATTGCGTGATGCATTCCTTAAATGGATTTCCAAGTAGAATGTCTGAAAGTTGAACAATTGATGTGAGAGTTCTCTGAGAGTGGGTTCTTTCTCCAGAAATTAATTTGAATTACAGGATCCCAAACTATCGTTCAGGTAGGTGCCGCCTCCCCAGGGTGCTTGTGGGTATCTTAAACCACCCTAGGATTTCCCTGTTATGTGGAAACCAGGGTGAAGGTAGAAAAATCTCACGCCTTGATCCAGCATCTAAAGGAGACCATGTTACTGTTCTGCTCCTTCCCTTCCACAAAACACGAGGAAAACAGATCTCAGCCAGCAAATACACATGAGATTGGTTTGGATTTTTCGTTCAACAGCCAGTCACACATCACTCATTTCATTTGGGCTACATCCTCACAAACTATGTGTGTTTTGAAAATACACATAGGGAAAAACAGCTTAAGAAGCAGAAAAATGCACACAAAATGGGTGGGGGAAGGTAATATGCAAATCCATACTTATTGGGTAATACCTCGCATATGGAAAATCTATCATAAACTAATTTGTGTTCTCCACTTCTAAATTTATCTCTTTCTAAATCTAAACCTATAGATGTACATAGATATTTTCAAAGCTTTGAGGAAACACCCAAATGTGGTGTTGAGAGGTGACTTTCATAATTTTTAAAAATTGTCAATCAATCCAAGTTTAATAATGAATGTGAAGTACTTTCGTTATAAGGAAAAATAAAAGGTTTTATCTTCTTCCATTTAAGTAGCCCAAGTCACAGACCGAAAACACTTCTTGCCTATTATACCCCATGTCGGAGCCTCACCACGGCCTGTGGGGAAAAAGGGCTTAGCCCACCAAGGATCAGCTTGCACCTACTCGCTGTCCTGGCCCTTTAGAGCTAGTTTGATGGTGATTCTAGAAAGAGAAAGAGAGCACCCTGGCATAGTTCCTGCACACTGCTGCTCTCCATGGAATCCTAATTATAGTCACCAAAGAAGTTTCTTTCTTGTCTCTCCAGGTCCTGTGTGACAGCTCATCATTCTGGTGGCATCTTTGTCGGGAAAACCTCATTTCTATTTTTATTATGAGGACTGCTTGTCTTTACTAGCTCTTTGTACATAGATCAAGACATTATGAAGACCTGCACTTTCCTCGGGCAAATGAGAATCACTAATTTTCTCTCTATATTAAGTACTGTGCTAACTCCATTGGCTTCACCAATATTTATGTCACACTCTGGCACCATGATGATCTTGGAACAAAGTTAACCTCTTTTGTGCCACACATCCTCACACTCCTACAGCTTCTATCATGCATTGCCTGTGCTCATGTTCAAAGAGGAAAGTGGTTATGTAGCTTCACCCTGACCTATTTAAGCAGTATCTTCTTTAAAGTATGAAGCCCAGGGCCAGGCATGGTGACTCACGCCTGTAATCCCAGCACTTTGGGAAGCTGAGGCGGGTAGATCATCTGAGGTCAGGAGTTCGAGACAAGCCTGGCCAACATGGCTAAACCCTGTCTCTACTAAAAATACAAAAACAAAATTAGCCAGGCATGGTGGCGGGCACCTATAGTCCCAGCTACTCGGGAGGCTGAGGCGGGAGAATGGTGTGTACCCAGGAGGCAGAGCTTGCAGTGAGCCGAGATCACGCCACTGCACTCCATCCTGGGTGACAGAGTCAGACTCTGTCTCAACAAAAAAAAATTTAGCCAGGCATGGTGGTGTGCTCCTGAAATCCCAGCTATTCAGGAGGCTGAGGCAGGGAGAATTGCTTGAACCTGGGAGGCGAGGCTGCAGTGAGCTGAGATGGCATCACTGCACTCCAGCCTGAGTGACAGAGCAAGACTCCATCTCAAAAACAATAAATAAGAAAGTATGAAAGTATGACACCCAAATTCCCACTCTGACACTTTTGAGCATTTTCACAAGATAGGCTTTTATTTAAAGAAATAAAGTAAAGTGGCAAGAACCTAGACCCTTGGGATCCTGCAAAGCCAGGTGATGTTTGTATGATGCTGAAGGTGGAAGCATGTGAAATTTCCTCATGTCACCCTCAACCAAAATCATATCTTACAATGGTGATTGTGCTAAAAGTGTTTACCTATTAGAGCTTACTCCATGCTAGACATTCTGAACATGATTTACATACATTATTTCATTTAATCCCTATGCCAGCATTGGTATTCATGCATTCACTCATTCGTTCCTTATTTAAATCATCTATAAATATTTATAGAGTGGTAAATTATGTTCTAAGAACTGTACAGTGTTCCCAGTATGCTGATTAAAGACACAAACAAGCAGACAAACAAACAAACAAAACTCAGTCTACTTACCCGGATGGAACTTAAAGTCTATCAGCAGAGACACAGTTTAAAAATCAATCAGTTTCTCTTAAAACTCATGTCCCAGCATGTTCTTTCTTGAGCCCTTATCTCAGGGAAATGGAATCTTGTGTTCACACAAAACTCTGCACTTGAAGGTTTGTAATAGTTTCATTTATAAGAGCTAAATCCAGGAGTTAGTCCAGATGTCTATCAATAGATGAATGGTTAAACAAATTGTGGTACATCCATACCATAGAATACTACACAGCAATGAAAAGGAATAAGTTGTTTATACACACAGCAGTTTCAATGAGTCTCCAGGGAATTATGTTGATCAAAAAATGTCAACACCTAAAAGTCAGGTACTATATGGGTCCATTTCTTGAAATTTCCAAGCTTTTAAATGGAGAGAAGATTAGTGTTTGCCAGAAATTAGAAATTGGGAGTGGGGGCGGGGGTGGTTGTAAAAAGAAAAACAGAAGGGATCCAGTGGTGATGGAAATGTTTGTTATCCTGACTGTGGTGTTGGATGCACAAACCTACATGTGCGGTAAAATTGTACAAAACCAAATACAACTACCACCACTGCACACACACACACACACACATACACACACACAATTAATGCAAGTAAAATTGGGGAAATTTGAATAAAATCAGTGGGTTGTACCAACATCAATATCCTAGATGTGATCACTGTACTTT
Organism: Pongo pygmaeus; assembly: GCF_028885625.2. Classification (NCBI taxonomy): domain Eukaryota; kingdom Metazoa; phylum Chordata; class Mammalia; order Primates; family Hominidae; genus Pongo; species Pongo pygmaeus. Next base: position 9,021,478 of record NC_072391.2, on the reverse strand, counting down.
AATTTTGCCAAATGTTACCATTGGGGAAAACTGTGTAAAGGGTACACTGTAACTCTGTATTATTCCTTACAGCTGCATGTGAATCTGCAATTATCTCAATAAAAATTCCAATTAAAAATCAAATTACGCAGTTAATTTTCTGAGGCCTATTGTGGTAAATGCTATAAAGGAAAAGAACAGGTTGCTAAAAAAAAAAAAAAGTAAGGAATCTATAGATAGCAAAGGGCTGGATTGAGACTGAGGGTGAGGGAAGTCTTTTCTGAAGAGGCGGCATTTCATTGGGCAACGGAGGGATGAGGCGTTGGCGAGGAGAAAGGTGGGTGGGAAAATGTTCCAGAAAAGGAAACAGTGTGTGGCAGGGATGTAAGAAAGGGTGTGCATGCTCAGGCAATAGAGAAGGAACATCCAGTACAAGAAGGCAGTGGCCAAAAGATGAGGGGACATCTTAAAGCTCTAACACCCAGCCAATGACTGCCCTGAACTTGTACAGGGTTATTATTTTGCCATTAATTCTGCTGCAATCCAGTAAGGCACAGACAAACCGTGAGGTCGCAGAGCTAGGAAGTGTCAGATCCAGGATTAAACACCAAAACTACTACTCTGTCCTCTGCCTCTCTTAAAAAACATCTTTATAAAGTTAAAAAGGGCCAGGAGTGGTGGCTTATGCCTGTCATCCTAGTATTGCAGGTGGCTGAGGTGGGAGGACTGCTTGAGGCCAGGAGATCGAGGTCAATCTGGACAATATAGCAGGACCTCATCTCTACAAGAAGTTAAAAAATTAACCGGGCGTGGTGGTGAGTGCCTGTGGTCCCAGCTACCCAGGAGGCTGAGGTGGGAGGATTGCTTGTGCCCAAGATTTCAAGGCTGCAGTGAGCTGTGATAGTGCCACTGTACTCCAGCCTGGGATATAGAGCAGGAGTCTATATCTTAAATGAACGAATAAAGTTAAACATAAACACACTTCTCAATCCAGCAACACCACTCTTAGGAATTTACCCAGGAGAACTAAGAATTGTTACACAGAATTACCTGTACATAAATGCTTATAGCAACTGTTTCATAATCAGCAAAAACTGGCAACAACACAACCGCCCTTCAACTAGTGAATAAACTATGGTGCATCTGTACCACAGAATGCTACTCAGCAATAAAAGGGAAGAAAGAACTATTGATAGATGCAACTACCTGGATGAATCTCAAATTCATCACACAGAGATAGTCAGGCCTAAAGGCTACCTATTTCTGATTCCATTTGTAGGACATTCTGGAGACACCAACACTGTAGGGACAGAAAAGAGATTGGCAATTCCCAGGATCTAGAGTTGGGGACTAACTATAACCAGACCCTAGGAGTTTTTGGAATGACGAATATGCTCCAAATCATGTGGACGCTGGTGGTTGTTACATCACTGTATGCACTTATTGAAACTTGAAGAACTGTGTGCTAAAATGAGTACATTTTACCGTGTGTAAACTATGCCTCAGTAAACCTGACTTTGATGCAATGATCTGATGAGATGATCTAGATCAAGTCTAGAAGAGTTCCTTTCTCACTTCTGGCAAGCTCTGGGTGACCCTAGGAAGAGTCTTATTTTAGAAGATGCCAATTAAGGAAAACTGAGTAAGGATACAGCTTCTGTGGAGGGTGAGGCTGAGAGGTATTTAGGGAGAGGTGATCTAGGGGATGGAGATACAGAATGTCAAGGGTGTTTCCCTGGCCAACACAGAGGGGAGGTGTTATGGAAGTGCCAACCATTTTCCTCCACCCATACCATTTTCTTAGCAAATTCATACTCCCTTCCACCATGGAAGAGGCACCATCAACTACCTAGAGAGCTCCCCTAAATCTTTCCAGCTGTGGGAACTCATGGTGGACACTGATCCATGTTGGTTCAATGAGATCTTCTCCCTCTCAGGAATGCTGGATTGGAGTGTAGAGACTGCAGAGACAGACTGGGGGACCAGACAGGAAGGCCATGGAAAACTGAAAGCTGGACCAAGCACTAGGGGATGAACAAACAGAGAGAGACAAGCAGAGAGAGGCACACAAAGTCAAAATGCTTAACTCACCACTATGGAAAACCATGTGGAGATTCCTTAAAGACCTAAATGTAGAACTACCATTTGATCCAGCAATCCCGCTACAGGGTATCTACCCAGAGAAAAAGAAGTCGTTATACAAAAAAGATACCTGCACATGCATATTTATAGCAGCACAATTCACAATTGTGAAAATGTGGAACCAACCCAAATGCCCATCAACCAATGAGTGCATTGAAGAAACTGTGAGACACACACACACAGATACACACACACACACACACACACACACACACGATGGACTACTCAACTATAAAAAAGTAGTGAATTAATGGCATTTGCAGTAACCTGATGACATTGGAGACTATTATTCTAAGTGATGTAACTCAGGAATGCAAAACCAAACATCTTATGTTCTCACTCATAAGTGGGAGCTAAGCTATGAGAATGCAAAGGCATAAGAATGACACAGTGAACTTTGGGGACTCAGGGGGAAAGGGTGGGAAGGAGGTGAGGGGTAAAAGCCTACAAACTGGGTGCAGTGTACACTGCTCAGGTGATGGGTGCACCCAAATCTCACAAATCACCACTGAAGAACTTATGTAATCAAACACCACCTGTTCCCCCAATAACCCATGGAAAATTTTTTTTAAAAGAACGATAACAGGAAAAAAAGCTTAATCAACCAGAGAACAGAGAGCAGAAGGCTCCAGGGAGAGGGTGCAAGAGCAAAAGGCAGCAGAAAATACGCTTGATAACTTTTAATATCCATGTATTTCCCCATATTTCATGCAACTGAGTTTTGTGAAATATCTTTTGATTCTTATAATGAGATATCTTCCTACAGGGTGAGTTTCTGTTCCTTACAATTAAAGAATTCCTAAGACCCTGTGCCTTACAATGAACAAATACCTGTGGCATCCAGGAATAAATGCAATCGCCTTTGCAAATGCCATTTACTTGTTTCTCTGACTGTTAGTCTGAGCAAATGCTGGAAAGAAAATGGGTTTGGGGTGGTGAGTGGTGGATTCTGTCCTCCCTTTTCAGAAACTGCTTTAGTCGGCTGGGTGCAGTGGCTCACACCTGTAATCCCAGCACTTTGGGAGGCTGAGGTGGGTGGATCACCTGAGCTCAGGAGTTGAGCTTGGGCAACAAAGAGAAACCCTGTCTCTACAAAACATACAAAAAAATTGCCAGGCGTGATGGCACGCACCTGTGGTACCAGCTACTCCAGAGGCTGAGGTGGGAGGATTGCTGGAGCCCAGGAGGTAGAGGTTGCAGTGAGCTATAATTGTGCCACTGACCTCCTGTCCAGCCTGGGTGACAGAGCAAGACCTTTTCTAGGAAAAGAAAAGAAAAATAAAAGGAAAAGAAAAGAAAGGAAGGGAGGGAGGAAAAGAGAGAAAGAAAGATTATTTTGGTCTGCAGAGAGGAGGTCAAGATTGTCTCCTGGATTCAAACTCAAGCAAACTATAAATAACCCACGTTTCCCTCAATAGACTCCCTCCTGACAGTCACTCAGTTTATGATGACTGATTTGCATATTGCTCTCAGTGTCTGGACACTGTCTTCTCATCTAGACTAGAAACCCCATGAAGAAAAGAACATGCTGTGTATTTTCTCTGTCTTCCAACACCAGACATTGTGCCCAGAAAATGGTAATAAGAATAGTAGTTAACACTTACATAATGGTCTCTCTGTGTGTGTGTATGTGTGCAATCCTTTTTCACTACAAACTTGGGAGAGATGTACAGTGTTAGAACTATCTGTGTTTTATAGAAGACAGGACTAAAGTACAAAGCAGGCAAGTGTTTTGCACAAAGTCACCTGGCTCTCACACAATAAGGGAAGCAGCCCATCTGCCTCCATGTGTATGCTAAACTACCCCCTAAGCAGAAGCTCATTAAATACACATGCAATTGCACTGGGCACGGTGGCTCACGCCTGTAGTCCCAGCACTTTGGGAAGCTGGGACAGGCAGATGACTTAAGGTCAGGAGTTTGAGACCAGCTTGGCCAACACAGTGAAGCCCCATCTCTACTAAAAATATGAAAGTTAGCCAGGTGTGGTGGCACACACCTGTAATCCCAGCTATTCCGGAGGCTGAGGCAGGAGAATTACTCGAACTCAGGAGGCAGAAGTTGCAGTGAGCCAAGATTGTGCCACTGTACTTCAGCCTGGGTGAAGGAGACTCACTCTGTCTCAAAAGCAAGGAAGGAAGGAAGGAAGGAAGGAAGGGAGGGAGGGAGGGAGGGAAGGAATCACATGCAATTGATTCAAGAGGCCCAGAGAAGCTGCCATTATGTATTCTTTCTTTAGTGAGTACAAATATGGCCATAGGATAGCGGTTCTCAAGCACGGGGTGATTTTGCACCCCAGGGGATACTGGACAATGTTTTGACTCCAAGAGGAAAGGGTGTTACTGGTGTCTAGTGGGGAGAGGCCAGGGATTTTGCCAAACATCCTACAATGGATAAAACTCGTATCAGTGAACTATCGATCTGGTCCAAAACATCAGCAGGGCCCCTCTTGAGAAATACGTTCTAGGGTGCCAGTTGACTGCCGCAGCCACTCTGTCCTTATATGGGAGCTCTCCAAAGGTAGCTGCCCCACTGAGATGCCACTCAAGCTTGTCCCTGGACTACAGCCATAGTGGCCTTTATCACATGATCATCTCCACGTGGACTCCCTGTCACAGGACCTAATGGCAGAGGCACATGGGCCTCCCTCTTATCTACCAACACCTTAGTATTCTCTTTGGACAAAGGTGAGGTGATCCTGGGGATCCCTTGGACATTGTACAGATACTGTGCATGTCTTTCTTAACCAACAGGTTGGGGATGACCTACTCTTAATAGTCTTAGGGTCTGTGGAGGGAGAAGGAGGACGCTGTTCTGGAAGGCAGAACACCCAGATCTAAGTGAAGCTGGGGAAGTTACCTAAGTCCTCTGAAACACAAGTTTGCTCATTTTGCAATGAAGGCAAGGCTGGATGGATGAGGAGAACAGCTGAATTCAGTCAAGATATACATAGTGTTTTCCTCCGCGTTTGCAAAGAACCAAAATTCTGTGGTCAATGAAGTCAAACTCAGCCAGGATTCAGAAGCTGGCTCTCTTTCCATAGCAGGCACAATCTGTTTTGAATACAGATCCAATCGCAGAGGGAACCAAACACCCTCAGAGCAGTTGATGTGGTGCTGGCCATGGAGTCAGCAAACGTAACATCTGCTGATATGGCCACCTTGGCTGCCATATTTTTACCAGGCCCACTGGTTTCTCAAAGGTCATACCTGATCAGGACCATAATGAGCCGATGATCAATTTCCCTTTCAGCCCTCATGAGTCCTTGAGGGCTGGCTCTTTAGGGATAGAAAGCCTGGCCACTTCTGGAAGTTGCCTTTCCTTGTGGGATTTCACATAAGAGAAAAAGGAACTCTGAGCTCTTTCCAGAGAATCACTCATTCAGGTCAGGCAACATCAGGGCGAGCTTACATCGCACATTATGCCTGGTCTGCTAGTTCAGAGAATGATGTGACCACAGATAGCCTGACACCCCCAGCTCACGGCCATGCCAGGCCATCCCTCCTCTCTATTCCCATAACATTTTATTTTGATGTCTAATGTGGCCCTGGCTATAATATAGTATCAGCCTGTCACTTTACCCCAAAGCCAGTGAGCACCAATAGGACAGGGCTGGTTTCCGTGGCCACTGCAACCTGGACACTGTGCTCAGGCCTGAGTGTGGTGAGGACTCAGTAAATGCCTGCTGAATAAACAAGTAACAGAAAGCCTGGCTTACGCACAGAGAAATGAATTCAAGAGCAAAGCCCCAAAGAGACCACCTGGTGAAAAGCAGAAAATATCATTAACTGAAAACAAGACATTTCTGAGAAATCCACATTTCAGCTTTACCAAAGAGACACTGTACCACTTTGCCCAAGTGACATGTTATAAACAGAGAAAATGCAGCATTTATTTCTATTACACTGAAGCTTCCTCTGTGTAAGTCAGAGAGGGTACGCACTCAGCATGGGGTGCCCCATGGCCAAAGATCCATGTTTTTAAAAAAAGAAAGGAAGAAAAGGAAAGAAAAACATATATATTTTAAAAAAACAAGAGTCTCCAGAAACCTATGTCACTTTTAGAATCAGATAAAATAGGACTTTTTATCCATCCGTCATCAGTCTTTAGATTTTAAAATCCAGCTGCTAAGAGAAATATAATCAAATATTTTTTAAGAAAAAAAAAAAGCCAGAAGAAAGCAATCGAACAATCAAATTTTAACCATCTTCACTCTCTAGCCCTGGTCAGAATAATTCCCTTTCGACAAGATAAATTTAGGCTGAGAACAAGACTGCCTTGGCCCAGCTCCATAATTCATTGGCAGCTTTAATCTACAGAATGAATATCAGTGTACATTTCAGGTTTTATTGCATTTTTTAAACAAATGATATTTTAAGTTCAAAGTGAATACATCATGAGTTGGCAATTTGTAATATGTTTTCACTGAAAAGGAAATAAAAATAAAATTCCTTTAGACTTTTTGATATGAATTGCAGACTTGCAAAAAGACTGGGTATAGAGAATGTAGGATAGGAAAAGATACAAACAGAAGTCAATATGAAATAAATGCATCCCACAGACAGTCATGATAAATTTTAATGAACTCTAAAAGGATGAATACAGTTTCTTAAAAGGATATGCTGGTAATATTGGACAGATCTATATGATGTAAATAAATATATTTAGTCAATCATCTAAATGGTTGGCCTTCAAAATGTCCAACACACTCTCGCTTGCAAATGTCAGATATACATAGGAATCTTTATGTTGATATTTTGATCTTGGGTAAATTTAAGACTTCACCATCGAGAGACGCTGACGGAGGTTTGATCTCTCTTTAAGCACTATGGAACACATGTCTAATTAGCTGGTATACTTGCAATTCAATCAAGGGGTTTGTGAATAAGCACACATTTGCAAATGGGCAATTTGTTGAATGCATATAACCATATCAACCATTTCCAACTTAAAACCATGTGCACGGAATTTACCTTATAATTTTGGAAACCAAGCAGAGCCAACCACCACTATGGATTCATTAAGCAACCAAGTTAGCTGCCTACAGAATCAACTGAATGATAGGTAATGCTAGCATTGTTCTGCATCGACCACCAATAAGGAACTGACACAGAATTCTTGCCTCTTTTCAATAATTATGAAAAAATTAATGTCTTGCCTCTTTCCAGTAATTATGAAAAATTAATGTCTTAGTATCATTTTTTTTGCCTATCATTTTCTCCTACTAGACTTTCATACCCTTTTTCTTCTGAGTTAGTCATCTCCTTCTGTAATAATAATGCCTCTGGAAGAGCTGCAAAGTGTTCTCAAACACTGAAGTGGGAATTCTTATGTTAACTAGTATGCTAATTTCATTTTAACTGATATTCCTATGTTTCCTATACCGGACTAAACTTCCTCATGCTATGCTAAATAAATATCTTGACCATTCTTTGCCTAAAGAAGTCCTTCGCTTTGATTTTTGGATGAGTATCTGCCCTGGTAGACTCCTCTCAAGCTTCTTGAGCCTTTAAGGAACCCTACCACTAAGACTAAGAAGTAATGAGCTTTCAGACTTAAATACCTGTATTTTATGAACATCTAGATTATTAGAACATCTAGTTTAGGATCCTAGATTATGAAGATCTAGGTTCAATTACCACTAGCTACACTGACGATTGTGGCTTCATCCCAATTAAATGGTGTCCTATTCGCTTTGATTATTAGAATAACTTTCTTATGGTGGCACAGAGAATGTACAACATCCTACCTGGAGATGGGTGGGAGATGGAGGCAGGCAATTCAGGAAAGGTTTCCTAAAGAAGGAGATATCTACATACAAACAATATTGGATCTTCCCTGAGTAACCATAGATTCATTGCAGTAGAATATCATGATATTTTGCTTCTGAAAATCCATCCTCGTCTTTGTTAATAACCAACAGATACCATTCCTCCAGGATGAATAACGTGAAAAAAGATCATTAAATAAAAGTCGGTTAATTGCATTTCTTAAGAAATCCAACTTTTTAATGTTTCTTCTGAGAAAAGAACAGCAGTATAGTCAAAGGATCAATTATCTTTCTTAAAAAAATGCAGAATACAACGTTTGCTATTCTTAAAGGGCTGCAGACAAATTCTCATTTCTTTCAATAAGAATAACCTGAAAAAGATGCAAAGTTATACCATCTATGATTTGCTGCACACAAGCTGCTTTTGATTATATTGCCTCACAAACTAGATACTTTGCTGGGACGCATCAAACTGTTTATCACTAAACATTTGAGATTCCACTCAGATAATTTACACGTAATTAGACAGAAGCCCACACTTCTGAGCAGCAGCATTACCTCCTTTCTAACAGACTATCCTTAAGAACATTTTTGGTAGCATAATGAGTATTTTATGAGGATTTGTAATCAGTCTTAACGTAGGTGGGAACAAAGGTGAATTACTCCTCAACACGATCAAATCATTACATAACTCAGGGCAGAATAATGATGAACTGAGGTTAGGAGAGGTAACCTGCCCAGGAATTTGGAGGAGTTAGGAAATTCTGGTCTCTTCCAGAGGCATAAAATGAATTAAGTGATCCCCTAGGAGGCAGAAAAATTAAAAAAAAAAAAAGAATCAGTCAAGGATAGAAGCCTCCTACTTAGATTTCCCTACCCTTTGCTTGCTAGCAGGGAAGGAGGTAAAAAGAGAAAACATAGAGGAAGGAAGAAAAACTAATGGTATTTTCTATCCACAGAGTCTTCTCTTGTCCTAACGGATGCCCAGGCTTTTCAGGGTCTAGCCTTGTTTTTTCTGGACAACTGTCCTAAGACACAAGCAAACCTAGCTGCCTCCAAACAGACTGACATCACTCAAATTTATAGAGCCACCAGGAAGGAGAGGAACATTATGGGACATGGGGAAATTATCTCCATTCCATGACACAAAGTCTGCAGCCAGAAATAGCTCAATCCCTGGATACTGCTTCACTCTGCGGCTTCACTTAGGGGTACTTCAGAATCGCCACCTTGCCGGGTCCCTTTAAATCTACAAACCTGATTTGTCTGGTTTCCATTTATGGACAAAGAGGTATGTTTAGGAGTTTCTTTATTGTCTTCTCAATCAGAAATGATCTGTATCATGCTTTTCTGAGTGAAATTTAGGCAGTGTATAATCTCGGCTATCTTCAGTTTATATGATGACACACTTCGTGGTGGTGGTGTTGTTTGGAGACTACTTCTAAGGGGAGTCAGCAATACCAAGTCTTACAGCAACCCCTGGGGCTGCCTCTCAGATCCTTCTGCACAGGTTGGAGTGGACATTCTCTACAGCCTCATCTACCTCTAAACTAGGCAACATGTAAAGCTATACCTTCAAGATGATCCCTTTCAGGCTGTAAGTCACAAAGTGGATACTTTGATGCTTGTGGCATATACCATCAAAACAATGCCTATTAATCTCATAACTATAATCCTGGGAGAGAGTGTGTCCAGAACTCCAATTATGTTCCCTGAAACAGATAAGCTCATCATGTGCACAGATTTCAATCCAACCTATCATCCAAATTAGCAGGCTTTCCAGAACAGGTTATCTTTCACTAAGCAAGTCCAGCAATTAGCAACAAGAGCAAAAACACCAAATTCTACATAGTTATGGAAGCATATATATGCAGGCGTGTCAACAATTTATGTATAAGAAAATCCACACCCTACTTACTTATGTTAATGTCTGGAGAGTCATCATTGCTGATAAATATTTGATAAATGAAGGAATGATGAAGTATCAGAAGCAACACACGTCTAAAATACGGAAATCGTTAAGCAGAGGGTAACCTATTAACACATTTGAATATTATATAACCATTAGAAATCAAGTTTTCATGGAATATCTAATGACATACATGGGAAATAGCAATGGCACAATCCTATTTTTGAATGAGTTAGTAGTGTAGCATGGGATCTCAATTGTCTGTTTCCTCCCTTCCTCTCTCCCTCTCCCTTCTTTCTCTTTCCCTCCCTCCATCCCTCTCAGATATAAGCAAAAGTTCACAGATTGATGGAGAAGAGGGATCCAGAACCCTGCCTGCTCAGCACTGCCTTCCTGTCCTCTCCACCACCTCTCGACCACTTGCTCAGATTCTTGACCATCATGAGGTCAATTAGAAGTTAATGCTCTTGGGCAGGTGCAGTGACTCACATCTGTAATTCCAGCACTTTGGGAGGCCGAGGCAGGCAGGTCACTTCAGGCCAAGAGTTCGAGATAACCTGGCTAATATGGCAAAATCCAGTCTCTACTAAAAATATAAAAATCAGCCAGGTGTGGTGGCACACACCTGTAATTCCAGATACTCAGGAGGCTGAGCCATGAGAATCACTGGAACCTGGAAGGCAGAGATTGAAGTGAGCTAAGATTGTCTTACTGCACTGCAGCTTGGGTGACAGGATGAGACCCTGCCTCAAAAAAAAATAAAATAAAAAATAAAAATAAAAACTAATGCTCTATCTCAAAAAATAAACAAATAAACAAAAACTAATGACCTCATTCAACCCTTTAAACTTGGCCCATAAGGAGACCTAGTTCCAGAGAGAAGTAATTAGTTTAAGGTTAGTGTCAGAAGCAAGTACAGAGCAGAAAAGTCCCAAACTCTCAGGCATTCAACATATGTATGTATTCTCCAAGCTAAGAAGGAAACTGAGTTTGCTAAGCTTGCATAAAGTTGTGTATGTGTGTGTGGTGTGTGTGTGAGAGGGGTGTGCTTTAGAGTTTCATCTCTTCTTTATTGTGTATCTCTGAGCAAAGCAGTTAAACTTCCTGAATTTCAGTTCTCTCAAGCATAAAATGGGGATAACAAAGCATACCTCCTTTATGAGGCTGTTGTGACAATTAAATGACTTAATGCAAGCAGTTCCTAACATTACTTGGAACATAGTAAACACTCAATAAACATTAGCTAATTTTATATAATTTGTTGATGCTGTGACTGCCATTGAAAGACCTCAGAGAGAAATCTCCAGGATAGACAAAGGCATCATAAACAAATATCTCAATTGGTTTCCTGGATTTCATAAAGCCAGTGGGAAAATTCCACACTTATGTTTTCTCTAGTACTTTGTGTCATTTCAAATATCTAAGTGCTGTATTTTACTTAGTGGAAAGGAGGGTCCTTCAACCACCGTTCAGGAACTATCCTTGGGGATTTAATAAAAAATATTAGAGACCAGTAATACCACAGAAGAACAGAAACAATCAATGACAACTGAGAGAATTACATAATACATTTATGTATGGCAGATAATGAAATTATACAGGAGCAGAGAGAAAGAGAGAAGGGCAAACCAATGTAGCCCTGGAAAAATAAACAAGTTTATGAACAACACAATGAAATGGGTATGGCAAATATCTTCTCCATTGTATTCTGAGAAATGGGGAATTTAGATAAAATTACTAAATCTCCTGTATTTAAAAATAAGGTCCATCTTTCATCAGAATAGAGTTTCCCTATTCAAAAGGCAGTTTCTGTTACATTTTCTCATTCATTGTCAGGAAAATCCTGGGAGGTAAGTATCTTGTTTGCAACTTTTCCATTGAAAAAATGAAACCACAAAGAGGTTAACTCACTTGGTCTATGGTACTGAGCTTATATATGCTAAAGCTGGGATTTCCACTTAAGTCATCATCAAATTCCAGGGACCCTTGATGCAGCAGAGAGAATCTAAAATGAAATAATTCTTGTTTAGGTTAGAAGCTAGAAAGGCACCAAGTCATTATCCAGAATATCAGTCCAACAGGAGGTCTGGTCAGCATGCAGGAAACAAGCATCCCAAAGACACAGCAGAGAGTGCTGTTTCCAAAACTTAGCATAACATTCTGGCTCATAGATGAGAAAAAGAGAAAGGGAGGAAGGAAAGAAAGAAGGAAGGAAGGAAGGAAGGAGGGGAGGGAGGGAGGAAAGAAGGAAGGAGAAAGAAAAAGAAGGAAGGAGGGAAGGAGGAAAGGGAGGGAGGGAGGGAAGGAGGAAGGAAGGAGGGAGGGAAGGAGGAAGGAAGGAGGGAGGGAAGGAGGAAGGAAGGAGGGAGGGAAGGGAAGGAAAGAAAAGGAAGGGAGAGAGGGAAGGAGGGAAAGAAAAGGAAGGAAGGAAGGAAAAGGAAGGAAGGAAAAGGAAGGAAGGAGGGAAGGAAGTGAGGGAGAAAGTGAGGGAGGAAGTGAGGGAGGGAGGAAGGAAGTGAGGGAGGAAGGAAGGAGGGGAGGGAGGAAGGAAGGAGGGGAGGGAGGAAGGAAGGAGGGGAGGGAGGAAGGAAGGAGGGGAGGGAGGAGGGAAGGAGGGGAGGGAGGAGGGAAGGAGGGGAGGGAGGGAGGAAGGAAGGAGGTGAGGGAGGAAGGAAGGAGGGGAGGGAGGAAGGAAGGAGGGAAGGGAGGAGGGAAGGAGGGGAGGGAGGGAGGAAGGAAGGAGGTGAGGGAGGAAGGAAGGAGGGGAGGGAGGAAGGAAGGAGGGAAGGAAGTAAGGGAAGGGAAGGAGGGAAGGGAAGGGAAGGAGGGAAGGAAGGAAGGGAAGGGAAGAAGGAAAGGGAGGGAGGGGAGGGAGGGGAGGATTTTAAAAGAAAACAAGAGTCACTGGTTCTGTGAAAAGAATACAAAGCAAGAGAATGTTCCTGAGAGGTTTCAGGAGCTTCAGGAGCTCTCAATTGTGTCTGTTTCCTCCATTCCTCTCTCTTCTCCCTTCTTTCTCTCCTTCCCTCCCTCCACCCATCTCGGATATAAGTAAAAATTCACAGATTGATGGAGAAGAAGGATCCCAGAGGCTCCCTGCTCAGCACTGCCTTCCTGTCCTCTCTACAACCTGGCAAGTGATAGTTGCCTATAAATATTTGATGAATGAATGAATGATACAGAATAAGAAGCAACATACATGTCTAAACTAGGGAAACGGGCGCCAGGCATGGTGGCTGATGCCTGTAATTCCAGCCTTTTGGGATACTGAGGCAGGTGGATCACTTGAGGTCAGGAATTCAAGCCCAGCCTGGCCAACATGGTGGAACCCCATCTCTACTAAAAATACAAAAATTAGCTGGGTGTAGTGGCGGGCGCCTGTAATCCCAGCTACTCTGGAGGCTGAGGCAGGAGAATCACTTGAATCAGGGAAGCGGAGGTTGCAGTGAGCCAAGGTGATACCAGTGCACTCCAGCTCTGGGTGACAGAGCGAGACTGTTTCGCAAAAAAATAAAATAAAATAGGGAAACGGTTAAGCAAAGAGTAATCTATTAACATTTAAATATTGCATAACCATTAGAAATCAAGTTTTCAGGAGCATTTGGGGTCTTACAAACGCTGACAACGGGGATATGAAGAGGATGTGACCACAAGCCCTTATCACTCTCTCTGCAAAGTGGTATTGTCTATTCCCAAAAACACTATGATGACTTCAAAGAGGTCCGAGCAACAAGAGGGGAATAGGTGGTGATACCACAGAAAAGCAAGCCTGAGGGGATATTTCCAGGAGGACTGGGGCACCCATGGATGTCAAGTAATTGATATGCACAGGGGATGGGTTGGGAGGAAGCCTCTGCCTTGGCCATAGCTTTGAGGTTTTTTTTTTTTTTTTTTTTTTTTTTTTCCTGAGTGAAACCCAGATATTTACAATAAGAGCCTAAGAGACCGTTAGCTATGGATACGGAGAACCACTTTGGCTTTCTAGAAGCAGGACCGACTTTATCCTGACTCCCATGAAGTATTTCCTTTTAAATCACTGTTTCCCGACATCTTGCATTTGAACCATCAATGGCACACCGGATGGTCTTGGTTGGTAGTCACGTATCTTCTAAGTTTAGTATTAAGTTGCTTGCATAATTACGCTTCAACTCACAACATCGAGCTTCTAGTTATTGTACTAACATGCGCGTATCTTCAAAAAAACAAATCAATTAGACATTTAATACATGATCAACCAGGTGATACAAAGAAACTGGCAAAAATTACAACAGTGGTCCTGGGTCACCAAGGCATCACTGAAGCTTTAAAGGATCGTTTTTAGATGCAGAAGGAAAACGACTGCATGGATTGGGGAGAGTTTGATACAAGCTCCCCCCAAGAATTAACAAAGATCCAGTTGTTGCAACCCAGGCCCGTCTTTCTGCAGCTAAGAAGACGCCTGTCAATGTTCTCACATACAAAAAGGACAGAGATCAAACATTAGGAAACATGTGTAGACAAAGGCAAGCATGGGACAGAATGCTCAAGTGCATCCCGTCTCCATTTAGGGGAAAAGTACACTAAGAATATGGACGTGAATTTTATATTTAGGCTGCACTCATGATCCTTCAAAAATGTGCACAATGTGATACACTCTATTTCAGGTCTCCTTTAGAACTATGATGCAATGCAGCAAAATAAGGGAGGCTTAAATTACCCAGCAATTTAAGCAGGGCTAATAAAGACACAGGCCCCAACTTGCACATGTGTGTCTTCCAAATGACTCAGCACCCAGCCCCACCGTAACCCCTAAGTCTCCATTCCTAACAATGACGGAAAGGGGATTCTCGATGATAGAAAGGATTTTTGTTAAAATATAATGTTCTTACCAAAAAGAAAAGTTTTAGAGAGTTGGCTCAGAAAGGGAGAAAGTGGGGAAAGTTGATAGGGAAGGAAGAAGAGATCTAGCCAGCTAACAGATGCAAAGTGAAGCATCAGTGGGATTAATCAGATGCAGTCAATTACTGAAATAAACAATAGTGAATGTTTCCAGAGCTTCCATTTTTAAAGAGAAGGTAGAATAGTACAGGTTTATCTAATAGCAACTGATTTAGTATTTTAAACACTGAATTTTAAGACCTATTTTCTTTTATCTCATAGGAATAAATATGATTCTAGTCTGTGGGCCAGCAGCAAACCACCACTGCATTGCAGGAAGGTCTGAATCTGCCCAGTGCCATCTTACCTTATCATTGTTAGGTGTTCTGACTTGCGTTAAACTTCTTACATTTCCATAAGGTCTGAATCTGCCCTTCCCTTATCATTGTTAGGTGTTTTTTTTCACTTGCGTTAAACTTCTTACATTTCCATCCACAAAGGAGAAACTTATTTGAAATAACAAGTAATTCTGTTTGGTTCTTCATAAAAACCAGACAGATGCTTCCAGGTCATTCACATGTTAGTGTGAATTACTTCAACGAGGCTGCTTTCCTGTTTCACACCTAACTGAGAAGGTCCTTTCAGGTTCCTGCTCCTGCCTGGGGGCGGAAGAGAGCCCTGGCTAAGGCTCAGACTCAAGGTTCCCATTGCCTACACTGGGTTCACGTCTTAGCTCCACCTCTGAACAAGAAGTATTAGTTTCTGAATTTGTAAAATGAGGACAGTAGTATCTACTTTCCACAGTGTTTGACACTCCTGGTAAGAGCATGACACGTGTTTACTCTTGGCATTACAAAACAGACAAGATGAAAAGGGGAAGCTTTAAACAGGGCAATACGAATTTTTACCTATCAAATTAATAAAGTATGTAATAATACCAAATAACGTTGGTAATGACTAGATTAAACAGTATGCTCATACGCTATGGTTATGGGGTGTGCAGGGGCACAACCAGTTCAAAAAGCAACATAAAATCCATTCACAAAGTATAAAGATGCTCATACCTTCTGACCCTGAAATAATACTTTTTAGCGTTTAGTCCAAGGAAATATTCAAAAACGTAAACAAAGACTTGAGTATAAGAAAATTCTCTGTGACATTATTCTTAATAATAGTAAGGGAGAAAGATAAAAAATTTCTTCAACATCAACAGAGGTGATAACTTTTGGTACAATAGAACATTATGGAATCATTACATGTAATTTCCCAAAATGATTCATGGCATGGTAAAAT
Source organism: Pongo pygmaeus (assembly GCF_028885625.2). Classification (NCBI taxonomy): domain Eukaryota; kingdom Metazoa; phylum Chordata; class Mammalia; order Primates; family Hominidae; genus Pongo; species Pongo pygmaeus. The sequence continues at coordinate 9,005,529 of NC_072391.2, read as the reverse complement.
GTTCACATTTTAATACCAAGTAAAAAATTATACGATAAATTCTAAAAATTCACTATGAGTCTAATAGTGTAAGCTTTTTTCCTCTGTCTGCCTCTCTCTCTCTGTCCCACAAACACACATACACACACACACCCCCCAAAAAGAGAAAAATCGAAATGTTTTTAAAAAGTGATTATTTGGGGGTGATGAGCAGCTAATGGATGATTTTTGCTTTTGTATGTGTTTCTCAATATTTTTAAATGATCATATGTTGCTTTTCTAAACAGAATTATTTAAATGGGTTAAAAGGGGTATATGTGTGTGTATGTGTCTATGTCTAGCAGGAAGCACTGAGAAGAGAAAAAGAAAATGTGGAACAAGTCACCAAAGTGCTGTATATTCTGGAATAACTGGAAATTGCTCAGTGGTTTAAGAATCTTTAATATTTCATATTTTTTCAGAGGAACACGAAGGACTATGGGCTGTGAGGGTTAACGTGACCCAGAGACTGATTTTTTTTTTTTTTTTTTTTTGAGTTGGAAGATGGAGTCTCACTCTGTCGCCCAAGCTAGAGTGCAGTGGCGTGATCTCGGCTCACTGCAACCTCTGAATTCAGGGCTCAAGTGGTTCTCCTGCCTCAGCCTCCTGAGTAGCTGGGATTGCAGGCGTGTGCCACCACGCTTGGCTAATTTTTGTATTTTTAGTAGAGACGGGGTTTCACCATGTTGGTGACGCTCGTATCGAACTCCTGACCTCATGATCTGCCCCACCCACCTCGGCCTCCCAAAGTGCTGTGATTACAGGCGTGAGCCACTGTGCCCAGCCGAGACAGATTCTTTTGCCTTTGGGTGAGAAAAAGGCTAGTCCCAAGAAGGCTCTAGTACTAATTCCCAAATAAAACACGGGCAGGATTGACTCACAGTTACACAAGCTCAACTAAAAGAACTTACAATAATCACAAGACAACTTGGCCACCAACTGCAAACCATCCAGCACATAATCTGTTCTTTATTAGCTGCAAAGAGCAAGGCAATTGGCAATTCAAACTCCTCATTAGAACATATTACCGCAGAGCATCTTTGGAAAGGAGTGTCAGGCACTCCTGAGTAGCAGCAATTTGGGCAGAGGAACGACCTGCTTCCTTCTCCCAGAGAGCAAGTAACTCATGCATCGAAAACCAGTAAGAGTGAGAGCCAGTCCTCCAAGGCTGCCTGGACTTCTTCAGCAGCCTCTTCCTTGGTTTCTCCACTTCCACTTTTGCCCCCTACTGTCCGTTCCCTGAATAGCACCCAAAATATTTTGAAAATGCAAACACAGTCCTACACAGCTTCACCACATTTTAGTTCTTTACTACAGGCTGCCTATGGGACAGTGGTCCCATAAGACGTTAATGCAGTATTTTTACAGTACCTTTTCTATGGTTAGCTATATTGAGGTGCAGGGATACTGGCCGTGATGTCACACATGCCTACCATATTCATCACATTAACATGCTAGGTTTGTAGCCTAGGTGCAATAAGCTAGATCACCTAGCCTAGATGTGTCATAGGCTACAGCATCTGGGTTTGTGTGAGTACACCCTGATGTTTGCACAATGACAAGATTCCCTAACAATTTGTTTCTCAGAGCGGTGTCCCTGCCATTAAGTGCTGCATGACTGTACTGAAGTGCTTCTGACTCAGCAAAATCTCCCCATTGAAGGTTTAATTAATTAATTTATTTTTGAGACAGCGTCTCACTCTGTTGCCCCGGCTGGAGTGCAGTGGCACAATCTCAGCTCACTGCACCCTCCGCCTCCCAGGTTCAAGAAATTCTCCTGCCTCAGCCTCCCGAGTAGCTGGGACTACAGGCACGCACTATCACAACCAGCAAATTTTTTGTATTTTTCGTAAAGATGGGGTTTTGCTATGTTGGCCAGGCTGGTCTCGAACTGCTGACCTCAAGTGATCTGCCCACCTCAGCCTCCCAAAGTGCTAGGATTACAGGCATGAGCCATCGTGCCCAGCTTCCCATTTTATTTTATTATTTTTTAAAATTTTTTTGTCGAGATGGAGTCTCACTCTGTTGCCCAGGCTGGAATGCAGTAGTGCAAACTTGGCTTACTGCAACCTCCACCTATCAGGTTCAAGCGATTCTCTTGCCTCAGCCTCTTGAGTAACTGGGATTGCAGGTGCACACCACCACATCTGGCTAATTCTTTATATTTTTAGTAGACACGGGGTTTTGCCATGTTGGCCAGGCTGGTCTCCAACTGCTGACCTCAAGTGATCTGCCCCCTTCAGCCTCCGAAAGTGCTGGCATTACAGGCATGAGCCACCGTACCCGGCTAAATTTTTGTATTTTTAGTAGAGACAGGGTTTTGCCATGTTGGCCAGGCTGGTCTTGAACTGCTGACCTCAAGCGAACTGCCCACCTCGGCCTCCCAAAGTGCATGAGCCACACTGTGCCCAGCTCCCCATTGCATTTAATAGATAACACCCAAACTCTACACAGTGGGAGCTACTATCCCCCACTTGGACCCTCCTCAGGTATGCTGGCTTCCTCTCTAGCCCCCGGCTCACCCTTTTGAACCTTGTTTTTGTTTTGGGGAGCTTTTTGGTCTCACTGGCCCTTTTGAACACAATCTTCTCTCTCCCTATTGCTCAGTCTTCCAGTCTCCCCCCACCGCCCTCCAGGAGTGCTTCCACACCACTCACTCCCAGTCCTAAGCCACTTGCTCAAACAGGCCTTCCCTGAAAACAGTTTCCAAAGTCATAATCCCTGTCCCAGTTCATCTCTGTACCCGGTACATGTTTTCTTTTTTTTTTTTTTTTTTTTGCCTTTGTAGCATTTATCATTAGCTAAAACAATTCTTAGTTTTTGTTTACTTTTTTATTGTCAGATATAAAGAATGTAAGCTCATGAACACAGAAACCTCATTATTTTGTATACCATTGTTATGGAGTGAATTGTGCCCTCCAAATTCATATGTGGAAGCCCTAACCCCCCTTGTGATGGTATTCAGAGATGGGGCTTTGGGGAGGTGATTAGATTTAGATGAGGGCATGAGGTGTATTCGGCTGTTCTTGCATTGCTGTAAAGAAATACCTGAGACTGAGTAATTTATAAAGAAAAGAGGTTTAATTGACTCAGAGTTCCACTGGCTTTATAGCAAACATGGCGCATGCATCTGCTCGGCTTCCAGTGAAGCCTCAGGGGACTTTCATCATGGCAGAAAGTGACAAAAGAGCAGCTGCATCACGTGACGAAAGCAGGAGCAACTGGGCGAGAGCGTGGGGGAAAGTGCCACACACTTTAAAGTCACCAGATCTCTACCGGCCGCGCGTGGTGACTCAGGCCTGTAATCCCAGCACTTTGGGAGGCCGACACGGGCGGATCATGAGGTCAGGAGATCGAGACCATCTTGGCTAACACAGTGAAACCCCGTCTGTACTAAAAAATATAAAAAATTAGCCAGGCGTAGTGGCGGGCGTCTGTAGTCCCAGCCACTTGGGAGGCTGAGACAGGAGAATGGGGTGAACCCGGGAGGCGGAGCTTGCAGTAAGTAAGCGGAGATCGCGCCACTGCACTCCAGCCTGGGCGACAGAGCAAGACTCCATCTCAGGAAAAAACAAAAAAAAAAACCAAAAAAAAAAACACCAGATCTCATAACTCACTCACTATCGTGAAGACAGCACCAAGCAAGGAAGAACCCATCCCCATGATCCAAACACCTCTTACCAGGCCCCACCTCCAATATTGGGAGTTATATTTCAACATGAGATTTCAGTGGGGACAAATATCCAAACTATATCAAAGGTAATCCCTCCTGATGGGATTAGTGTCCTTATCAGAAAAGACACCCTGGCCAGGCATGGTGGCTTGCGCCTGTAATCCCAGCACACTGGGAGGCCAAGGCAGGCAGATCACCTGAGGTCAGGAGTTTGAGACCGTCCTGGCCAACATGGCGAAGCCTCGTCTCTACTAAAAATACAAAAATTAGCCAGGCGTGTTGCTGGGTGCCTGTAATCCTAGCTACTCGGGAGGCTGAGGCAGGAGAATCGCTTGAACACGGGAGGCGGAGGTTGCAGTGAGCTGAGATTGTGCCACTGCACTCGAGCCTGGGTGACAGAGCAAGACTCCATCTAAAATAAATAAATAAATAAATTAATTAATTAAAGAAAGAAAGAAAAGAAAACAAAAAGAAAAAGAAAGAAAAGACATCTTCCCTGCATACCCACTTCTTTCCTCTCCTCTCTTTCTCTCTGCCAACGGAAGATACAAGAAGAAGGCAGCCGTCCATAAGGCACAGAGACCACATGACAACTAGACCATCCTAGCACCCTGATCTCACTTCCAGTATCCAGATCTGCAAGAGAAAAGATTTCTGTTGTCTGAGCCACCCTGTCCATGGCACTTTGCTATGGCAACTGGATAGACTAAGATAACCACTGCACCCTTAGTGCGCAGAAGAGAGGCGAGTCTTTATTAGTAATTCAACAAATATTGGTAGAACAAAGGGTCTGGGGGCTTATTATACTCATTTCAAGACAAAAAGAATGGGACTGGCCTGCTTTGAAGTCCAGAGGCTCTGGTTTGAAAAACCACAAATGGATTCTACAAATAACTGCTCGGTGGGATTGAGTTATGGAAGATGGAAAGTGTTGGACTCTTGGCCTGATGGATCTTCCTGTGGGAAGGTGGACTGGGGGTAAATGTCTCAAATAGTCAGGTATCAATTTTCTTCTATGCTTTCTCATCAACTTTTTACCCTCTAGGTGCTTTAAAGTTTGGACCAGGGCTGGCAAATGACAGTCTAAGGGCTAAATCTGCCCCACTGTCTATTTTGATATAGCCAAAAGCTAAGAATGGTTGTTTACATTTAAAAAAAAAAAAGTTGAGAAAAATCCAAAGAAAAATAAGATTGCATGACACCTGAAAATTATATGAAATTCAAATTCCAGTGTCCATAAATCAAATTTTATTGGAATACAACTACATTTATTTGTTTGCATGTTATATATCTGTGGCCACTTTCATGCCGCAATACCAGATTTGAATAGTTGTGGCAGAGACTACGTGGTCAGCAAAGACTAACATACTTAGCTTTTGGCCTTTACAGAAAAACTAGCTCAGAGACTTAGCTTTGTGAGTTTGAGCAAGACACTGGACTACTGTGAGCCACCTCAGATCTGTTGTAAGCTAGAGATGACTAGGTCTGCTTTGCACCGTCTGAGTTTCTCATAAGACCTTGGAGGCCCTCAACAACTATGAATTCTGCTCATTTGTTTTTGCTTTAGTGTCCATCAGCTTTCCTTGAGTTTACCAATTTTGTTTTTTCTTCTGTCCAGTTCACTCCCTTCTTCCTTCACATTTACCTTGTCTTTTTGAAGGAACACAGTTTAGTGGCTAAGTGCTTGAGGTCTGGAGTCCAGCAGCCTAGCACATTAGTTTATAAGCTTCCTTTCCTTTGCTACAAAGAGGGTAGTCATTTTGTTTAAGATCGCTGTGAGTATGAAACAGGGTAACAATGACAAAATGCTAAAAGCACAGTGTCTAGCTTGAAGGGTGTTGGTTTGATGGGGCTGAAGATGTAACAAAACCCCCAAGTTCTTTCTGTCTTATTTCTCCTTTCAGTTGTATCACTCCTTCCTTCTACTTGTTTTTTTTTTTTTTTTAATTTTATTTTTATATATATCTTTTGAGACTGAGTTTTGCTCTTGTTGCCCAGGCTGGAGTGCAATGGTGCAATCTCAGCTCACCGCAACCTCCGCCTTCTGGGTTCAAGCGATTCTCCTACCTCAGCCTACCTCCTGAGTAGCTAGGATTACAGGTACGTGCCACCACCCCCAGCTAATTTTTGTATTTTTAGTAGAGACGGGGTTTCACCATGTTAGCCAGGCTGGTCTCAAACTCCTGACCTCACGTAATCCACCTGCCTTGGCCTCTCTGTGCTGGGATTACAGGTGTGAGCCACCTTTCCCAGCCTCCTTCTACTTCTTATCACCCCTTTTAGCTCAGCCATCCTCTTTTATTATGGAGCTGTGGTCCTCAGCCCTGCCTGAACCCAAATCACCCAAGGAACTATAATACTGTACGTACTCTGGCTCCAACTCCAGAGATACTGGTTTAAATTGGTCTCTTCTGGGATCTAGGCATCAAGAGTAGTTAAAACTCTCCAAGGAGCCATGCTACCCAGCCAGGGTTGAGAATGAATGTCTTCGAGTCTCCTGCTGAATCCTGAGAGCATCAAAACTCTGGGGCTTCTCAGGGCCCATGCATGTCTACCTGAAGGGCCAAACAGGTCTTTCAAAGCATCTTCAACTCCCCTGTGCTTCCTGGGTACTAAGGATGTGTGCCTAGTACCTTCCTGGTGCTGAATATCCTGAGCAAAGTAACTCAAGGCTCTGCCATCAAGTGGCTTAGAATGTAACAGAGAAAAAATACACATAATATAAAGCAAGCAAAATAGCATTTAATTTCTCATTTGCTGAGTGCCTCACCAAGTAATAAGGGCTATTCACAGGTTGTGGACAGACTCTAAGAGACTAGAGGAGAGAACAATCATTCCACCTGCAGAGACTGCAGAAGTCTGCACAAACTCCTTTCCTATCACTCTCTAGCACTTCCTAGAGTAAATGGAGGTCCCAGAAATTTTACTCTCTTGTCCAGTGGCAATGAACTGCAGGCCTCTCCACACAGGCTGTGGCTTTCAAATAAGAACACAATTTTTCCCTCTTGTCCTATCTCTGATACCACCATCTCTGATACCCCATCTCTGAGTCAGCCTCATTTCAGCACTAGCTTAGAAAAAGAATTGGATTCCTGAGCTTACAACTCCCTTCACAATAACCCTTCTGCCATCCATGCATGCCGGGCATGATGTCCTCTCCTTGGTGATAACCAAGACACCTGCTGATTATTCAGGACACCTCCATGCCCTCTTTGACAGATTGCAGATGGTATCTGAGACAGTTATCAAAGCTGCAGAGATGAGCCAGAGGCTGCAGCAGCCACAGGGAATCAAAGCTGGACCCAGAATGAGGAGCAATGGGTGCCCCATAAAGTGGGGTGCTATGCATCCCTGCAAATGTGGCTTATTGCAGTAGGAATAACTCTGATCTCCTAAATTTTAACACATAGATCCACATCTATAGATACTATCCAGTTATTTACCGTTCACTTATTGCAGTTTTTCAGTGCCATATTTTCCAGAAATGGTACACCCAGCAACAGGAAAACCAAGTGAAACTTTCCAAAAAGTACATGATTGGTTTTCCCGTTAATATGAAAAAAAATAGAGAAACGGACAATCAGGAAGACACAATATTAGGATGATTTAACAACAGCCGCCATAAAACGGCAGGCTATGCATGCATGAAAATGTGGCTTACTGCAGTAGAAATAACTGATTTCCTAAATTTTAATATATAGATCTATATCTGTAGATATATAACTATAGATATTTACCTTTCACTTACCACAAGGTTTTTCTGTGTCATATTTCCCAGAAATGGTACCCCCAGCAAAAGGAAAACATAGTGAAACCTCCAAGAAGGTGTATAATTGCTTTTCCCATTAATGTGAAAAAGGAACCAACAGAGAAAGGGATAATCAGGAAAAGAAAACATTAGGATGATTTAACAAGAGCCACCCTACCACCCCTTAACTAGTGACTTGCAAAGGCTCTAAATTAGAATCGCTTGGAGGGCTTTTCACACTACTGATGCCCAAAGGGACCTTGCCTCCTGAACAAATGAATCCAAGACTTTGGGGAGAGGGTCTGGATATCAGTAATGCTTTCAAAGTTCTCCAGGGGATTCTCAGTGTCAGGCTCTCATGATCTTACTCTGTTGTCCTCACCATCCTATCAGGTAGATACTATTATTATGATGATGCCTATTTTTATCAATAAGGAAAGTGATGCTTGGACTGGCATCCTGTTAGACAAGTAAAGAGCTGAGTGGAGAGAGCCTATAGAGCCTGAGTTCCTGAGCCTCATTCTATACTGCCTCTGCACAGGGAAGTCTTTAAAGCATGGATTGATGAAGAAGCCAGAGCTCAGAGCAAAGTTACTGCAGTGAGTTATCTCCTATGCTGATCAAGTGTTCCCTTTGGCAGGGAGAAGACAAGGGAGTCATACATTCACTTACCCAACAAGCATCCAACTTTTAACTATTAGGCACCAAATAGAGGCTGGGCCCCAGGCTAAGATATGGAAGACACATTTTGCTGCCCTGATGTCTGGACATTACGACAGTAGTAGTGATGATAATGATATAAACACAAGCCAACTTTTATTGAGAACCCACCATTCAACTGTTCCACTTTATACATCATATACTGTCTCCTTTAATGCTCAGAACTATTCTACAAAGTTGAAAGCTAAGGCTCAGAGAAGCTAAGTGACTTACCCAAATTCACACAGCCAACACAAGCAAGAGCTGCGGCTGGAGCTCCAGTGGGTTGGCTCTTTGAATATGTGTCCTACAGAGGAAGTCCTGACTTGATGCCATTGTCCCTCCAAATTCCTTTATGTCCATTTTGGGCCATTTTTCAGGTGGAGTCATAGACGCCAAGGTAGGCTTGGGAGAAACTTCCACCATCCCCTGAAGAGACTCAAATCCTTTGCCATGAACTTTCTTGACCCTTGAAGGGGCTGTAGGTGTTTGGCCAGAGCCTAGCATTCGCCATAATGATGGGTCCAACCCCAATGACTGCATCAGAACTCCCCCGGCCCTTCATTAGATAGGGGTTCCATAATTCTTGCACCTGGGGTTCATAGAAAAGCAGTTTTTCCATTTGGTCTTTCCAAGGACCCTGCTGTTCGGCAGCCTAGGGAATCAGTCTGTGTGTGTTCTACCCTGAGGTTCGTGAAAAGCTTTGGAATCCTTCAGGACTGAGTGGAAAATATTCTCATTAGAACATTAGAGAAACTTTTAAAAAAATCAATAAAGTAATGGAATATAACACCAAACGTGCCCTTTAGCCAGACTCTGTTATCTCACCTACATACAGTCTCTACATGACACATAATGGAGATGCGATGAGTTATTCCCAGAAGATGCAGCCTTGGAGGTCCAGGGAGACCAGAAGCAGTAACGGGGGAAAGAGTACATCAATATGCATGAAAAAAAAAACAAACAGTGCCTTAGCACCCAGGACAAAACAGTTTGGGAGCTTTGTGGGTGATCTTTGATTAATTGTTTTTGTTTTTTTCTTTCATTTTGTTTTCTTGCTTAATTTTGTAAGAGCGGCATTTAATAAAATTTTAATAAAACACACACTGTATTATTTCACCTGCTAATTCAAACCAGAAGTGAAGCATGTCTGGATATCTGGCAAGTCTAAGTTAACAGCTAAAGAAAATGCAGATTTACTTCTTCCATATGCAACAACTTTAATTACTCTAACAGCATGTGATTCCAAAATGATATGAAAGTCTTGGTTTGATTTCTGGATAAAAGTGTTATTCATTGTCTCCTCTAAGCCTTCATGCTTAAGGATCCATATACACAATGTATGTTTATATATTTACAGAAACAAAACAGTGAATAGACAGTCTCTGTTCTTATGGAGCTTATAAACGATGACAAAAGACAAGCCACACATTGCACAAAAGCATTGGGAACAACTACTTGAGCCTGAAATTACTAAATCAGGGAGGGGAGGGATAATGACAGTATAAATTGGCACGCATTCATTTATCTCAGAATTATTTACTAACTGCCTACAATATATTAGGCACTTAATACACCAGGTTTACTAGATTCTTATTACACACACATAAAATTATCCTTCCTGGAGAAAAGGTAGCTTTTTAAGAAAACATTTCCCTCCCTCCCAATTAACTCACCAGCTATTGATAAAGCATGTGGCATTGTTACTACAAGTTCATGACTAAGTGAGTGATGTATAAACATCAGAAAACAGTCACCTCTCAAGTTACTGATAAAATTTCAAAAGCTATAGGCTTGTTTATTAGAAATAATAAAAAATACAGATAAATTGTTGGAGTTTAAACTACTTTTTATCTTAATCCTTTTTTTTTTTACATTGCAGATTTATACTGACTATCTCCTGTCTCTCTCAGTAAATGATGTTCCCAATGTTCAAAGCAGTATTTGTATCACCATTAAATGCAAATGGCTGCAATATTTTATGCAATGGCATGAACTCTACAGGGGTCTCATTCATTAAAAAAAAAAGTTCCTGCCCTAGGAATATCTTCTATGTGATGTGTGCTGAACGACTGGAACCCATTCGCTTTTGGTCAAAGATAATTTGCATGTGTGTGCCTGAGAGGGGAAGGTGTTTCCATAGGGTTTAAGCCTCTCTTTGCAGTTGCTTTCCTACTACCAAAAGCCTTCCTTCCTTCAGTTTAATTGTATAGCATCAAAGAGAAAGCCCTTACTCAAGTGATAACTTCATAGCGTGATAGTGGAGGAGAGGTCATCTGGTGTCAACAGCCTCTCTCCAGGTGACAGATTGATGGACATGGTCAACTAGGTTAAATTGCTTCTCAGGGACTTTTCATAAAGTAGCTTTGTTTCATTTTAGCTACTAGTTTTCTCAAAGGTAGAGGTGATCACTAGTTTGAAGTGGGGCAAGAGGTGAGGGAATACAAGTGCTTGGAAAGGTATGCAATATGTCATGGGTGAAACAGGACCCATCTTTCTTCCATCTAAAAACTTCACCTTATTGGAAAGCAGAGGACCACTGCAAACTTTTAATGTTCTCCTTTCCCAGGGGCCCTAATAATTTTAAATCAGTGTCTCTTACTTGTAAATTCAAAGCATGAAATGACATCAGTTAGAGGAACCCTTTCTCGGTTCAAAATCAGCAGTAGTTGCAGCAACTAATAAATTTGAGGTTAGTAATGGGGAGACAAATAAGATTAAATGGCTCTAATAGAACAGCAACCATGACCTTTGCAGTTCATTTGAAATTCAGCCATCATGTTAGTCAAGTAATATAGTACTGGATGGATATTATTTTGCTTATATGATATATAGATCTCTAATATGAATCTCATACTTATGAGTAAATTACAGATGTGCCAGTACTGATATATTTTTACGTGCATGTACAACAATATTTCATAATCTACTTGCAGTAATTCGCGTCCCCCCTTGACAATGAGAGAGAGAAAGAGGGTTTAGGAGAATATAGAAGATGAAAAAGGCAAATAATGCACACAGTAAAACAGAATGTCAAATCTTCCCAAGTTGAGTGTATTTAGACATGAATCTCAAATATACAGTCAATAATTACAACCATTAATATTTCTTATCATTTTCACTCATTTTAATGTATAAAATATGGAGACTGAATAAATTAAAGTGACTAGAATAATTAATAAGAAGGACATTGAACTGAAAATGCAATTAAGATCTTTATGGTGTGCATACATGCCTCTCTGTACATGGCACATTGTTAACCATACCTAAAGCTCTCCAGAATAAAATAGTCAAGAAATTATCGCTGGTACCTCTGGAAGCAGTGAATTATAAAAACGCATTTTCATGAACAGAATATGGCCAACTGAATTTTATATTTCAGTGCAGTGATCTTTGCCTAAAGCTACCAGTTGTGCTGATTACATTGAACATCTCAAATGTCAGAGTTGTGTCGATACAGAATTCCTTCATTAGGCTCTGTTCAGCTTTCTTTCCCCCTCTCCTCCCTTGAAAGCAGGAGATACGAAGATGGAATCTCCTTGTAACCAAATCATTCCCTGCCCAAAGAGTAACAGAATCCAGCCAGAATGCAGGGACTTTCAATTTAATTTCCTTAGCTAAATGCTTGCTATCAACGATGATGGCTCTTGCAGCCCTCAAATCTTCCATTCAAATCTGCAGAGTTCTACTGAAATTCTAACACAGGCAACATCTATGCAGAACAGAGCAAGGGAGAGATTTCCTGGCCACAAAGAAATAAACCCTGGACCCAAGGATGGCTACAGAGGAGGGTTGGGAGTAAAATCTCACTTTGGAAAAGGAGTTCTTGCGAAGGGGCTCTTAGTAGGTGTGGATAAGCAAGGGTGGGCAATGGTGGACTAGGATGGGAGACAGTGAGGTCTCTACTGGATAAAGCATGGGCTACCGGCTCATTAGGCAGGTGAAAGCCAGGCAATACGGCTTTCTGACAGCCATACCAGTCCAGCTCCCAGTGGCTGCTTTTTCACAGTTTGCTATCAGTACATTTTCCATACAGTGACTTCAGAAATAAAAGAGGGAAGACAGAGGGGCAGCAAGTCTCATGAGGTTGCATGTAATTTTATCCCTAGGTGGTGACCTTTGGGTGGTGGGAAATACACAGGAAGCATGTGGGTTCTGGGAAAGAAATGATACTCTCACTTCCTCCCAGTCAGGGATCCTACTCTCAGCTGGGGATTACAGCATGACCCCAGGGATGGGAAGATGTTAGCGATTAAGTCTTAATGAGATTTTCTGATAGAGAAACAGGTGGACCGGAAAGGGTTTTCCGAAGGCAATTTCATTCAGTTTCACAACTATTTACTGAAGGACGATGGCATGCAAAGCCCGGATCTAGACACACACAGGAAATGAAATCATACAGCATCCCATTGTCAAGGAGGGTCCGATCAGAGGGGAGAGGAGACAGGACCAGAACGAGTAACAGGGAATGCCAGCCATAGCACATGCCACAGGAGAAACAGAAAGGCTGTTTCCCATGTGGTCAGGGAGAGAGACTTGGGTAGGTTTCCCGGGTGTGATGGGCTTTCAGTTGCCCTAGTGGGGATAGGGAAGTGACAGGTATCCACAAAGGCAAAGATGTGTGGGTAGAACATTGAGAGAGCTGGTGACTGGTCCAAGATTCTAAGTTAAATGCAACTCACAGGACAACCGTGTTACTGACATTTAGCGCCAGTGAACACGGCCCTGGGCGTTCTTCTCAATGAGAGAGGGAGCAATTATTTACCCTAAAGGGGTGAAAATGGATTCTTAGTTACAAGACGGTAAGAAATTTTAGATATTACTTTGGTTTGTGGCCATCCAGAGGGCCACCATACATCAACACACACACAGTTTACATGGCATAAACAGACATACAGTGTATCTGTGGTATTAAAATTTAATGAGGGAAGGGGAATGGTGATTAGGAAGGGAAAAAAGGTCTAAAAAGGCTCCTTGGTGAAAGGTCAGCAATAATGCCATAAAAGATTGAGACAAACTAGTGTAGGTTTTTCCCATGACAGCCGCTGTTGTCTTTCAAAGAGACTGAAAATGAATCTGAGGCCAAACCTCAGAACTTCTGGCAGGCAAAGTGGCTTCACCAGAGATCTGCTTGCTGACTGTGGAGGTGGGGCTTAACCTCTCCTCTCACCAGGACTCCAGAGGCCTGGCTTTTGGGAGCAGGGGTTACGGAGCTAGAAGGCAAGGGGGTAAAGAGGAGAGCCAACCTCATACCATCCCCAGCTTCTCGCCTCCACTGAAAATAGGTCACAGATTTACATTTTATGTATTTATTTTTAACAGTGCATTTTAGAAGCTCACCACTCCCTATTAAAAATGAATGATGACTTTAACAGTGTATTTTAATTCCAAATTACAAAGGCAGTATGTATTCATTATGGAAATTTGGGAAATGCAAATAAGACAAAAGGAGACAATAAACTAACACCAACACACACAATCACCCCATCCCAAAGTGAACACTTTATGATCTTATTATATTTCCTGTAGACTAGTGCTATCCAATAAGGTAACTGAAAGCCATATGTGGCTATTGAACACATGAAATGTGGCTGATCTGAAATGAGACGTGCTGTCAGTATAAAAATGTACATTGAATTTTGAAGATTTAGCACAAAAATGTAAAATATATTGTTAATATTTCTATATTGATTATATATTGAAATATGTTGGCTATATTAAGTAAAACTTATTAAAACAAACATTTCATGCATTTATTTTTTTAATTCAACCACTAAAAAAATTACTTTGCATATGTGACTTGCATTATATTTCTTTTTTTTTTTTTTTTCTGTCTCTAATTCCAGGTGCCTTTTTTTTATTTTTTTTAATTTTTTTTTATTATACTTTAGGTTTTATGGTACATGTGCGCATTGTGCAGGTAAGTTACATATGTATACATGTGCCATGCTGGTGCGCTGCACCCACCAACTCGTCATCTAGCATTAGGTATATCTCCCAATGCTATCCCTCCCCCCTCCCCCCACCCCACAACAGTCCCCGAAGTGTGATGTTCCCCTTCCTGTGTCCATGTGTTCTCATTGTTCAGTTCCCACCTATGAGTGAGAATATGCGGTGTTTGGTTTTTTGTTCTTGCGATAGTTTACTGAGAATGATGATTTCCAATTTCATCCATGTCCCTACAAAGGACATGAACTCATCATTTTTTATGGCTGCATAGTATTCCATGGTGTATATGTGCCACATTTTCTTAATCCAGTCTATCATTGTTGGACATTTGGGTTGGTTCCAAGTCTTTGCTATTGTGAATAATGCGGCAATAAACATACGTGTGCATGTGTCTTTATAGCAGCATGATTTATAGTCCTTTGGATATATACCCAGTAATGGGATGGCTGGGTCGAATGGAATTTCTAGTTCTAGATCCCTGAGGAATCGCCACACTGACTTCCACAAGGGTTGAACTAGTTTACAGTCCCACCAACAGTGTAAAAGTGTTCCTATTTCTCCACATCCTCTCCAGCACCTGTTGTTTCCTGACTTTTTAATGATTGCCATTCTAACTGGTGTGAGATGGTATCTCATTGTGGTTTTGATTTGCATTTCTCTGATGGCCAGTGATGGTGAGCACTTTTTCATGTGTTTTTTGGCGACTTGCATTATATTTCTACTGAACAGTGCTGGTCCAGACCTTGCTTAGGGCTACGCCCATGCATGCACAAATATAAACATGCTTTAAAAATAGATAACGTGGTGCAAATTCTTTTTCAATCTCTTTTACACTAAATATAAGCTGGACATCTTGCCATGGCAATACATATTCACTTATTTTTAAAGTGCATGTTTAAACATTAAATAATGCTGCATTATGTGGATATAACAAAATGTTATTAAACCAATCCCCTATCAATGGATACCTATATTGTTACCAAGTAGTCACTATTATTACAACTCTGCAATGAACATCCTTTGAACGAAATCTTTTTGTACTCAAAGTTTCCACAGCAGTGTGATAGAATGGAAATAGCACAGAGTTTAAGGTCAGGCAATTTTTGGTCCCTATCAAGTCTCAGGCTTTAACCAGCTGTTTATCACTAAGCAAGTCATATATCTACCCTCAGCCTCATTGTCTAAAATAGAAACTATCTTTCTATTTTTCAACAGTGCTGCAAAGATCAGAGATGGGGTTATTTTTGGCACACTGGGGATATTCCCTAAATAATAGCTAATGTTAATATTATGAATAAAATATTAAAAACACTGTTGTTATAAAGTTCCAAAATTATGCACACTCAGGACACAACAGCAAATAAAACTAAAGAAACTGTGGAAAACACCTTCTTATTAAAGGTTGAGCCATTAATGAGTGAACTGAAATTTGAAATGTCTAGAGAAATGATGGTACAAAATGCACTGACCACATTCTTGAAAAATGTATACCTATTTCAGACCAAAATCACTCATTCTAAACTTCCAGTCTTTTTCTTCTTGTTCAACATTGTATGAAATACAACATAAAGCACCCTTCTAGGTATGAGCAATAATGCTTCAGAGACGTAATGCCTATAACTTAGTTTTAGGATAATAACAATTGCAAAAATGGCTTGTGAATGTCTTTCTAACTTAGATTTGAATGGCTTTCACCTCCGATCAGAAGACAGGATTGAAAAGAAAAATTTCTCCTTTTTTAAGTAGCAACAGAGAGGATTATATACCTGGGAGGTCCTTTGGAACAAAATGATGAGTTGGCACAGTTAGAGAAACTAACAAAATAACACCTAAAGTGGGCATATATTGATAATAAAAAAAAAGAGAGAGAGAGAGAGACAGGAACATGACATTTGGAGACTTTAGAGACCCCAGCTTGTTTAACCAGGCCAGTGATATCTTGGCAATGGAGACTCCGGCTTGGATAATCTAAGAAATGTGATAGATAATCCAATAAACCCGATTAACCTAAGGAGCCCAGGGTTGGTCTTCCTGCTGAATTAGTAATCTAACAAAAGGGCTAAAGGCAAATAAGTCAAGAATTTCTTTATGGAGTGGTTAATACTATGAGTCCTGGCAGCCAAACAGCTCCTTCTGGGATCCTTGTTTCTCCAACAATGAACTGTGTGATTTCAGGCAAACTATTTCACTTCTTTTCTCATCGGTCTCCTCATTGACAAACAAGGGGGTCACAGGGTTGATGTGAGAATTAAAATAACAGGTGGAAGTAAAGGGCATGCTTAGCACAATAGCACAATGCCCAAAGTGAAGTAAACTCTCAAAAACATGTTAGGAGGATTTACAGTTTCCATCCCTGCTAACACCATAACGTATTTTAAAGGCAATTCCTCCTTTGCTGTCTCACATTGTAATAGTCCCCTTTCTGGATACAAGAGAGCTCCTATATAAAGACTCTTCAGATTCAGGTAATGAATGTACAAAATATTAAATCCTCCAATATGCATTTCTCAAGAGCTCTCACGTGCAGACCTTGGACTCAGTGTTGGAGACACAAGAAAAAGATTCCTCCCCATAATGAACTCCCAGTCACAAGGAGGCAGCAAGGTAAGTAATGAGAGGCTCCATAGATTGGCACAGAATACTATATGGTGGTGGAGTAGGGGTTTCTAGGCCGCCTGAAAGCAGGGTAAGGAGAAGTGATGTCAAAGCGTAGGCAAGATGGGCATGTAGAAATGAGCTGAACAGAAAAAGGAAAAAAGGCCGGAGATGAGAGCATTCAGAAAGAGGAGATGTCCAGAAATGACTCAGAGGTGAGAGTGCATTTAAGGCTTTGCAGATGGTTAGAAAGGAAGTGATGGCAAGGTCAATGATGTAAAGATAGGCAGAGGATGATCCTGAAGTCTCGTTGGGAACTCAGAATTTACCCTAAGGACAATGAAGAGTTTGAGGGGTTGTCAAGCTGGAGAACACCATGCAAAGCAGTTAGAGTGAAAATGAACCAGAAACCAAAGCCTGACATGTCTCCTCTCTTCCTGGTTGCCACTGACATCAACATGAATTTCTGAATAGCTCTACAGAACTGACAGAATGATTTGTTTATGTGATCCCCAGGAGAATACCTGTGAGTGGTGAAGCCACTATGAACCACACATTCTTTTGTCTTGGTCTTTGCTTCTTCCAAAGAAACAAGAAAGTGGAGAAAAGATTTTATCCAGCGGAGCCATCAAAATGCAAACAGATTGACCTAGATATGTTTGCTGTGTCCAATGATGCTGTGTTTAAAGGTAATTATAAGAGCATAAATCAAAAAGATGGAAAAGATGCAGAACACTCATTTACCCAGAAGGGCTTATTATCAGAGGCTTAAGATGCTGAACTTCCTTTAACATATGTGCATGCTTATTTACAAAATTTACAAAATATGTGTGATTACACACATACATTTTTGGAGGCTCTAAGATAATGGCTCTGCCAAATATGGGTAGGTCATATGAGTTAGGGAAAGATCACTTGGTCTGAATTTAGGTACCACGTTCACATCCCAGATCTGACGTTACTATGTAACATTAGCCCAGAGATACCTAATGCCATCAAAAGTGGAAATAATAATAGCTAACCTAAATACCTTTAGCGCTGGGTGACTCAAATTTAAAAAAAAAAAAAAGGATGTAAATGGAAAAGGTTAGGTCTAGGACAGGTAGGTGACATCAATGAGTAAAGTAGGTTAACTGAAACACTCAGGCTACACCCAAAACATTTAACAACTACCAAAGCTCAACAGATTGCAGTTATATTGGATGATGGCCAAGCTTTGTCAGATCTTCCAACTTTTAATGAAAAGCCAGAAATATAAAGATCTATGTAAAATTTCCAGATATTTCAGTGCTGACGATGAATTCCTACATGAAACAGCAAAAAGACAGCAATACACAAAAGGCCTAGGACCTGTCCGTCGAAGACCTCTGCCCCAGCCAGATGTGTAACCTTTACTTGTAATGAGCAAGCACAGAGTGGTGAATGCAATTTGTTTTCCAGTTTGCTTATAAGTTATATTTCCACTTACTTTCAAGTCAATGGAGGAAAAGCTCAAAATTAAAAATTCTGAATGAAGGAATAAATGAATGGAGACATGGGGGAAACAAACAAAAATCTCTCAAAGGAGAACCAGCTCCTTCCTCCTTTTTAATGATGTAAGAAATAGGAGTTCTCATAGCTTGCCTCTACCTGCAATTCTGAGCTGGAAAACAAATCCCTTCTCTTCCTGTTCTGAATTTCAAATTCAGTAACCATGTTTGCAGTGTGCTAGAACACAATATCCTTTTCCACTTTCTGTCTCACCACCTAAATACTGTAGAGCTTTTGCATTTTCCTTGAAGACTCTCTTTAAGAATCACCCAGTGCCCCACTGTTGGTGGGAATGCAAATTAGTACAGCCATTATGAAAAAAATGGTATGGAGTTTCCTTAAAAAATTAAAAATAGAACTACCATATGCTCCAGCAATCCCACTACTGGGTATATATCCAAAGGAAACAAAATCAGTATTTTGAAGGGATATCTGCACTCCCAGGTTCACTGCAGTGTTATTCACTATAGCTAAGATATGGAGTCAACCTAAGTGTGCATTGACAGATGAATGGATATGACCAGGCACTGTGGCTCATGCCTGTAATCCCAGGACTTTGGGAGGCTGAGGTGGGCAGATCACTTGAGGTCAGGAGTTTGAGACCAGCCAAGCCAACATGATGAACCCTCGTCTCCACTAAAAATACAAAAATTAGCTGGGCTTGGGGGAGGAGCGGGGGAGGCACCTGAAATCTTAGCTACTTGGGAGTCTGAGGCAGGAGAATCACTTGAACCCAGAACCCAGGAGGCAAAGGTTGTAGTGAGCCAAGGCTGCACCACTGCACTCCAGCCTGGGCAACAAGAACAAAACTCCGTCTCAAAAAAAAAAAAGAAGTGATAGAAGTGTGCTATGTATGTACAATGGAATGTCATTCAGCCCTAAAAAGAGAGAAATTCTTGTCAACTGCAACACTGTGGATGAACCTGGAGGATGTCAGTTGAGTGAAATAAGCCACATACAGAAGAACAAATACTGCATGATTTCACTTACATGTAGAATCTGAAACAGTTGAACTCACAGAAGTAGGGAATAGAAGTTCGGTTACCAGGGGCTGGGGTGGGATTGGGGTTGGTGAGGGTTGGGGAGATGTTGTTCAATGGATGCAAAATTTCAGTTAGATAGGAGGAATAATTTCAAGAAATCTTTTGCTTAACATGGTGACTATAGTTAATGACATGTATCATGTACTTGAAAATCACTAGAAGAGTGGATTTTAAGTATTCTCACTACAAAAATGTATATGAGGTAATACACGTATTAATTAGCCTGACGTAGCCATTCCACAATATATACATATTTCAAAACGTCATGTTGTACATGATAAATGCATATCATTTGTCAATTCAAAAAGTTAATTCCTTATTATTTTTTTAAAGAATCACCCAGTGTCCTAAGTTCCCTAAAAGAAGGAGATGGAGTAGCCACAGAAACTGCAGCCCTCTTGGTGCCTGATTCTTTGGTAGAATGACATAAAGGTCATACCCAGCATGACCCTCCCTGGTAAATACATTCACATAAAATGCCCTGGGTACATAAAAAATTCTGAAAATTCAGTATGACGTCCTTCAATAGTCTAATGGTAAAACGCACTCCTCTAAACACTTGCTCAGTGTCTGTTGTGTACATAGTTATGATCCCTGTCCCTGGGGTATATACTCTTAGTCTTTGCCTTCAGGTAGTTTACTTTCTTGGAGGGAGGGGATAAAAACTAATTACAGCAGAGAGAAGGTAAGTGTAATCACAGCAGTTGAGGCTGGAGCTGAGGCGATGAAACAGGAAACTCTTGTGGTTCAGTTAGGAAGGATTTCACTTAGAAGACACACATGAAGAAATTGCTTTATATCATTAAGCTGGCTTTAAAGCATTTAATCATTGTGTCAGCATCCATGGTCACAGTAAACAATTAATATAAGCATCCCATGCTCCCAGGAATGGCAAAAAAATCATCTGTTTTACTTTCCAGTGTTATTTTTCACCTAATGGCTAATCCACAAATGTCTACTAAGTGAAATCATGCTTCACATACCACTTAGAAACACCACATTTGAATTTTAAAAACAAAACATAAAGATACTTCTCTCAAAAATCAATAAAAGGCTTCAAAGACATGAAGAAGCAGATTTTCCCAGAGGAAACACAACTGGTTCAAAACCCTATGGGAAAAAAAGGGGGAGGGATTCTTAGAGTTACCAAATACGTGCAAAACAAATAGGTTCTTTTTTTTTTATAAAAATGGCAATTGGAAAGGATTTTATAATGCTTCTCTTCATTATTAAAGGAGATTTAGAGAAGGAGTCTCTTAAACACTACTGTTGAGAATGTAAATTGGTTTAACCTTTCTGAAGAGATGATTTAACAATGTGTATCAAAAGGCTTAAACATTTGCATAACCTTTATTCAAGTATTTCCACTTGTAGGAACTGATTCCAGAAAGTCCTGGGTATGCTTAAGATATAGACACAATGTTGCTCATCACTATCGTTTTGTTATGGTGGAAAACCAGAGATAGCACAAGAAAAAGCTCATCAATTGGGACTGTGCCAAAAATAAAACATAAAATTAAATCTGGTACCCGTTCAATGATTTTATTCTTCAGCCCTTTCATTATTCTTAAAGGCTCTTTTTTTTTTTTTTAAAGAAAGAAGCCTATGAAGAAGGAACTTTTTCATAATATATAGCTATATTAAAAGACTACAAAACATATAAACAGTTGATATACCATGAGGGAAGTCAGAGACAAAGACTGAGAGAACTCAGATAGCTGGAAAAATGCTTTCTCCTTGGTGATGTAAGTAAAATTGGTATAAAGCTCCAATTTCTATGGCCTTTGGGAGTCTAGCGATGTCCCCAGGTTCCTGCAAATTCTCAGGTAGCTTTTGTTCTTATTGTCCTCCAGACTCCTCCTATCTTATTTATTCTCTATTGCACCATTTTCAGGGTTCATCCAATAGAAAGAAAAGAAGCAAAGAAAAAGAAAATAAAGAGAGGGGAATGGAAACAAACCTACCCTTGCAAAAACATTTAAAATTGTAGTCAACTTAGCTGAAGGTTGGTGGTGATACCACCTAACCCCCAGCTTTCTGTTTCTTTCAGCATTGATTCCTTCCTTTCCCTCTCCCATTTCTCTCTTCCCCTCCCTCTCTTATCAGTCCTATTCCTGGAACACTACTTTTCCCTCCCTCTATTATGCAGAGCAGTGCTGTATTCCCTGGCTCCCACTCTCAATCTTGCAAAATCAAACCTATCTGGGATTCCACAGATAAAGGGACCTCTCCTAGGACACGATGGTGCTACCCGCCTTTCTTGGGCGATGGCTGTTGGCTATACATAGCAACATTTGCCTTGTTATGTATATAGGTAGGATATACATACAGGATACAAACAGATGACAGCTAAATGATTACTCAAAAAGGCAACTGCTATAAGTAGCATTTTCCCTGACATATCTCTGCCTAGACATATAGAAAAATCAATTAATGATAATGCTAATTCACATTATCTCTGGATGATGAATAACATGCAATTCTAATTTTCTTAGTGCTGATCTGCAGTACTTGAATATCCTATAAGCAACTATTAGTGTTTTATAAAAAGGAAGGTCAAAAACTAAGTTCACTCACCATAAAGAAGAAATGCCTAGTTCTGGAAGGAAGGTGGCTCACGGCTGAGATGGCGGGTAAAACCATCTGTGATGGGTGAAATTAAGTAATGCTACTCCTAATTCAGCTAAGCCAGCAAGTGTAAGCGTGAAAGTCTCTGTTCATTCAGATCGTACCTTTTCCCCCAAATGACTGGAAAGATATGAAGGGGCTCAGCTAGAAGATTCTGCACAAATGTATTCTGATACCCACACAGGGCATCCTACTAGAAGAGCTGACGACAAAATGGCCAACAGCACCGTCCTTTATAAACAGGGAAGGGAGTGAGCAGTAGGTAGGAAAGGCAGCAAGAATTCGCAAAACCGTTCATGAGCCACTCACTGTGTTAATGCTTTGTAGACCCTTTTCTAAACATCACAGGGACCCTACGAGAGAGCTGGTAGTATCCCCAACTGATAAAGAAACCAAGGCTCAAAACTGAGAGCCATCTCCCTCTGAAGTCTTTGCCTACATTCAGAGTTCTTTCCAAAATCAGGGGTTATTCTTCCTTCCAGAACCATATTCTATTTTTTTAAGGTTAACTTTTATTTTAGGTTCAGAGGTACATGTGCAGGTTTGTTACTTGGGTAAACTTGTGTCATGGGAGTTTGTCGTACAGATTTTTTCATCACCCAGGTATTAAGCCCAGTACTCATTAGTTATTCTTCCCGATCCTCTCCCTCCTCCCACCTTCCACCCTCTGATAGGCCCCAGTGTGTGTTGTTCCCCTCTATGGGTCCATGAGTGCTCATCATTTAGCCCCCACTTGTAAGTGAGAACATGCAGTATTTGGAACCACATTTTAAAATACCTGGATGAACAGCACCGAGCTTGCTCTCTGCAATGAAAATGTACATTAACCTAGATTTAAAGAGGCTATGTTTCCCGTAATCCATTTCAGCTAAATTAAGAGATGTGTAATGACGAGCAGTCACTAACATATTCTTAAAATCACATCATTCCTGAATCAGGATATACATTCATTTAAGTATGACCTGGGAGCTTTTAGCTTTTGTTAACATAAAACTATTCATTACTTTCGTATTATTGTGGCAGGCACATGGTCTTACAGAAAAATAAGTTATTCTCAACTTTAGCTAACATTTACTGAGCGCCTATCACATACCAGGAACTTAACACTCATTATCTTGCACAATTCTTAGTGTGTGGTAGATCACCATAGAGAAGTATTTGCTCCTTCTCCACCTCCATGTGCAGAGTGTACTTTCCTACCCCTTGGCTGTGAGTGTCCCCTCCACTGCGGGTGTGTCTGTGAGACTTGCTTTGGTTAAGGAATGTTAACTGGCAGCAGGTGTGATGCAGTTAAAGGCTTGAAGGTGTTTGCACAATAGAAGGTTCTCTTGCACTTCTCCTTCACCACGAGAACATTTCTGGCTAGCTACTGTTCCCCAGCAGAGGACTTGAGACACAGAGACCAGAGTTCCTTCCAAAGCTGAGCCTCCTCACTTGATGGCCAGCTGACCTGCAGACACATGACTGAGTGCAGCCTAAATCAAGGCCCCCATTGTACTACAGACACACGCACTAAACAAGTGCTCACTGTTGCCTGCCAATTAGATTTGTGATTGCTGGGGACCAATAGGAAAAGAACACATAGGGTATCCTAATGTGGGAGACAGTGTTCTCATCCCTGTTTTAAAATGGGAAAATTGAGGTTTAGGGAGGTTATATAACTTTCCTGTCTGGTGGATGGCAGAACTGGAGTTCAACTTTGACTCTGAAGCCTTTATGCTCTAGCTCTCTTTGATTAGTCAGTCAGTCAGTCATTGAACCTGATATTAATAAGCATCTGGTTGTGCTAGGTAGGCGCTGTCCTTGGTGCTGATGCCACCGTAGTCAGCACAACAAAACTCCAAGAATTCTGTTTTATCAGGGAGGAAAGGGAAGGAATAATTGCATTCAAACTCAGAAAAGAAAAAGGAGGTGACCATACAGTCTGACAATAAATAGATGAGCAACAACAAAAAGCCCTAGGTTCATAATAAGCTTGGCATTTGTGGAAAAGGAAGGAGGCCACCATGGTGCGGTATAGTTATAAGGGAGAGAGTGGAGAGAGGCCAGATAATGCAGAGCCTGAAAGCAAAACAATGAGTTTGATTTAATTCTGCTTTCAACAGGAGGCCACTAAAAAAATCACAGATTCAAGAGGAAAACGTTCTGGTTATCACTTCAAAACAATCTCCATGGCTGCTTTGCTGTGGGGAGATGCCAGGGAGCAAGGACGGAGACAGGGAATCCAGGGAGGGTGCTGCTGGAGCTGGCCAGGTAAGAGGCAATTGGATTGCATTGGATTAGGGTGGTGGCTGTGTAGAGGCTAAGGATTCCTTCCAAATTTTCTCTCAAATTTTCTCTCAAATTTGAAAGCAGTCCTAACTTCCCTAATTCTAGATTAGTCTTGGCTTCAGCAAACTTGAACAAAACATTTACCAGCTTAGGTATCATACTAAGTTATGAAAAAAATCTCTCAAAATATTTGCTTAGATAAAAGTAAAAACATACTTAGCAGTTGTGGAATTAATCATTCATCTAAGGTGGGTGATAATTTACGCCACACTTGAAGTGGAAAAAGAAATTTCTATTTATACTGCAATCTATACTTTTTTTTTTCAGGGATGGGCTAATTGTGTTTGTTGAACTGTTTCAAGCTGCTATGGGCTGGGAGAATTGAATATCTATTTGCAAGACTGTAGGGATTAAATTAGATAAACGCAAAGGGGAAAGTAATTGGTAATTTGTGAAGATTTGCATGAGTGTATGAAGTACTGTCTAAAGCACTATGCAAGACTGATGGACAAAAAGGGCAACCTGAAGTTATTTTCTTTTTTCAAAAAAGCAACTTTTCTCTAATGCTTAGTATCCTTAAGTGAGCAAGCAAACATCTTTCAACAAACAAACAAAAACATAAGGCTAAGTAGGCTTGTTTATCAGCATAGGTCTTTCTCTAGCTCTCCAAAAGTTTAACCTCTCAGAAAAGTTATAAAAAATCAGATTTAAAATTTTATTTATTTTTGCCTTGTTGATTATAAAAATATGTTTTGCAAATCATAATAGCCTCTGTTGGTCAACAATGGTGAATTGAAGACCAGATAACACCCCCAGGCATGTTTTGTTTAACCTAGAGTTTCAAACATTCAACTAATACTAGGTGATGGGTTGGTAGGTACAGCAAACAACCATGGCACATGTTTACCTATGCAATGAACCTGCACATCCTGTACATGTACCTTGGAACCTAAAATAAAATTTAAAAAAATTGAAGAGTACAGGAAACAGAAGATAATGAAATAACATCTTCAAAGCTCTCAAAGAAAATTACTCAAAATCTATAATTCTATAGCTATAGGAAATATTTTTCAAATAAAATACAAGATATTTATTATTTTAGTTAGGATCTAGAGAGACATATAAGGCCATTGTTCCATGTTATCAATAAAAATAATCTAGACTAAGTAAAAGCAATTAAATGGAGACACAGAACCTAGAAATAAGACTTTTCAGAATCTCTTGGGTAAACAATCAGAAAGTCTGGTATATTCCTATTTCATGAAAATGGCATGCAGCTGAGGAGTAGCTGTACTGTGAAGGCAGGCATGAGCTCCTCACTTTGCCACAATCCCCACTGCTCCCTACTGTGCCTCTGACATGAAACACCAATTGCCAATTAGCTTCACTTGGGATACGGAGTTTTTCTTACAGTAGAGGAATATCTCTTTTTTAGCCCCATCATGAGCAGAAGTGGGAACATGGAAACAAAACCAAGACAGCCATACGTCTGATGACCCAGTCTGCCTCCTTCGGGTGTGATGACCTCCCAGCTCCTGGATTTAATACCTCCGATCTTTACACACTACACAATATTGGAAGAAAGTCAGTGAAAACTGGAAAGTACCCACAAGTTGCATACCATACATTTACAGGCTTAAGCAGTAACACTGGTTGAACACTGAATCTAACATGAGCCCTAGGCCAACCCCATTGTGTCCTAATTAAAGTTCCCGTTCTCCAGGAGCATTGCGACTGAAAGCGACCGCTGGCTCTGACTCCAATGGAAGCATGCCAAAAATACAATCCTACTTAAGAAAATTGAATATGATTTTGCAAAGAGGATGGCCAAACTTGATCTGAATATGACAAGAAATGACAAAGATGTGTGCTGAAATGGCTGGCTCAGGAAAAAGGACCAGCATGGTCCATGGGGTTGCATCTTGAGGGTTTGAAGAAGTTGCTCAAAGGCCAGCAACTTTCAAGATCAAGATAATCTCAGGGACTGAAGTGTAGTTAATGAAAAGCCCAAGGGTGGGTTTTTTTTTGGGGAGGGAAGACTTTGGCATTTTCCTAGAACAGATTCTGAAGAAGGGATGAAAGATATATTATTATAAATGTGTATTTACTTTAATTTTTTTTTCTGGAGTTACCCTTTGATGATAATACTGCTATTTAAGATTGAGCTGTAGACTGACCTAAGAAACAGAAAATGAAAGTTTTATTACATAATGATTATTTTTAATCTTGCTGTGAAAACAAAGACCATTTTGAGATATTGATTTAAAAGCTATCAACATTCTCTCCAGGAAAAAAGAAAAGAAATGTATGTTAGTTATAGAGTTTTGTATGTGACTTCAGAGGTTTAATGAATCTCTCAAATCCATTAGAAATTAAGAGTTTTGGTTATGTGAAATCCCAGATTATAACATAATCATTAAGAACAAAGAATAAGGGGTCGGGTGCAGTGGCTCATACCTCTAATGCGAGCACTTTGGGAGGCTAGGCAAGGACGGTCACTTGAGCCTAAAAGTTCAAGACCAGTCTGGGAAGCATAGTGAAACCCTGTCTCCACCAAAAAGAATAATAAAATTAGCTGGGTGTGATGATGCATGCCTGTAACCCAGCTACTTGGGAGGCTGAGGTGGGAGGATCACTTGAGCCCCAGATTTTGAGGCTATAGTGAGCTATTATCATGCCACTGCATTCCAGCCTGGGTGACAGAGTGACAGCCTCTCTCAAAATGTATTAATACTACTAATAATAAAGAGTATGGGGTCAACTTCCTGGGGTGGCCTTCTGCTTAGCCACAACGTATGTGAATTTTTTAAGCCTCAGTTTCTTCACCTACAAACAAAGATAATGTCAGCCAAAGATAATATGCCTTTCTTCCACATCTTTTTGTTTTGGAATAAATTTAACAAAGTTACCATGATGTCTCCTCATTTCATACATAAAAGAACTAAAGGTCAGAGAGGTCTAGTTGCTTGCCTAAGGTCACACAGCTGTCATGTGGCACACCCTGACCATGCCCATAGGCTGGTTTGGAGAATAAATGTGGTACATTCATGCCAAGTGCTTGGAATAGTTGTTGGCACATAGCAAGAGATCAATATGTGTTTGCTGAACATTCACTTCCTGATTTAATACTGGGTGTGTTACAATTTTAATGAAAACATTCAAATGAATTCTATATTGATATTCCTAAAACGTTCAGCTAATGACAAAGAATAAAGGGAATATATTATTATATTACCAATTTATATTAAAAATGCCAGGGCTTGACATCCTGAAAATCCAAGTAACAAAAACAAGAGGAGGAGGAGGAAGAGAATAAATGAAGGAAGAAGATAAAGAAGGTAGACAGGTAAGGCCAACACAGCCCCATATTCAGGATGAAAATGTCGAGAGGCACCCCTTGCAAACTGTCCACAGACTCCACATCTCTCTCACCAGCACAGTCCAAACCTGGCAAAGTCAATCAGGTCTGAATCAACAAACAGACCATTTGGCTGAGCCATTTACCCAGTTCTCGCAGACAACTAGTTAGTCCAACCCTACCCATCATGCACGTGGTCAAACACTCAATCAGAAACCTGGTCCTCCTGGCTGCTTCAAGTCACGTGGATGCAAACCAAGAAGCACGGATGTTCGACTGAATTGACTGAATGCTGAGCATCCTGCAGCTGTCACCTTGGAAAGTTTGTTCAGCTTATTCTCAGCCAATGGCCAAGACACCTCCCCACGTCCAAGTTGCCATGTGGTCCAGACCATTCTATTTCTTTAGTCAATGTGTAATGAGGATGCAGGGGGAGGTTCACTGTATCTATGAATTCAACAAGTGGTGAAAAATAATCATGATGTCTCCCATTTCAAACATAAAAGAACTAAAGCTCAGAGAGATCTAGTTTCTTGCCCAAGGTCACACAGCTGTCATGTGGCACAACCTGTCTGCATCAGAAGGTACCTTCCTTTCCAATGATGATATGTCATGCTTATTATTTATTTTTCCATGTGTTTTATTCAGACATTTACATGCAACCCTGTCTCTGAATTTTCAGTGAATGCTCTTATCAGTCCTTTGGGGATAAACTACTTAAGAGACAGTAGTTTCCATGTCTGTTACAGTAAGTGCAGGACCTACACATATATGGGTTTCTCTGTGCGCCTGTGTGTCAAGCAATAAGAGGGGTTCTCAACAGAGGGAAAATTGGGAAATTCCTGGCGACTTTTCAATTATTGTTATCACCGAGGTTCCTATGCTAATAGCATCTAGTGGTGAGGGACACTGCACAAAAAAGGGATTACCAATCCAAAGTATCAACAGGGCCAAGTTTGAAAGCCCTTAAATATATATACACACATATGCAGATATACATATTGAGGTATATATGCACTCATGTATTTATATATACACAAATCACATATATTTATATGCATATATACTTATACATATTTACATATTAAACATATGCATAAACATATATGTATATGTGAGTATCTATGTTTATAGATAGATTGAAAGAGAAACAGAAGGGGGGATGAGAAAATGGGCGTGTGTGTGTTTGTGTATATGCATATATATATTTGTCCATTTGTATCACATTTGTCATCCAGATTTTTTGTAATGCACTCTTACTGAAAATATGATCAAGATAAAGAAGAAATCTTTTTCTTTATTATAAATTCCAGATAAAACATTTTAAGTAACCCTCTTGCAATGCCCCAACCCAAACAAAATTCATGAAAGTTCCTGCCATAAAAGTGTTTGCTGTGAAATTTTAATAACTTTCAAGATGTCCTGCCCAGAAACATTTTAGTCATCTTGAATAAACCAAAGCGTTTAATTAAACAACCACACTTAGATGTTGGAATGCATAATTTGCCCAGTGAACTGCAAATCCCCTAATCCTACAGGGAATCACATGCTCTTTCCAAGATAGTCCAAGGGGCCAGGAGGTGACTTGCTTCCTGCTTGGGCCACGTCCATTACTCAAGCTGAGAGAATTAGAATAAATAGTAGTGCCGAGACTGAGGTGCCAGAATTCAGCTAATGAGAATAAAAATTCCGTGTGATTTATGGTAGAGGTGGGGCAATACATTTCAGGGTTTTGAATAATCAATCCTCCAGTGGATTTTTCATTTTCCAAATGCAAGGGATACTTCTGTCTCGGGTCCCAAGCCAGAAATGGCAATCTGATATAAATACTAAAAACTGCACTGAATAAACCTTTTCCAACCCAAATCCAGTGGCTTAATTTTCATGATAGCCAGAACAGATATTGTTGTATATTAAGGCAATTGTTTGGGAAGGTGTGGGGGAAAACTAGAATGTCACAACAAAGTTAGAAACTTTTTGTGCTGCTGTTTAACATCTAAAGCAACATTAGTACTTCAAGAAGAGTTTCAAAAAACAATATTTTGCCAGGCGCAGTGGCTCACGCCTGTAATCCTAGAATTTTGGGAGGCTGAGGCAGGTGGATCGCTTGAGTCCAGGAGTTTGAGTCCAGCCTGGGCAACAGGGCAAAACCCCATCTCCAAAAACAAACAAACAAACAAACAAACTACAAAAATTAGCCAGGTGTGGTGGTGAATGCCTCTAGTCCTAGCTACTCAGGAGACTGAGATGGGAGGATTGCTTGAGCCCAAGAGGTGGAGGCTGCAGTGAGCTGTGATCACACCACTGCACTCCAGCCTGGGTGACAAAGTGAGACCCTGTCTCAAAAAAAAAAAAAGAAAAAAAACCACAAAAACCCCAGTATTTATAAACAGAAATCAATACAATAAAATAGCATAGTTCTCCTTCATCTTTAACATGTTTCTTTAACACACACTATATGTATCAAATGCAGATTTTCCCTTAAACTGTAAGGGCTTCAGATGATCATAGATGATGATACACAAGTATAACACAGTGAAGATCATTAACATATGTAAAGTACTTAGAACACTACCTGATGAACACTGTTCCATAAACATTTATTATTATTATTGTTAAATCTTATAGATTCGGCAGGATGCAGGGGCTCATGCCTGTAATCCCAGCAGTTTGGGAGGCTGAGGCGGGAGGATCACCTGAGGTCAGGAGTTCAAGACCAGCTTGGCCAACATGGTGAAACCCTTTCTCTACTGAAAAAACAAAAATTAGGCAGGCATGGTGGCAGGTGCCTGTAATCCCAGCTACTCAAGAGGCTGAGGCAAGAGAATCGCTTGAACCCAGGAGGCAAATGTTGTAGTGAGCAGAGACTGCACCATTGCACTCCAGCCTGGGCGACAGAGTGAGACTCAGTCTCAAATAATCGTCACCATCATCTTATAGTTTCAACAAGTAGGAAGTTTTGGAATTTCATGACAAATGAAATACTAATCACCAATGAGAAATGTTCTCTTTTAGCACAACGAACTCTATGGGCTCAGTTTTCAAGAAGTAGTTTCAAGTAGAAAAATGAATATAAATGATATTTATTTTCTTCTTATAAGCCACATGCCCCATTTTCATCCCTAAGTGAGTTACTGCTGATTCAAAGAAACATGAATACAACATCAGCAAATTCTAACCAGCTAACTGCCTAGATCAAAGGCCCGGAAGAGTAAAATAATCATCTAATATAAGACAAATGAGTTCTCACGGTCTTATCGGGGGACAATAAAGCCTCAGAGAAGCTCAGTGTTTTCTGTTTTTCTTTCATTCTTTCACAAATGCAAATGGGCTTGACAGGACAATTACACTTTTTCTCACCCCAGCCGATTCCAATTTTTATTTATATATTTATTTATTTTTTAGGCAGTCTTGCTCTGTTGCCCAGGCTGGAGTGCAGTGGCACGATCTCGGCTCACTGAAAACTCTACCTCCCAGGTTCAAGCAATTCTGGTGCCTTAGCATCCCAAGTAACTGGGATTACAGGCATGCACCACCACGCCTTGCTAATTTCTCTATTTTTAGTAGAGATAGGATTTCACTATGTTGGCCAGGCTGGTCTCAAACTCCTGACCTCAAATGATCTACCCTCCTTGGCCTCCTAAAGTGCTGGGATTACTGGCTGATTCCACCTTTTCCTGGGCATCCTGGCATCCACGGTCCCTACATCAATGGTAGAAGTAGCCTCATCACATATCAAACTGCATGGTTTAGGAAAGGCAAAGGAGAAAATGATAATAAAAAGACACGCATGTGTATGTTCAATGCAGCACTATTCACAATAGCAAGGACATGGAATCAACCTAAATGCCCATCAATGATAGACTGGATAAAGAAAATCTGGTACATATACACAGTGGAGTGCTATGCAGCCATAAAAAAGAACAGGATCATGTCCTCTGCAGGAACATAGATGAAGCTGGAGGCTCTCATTCTTAGCCAACTAACACAGGAACATAAAACCAAACACTGCATGTTCTCATTTATAAGTGGGAGCTGAATGATAAAAACACGTGGACACATAGAGGGGAACAAGACACACTAGGGTCTCGTGGCAGGTGGAGGTCAGGGAAGGGAGAGGATCAGGAGAAACAACTAATGGCTACTAGGTTTAACACCTCGGTGATGAAATCATCTGTACAACAAACCACCATGACACACAAGTTTACCTATGTAACAAGGCTGCACTTATACCCTTGAAGATAAAATAAAAGTTATAAAAAAAAGAGAGAAAGAAATGCATATTCATTTTATTGGAGATTCAGAATTTGGAAGGTACACAAGATGGGAAGAACACAGAAGTAGGCTTTCCTAAAGGTGCGCTGTGTAGCCCAAGGTTGGAAAGATGAGGAGAGTAACCTAGGAAAAAGTACTAAGTAAATATTCCAGGAAGGGGAAACAACCTTGTAAAGGCTCTGTGGAGGCAAAAAGCAGAATCTGTCTTGGGAACTTAGAAAAGGGCAGCTGGCAGATGTGCAGAAAGCAGAATTTACTTCTTCTTTTACTTTTTTTATTTTTTAACCATTTTAAGCCTGCAGTTGAGTAGTGTTAAGTACATTCACAGTGTTGCCCAGCCATTCCCAACATTCATCTCCAGAACTCTTTTCATCTTGCAAAACTGAAACTCTGTACCCGTTAAACACTAACTCCCCATTCCTCTTTTCTCCCAGCCCTTCGTAACCACCATGCTACCTTTTGTCTTTGTGAATTTGACGACTCTGGGCACCTCATATAAGTGGAATCATGCAATATTTGTTCTTTTGTGACTAGCTCATTTCACTTAGTAGAATGTCCTCAAGGTTCATCTATGTTGTAGCATGTATCAGAATCTCTTCTTTTT
Organism: Pongo pygmaeus; assembly: GCF_028885625.2. NCBI lineage: Eukaryota > Metazoa > Chordata > Mammalia > Primates > Hominidae > Pongo > Pongo pygmaeus. Next base: position 8,973,138 of record NC_072391.2, on the reverse strand, counting down.
TTGAGACAGGGTCTTGCTTTCTTGCCTAGGCTTGCGTGCAGGGACACGACGTGGGCTCACTGTAACCTCCATCTCCAGGGTTTAAGAAATTCTCATGCTTCAGCCTCCTGAGTAGCTGGCATCACAGGTGTGTGCCACCATGTCCAGCTAATTTTTCTATTTTGAGTAGATGAGTTTTCGCCATGTGGGCCATGCTGGTCTCAAACTCCTGACCTCAAGCGATCTGCCCACCTCACCTTCCCAAAGTGTTGGGATAACAGGCCAGAGCCATCACACAGCCGGCCAGAATCTCCTTCACTTCTAAAGCTGAATAATATTCCAGTATACAGCACATTTTGTTTATTCACTTGTCTGTGCATGGACGCTTGGCTTGAGAAAGCAGAATTTACTTTCCAAAGTCACCTATATGGAAAGAGGCAGAGTTGACACATGAAGCCTGTTAGTCCAAATCTAGAGTCTAAGCACTTTGCTTTTCACTTTGCTCATTCTATTGTACTTCAGGCTAATGAGATATGTAGATATATGTTAAATATGTAAATGAGTTACAATCTGTGCAGCCTTTAGAGCAGTGCCTGGTCCAGAGACAAAACTATAGAAGGATCAGTTCAAATTGTTATTATTAATTATTATTGTATGTACAGAACACTCAATCAAGGGCATGGCCAAAATCCATTCTGCACTCTGATGACTCATTCAAATGCTCAGCAGACATGGAGGGAGAGAGGACGGAAGAGCTCATGGTCCCCGCTGGGACCAGCTGAACCGGCATGTGGTCTTCTGGATTACAAGGGAAGAACCCAGATGCCAGGCAAGGGAAGTTATTTTCTGTGATGGCATCTGGCATGCTGGCCTATCCCACTGACATTTGGGTTGGCGGCTGTGTTGCAGCCCCTGGGAAGTTTTGGAAAGTAGCTGGCTGCCACCCAAACCCCACACTGCTCTCTACCTCTCCTGAATTCCTCTCTTGCTGATGGGTATGCAATAACCTCTCCCTTCTAGTGAAAGAATGGCTTGCCTCTTCCAAAGCCAGATTATCCTAGTTCCACGGAGTTTATAAACCACAGCACAGAGGCAGGCAGATCATTGATAGTAATGTTGCTAGAAATCCTCCCAACAACAGCCATTCTAGAGAAGGTGAACTAAATCCTGCACGCTTCCAGTGAACCTAGTCTTTGCTGAGAACAAGACATGTTGACAAACCCAGGCACGAGGACTGTCTGCCTCATCACTGACTGCATTTTCAATGACTGCTGAATAATTCAGGCCACTGAAGGCTGGTGCATGCTTGCAGTGGCTGAGAAATTAAAAAAAAAAAAAAAAGTAAAGTTACTAAATTATTTCTGCAAACAACTACTAAAAGCCACATAGACATCATGATTTGGGAAGTTGACTACAATGTGCTACCTTACAAGGTGGCCATTTTCAATTTAGAGATATCAGCTCACATGACAGTAATTACCAAAACAGATGGGAAAAAGGCCAAAAGCAGAATCCTAATGGCAATGGGATGGATGCATCTTGGTACCATGGAGCAGAAAGGGATTCTGCCAGATTGCATGACAGCTGAGAGGAGAACTGGAGGCCGGGTGTTGTGCATGTGAGAATACCTTAAAAGAGGGTACACCCCTCTAGACAAAATGGGAAGGGGAGAATTGTTCTAATTTTTGCATACATGATCTCCTTCTCTCCCTAAATTGAGTTGAAACAATATGGTGTTAAATACATCCTATTAACCCTGGTTCACACCTCATACAAAGCACTTGGGCTTCCCTTTAGAGATCTAAAACATACCACTTGAATATTTGCTTTGATTTTTATGTATTAAATATGAGCAGATTAATGCTTAACAGTAGCACTGTTTAGGTGAGCAGGATATGACACAAACAAGAAAACACTCTAATTTCTGAAATGTTGAAGAGGTAAGCTAAGTCCAGATACACTATAACCAGGATCTTTTTGATCTGAGGGACTATTTATACAAAATGACCATGGTCTAGTTAAGTCTCTCTAGTTACTAATCAGCGATGGTGCAAACCAGAAAATGCACCCTTTCTAATGAATATTGAAATTGGCTGTCATTAAGAGAGAACATTCACAGGAGGGCAAGGAGACAGTGATCAATATTTATATGGATCCACACTGCTTCATTGATTAATAGCCTTCAACTGTAAAAACTGGAATAGTCAGAATAAGGCATTATTTTTTAGTGCAGGCTAGCACAGGATATTACTTGGGTTTAAACATTTTTAACAATTTTTGGTCAACCCTTAATATATAAATTGCAAGCAGAAAAAAAGAGACAACTTCTCTCCAACCCGCAAAGAGGATATTCTTGATGTCATAGGAGACAGGGGCATCATATTCATCCCAGAAAAGGCTAATTCATCCCAAGATATGGCTGCCCATCAATTCAAAGGGCAAAGGCAGCCCCTGCCTTTCCATCACAACACACATCCATTCGATGTACATAAGTGATGAAGCTACGGGGGCTCATAAAATGTCAAAAACTACCAGCATCTCCTTGTTTATGATGTTTACATCTTACAAACAAAGGTCCCTCATCTAAACTGGTTTGTGACTACATCTCTATCTGTTCTTTTCAGCGCAATAGGTCAGATACTTATTCTCTTGCCTCCTGGATACATACCCTGTTCTAAGCCAAGAGCCAAAAATACCACTAGGGAATTGTCACACTGGTTCCCACACTTAGTCAATATTGAACAAGTGGATGTCTTTCTATGTAACCCATCCCTGAAATGTAAAATAAAAATCCTCATCCCAGAGCTCTTCTCTCCTTTCTAAGGAATGCCAACATTTTAAAGCACTTTGAAAATATACGATGCCAAATGAATGTTTATTATTAGTGTGACTACTACCGATGTGTAGATTTATATACCTCTTAAAGAACTTTTTCTGCTTTACATTCTTCCTTCCACTGAAGCTTGTCTTGCTAAGAAGAATTCCACCATAGCACTTTGACTTGCCTTGCAAAAACTCATTAGACATTCCCTTTTTTGGACTGCAGAGGTAGAAATAAATTTCTCGGATCCAAGCTACAGGCATAAAAGCAAGTCTACAATAAGTCTCTGAAAATGGAATTGGGAGATGTTTGTGAATAATTCTTATGGGACATATAAAATTTTTATCCATTAAATGCTAAAAAACATCCACATACCAAAAATGGGGTGCCTTGCATTTTTTTTGGAAATTGAAAATGAGTTTGAATGTAGTCTATTACTCATTTCTGACTTCTCCATTCAGCACAGGGTGTTTACAAGGATTTGGTGAAACAGCAACTTATATATATAACATATATATATATAAAATATGTATACATATATATACATACACATAAACACACACATATACACAAGCACATACACACATATATATATATACACACACACACACATATATATACACAGGTCATTTGCAATAGGACACTTCATTGTTAAATGCTTCATACTATCCAGGACACGATGCTCATATTCCTGGTAGAAGACAAAGTTTGAGCCTGGTACCCCCTTTGCTGATGACGGAGCTTATTTTATTGATGGCATCTTGCATTGTTAGCTTTTACCTCCCAAAAGTTAGGTTTTCCCACTTTGTAGTTTTGCTGGCAGAGGGGTGGAACCAAAATCAAATAGATTCCTCATCTTAACTTACTATATTATGTGCAGCACCAACCCACTGGAAGATAAACCACTGAGAAATGAGCTCTTTTGCCCTTCCAGTGGAGTTATCCGTTACCTGGCCTGAATAACCTCTGCCTTCAGCATGTGAGCGCTCACTGTCCCTCTGCAGCATGCCACAGCTTGATTGCCTGCCGTGAGCCACATATCTGACAAGAGCGTCTGCCAGCAAAACAGGCCTTTGTGAACAGAGCTGAATGCAATGAAAATTGACAAAGCATTCTTGTGACATAGTTTCCATGCTACCTCTCTCTTCTCATGATAATGTAACTCCTTGATGTTGTCTCAGTTTTGCTGAAAATGAAAAGTATCAAAATAGAATTAAGCTCATTCACTTCCATTCTCTCAGGACCAGCCAAGCCAGTCAAGATGGAAATTTGTCCATTGGCCAAACAGTCAGAGTAGCTCCCGTTGAGTGGTGATTGACTTTTTGGCTAAGCTCAGCAGAAATAAAGCTTGTGGTCAATTAGCTTTGCCCTTAATAAGACTGCATTAGGCAAAATAAACTAGAGCAAGAATTTGAAGAGAAAACCGCCATTTAATAAATTCCCAAATGTTGTTTTGTTTCTCTGACACATATGCCATAAATAAAAGATGGGTTGGAAGTTCAGTGGGCCCCCATCTTTTGCTAAGGTCGCATTTCTTGTTGAAAGGGCAGCATCCAGGGAAACAATCGGACGTTCAGAATGCAAACTATACATGTATTCCCCAGACTATTCCACCAATTTATACTTTAGAGCAAAACAGACTTTGTAAAATTTTCAGGACTATAATAATAATTTCCACACATTGATCTCATTTAACAACTGCTGATCGAAGGCCTGCTGTCTACCAAGTATTGTGTTAAACAGCAGAGCTGCCTTCATGAATAAGACAAAGAGCGAGGAAAAGCAACTCAATGTTTAAAATTACAAATGGTGATCAGGACTTTGAAGTGCGTGAGTAGCGTGTCATGGAAAAGAATATAGAAGGGCTGGGATCATTCTTTTAAATAGAAAAGGTCTCTGAAGAGGTGACTTTTCACTTGGGATAGAGCCAGCTTAGAAACAGTCAAAGTCAATGGGATCACAATGGGGGGGGGCGGGGGGAAAGGATGAGTTTAGCAAGGTTGGCAGGAGCCAGACTTCCAGGGCTTTATATGAAGGTAGTTGGGATTAATTCTAAGTACAGTGGGGTTTTTAACTGGGAAGGGAAAGCATCCTATGTGCACTCTGAGATGGGTTCTTTGGCCACTGTTGGGAACATCAAGAGCAAGCAAAAGGGATTCAAAGGGGAAATGTAGCCTATTTTAGGAGTCCAGGAAGGCAGGGTGGCAACCATCACTGGTGTGGAGAGGGAAACAACAAGTTTTGAGAAATATGGGAATACAAATTTGACAGGGTTTGCTAACATCATGTGGTAGGTAAGTTGTTTGTTTCTGTTACTTCATTCTTTTATTTTTAATTAAGAGATGAAGTTTCACTCTTGTTGTCCAGGCTGGAGTGTAATGACCAATGGCATGATCTCAGCTCACCGCAACCTCCCCCTCCCAGGTTCAAGCAATTCTCCTGCCTCAGCCTTCTCAGTAGCTGGGACTACAGGCATGCACCACCACACCCACCTAATTTTGCATTTTTGGTAGAGACAGGGTTTCTCCATGTTGGTCAGGCTGTTCTCGAACTCCCAACCTCAGGTGATCCACCCGCTTCGGCCTCCCAAAGTGCTGGGATTACAGGCATGAGCCGCTATGCCTGGCCTGTTATCTCATTCTTTAAAAGAACACTATTAAATAAGAATTACGTGGGTACAAGTGGGCATATGTGTGTGGGGAGGTATTTGCATGCATGCTATTTATTGAGCACCTAATAGTTGCCAGGAACCTGGTCCCCTATAAATATTCACTTGTTTGAAGCTTGTTATAACCTAAAGACATAGGCATCTTTTGCCCATTTTATAAAATAAACACATAGCTCAAGCAAGCTATATATCTCACTTAAGGTTTCTTCCTTGGTCTCCATGGTTTTTGTTGTGGTGGTTGTTAACGATTTAAAGTAAACACTTTTCAGGAGTTCATGACCAGCCTGGCCAACATGGTGAAACCCCGTCTCTAATAAAAATACAAAAATTAGTTGGGCCTGGTGGTATGCACCTGTAGTCTCAGCTACTCAGGAGGCTGAAGCGGGAGAATCACTTGAACCCAGGAGGTGGAAGTTGCAGTGAGCCGAGATTGTGCCACTGCACTCTAGCCTGGGTGACAGACCGAGAGTCTGTCTCAAAAAGAAAAAAAAAAAAAGTAAACAAATACAGTGGCATTTTGTTCATTCACAAATGTTATGCAACCACGACCCCTATCTAATTCCAAAATATGTCATCATTCCATTCCAAAAGAAAACCTGTACCTATTTAATAGTTATTCCCCAACCCCTTCCTCCTAGCCCCTAGGAACCACCAATTTGCTTTCTGTTCTTGTGGATTTACCTACTCCAAATATTTCAGATGAAGGAAATCACATAATCTGTGGTCTTTTGATTCTGGGTTCTTTTACTTAGCACAGTGTTTTTGAGGTCCATCCACGTTGTAGCCTATAACAGTAGCTCCTTCGTTTTTATGGCTCAATGATACTTCATTGTATGGATGGACCACATTTTGTTTATCCATTTATTTATTGATAGGCATTTGGGTTGCCTTTGCTTTTTGGCTATAATGAATGGTGCTGTTATAAGCATTTGTGTATGTGGATTCAAGTGAATCTGTTTACAATTCTTTCCTTTAGGCACCTAACTGGGAAGGGGATTGTTGGGTCTATGGCAATTCTATGCTTAAGTTCCTGAGGAATTGCCTTTTAAAAGTTTGGTTAGGATGATAAATGAGCTGATTAAACTGTTTGCTCTTAGAAGCTGTATTGCAGTGAACACAGCTATACTCCCTCATCATGAACCCTGCTGATTCTTTAATACTCCAGTTTAGTCACGTGAATCACAGTAGTCCATTCCTGATTCATTCTGATTGGTTTAAGGATAAACACATGGTCCAAGACAAACCAGTCAAGCCCTCCCTTATTTCTTTGCCCAGCTACCAGAAAACAAACACATAAACAAGTGTATTCTAGCTCTTTCCGTTGTTCTGTTGGCAGAATGGGAGTTTTAAGCTATAGTGGTCTCTTGTCTACCATGGAGACAAAACCTACCTGATCCAAACAACCATACTTATTTTGCCCTGAATTCTGGAGTGGTAGATTCTGGAGGACACTGTACATTTAATGGAAAGATCCCTGATGCTCAGGGGGCTAGAGGTGCTTGTTCAGGTACCATGGCTGATCAATGTGAACTCTGGGACTCAGACCCAGATTTGGAGACCAGTGACTGGTTACCTAACATCAGAAGGTAAAATTAACACCAGTAACCTTGGGAAGAAAAAGTTGATTTCTACAAAATCAGGAGTTATAGTTGTCCAGGAATAAAATGAGCTGCCCTCTGCAGTATCAGCTCTGTTGGGTAAAAACAAACTGACCAAAAAAGAATGGAGAAAGTTTATGTCCGAAGAGCAGAAATTCAGCTGTGTAAATTCATGCATTTGGTGCCAAGTTGACAGAAGTGGCCTTAAAGGTCACTTTCAACTCCAAGTGGCTCTCCCCTTCTATATTTAGTATCTCAACTGATTTTCACAGACAAGTTCCAGAATGAATGCATCAGAAGCTGGTTGTAGTACCCAACGCCATCACGTGGTTGGGAAATGAAACCAACCCTGCTTTCCTTACCTTTCCTTTCCTTCATCGATTGGGGAGTCTGAATCTGTCAAGCAGTGCTTCATCATGCCTGATGGGTCAGCCCCTTCCTGAATGTGAAACCCTTGAGAGGACGAAGCTGATCTACATTTCAAAATCTGTGGGATTTAGACGCAGGCAGATGAACAACTTCACTGTGGAAGCTGATACGTTAAACCAAAACTGAGGCATGACTGCAAGAAAACAGACCCTGCCCTAACACACGGAGTAATTATTGAATTATTGATGTTTTGCCTTGTCTGCTAGACAACCATGGCAGGTACTTTCTGTTTGTTTGTTTATTTTGTTTGGGTTTTTACTAGCCATTATTTCCCAAATGTCTTCTACAGTGACTGACATACATAGATGTCCAATTGAAAAAAAAAAAAAGTGCAATGAGCAAATGAACGCATAATAAAAGGATGAGGAGGTCTTCCTTCCCTCCTTTCCATCTCTCCCTTCCTTCATTCCCTCCCCTTTCCTTCCCCTCCCTCCCTTCCTTCCTCTCTCTCCCTTCCTTCTTCTTCCTCCCTCCCTTCCTTCCTTCCCCTCTTGCTTCCTCTCTCTCCTTTCCTTCCTTTTCCCTTCCTTCCTCTCTCTCCCTTCCTTCCCTTCCCTCCCTTCCTCTCTCTCTTCCTTCTCCTTCCTCCTTCCTTTCTCTCTCTCCCTTCCTCCTTCCCCTCCCTCCCTTCCTTCCTCTCTCTCTCCTTCCCTTCCTCCCTCTCCTCTCCTCTCTTTTCCTTTCCCTTCCTTCTTTCCTTCCTTCCCATAACACTCATATTCTCATATATTGACTTCTGAATAAGGAAATAATCTACATAGATGACAGGAAGATGTGACTAGGTCCTTTCTGTCTATCCTTTATAGGGCAAGGACCAAAACTTCATTATCTTTAAGGTTAATGTAAGGAAAGCTGAGCAGTTTCATTTCATTTTTAAAGGAAATTTGGGCCATCTCAGGGTCTCCTCAGTTTCGGGGGGAAAAAGTATGCCTTCATAAAATACTTCAGTGTCTTGCAGAAGATTGCAATGAATTATTGGGACACTGCAATGTTTAAGGCCGATGCTTCCTGAAGCATGAAAGAAGTATCTGAGGATTTTCCTTTTTATGTTTAAATTACTTTGCTTCTTACTTGACTACTTGTTCTGACCTTTCAGAGTGCTCCCTCCTTTATATTTCTCCTTGAGTCTCTTAACCATTTTTTAAAACAGTTTAGATACATCTGTTATGCATTGTTCTATCTTAGCCTGCTATTCCCCATCCTTCCAGCTCATCTTCGCCTCAATTGACCTTCCATATAAAGCCTTGTAATATTATTATACTCTCTACCCCAATCCATCCATCTTCTTCTCTCTCAAAATGCAATAGATAGTGTGAAGCTGTGGATCTGTAAAACACTCACTTTTCATTTTCAAGTGAACATGAAGTTATAACCAAGGGGTTGTGTTTTTAATCCATTTTCACCAAAATAAATTATAATGGGAAATTTGGTCAAATTCACTTAACCTCTTGCACATTTCACCTTGGAATTAATGTTCTTTCACGTCGTCTTGAATTGAGATTTGACTGAATAAAGCGAGAGCCACAGCCAATCAGGTGCAGAGAGAAAAGAAGATTCTGAGAATCCTTCTAGCCCAAGATCCCAGTCAGGTCTCTACTGCCTTATGGCTGTGTGGCCATGGACAAATTCCTTCACTTCTCTGGTTTTCAGTTTCCCAATCCGTACAGTTTCATTGCTGTTACCCATCTTTATGAATCACTGAGAAAATCAAGTTGAATGAGAACACCTATTTAGAATAGCCACAGAGTAGGTACTCTGATTAAGACAGTCACAATGATTTAGGTTTTCATTAAGCAAATCTTAGCTGAACTCACTTGATAATGACAGCAGGGGGTAGTAGGAGAAGATAAAAAGGAACCCTTGATTTTCCTCCTAATATGTGAATAATAATCATTATATTACCTTGAGGATGAATATAGTCCTCAGCTCTGATCAGTAGGAAGTTCATTCATTCAACAAATATGTATTGGAAATCTACTGTGTGTTGGCACACAACCATGACCAAACCAGACACAACGCCTGGTCTCGTGGAACTTACAGTCTGGTACTCTCATCTTTGCCACCTTCCTGTAAGACAGTGACTCTTAACCAGGAAAATTCACCCACAGGGGACATCAGGCAGTATCAGGTGAAATTCAGGTCATCACAACCTGAGGGGTGAGTGCTACTGGTATCTTGTGGGTTGAGGCCAGAGATGCTGCTAAACACCCTACAGTGCACAGGGCGGCCCCCTCACAGCAAAGAATCATCTGGCTGTGGAAAAATCCTGCTAGAAGGGAAAGGATAACCACGTGAGCTAATATCATTAAAGTAAGGAGTAAAAACAGACAGTACAGAAGTCATCATCGCGGTGGGCTTACCCACACATGCAGCTGCCGTAATGAGGTAGGAGTTTCCTGTGTCTGCCATAGGAAGGGAAAGATTCCAGGGTGCCTAGGCCAGGTGGTGTGTGCAGGCCAGCCTGCAGGCAGGGGAATGGGCCAAATGTCCCAAATGCCCGCTGGAAGGGCCCATCCACCCTAATCCCCCACCCCCCATCTCCAGCGGCTACAATGACTGGGCTTGGAATGCTTGGGCGTGCAGCTGGCATCCTGGCTTTGCATTTCAGTCAATGCTTTCGGACTCTGAAAGCTGCCCCTAGGGAAACCACTGCATCTGAAGAGCTGCAGAAGTAGCACTTCAGTAGAGATAGTTAGATAAATAATCCTGAATAAAATTGCATATTTTTAAGTGCTTTATTAATATGGTTGGGTAGAGAGCATGCAAAATTCCTACATTGTGGAGATGAAGGTTGCGAGAGGAGGATTATGCAGTGAGCTAAGTGAGAGGGGGCAGGGAAAGAAAAGAGCAAAGCAAAGGCAAATTCCTCCCTTGCTGTGTGTGTGTTGGGCGGCGGGGGTGGGGGGGGGTTATGTGGTATGTGACAGTGAGAACAGAGAGAGATATACAGATAGAGCACATGGCTTGTTTTGCAACAGTTAAAGAAGAATGGAATGACACATTGCATAGGCTACCATGTACATGAGTGACATAATGGGGTACTATTACTCCAGGATTTTCAAACTCAAATATCTCCAGGACCAAACAGGTTCTATAAACGACAGAAACTGGCCACGTAAGAATGCTGGGGGAAATGAAGAAAGTGTGCAATGCCAGAGAGGACAATCACAACTCAACTTCAGCCATTTGTTATTTTGGAGAGATGAAGAGAAGCCAGAAATTCATATTCTTACATAAAATGTTATTTTGTAAATACATCCATACATATAGACACACAGGTGCAAATACCCCTACTGTATCTGCAAGTTATAAAGTCCATTTGCCTGTGAGCCTGAAGTTCGCAATCTCTGACTTACATTTTATTTTAATGAGATAATTTGCTCACTGATTTATTTATAAAGAGGAATATATGGGAGTATGAATTTGAAGTCAGCTGGGTATCCTAGCAGTCCTCCCGATTAACTGAGACTTTAGACCTATCACTGAACTCCTCTCCACTGCTTTTTCTGGTTTTGGAGATTAAGCCTGGAAGACTCATCTTATAGAGTTGTTTGAATATAAAACGGGTTAACTCTGAAAGCACTTAACACTGTTCCCGAAAAGAAACGCCAGATGTTGGCCCCTTTCTCCCTATAGAGGCACCGTTGAGAGAATTTGTTACGGCAGACCCAAGGAAAATTCAGGGTTTTGCCCTCGGAATGTACACAGCAGCAGGTGGAGAGTCAATGCAGGCTGCACCTACACACACCCCACCTCTTTCTACCCGACTCTTTTAACTGAGGGCCTGTAGTGGACATTAGTCCCTTACACCTGCTGGGAATTCCTTCCTTCTTCAAGTAGGCATTACACACTGCACTTCTTTGAAGAAGAACCTCTTCTCCAGTTTTAGAGAACTCTGTAGCTTGCAGTTCATGAGAGGCCTGATTCATCCTTGAAGCCAACCCTGCCTGATCAGAATATTCCATGCTTCTAACGTGAGTAACTGGCTCAGGGATGTGCACAGGGTACCTGAGAGTTATCCCTGGAATGTTAGCTTTCACAATTGTAAAGGAGGTGCTCTTTTTCTGCTGGTCATGAGAAAGTGATAGGATCTCAGTCCTGAGTTGAGGGTGAGCAACTTGCCACTATTTGGGGAGAATATGCCATGAAATAAAGCGGACACCAAGAAAAACAGAGTCTACAGATTCAGCAAGGCCCATTCCTCAGAGCATTACCATTTGGTCACCTTGATTCAGCTATTCCTGACACCCATCTCAGAAACATGACATTCACATATATATATATATATATATATATATATATATATATATATAAAATACTTTAAGTTCTAGGGTACATGTGCACAATGTGCAGGCTTGTTACATATGTATACATGTGCCATGTTGGTGTGCTGCACCCATTAACTCGTCATTTACATTAGGTATATCTCCTAATGCTATCCCTCCCCCCTCCCCCCACCCCCAAATGTCTGACAGTCACGTCTTTTAAAGTACAATATATTCTACTTTTGGCTAACATCAATTCTATTTGGATTTCTGTCCCATGCCACCTAAAGATTTCAGGAGAACAAATCATCCATTGCCACCACAGCTTAGTTATCTTTGAATGGATGGTCCCAATCCCATCACCTCACATGACCCACTGTGTTAGTTTACTTTCATGATGCGATAAAGACATACTTGAGACTGGGTAATTTATAAAGAAAAGTAGATTTAATGGACTTACAGTTCTACGTGGCTGGGTAGGCCTCATAATCATGGTGGAAGGTGAAAGGTGTGTCTGACATGGTGGCAGACGAGAGAGAATAAGAACAAGTGCAAAGGGAAACCCCTTATAAAACCATCAGATCTCATGAAACTTATTCACTACCATGAGGACAGTATGGGGAAAACAGCCCCCATGATTCGGCTATCTCCCACCAAGTCCCTCCCACAACACGTGGGAATTATGGGAGCTACAATTCAAGATGAGATTTGGGTGGGGACACAGCCAACCCATATCACCCGTGGAAAGGAGATCACGTGCACTTACAACTAGATTCATGCTTCCTGTCCTAGGGTGACTATGGATTTGAGATAATGACGATGACCATGATGATGATGATGATAAGCCCTTTTTGGAACACCTGATATTGGATACTACACTTAGTGTTTTAAACATATCACTTTATTTAACTCCTGCAACAACTGAAGAAGTATGTCACAAAAATGTCTTAGCATAGTGCTTGACACATAGCAGAGGCTCAATAAAGTGAATTCTGCCATTCTTAATGCCCTCCTCATCACTGTAACTAGAAGAGTGCTTCTCTAACTCAAAGCACATGAAATCACCTGGAAGTCGTGGTAAAGTGCACATTCTGATCCAGTAGGTGTGTCTGCAACATAAGAGTCCGCATTTCTAACCAGTTCCCAAGTGAGGCTGGTCTTTGGACCACACTTTGAATAACGAGGACCTTGGACACTCACAGTCAGGAGAGCCATAAAATGACAATTCCAATTGATTGGTTTTAGAATATTCATTGCTCTCCCCAAATATCGCTTATTTGGTCTTTCTACTTTATTTTAACCAAAGAGACGTTTCCATTTGGAGACGTTACCTCCCCCTGACCCATCCCACTACATGCCCCACTGAAAATCTAAAAGTTTAGAAATCCTGATGCTCAAACCTCCTCCCATACTAGTTAAATCAGAGGCACCGAGGGCAGGTCCCAGGTAGCGGTATTCTTAGAGCTCGATCATTTGCAGCCAAGATTGAGAAGCACTGGGCTGGTGGGGCTTGGCATGCGGCATTATAGGCCAAGGGTGATGGCAGGTTCCACTAATCTACATGGGCAGCATTCAAATGTCACCGGGACTGAAAATGGCTTTTAGTAGGATTAGTATACTGATAGGAAACCTGCTACACTTTATTACTAACATTTAGAGAAACACTGTCCATAATTTCTGGCTTGTACGAAGACTAAAAGAAGCCATTTTGTAACTGGAATGTTAGCATCATGGACCTCTTCCCATTATAGTATTGCACTGAGTGAGTTCCTCAACTGAGGCTTTTTTTTTTTTTTTTTTTTTTTTTTTAGAAAAAGGGAGAATCAGGATAGAAAATCTAGATCCTGAAACACCTAGAACAATGAGCCTAAGCAACCTCCGATGTATCCCAATGGTCATAAATACAACATATGCATAAATAATATGTACTTTACTTACGTACTTATAATTCCAATTAAAGCACTGAAGCCATAGGTGGAATAATGAGCTGTGCCTATCCTGATTATGTGTCCACTTTCTACTTGGTACAATTAAACTGTAATGCATGCTCACCAACCAGCCATAAGAGATTTATGGTTTTTAGTAAATGGCTATTTCTACCAAAAAAAAATGCTCTTTTGGTTTAGGAAGTGTTCCCATTTCTATCAGACAAAAATGAAAACAAAACTTTGCCAGAAATCCACCTGCCTTGCACATTTCTTTCTTTTTTTTTTTTTTTTGAAACACTGACGGCACAAAGTGGGGAATTTAATTCAACATTTCTTTAGTTCTGAAACATGAGACACTGAAATAAATAGCATAATGCTTGAAAGCATCAAGAGGCAGTTAAGCTGAGCTGGATGTGAGTTGGATCTCCTGCACTATTACTGGCTGTGCAAATGCCCCTGAAATTTGGAGTTCTGATAAGTAACTTCCACAGGTAAAGCACTTAAGCATAACCTATCATATTGTATCATTCGCATTACCAATGCGAATTTGTCATGATCAAATGGAATACACATTTTGATTTGGTTTATCTTTTCACATCTATCCATGTAGCCCACCAAAGAGACTTATCAAACTCTGAAGCCCTTTCTACGACTGACTGTCAAATTCTATCCTTACGGAAAAATCATTTACATGCTCTGAGAATCAAGATACACCCAGGGTTTCACCTGGACCTGTGCAGACTCCCCTAGAGGTCTTACCCTCTCATGCTTCTGATCCCGAACTTGAGATCTTAGGCTGACACTGCCATGAGCAATAACCTTTGTTGTCCTGGCTGGTCAACACTTCGCTTCAGCCCTTCTACCCTTGTAGATGTGGTGATCTACCTTTATTCACCTCAGTTGCTAGTCTCCCAGGCTGCTGCTGACAGCTAAATGAGAATCGTATCTGCAATCAGGCTTAATTATATAACAGGTGGCCAGATGGAAGAGAAGCCAAATTGGTCTGACCATGCAGCAGAGATGTTTATGCTGGACAACAAGGGACCCTCAAAGAAAAAAAAAATCGCTGCAAAGGAGAGGACTGGTTGAGCAAAATGCAGTGAGTGAACTTCTTGGACAAAAACACACTCTTGAGTAAATCACCAACCAATACCTATAAATGGAACACTGCAGTCTTTCATGATGAGTACCCAGAAGAGCACCTGATAGTTGTGAAATGGCGCTGGTTCCTGCTTACCACTTTGATAATGATTGCTGTAGAATACATATGTGTGTCAGGCATTGGGCTACACCTATAACATCATTTCATGTAATCTGCCCAACAACCTTATAAGGAACAAAGATGTAAGGGGGCTAACAAACTTGTAAATGCACACAGATCATAAGCGGCAGAGGGGAGATTTGAACCCAGACAGGAACAACTGCCAGTGCCCAGACACATACCCAATTGCTGCTTCGCACCTCCTCTGGGTCCTGTTATCAAGGGAGCTTTAACATGCATTAGGTTGTCACTTCCTTGCATTGCCAACTTTTCAAGGGGGACAATTCATTTTGACAGAGCTCTGCGCTGCCACATGCCCTAACAGTTCAGTAAGAACGAATGAGAAAACTCTAGTTGCTGAGGAATGTATTCATAATTGGAACTGACAAAGAAACTACCTACATAGCCAACATGAGACTTTGCACATTAGGTCTGTTTGCCTGTCTAGTGTAGTATTATATCTTACACTTCTGAGACTCCTTGCCCTCATGTAAAATAAACAAGAGCAAAGAAGAATGCAAGGCCCTTTGTGAACCACCTGCCCTCTGGTGTGGTCGTGTCTATGGCACTGTCATACTTCAAGCTGGGCTTTTGAAACAACTAATCTTTTTTTAGCTGAAATCCTCACCACTGCCTTTTATAATATCAGCTGGAAGGAATGACACACAGTATTCAAAACTCAGCTTTGTGTCTTCATGGAAAAATTTTAAGTGACTGACAGGCTGGCTAATAATGGTAAAAATAAAATGCCGCCTCTCTCCTGTTCTATCACAGAAGCAGACCAAGACTTAGAAGCCTCTTCTGCATTTCATCATTTTCTACCCATTTTGTAGTTGGACATGAAGAGATGTCAGCTCTTGTGAATTTATGAAGATAAATCAGGAACTCCTCCAAGGAGGGAAATCAACTTTTCAGGCCTCTGTATGTGCTTTCTCACATCTCGCTTGTAAAAGATAAGACCATTCTGGTAGAATAACAAACTTTGATGGCCATTGAATAACCACACTGAAATTTTGAAGTACTTTTTAAAAGTATATATGTGGAGCACAGGATAATTTACAAATAAGTCAAGGGCAGGTGCAGTGGCTCACGTCTGTAATCCCAGCACTTTGGGAGGCCGAGATTGGTGGATCACCTGAGGTCAGGAGTTCAAGACTAGCCTGGCCAACATGGTGAAACCCTGTCTCCACTAAAAATACAAAAATTAGCCAGGTGTGATGACACGAACCTGTGATCCCAGCTAATCTGGAGGCTGAGGCAGGAGAATCGCCTGAACCTGGGAGGCAGAGGTTGCAGTGAGCCAAGATTGGGCCACTGCACTCTATCTTGGGTGACAGAGCAAAAATCTGTCTCAAAATAAATAAATAAATAAATACATAAATAGAATAAGCAACGTTAATATTTCTGTTTTATAATCTAGCCACATCACCTTCTGAGACCCTCCTTGTGGCTACAAAGCCCTTATTCTAATACTTTACAAACTATTTTTGAACACTTACAATGTACAAAGCAGCTGTTTTAATTCACACTCTCTAAAAGACACGGAGATACTATAGAGACATTCAAGTATAAGCCACCACATAAAATGCAGCAAATCAAATCAAAATTTAGTCACATCAACGTGGCTTCATTTTAAGGAAGAGAGTGAACACACCTCTACTAGTTAGACAGCACACCTGATAAACTAAATTCTTCATTGCTGGAGTTGGAAAACAATGACTTGTTGTCTTACCTGGACAGTTGTCCCTTTCTCATCAGTCTTTGAAATGCAAATGCATTTAGATTTCCTAAGAACCCATTCCATTGAGCAGTCCCAGAAGTATCCTGAGTCTTAACAAGCAGAAAGTAGGATGGGATGTTAAGGGTAGATAGAGATCAACAGAATCCCATGGGAATACGAAGATGCCCATTTAAAATGCTTTTTGTAGGTCCACCCCTGATAGATCAGATGTGGGCCTGGAAATTCCACACTCAGCCAGGATCCAAGATGATCCTGTGGCAAGTTCACAGATTACAATCAGAAAAATACTGCCACCCCTCCATGTACAAAGAAGATAATTTTAAAGTCCAGGTAACAAGTCCTCAACCAGAAGGAAGACGCAGTAATGATACCTGCGCAACAGAAAATAGTGTAGTTTCCAAGAGTCACATCTGACATCACGGTCACATTCAAAGTGGGCACATACAGCAGAAATCACACATAATCAAATCTCAGCAACTTGCTTAGGGAGGTCCCATGTTGGTGTCAACACACTGTCTCTTAAGTTTCCTATGAACAGTTTTCTCTCTAGCGTTGTAATGCATTACCCCTTCTTTGAGCAACAATAGATTAAGTAGTTGTCCTATGCTTGGGGCCATGTTGCATGAATGACACCCAGTTTAGAAATGGAATCTCACTCAGCATGATGAAATGTCAGAGCCAGGAGAAATGGGCAGGACCAGATGCCCGTTGACGGGTACCATATTGAATTATCCTTCTTTCACTTGCTTCAGAGCATGCTCTCTACTAATGCCAAGAATTTTCCTCCTGCACTTTTGTCATGATGGTTGTCGGGACTGGGGAGGGGAGAGGGGTGCTAGGACAACTGTTAAAGATGTTGAATTTTACTTGGTCTGATACACACAACTGATCTCTCTAAGATCAAACAATGCAACTCCATTTTAGTCACCTTTAATTTTAAAATGAAGGCTTAACCGAACCAGATACACCACATTAACAAAAACCAATTGAAATCAGATTCAATTGGTTTGAATTCAGAAAATTTCCAAAATAGCTACTAAACCCTACTGATCATTCTATTTTTTGATCCAACAGATTTCTCTTTGGTTAGAAAACTTCTTTATATAAATGCACTCACTCTCAGAAACAATGGGAAATCCTTTGGTGGAAGGTCATGCTTTAATATCACAAACATAGAGAACAAAAATTAAATTATCCGTCTGGCTTTCTAAAAGGAATGGAGTCATTCCAATACCACTCTTAAAGATTCCCTGCTTCCTGTTTCCAGGGTGTACTCAGAGCAGGGATCTATATGGCAGAGGAGCCAGTTTTACTCTGAGTTTGACAAAAACAATCCCATCAAGTGTGAAAAACCCACCACACTGGTTCTTTCTAGAACAGCTATGCCTCATATTTTCTGGGCGCTACAAAATACCCAGTCTATCTTATTTGTTTCCTCTTGCACATTACACCCTTAAACACACCTAACAGTAGCTTTCATGGAAAGATGCACTTATAAATGAACACGGTTGGAGCAGCCGACAGTTCTCTTTCCCCCCCAACTTTCAACTATGCTCATCAATTACTCTTAACGGTGCAAAGGGTTGGCAGTGTTTACCCAACACTCCTTTCTGAGTTATTCAGCTCGATCTTGCAGCTCATTAAAAGCATCTCTATTTATTTGCTGTGTGTTACAGTCCTTAACTTTGGCACAATACGCCAAAAGAAAGCCCGTTTTACTTTTCCCTGTGGTGTTAATTGGTAGAGCATGCTGCCTGCCTCTTCATTAATTATGTCAATGTGTATGAAACTTCCATTTTCATGGGGGTGAATTAACAAGGCTACTCCGAGCAGGGCTGACACAAAGCCAGCTAGGCTGCCTGCAATGACGGGGATAATGAAGACAGCTGGTGGCCAACGCCACATTCATTTACAAAGGCGTGCTTTGTCTGGCCCCCAGCCCTTCTCACCTCTTCTTCTCTTCTGACCACCAGCATGTAACAGGCAGTTTTGTGGAACCAGCATTATCAATTCTGCTAGGGACAGACCATATGCCTGCCCAAACCCAAGATAGAAGATTGTGCTGAACACGCTAACTGCATGCGATGCATGGAGGCTGGAGAGGTGAGTCAGGTGCAAGCCCACCAAAATGTAGCAGCAACTTCTGATACTTTTAGACAGGTTCCTGATTGCATCGTGCAGTAGAAAAGAAAAAATAAAAGGCAATCTCTGCTGAAAACTACTTTAAAAAAAAACCACTTTAAGATGACTTGCCAAAGTCTCACAGCCAGTTAGGAACAAAAGGAAACACACACACACACACACACGCAGCAAAACCCCACAATCCTTAAGTCAAATCACGTCTTCTGGTTAACAAAATCACTCAAAAAAACTTTTTACCTCTTTCTCAGCTCAATTACTGTGAATGCTGATAAAAGAGTGACACCTAGTTACTGTTTTGCTATTTTCTCTCTCAACTATGCCTCTTCCTGTATGAGCTCTCTGACTAGGATAGAATATAGATTTAAATCTCTCACCCTCTTTCACCATCTCTATCTTCACCTCTTTCCACTTCTAACTCTGTCTCATAGGAAGCATACTGAAGAAGGTGAAAACCAGAAAACAATATACTGATGATGGCTTAGAGTGTTATAGCAATTTTTAAATTAGTACCACCATCTACATCTTTGAGAGGTAGAGAATAGTGATTTTCAGATGATTTGGCCAAATTAATGAAGGAAAAGAGGATATAAGGTTTAAGCTCACTCCCCAACTACTCAGGCAAAGGATCATAGGGTTAGAAAGTGTCAGCGAGGTGGGATAATTCAGCCTGACTTCTGCAGAGGGAGCTCTACTCAGGGGCACACACACACACACACACGCACAAACACATACACACACATGCATGCACATATGCACACACACACGTGTGTACACACATGCACACACACACGTGTGTACACACATGCACACACAGATACACACACACATGCAGTGAGTAGTGACAATGCTGTAAGTCATTCAGATGAGCTCCTTAGGATCTCAAAACCTTCACTATAAAAATGTTCCTTCTGATGTCTCCTTGCAGTCTTTACTGACGGAAATAACTTTTTCTCAGAAGAAATTGAATGGTGACTCTTCACCAAAAAAATCCTTCCTCCCATGATTAAAAACAAATGAACATTAACATTTTTTTTCCCTTTTCAAGCCAAGTAATTGATTATATTCTCAGAACCAGCCCTCTCCTGACCCTTTCTCATGCCTTTTTTGAGGGATAAGATAGAGAGTGATGGACGAGGGGCTGGAAGTCAAGAGGTCAGAGGACAACAGACTCCCGAACACCAGGAACAAAGCTTCCAAATATTCACCTGTTTGTTTTGCTCAGAAATCCTGCTGTAGTTTTCCTGGCCAGACACGGTGGCTCACGCCTGTAATCCCAGCACTTTGGGAGGCCAAGACGGGCATCACCTGAGGTCAGGAGTTCGAGACTAGCCTGGCCAACTTGGCAAAACTCCATCTCTACTAAAAAAAAAAAAAAAAAATGAAAAAGAAAAAAGAAGAAGAAGAAGAAGAAAAAGATAATTAGCCAGCTGTGGTGGCGTGCACCTGTAGTCCCAGCTACTCCTGCTGTGGGAGGAGAATCTCTTGAACCTGGGAGGTGGAGGTTGCAGTGAGCCAAGATTGTGCCACTGCACTCCAGCCTGAGCGACAGAGCAAGACTGTCGAGAAGAAAGGAAAGGAAAGGGAAGGGAAGGATAAGGGAGGAGAGGGGAGGAGAGGGGAGGATAGGGTAGGACAGAGGAGGAGAGGGGAAGAGAGGGAAAGGAGGGGAGAGAGAGAGAGAGAAGGGAGGGAGGAAGGGAGGGAGGGAGGGAGGGGAGGAAGGAAGGGAGGGAGGGAGGGGAGGGAGGGAGCGGGGAGGGAGGAGGGGAGGGAGGAGGGGAGAGAGGGAGGAGGGGAGGGAGGGAGGGAAGAGGGGAGGGAGGGAAGAGGGGAGGGAGGGAGGGGAGGGAGGGAGGAGGGGAGGGAGGGAGGGGAGGGAGGGAGGGAAGGGAGGGAGAGAGGGAGGGAGGGAGGGAGGGAGGGAGGGAAGGGAGCGAGGAAGGGAGGGAGGGAGGGAAGGAGAGAAGGAAGGAAGGAAGGAAGGAAAATCCTGCTGTACTTTTCCTTACCAATGCGCCCTGGGTGCATTCCTGAATTCTCTGACTTTGTTTCCTCGGGTATAAAATGGGAAAGTAATGATTACAACACAGGATGACTGAAAAGAATGAATAAATGGCTAGAACTTGGTAAAAATTAAATACATAGTTGTGAAAAAACAGTAACTACCAAGAACTGCTACCCTAAGAATTTTTCTGTAATGAAAAGAGGAATTATAACAATAGCTCAGGTTTCTGGAGTGCTAATTGCATTCTATGTGCTGTGCTGCACTCATCGTCTCGGTTTGTTTGTGGGTTTTTTAATTTTTATTTTATTTTGACGGACTCTCGCTCTGTTGCCCAGGCTGGAGTACAGCGGCACAATCTGGGCTCACTGCAACCTCTGCCTCCCAGATTCAAGCAATTCTGTGCTACACTCTTTACTCCTATCATTATATTTAATTTTTACAATAACCCATGAAGTAGATGCTATTTAAAAATTTTTAGCGGCAAGGTCTCACTCTGACTCCCAGGCCGGTCTAGAACTCTCGGTGTCAAGCAATCCTCCTCCCTCAGCCTCCCAAAGTGCTGGGATTACAAGTATGAGCCACTGCACCCGGTCCAGGGTAGATGCTATCATTATTCTCATTTTATGGAAGAAAAAACGGTGGCTTAGACAAGTCAAAAGACTAGCTGGATTTCTGCTCATGGTCAATGAGGGAACCTGGACTTTCTGATGTTCTTAACTAATACGCAGATAGTGGCATGATTCACAATAGCCAATAAGTGGAAACAACCCAATTATCTACCAACTAGTAAACAGGTAAATACAACATGGTATATCCTCACAACAGTATGTTGTCTGGCAACACATCTGTAACATCGATGAGCCCCGTAAACATTATGCTAAGTGAAAGAAGGCAAACACAAAAGAACAAATACTGCATGATTCCAGTGATATAAAACATCCAAGCCGGGTGCGGCAGCTCACGCCTGTAATCCCAGCGCTTTGGGAGGCCGAGGCGGGCAGATCACAAGGTCAGGAGATCGAGACCATCCTGGCTAACACGGTGAAACCCCATCTCTACTAAAAATACAAAAATTAGCCTGGCACGGTGGAGGACGCCTGTAGTCCCAGCTACTCGGGAGGCTGAGGCAGGAGAATGGCATGAACCCGGGAGGCAGAGCTTGCAGTGAGCCGAGATCACGCCACTACACTCCAGCCTGGGCAACAGAGCAAGACTCCGTCTCAAAAAAAAAAAAAAAAACACACCCAGAATAGGCCAATTCTTAGAGATAGAAAATAGATTAGTGGTGGCCTAGCATTGGGGAACTGGGGGAAGAAATGCTAATCTGCCCAAGGATCGTTTGGGGGTAATAAAAATGTTCTAAATTTAGAACATGGTCATGGCTGTACAACTCAGCAAATGTACTTAGAAAACATCGAACTGTACACTTAAAATGGGTGAATTTTGCACTATGTAAATCATATCTCATAAAGCTCTTTAAAGAATAAACAAAATTCCATGGTGTATGTCTGTCACATTTTCTTTATCTAGTCTATCATTGATGGGCATTTGGGTTGGTTCCAAGTCTTTGTTATTGTAATTAGTGCTGCAGTAAACATACATGTGCAGGTGTCTTTATAGTAGAATGATTTATAATCCTTTGAGTATATACCCAGTAATGGGATGGCTGGGTCAAATGCTATTTCTGGTTCTAGATCCTTGAGGAATTGCCACACTTTCTTCCACAATGGTTGAACTAATTTACACTTGGGGACATGGATGAAGCTGAACCATCATCCTCAGCAAACTAACACAGGAACAGAAAACCAAACACTGCATGTTCTCACTCATAAGTGGGAGTTGAACAATGAGAACACATGGACACAGGGAGGGGAACATTACACAATGGGGCCTGTCAGCAGCAGGTGGAGACAAGGAGAGGGACAGCATTAGGACAAATCCCTAGTGCATGCGGGGCTTAAAACCTATATGACGGGTTGATAGGTGCAGCAAACCACCATGGCACATATACACCTATGTAACAAACCTGCACATTCAGTACATGTATTCCAGAACTTAAAGTAAAATAAAATAAAAAGAATAAACAAAACTCTTCTCACTGTAAGATGAGATACCCAGACTATCCCATTTTAATCTCATATATGCAGACATTAAATGTGAGGAACACGTGTCTACTTCATTTTGCAGGGGTGGGATTGAGACAGTGAAGGAAATCATGGAGAGAAATTAGGCTGGAGAGCAAAAAGAAAGATCACACAGTATATGGTAGCCTGTGTGAAGGGTTCTGGATTTTATGTGCAGAGCTCAGAGAACCCACAGAAGAGTTTTAAGTAGCTCACAGACATGATCAGATTTGTACTAAAAGTTATTACTCTGGCTGCAGACAATGAGCTAGGAGCACAGCTAGGGGCTGACCAAGCAGAAACCACAGCAGTTTCCTGTCTGAGAGACGGATGAGGTTAGGACCAGAGAGATGATGGAGATGGAGGCAGTGGCTGGATCGGAGAGGCATGGCAAGACATGGTGATTTACAGTAGGAAGGGAGCAGTCTGCCCATGAGAGACGAATTAAGAAGGACAAGGAAGTGTTTAGCTTGAGCAACCCGGTCATGCCATCTGCTAAAATAGGGATCTATAGGGAAACATATTTGCTGGATAAGATCATCGTGTTATCATAAAGATCATCCTCCTCCCATATGCATAAGAAATTCAATTTCAGAAGTCTTTTGAGAAAAAAACAATTCACAGAAAATTGTAGGGGTGACATATCCTGGGCTAAATGAAGGGTCTACTGTGGCTTCATTAGAAAGATGATAATTCCTTGTGTGAGATAAATGGTCAGAGAACAAGAAAATAAGGTAGCAGGGGAAAGAAGTGGAAAAAAATTTTTTTCCATGGCAAGCTCAGAAGCTTCCAGAAAGGACCAGTTTCTAGGCAAAGGGGAGAGGTCAAGTTCCTTCCCACTTGCTCCATCAGGACAGTGGAAATTAATTCTGAGCTCTGCGGTGCAAATGGAATATTTTACTTAACAACCCACCACTTCAGAGCTCCTGTGTGCCCTCTGGCTGGCAAAGCCCTCTTGCTGTCTTTGAGTCGTTATCCCTATTTCTGGGCAGGACTTTTTCAACCCTCATCCATCAGAGAAGTCTATTAAGAAGAACTGGCTTTGGCATTAAGTAGGCTTGAGTTGGTTTATGGCTCTATCCGTTATTAGTGATGACATATCAAGCATGTTGCCTAGCCTTCTGGAACCTCGGTCCCTTGTATATAAAATGGGACAATATCAGGGCTGTTAGGATGATTAAATGAGATAGCTCATCTCAAGATCCACTTCAGTTCGAGGCACACGGTAGGCTCCCATCATCCTCCAAGGGAATGATTTCCCACCTTGTTTGTGTTTTTTTGGCATTAGGAGATCCCTTTGAGAATTACGAAAAGCCATGCACCACATCTTTACTAAATACTCATTCATGAAAACTTGGAAGAGATCTATTAAAGTCTGATTCATGGACCACATTTTGTGAATCTTTAATGTCAGGCAATGGTTCTCAACTCTGGCTGCCTATCACATTGGGAACTTAAAGAAATACTGATCATTGAGTCCCATATTCCTAAAATTATCTTTAATTGGTTTGGGCTTGGATCCATGCAACCTGATTTTTTAAGGCAACCTCAGAGAATCTGTTACAGCCAGAATGGGGAACCATTGATAAAGGGGGAAAAACTGATGCCTTATTTTTTTCTGCCCCAGATATAGTTCCGTGTAATCTGCATTTCCTCTGATCCTGACAGTGTTTTGAGATGGTTAGGGAGTTCAGGCTCCAGGGTCTGGATAACCTATGTCCCTCCATTCTCAACCCCTATTAGCAGTAAAGTCTTGGCAAGCTATTCCAATCTCTGGCTCTCATTTACTTCTGCTCATCTATAAAAGCAAGGGTAGGCAGAATCATATTTGTCTTGCAAGATCACTGGAAGGATCAAGTCAAGTGTTCCATATAATTATTCTCAAAATATGAGTGGCAGGGTAAGAGCTTGATACTAGGTTACATGTAACCACTATTGCCTTCATTATCATTAACACCAGCACCGTCATCATCACTGTAGCATAAGTTATTCTTTTTATTTTTTAATTTTACTCTAAGTTCTGGGATACATGTGCACAACATGCAGGTTTGTTACATAGGTATACATGTGCCGTGGTGGTTTGCTGCACCTATCAACCCGTCATCTAGGTTTTAAGGCCCACATGCTTTAGGTATTTGTCCTAATGTAGCATAAGTTATTCCTAATAACTACACTCCTCAAATATTGAGGCTATTTTCTCTTTATTTTTTCCAAAACAACTTGTGGAATGCCTTTATATGAGAGTTCTTAGCCTTCAAAGGATGTGAGACTACTCTGCTTGGAAAAATGTTCATGCCCAGGACTGATCCCATTATTCTGGTGGTGTTGAGAAACCCCACTCTAGGGTGTACCTGATTTTGTAACTCCCTAAACTCTAAAGCAGCATCTGCATAGATGCAAGTATGCCTATTCATTTAAAATAGTGAGAAAGAGGGGTTGCTAATAACACAAGTGTTCCTCAGTCATCAAGCGCTAGGGTCAATGCTGCTACAGGCAAGCGAATACTTTCCTGAGGGTAGGGAACTATCCCAATATTGGAAAAGCAGAGGCAAAGGGATTGTATACAAAGGCAGCTGCTGTGATGGCAAAATTTAGCAGCTTGTGCTTCTCTCATTCTCTGGTTTCTCTCCCTTTGACTCTAAAAGACGTATGTCACTTAAACAGTCTGCCCCAAGCAGCCCTCCCGGATCTGCCACTCATGCCATTGAATCCTATCTGCCTTCCTTCTGTGCATCATTCTCTTTTGACTGCTGATCATCCACTAATCATCACTCCAGTGACTTGTCGGGAACCTTCTTGGCCCCACTTTTCCAGAAACCGTGACTCAGCCAGGCAAGGCAGGTTATTTGGGGTGGCTTGATGGGGGTGAGAAAGGGTGGGTAGAAGGGAGGAGGGGTGAGAGGAAAAGGCAATTTACGGCGCCTGTGGGTAGCTGGCTTCCCCCGACCGGCACATTTCTAATTTTATTTTGCTTGCGTTTATATTAGGAAATGCTGCAACCACCTCGTGCTAAGGGCGGGGGATGAACCAGAGGAAGATGTGAAAGCTCATAGCAACCTAGAGACAGGGGGCTTGAATCCCCCCGAGTCCTCCTAGTTCAGGCTAATGCCCACCTAGCACGAGAGCTGAAAAGGAAACCCACCCATTACCCCAGGGCAGGAATCAGTGTAATATAGATTCTTGTTCATTTTCTCCTGGAAATGAAATACATTACCCTTGCTTACTAGGTGTGGCTCTAGATTTCAACAACTCTTTCTCTCTAAGACTCAAGGCCCTTTTTGTTTGTTTGCTTTACATAAAAGATACTCCTTGGAGTTTTTAATTCCCTGTATTTACTAGTGATAGAGTCCTAGAGCCCAGAATTTCTATCCCTATGACAGCTACCAGCCCACTGAATAAAAGCTTAGATTTGGAGACCAGAGTCCAATTTTTTTTTTTTTTTTTTTTTTTTTTTTGAGAGGGAGTCTCACTCTGTCGCCCAGGCTGGAGCACAGTGGTGCAATCTCGGCTCACTGGAAGCTCCGCCTCCCGGGTTCACACCATTCTCCTGCCTCAGCCTCCCGAGTAGCTGGGACTACAGGCGCCCACCACCACACCCGGCTGATTTTTTTGTGTTTTTAGTAGAGACGGGGTTTAACCATGTTAGCCAGGATGGTCTCGATCTCCTGACCTCATGATCCCCCCACCTCGGCCTCCCAAAGTGCTGGGATTACAGGCATGAGCCACGGCGCCCGGCCCAGAGTCCTTTTTTTTTTTTTTTTAGTGTATGTAGCTAAGGTACACAACATAATACTTTGATATACTTATCTTGACATCCACATACAGAGTGAAATGATTACTGTAGTCAAGCAATTTAACACACTCATCATCTCATAAAATGTTTCCTTTCTTCCCTCCTTTCTATTTTTATATTTTTGAAATATTTTTTATTTTTCTTTTATAGTGAGAGTACCTAGAATCTGCCCTTTTGGCAAATTACCAGTATTCAATACATTATTATTTCTTATAGTTATCATATTGTACATTGCATCTCTAGACTTGCTCACACACAGATGTACTTTTCAGCCCTGTGTGACCTTGGACATGTCATTTAACCTCCCTGAACCCCCTTATTGATCCTATGAGAATGATAATTGGAGCAACAATGCTGTAAATTAGAAAACACATGTAAGAACTTTAACAGCATGCCTGACACCTACTAAGAGCAAAATACAGAGTAGCAGTTGTCATCATCATCAACATTAGCATCAGTATGACGGTCAGTCTTAAGTGTCAGCCTGGTTAGAATACAGTATCCATCTATTCCATAAAATGTTAATTTAGGTTTTGCTGCAAAGGTATTTTATAGATATGAATAACACCTAACATTGATTGTTTTTAAGTAAAGTAGATTGTCTTAAGAAATCTTGGTGGGTGTAATGCAATTGGAAAAAGGCCTTAGGAGCAGAACTGTGAGGAATGACCACACTGTGGTTTATGTGATACTTGAGGACCACAGTGTGGTCCGTGGTGTCAGCTCCTGCCCAAGAGTTGCCAACATGCTCTTCCTGATGGCCTGGCCCGTGGATTTCTGACTTGCTTAGTCAGCCTCGCAGTCCTATAAGTACTCCCTTGCAATCAATCTCTTAACCTATAGAAATATCCCATTGGTTGTATTTCTTGTGTGGGATCTTGACTGATAAAATCATCGTCATCATCGTTATCACTCTTATTGAATACATACATTTGCAGGGCAGGTAGACGAGCAATGCACACACTGCAAAGACGTACTTCATTGGATTTTCTTCCTTTGGGGAATCTGCACAGAGCAGTGCTATCCCTGGTTTTCACTGGAGAATGATCCTTTTTAGAGGCAAGGCAGTTTAATAAGCACAGGTGAATCAATGGGACTTAAAAGTTTACATTTTGCTTGCCTTCCATCAACTCTATGGTGCATCATGGAACCCCTGCACTAGTGGTCAGGTATTTTCATGACCCTGAGAGTGTGTGTGCCATTTCAGCTTCCCTGGAGAGACTCTTGTCTCATTCATCTATTGCATCATCCATTCATTCAACATTTGGCTGAACACAACAGAACTCCCCTGGGCAGTGATGACTCAGACAAGACTCCTGCCCCCACAAAGGTTACACTCAGTGAAGAGAGGCAGACAGGGAACCAGAAAACCAAATACAGATTAAAAATTGTTTTAAATGTGACTTAAGTACTCAAAAAGGAAAAATTTAATAGAGTGGTTACAATGGGTAAGAGGAGCCATTTTAGATGAGAAGGTGAGGGTTGGCCTCTTTGAGGAGGTAATGTTTGCACTGAGAGCAAAAGGAAGGGCAAGAGCCAGCCATGTAATAAGCTGGCAGGAGCCAACGGCAAGTGCAAAGGCCTTGAGGTTATTGTCCAAATGATAGCAGGGGCTTTTAAAAAGGTAATTAAGTTAAAATAAGGTCACTAGGGTGGGCTCTAATCTAATATAACTGGTGTCCCTATAAGAAAAGGAGATCTTGTTATTATTTATTTATTTGAAACAGAGTTTCGCTCTTGTTGCCTACGCTGGAATGCAATGGCATGATCTCAGCTCACTGCAACCTCCGCCTCTTGGGTTCAAGTGATTATCCTGCCTCAGTCTCCCAAGTAGCTGGCATTACATGCATGGGCTGCCACACCCTGCAATTATATTATTTTATTATTATTATTATTATTATTATTATTTGGTATTTTTGGTAGAGACAGAGTCTCACCACGTTGGCCAGGCTGCTCTTGAACTCCTGACCTCAGGTGACCTGACCACCTCGGCCTCCCAAAGTGCTGGGATTATGGTCAAAAGCCACCGCGCCCAGCCGAAAAGGAAATTTTTGAGAGAGACATGCATACAGGGAAGATGAAGTGAAGAGTAGATGGGTCCCTCATGAATAGATTAATGCCCTCCAGGAAGGGAATAGAGGGTGAGTGAATTCTTGCTCTCCTAAGTCGTTAGGAGAACTGGTGGGCTTTTTGTCTGTTTATTTGTTTGCTTACAGACACAGAATCTCACTCTTCACCCAGGCTGGATTGCAAGTGCTGCAATCACAGCTCACTGTAGCCTCAAATACCTGGACTCAAATAATCTTCCTGCTTCAGCCTCTCAATTAGTTGGGACTACAGGTATGTGCCATCATGCCCAGCTAATCTTTTTAATTTTTTGTTGAGATAGGGTCTTGCTATGTTGCCCAGGTTGCTCTCAAACTCTTAGCCTGAAGCAATTTTCCCACCACAGCCTCCCAAATTGCTGGGGTTACAGGTATGAGCCACGGCACCCAGCAGAGAAAAGGTTGTGAAAAAGAGTCTGGCTCCTCCCCACTATCTCTTGCTTCCCCTCCCACTATGTAATCTTTGCACATACCAGCTCCCTTTCTCTTTCTGCCGTGAGTGGAAACAGCATGAAGTCCTCACCAGAAGCAGATGCTGGTGCCTGCTTCTTATACAGCCTGCAGAACCATAAGCCAAAAAACCCCTCTTTTCTTTATAAATTCCCCAGCATTAGGTATTCCTTTACTGAAACACAAGTGAACTAAGACAAACTCTCTCCAAATACAGTCACATTGTGAGGCAAAGGGAGCTAGGATTTCAACATATGAATTGGTGGAGGGACAATGTGGCTGATGATAGATGGTGAGATAATTGGCTACAGTTTCATACCTTAGCCCAAGTAAGATACCTGCCTCCAAAAACCAAACTCCAGGGATACATAAACAGCTATCTCCAGCTTTTCCTGTAACCACCCAAGTTGCTCTTGCTTCTCTGTTGCAGGATTGATGTTCCCTGAAGTCCTACTTTTCCAGAGAAGGTATCATGCACCTGTTTCAGTGAGTGATGGAAAAAACAAACCCCACTTACAGGAGGCCCAAAATAAAGGTAACTGAGGAGCTTCCCTAGGACTAAGATTGAGAGGGAGGAGAGGATGCACCCCATGGAGTTCAACTCTCACTGTCACCATTTATCTTCTCCTTAGCTCTCTCTCCTGAATAAAGGTAAGATATTCTCTGGTGATAGATAGTGGCCTGCTCCTTCTATTGCTGCAGATTCTAGGAGAAGCTACATGAACTGGGTGTAACAGGCAAATTAATCCTGGCTGTGTTGGAGGCAACTGCCATACAAAGAACCCTAGGTAGCTCCTCAATTGTTGCATTCTTTTAAACAAAGATAAAACCTTTCTTCCCCTCCATCCTTCTTTAGGTTGCAGAGACAGTTCTCAGCAAGGAGCACTGTTTTGCTGTCATACTTTCCATTTCATTATTTTTTGTGGCAAGATCAGTCATTAATCCAATCACATCTTCATTCCTTCAATATTCACTGGATCATCTATTGTGTAGCAGGCACTGTGTTAGGGGCCAGTCCGGGAGTTGCACTGGATGTGGTTTTAATAAAGTGTATGTTTTGACATTTTGCGCTGTTGTGTTCCTCTCTCTACCATTCATGTGAACCTAATGGAGAGAGAAATAAAGATTCTTGAAAGGGAGAGTGGAGAAATAAGAAGAATCATGTTCCGTCTGGTCAGAAACATGCATGGCTTACCAACCTGAAGCTAGCAGAATGAAGGGCTGGAGCATGACCAGAGGAACACCCATAAAGCCCGGCCAATGATGCCATATACATAAAAATGACCAGCTACAGAAGAGACAAAGGTAATGAAGATGTTATAAAAGAAAATACAGCGTACACCTATTGCTGATCAGCTAAGAAATGCCATGAAGATGGATGGGGTTATTTGAAGCCTCAGTTACCAACTGTACAAAAGCACCTACACATCTGTAGGGTATTTCCATAAAGCCCTTGAAGTTGCCAGGATGAAGCATGGGATTGCTCTGAGCTGCAAGGGGCTACACTGGCTACAAAAGACCATGAAGCTCTGTGCACTGTAAGTGGGACCAACACACAGAACAGAAACAGACCATGCTGTAAGAAGCAATAAACTACTGTTTCAAGTTAAGATGGTTTCTCCAGCTTCTCCATTTTTTTTTCTGATAAGAAGAGGATTGATTGTTTATAAATCCCAACTTAAAATGCTCCTTTCCCTCTGCCCTGTTGCATATTTCTCCTTGGCCAGGACTGGGAATTCAGCTATGAGAAATCTCACAGTAAATGTCGTCAGCATCTGTTTGTCACTTCGTAAATCCTCACTTTGTGCTTGTCAGGACTCCACGATCACCTTTTAAAACTAGTCTAGCTGAGGGATAAGACAGCATTCTTAGCACTTCAACTTGAGTACGATATGACTGGCAATAAAATCAGCCTTAACCCATATGATTGGCAGAGGGTATGGTATTGCAGGCAACTCATTTTTGAGAGCTTGCAAGTGTCTTTCTAAAATACACGTGTGTGTGTGTGTGTGTGCGCGCATATATATATGCATACACACATATATATATTTTAGTAAGGACATATCATACATATATGTATATATATATTTCACTAAGTAAATATCTTAATTGCTAAAAATGCATGTAGTGTATTTATAAGGGGTATGTTAGGCTTACTTGGCAATGCAAAGTCAAACCAATTGCATGGTACACAACCTGAAAACTTTCACCTACTTCCCATTATTAACTTAGATTCTTGCCACACAAACACAAAAGACTAAGATGTTACTATCTGGTAAATCCACTTTACCTACTGGGTCTCCCTAGAAAGGTCATCAGTCTGTTTCTACTGACTTACTCCAATAATAAATATTACTCTGTGTAGAAGATTATGTTTCTAAATTAGACTATCAGCTAAGCACTCCCCTAAACCTGCTAAACATTTTACTCAGTTCCTAATGTCAGTCTAAGTAAAACTAAACATCCTACTCGCCTCTGGGTGGGCAAGCCACACCTGTGTTCAGAACACAACATCGGCCATAGGTTCATCGTGTTGTGGATCAAATCGTATGAGAAAACCAGGCCGTCCTCCTGTATTCTAGCATAAACACTGAGGTGGGGACACCACTAATAGCTGCCTTGCTTTGGATACGTTAAGCAGAGCACAATTGGCTCCTCAGTAATTACTACACACAGTTCTCTCAGTGGTGAGGTTTCAATTCACCTCATACAGATAATCACTGCAGTCCCTGCACTCACTTTTGCCCTTTTCAAAGACTCAGGGACTTCGTTTTCTTTCTTTTCTTTCTGCCCATCACCAAAGACTGCAGACGGTGGGCCAGGTTTACGTCAATGTTATTAATGACCAAGAAGGCATGAAATTTTGGTTTTTAAAATGTATCATATTTTGTAAACACAGATTGTAGAAGTGAAAACAGGGTGGGTAGGAACATGCTACTGAAAGGTTCATGTTTATTTCCGTAAGTTTTCTTTTTCTTTTTTTTTTTTTTTTTTCTGAGACAGAGTCTCACTCTATCACCCAGGCTGGAGTGCAATGGCATGATCTCACTTCAACCTCAGCCTCCTGGGTTCAAGCCATTCTCCTGCCTTAGCCTCCCGAGTAGCTGGGATTACAGGAGAGCACCACCACACCCAGCTAATTTTTGTATTTTTAGTAGAGATGAGGTTTCACCATGTTGGCCAGGCTGGTCTTGAACTCCTGACATCAAGTGATCTGCCTGCCTCAGCCTCCCTGAGCACTGGGATTACAGGTGTGAGCCGCCACACCTGGCCCATTTCCATACATTTTCACTTAACTGGAGTTTTCCAAAATATTCCTCCGGCAAACCTCATCTCTCTCAGTATTTTTCTCGGTCTCTCAGCTTCTATCTTACTATCAGTGAAGGGAAGTGGCAGGAGAAAACCAGATAAAAGGGGAAGCAAATATTCCACATGTAACTTCTACCTCTATCTCATAGAGGAGTGGCATCATGCTCCCACCTCCCCTTGTTACACATGGAAAAGAGAGTATAGTATAAAGAGAAAGTCACAGTATTCTTTGGGACAAAAAAGAGAAGGAGTTTCAAGTTGAAGTGCATAGTCCCAGAGAGTGAAAGGGACATAGAAAGATGAAGATATCCAAAACAGTCAAGAACAGAGAATCAAGGAGTAGAATGGCGAATGTCAGAAACTGTGTGGAGGGGAAAATGAGGAGTTACCGATCAGTTTGCATTAAGGGAGAAAAGAAGGAAAAGAGAAAGGATTGGGGAGAGGGGGAGAAAAGGAGATGAAGGAAGCCTCGCTCTAAAAATGCAAGGAAAAATGCCAGTGAATAATCCCTGATGTCTTAGAAGACTGAGGAACTTTTTCATTTTTATTTTCTTGAGATACGGTCTTGCTCTGTTGCCCAGGCTGAAGTGCAGTGGCGCGATCATAGCTCACTACAGCCTTGACCTCCCAGGCTCAAATGATTCTCCAACCTCAGCTTCCTGAGTAGCTGGGACTACAGGCACATATCACCATGCCTGGCTAATTTAGTATTATAATTTTTATAGAGACAATGTCTTACTATGTTGCTTAGGCTGGTCTCAAACTCCTGGGCTCAAGTGATCCTCCCACTTCAGCCTCTCAAAGTACTGGGATTTCAGGTATATGCCATTACAGCTGACCAGGAACTTATAAATATGGGAATGATCATATTAAATTTTAAAGCGTTTGCAGTCCTGTCCTCCCTCAGATTAAAATGGGATACACACAATGGGCTTGAGTGATACTGCACGTTTAGGGTGGGCCTGAGATAGAAGCAAGAGATGAGAGGTAGGACGAGATGGTTCATTCAGAATGGATCATTGGAATGAATGGTTACTCTGAGAAAGTAAAGCATCCTGGCAGGTGTCTGCAGATACCCTGTGGGTGCCGTGGATTTCCCACCTCCCATGGATTAGAGTTGTAGCCAGTTTAAATATAGAAAGCTGGAGAAGTTAGGGGCACTCTGGCTGCAGATCAAAATGTTAGTTAAAGATTGCAACAGTCTTAAAATATAACGTGAGTGATGTTTGAGAACACAGCACAGCTTGTGCAGCTCTATGTAAAGCAGATGCAAATCATATGTAAATGTGCACCTGTCCTTCTTGACTAGTTCTGACTCCAGCCCCTTCTGAGGACTGGCTCTCTGGACAGACTTAGATTTCTGGTTAAATCCATGGCCGGTAAGCCAATCACTTGCTGGGAAGGCACAAGATTGCCTTTGCTGGGTGGGTTATGAGGAGATTTTGAGAAAGAGTCACTAAGTAAGCAGATATTTGCAGAGAGAAACAGAAAACTGGAAGACACCACGTATCAACCAAAGTGTGGACTAGGGCTTACAGACAGAGGGGCCCTATCTGAGCTGTGAGAAGCATGGACAAAGTTGTGCCAGCTGAAAACTCACTGCAATCCCGGGCAGAGCCCACCTCTATAATTTTCCAATTCCTCATTGTGGTAAAATACATACAACATAAAAGTTACTATCTTAACCATTTTAAGTATACAATTCAGTAGCATTAAGTATATTTATATTGTTACGCAACCATCACCACCATAACCTCCAGAACTCCTTTCATCTTCTAATACTGAAACTGTGTACCCATTAAACCATAACTGCCCTATCCCCCACCTTCCTATCCACCAACCACCACCATTCTCCTTGTCTCTCTGCTTTGCACTACAAACTTCATGTAAGTGGAATTATACAGTGGGTGTGTTTTTGTGACTGGCTTATTTTAGTTAGAATAATGTCCTCAGGGCTCATTAGTGAAACATGTCAGAATTTTCTTCCCTTCTAAGGTTGAATAATATTTCATTGTGCATGCATGTGTGTATCACATTTTGCTTATCTGTTCATCATTGATAAACAGTTGTATTAGTCCCATATTTTAGCTCTTATGAATATGAGTGTAAAAACATTTCTTTGGCCTGGCACAGTGGCTCACGCCTGTAATCTCAGCACTTTGGGAGGCCAAGGCAGGCGGATCACAAGGTCAGAAGATCAAGACCATCCTGGCTCACACGGTGAAACCCCATCTCTACTAAAAATATAAAAACAAAATTAGCCTGGCACTCCAGCCTGGGAAACAGAGTGAGACTCGGTCTCAAAAAAAAAAAAAAAAAAAGAACATTTCTTTGAGGCTCTACTTCAGTGGACCCCAACCTTTTTGGCACCAGGGACCAGTTTTGTGGAAGACAAACTGATAGGCAGGGTGGGGGGCTGTGGCAGGGGATGGTTTCAGGATGCAACTGTCCCACTTCAGATCATCAGGCATTAGATTCTCCTAAGAAGTGCACAACACATGCACAGTTCTCTCACATGCACAGTTCACAATAGAGTTTGTGCTGCTCTGAGAATGTAATGCCGCGGCTCATCCGACAGGAGGCAGAGCTCAGGTGGTGATGCAAGCAATGAGGAGTAGCTGAAAATACAGAAGAAGCTTTGCTTGCTCACCCACTGCAGCCCAATTCCTAACAGGCCATACACCGGTACCAGTACATGACCCAGGGATTGGGGACCCCTGCTCTACATTCAACTCTTTTAAATATATACCCAGAATAAGAGTTGTTGGATCATCTGGCAGTTCTATTTTTAATTATTTGGGAATCTCCATGCTGTCTTCCACAGCAGCTGTGCTACTTTACATTCCTACCCATAGTGCATAATGGGTCCAATTTTTCCACATCCTTATCAACATGTGTTTTCTGTGATTTTTTTTTTTATTTGCAGCCATCCTAATGTGTGTGAAGTGGTATCTCATTGTAATTTTGATTTGTCTTTTCTCTAATGATTAATGATGTTGAGCATCTTTTTTCATGTGCTTATTGGCCATTTGTTTATGTTCTTTGAAGAAATGTCTATTCAAGTCCTTTAACGGTTTTTAATCACGTTATTTGTATTGCTGTTGTTGTTGTTGAGTAACCCATATTGATTTTTGGACACAGTTAAGTGGCTCTAGGAGAAAGACCACGGGAGGATCTTCCAAAGTCAATGCAAATTCTACATTTATGCATATCCTCCTAACGCATGCTACTTAGGTGTTAATTGGCTTCCCAAACTCCTGCAAGTTCTGCCAGTGTTACCTCTGAAATAAATCCCTTGTACATCTCCACTACCACCTAAGTCGACCCCACCATCAATACTCCGTCTGATCTACAGTCTACAGTCACTGCCCAAACGAGCTTCCTAACTTCACGCTTGCCGTGCCCATTCTCTACCAGCCTGGGTAAGCTTTGTAAATAAGAATCGGATTGGCCAGGCATGGTGGCTCATGCCTGTAATCCCAGTACTTTGGGAGGCTGAGGTGGGTGGACCACCTGAGGTCGGGATTCAAGACCAGCCTGGCCAACATGGTGAAACCATATCTCTGCTAAAAATACAAAAAATTGGCCAGGCGTGGTGGCATGCACCTGTAATCCCAGCCACTTGGGAGGCTGAGGCAGGAGAATCGCTTGAACCTGGTGGGGCAGAGGTTGCAGTGAGCCCAGATTGTGCCATTGCATTCCAGTCTGGGTGACAAGAGCAAAACTCTGTCTCAAAAAAAAAAAAAGAGAAAAAAAGAAAGGAATCAGATCATGGCATTCTCTTGCCTGGATCAAACTAAGTTCCTCCTGCCTCAGCCAGAATAGAATCCCCACTTCTTACCATAGCCCACAATAGCAGACACAGGGCTTGATCTCTCGTGTTTCCTTGACCTCAGCTGGTGACTTCACCTCTTCCATTACCTGGCTCTCTGTTGTTTCTCTGCTATGCTGTGTTGCTCACTTTGGTATCTGGCATTCCTTCGGTTTGGGATGTTTCTCCCTGAGAGCTGCATATGCCAGACTTTGTTTTAACCTCAGAGAGGTCTTTCTCTCCATCCCTTGTCCCAATTCCTCTCTCTCATATCTTCCAGCTTTGTTGCCTGCAGAGCAATTTTTACATTCAGAAATTAATTTATATTTGTGATTCCCAAACTGATCTCATAAAATTCAATTTGGTTGCTATTTAGAGAGTCCCCAAATAATGGTGGCTTAAACAAAATATAGGTTAATTTTTCTCTCCCATAGAAGAAGTTCAGGGCTACATATTCCATCTTAAACCTTGTTGCCTCATTCACTTTTTTATTCCACTATCCTTAGGACATAGATTCCACCATCAAAGTTGCCTCAAAGTCACATAATGTTATACAACAGTGGGGAGAAAGCATGAAAGGGCATATGGTGTTTTCATCCCGATGAGTTAGTCCCTATTAAAGGGTTTTCCCAGGATGCACATCTAATAATTTTCACTGCCATCTTAATGGGGATCCCTCTCTGCTAAGCTCAGGAACACAGCATTATTATCCTTTAATTTGGGACATACTGACTCTGACTAAAGAAACTATTTCCAAGCACTCTATTCCTTTAAAAGAAGGGATAAAGGGATACTGGGTAGATAGCTGGCAGTTTCTGTCACAACTCCTTGAATGTTTTTCCTCGAGCAGAAAATATGAGCTCCATGCAAGCAGTGATGTTGTCTGTGGGGTGTATTGCAATATCATCCTTAGTGCCTACTGCAGTGTCTGACAGGCACACCATAAATAGAGGTGCAATAAACATTTGCTGAATACGGAGAGAGCACAGTTGTGGGTTATATTTTCTAAGATGATGTTTAAGGATGCACATGGAAGCTTCCTGTCACATTCAGGTTCTTCCATAAGACAGGCCAACTTAATGTCACCATTAACTTATTCAGTTTCCCACTCCACTCCCTGGGAAAACCTATCTGCTTTAAATCTCAGAACCATAGTATCATCTTTACCATCTACAAGGACAGTCGAGTTTCCTTCCTAAAAGTCACTGCTTTCTAGGATTTTGCATTATATTCCAGGTGGAGCCCAATTTGTAGAGCAGAACAATTCAAACCAGTTTTGTTGGTGCTATGTGTTCATGTCCCTGACACTGTTATGTATTATGACTAGTATCTGACTTTTAGATTTCTCTCTAGAATTTCCCAGAAATCTGGCTCTATGATTGTGACTATCCACATTCTGAGCACATTCAAGAATGAGAGATTGCAAAAGTGATCCCCAATACGTTGTTTGTTCTTTTGTCTAATTTCTTTTCTGTTTTTTTTTTTTTTTTTTTTAGATAGAGTCTTGCTCTGTTGCCCAGGCTGGAGTATAGTTGCATGATCTCAGCTCACTGCAACCCCCACCTCCTGGGTTCAAGCAATTCTTGGGTCTCAGCCTCCTAAGCAAACTGAGATTAAACGCGCCTGCCACCATGCCCGACTAATTTTTGTATTTTAGTAGAGACGTTGTTTCACCACATTGGCAAAGACAGGTCTTGAACTCCTGACCTCAAGTGATTCGTCTGCCTCAGCCTCCCAAAGTGCTGGGATTACAGGCGTGAGCTAACGCACCGCCCAGCCTTTTTGTCTAATTTCATCCGAGCCCTGGTCAGATTATTGGCTGATTCTGTGTATGGAAGTAGATACCATTCCTCCGAACATGAGTATACACAGTGATGACAGACGTTTGGCTGTGTTAAAACTTCCCAACCTTCAGGCATACGCTGCCTGAAACACTCAGTCATTCATTTCCAAAGACGTTTTAAAGTGCATGATTCAGGGCCTATTTTGAAAACATTTCTCACCTACTACTTTTTAAATGATTACCATTCGATTTTTCAAATGATAAAACAGAAAAAAAACCCTTTAAACACTCAGTGGATCCTGAATTATTAAACATAAAAGGGCACTTTGGTGTATTTATTATCACACTGAAGGAAATCTTGTCTGGTTTAAGCTCTTAGCTCCTTAAAATGTCCCCCTTTATGCTGAAGTGGAGTTAAAAATGCATTGCCATAAAACTCCATCCATTTCCAATTTTCTCATCAACAGTTCCTGACATTGTGAGCTGTCACCTCTGCAGCCTGCGTTCTTCCTCTGGGGAGGAGGACGGTCCTGTGGTGTTGATATTCTTACTTCTCTTGTCCCTTGGAACTGCAACTGAGTCCTGGTGCTTGGAGCTGTCTCCTTTTCTACTTTCCCAGATGGACGCCATTTCTCTAAGGGTTGATTTCAGGGGTTCTCCTGCAAGCATGGTTCATACTGAGCAAACTGTGAACAAGGCAGCCAACTCATTGCCTGGGAACTGACACTATATTTTGCCTCTGATAGTGTGCTATGGTTTCAGTGTGTCCCCCAAAGTCCACGTGTCAGAAATTTTATATCCATTGCAACAGTGTTGGGAGGTGAGGTCTGGTAAGAGGTGATTAGTTTACGAGAACTCCACTTCCATGAATAAAGTCATTACTGCTGGAGTGAGTTAGTTATCACGTGAGTGGATTGTTATAAAAGTGAGTTCATCTCTTCTTCCCTCTTGCCCTTCCACCGTGCGATGGAGGAGCAGGAAAGCCCATGTGATATGCAGTGTCATGTTCTTGGACTTCCCAGCCTCCAAACCCATGAGCCAAATACACTTCAATTGCTTCTGTTACAAAAACACAAAACAAACTAAAACACTGTGTCTTCTTGTTTTTGATTTTGTCTTTTTTGTAATGGAGGTGGAATTCATATAACATAAAATTAACTATTTTGAAGTGTACAATCAACTAGCATTTAGTACATTCACAATGTTGCACAATTACCACCCTCTATCTAGTTTCAAAACATTTTCATCACCCCAAAAGAAAACCACCAGGTATATTGGCCATGTGCGGTGGCTCATGGCCGTAATCCCAGCATTTTGGGAGGCCGAGGCAGGCAGATCACGAGGTCAGGAGATTGAGACCATCCTGGCTAACACGGTGAAACCCCGTCTCTACTAAAAATACAAAAAATTAGCCAGCTGTGGTGGCGGTTGCCTGTAGTCCCAGCTACTCGGGAGGCTGAGGCAGGAGAATGGCGTGAACCCAGGAGGTGGAGCTTGCAGTGAGCCGAGATCGCGCCACTGCATTCCAGCCTGGGTGAGAGAGCAAGACTCCGTCTCAGAAAGAAAAAAAAAAAAAAAGAAAGAAAGAAAAGTACAAGGTACGAGCTGAGTGGAGTAGGGGAAAAAAGAGAAAACTCATGATCATTTTTCAGTTAAACTCCCTATTCCTGCTCCCCTGGCAACCCCCATTCTGTTTTCTGTCTCTGTGAATTTTCCTATTTGGGATATTTCACGGAAATGGAATAACATGTGACCTTTTGTGTCTGGTTCCTTCCCTTAGCATAATGCTTTCATCTACATTGTAGCATGTATCAGTACACCACTTATTTTTACTGTTGAATAACATTCTACTACAGGGATATACCACATTTAGTTCATCCACACATCTATTGATGGACAGTTGAGTTGTTTCCACCTTTTAGCTATTGTGGATAATGCTGTGATGAACATTTGTGTACACATTTTTGAGTACTTGTTTTCAATTTTATTGGAAATAAACTTCCAAGTGGAATTTCTTGGTAATGTGGTAATTTTCTGTTTAACTTTTTTTTAAGGAACGGCCACACAGTTTTCCACTATTTGTGATAATGTTGCACTATCACAGTTTGATTTTTTTTTTCACTCATAGGTTTTTAGGCTCTCTCCCCGTGACTACCTTTTAACCTAGCTTCAAAAAAACATCACTCCAGAAACAGAAAGAAGCTCTGTATTCCCAAGATCAGGAGTTAAAATCAATAGCAAGCTCAGTCGCTGCCTGCTTCAACCACGACATGAAGCAATAGCTGCTCAGAGCCATAGTTTTCCTTATTCATTTTCTTCATCCCTAAAGGCAACGGCTGTGAAGGAGGCTTGGAAGAGCCACATCTGTACTCAGTTTCAACAGCCTGGAGAAACCAGAGAACACTAGAAT
Source organism: Pongo pygmaeus (assembly GCF_028885625.2). NCBI lineage: Eukaryota > Metazoa > Chordata > Mammalia > Primates > Hominidae > Pongo > Pongo pygmaeus. Next base: position 8,932,517 of record NC_072391.2, on the reverse strand, counting down.
GAAGGACAGATTGGAGATGTAGAGAAGGAATAACTGGGAAAGATGGAAAAGGAGTAATACATGTGTTCAGGTGTCTAGCACACAAGGAGAAACTGTTTGGCTGAAAGATGGCTATGGTGTGCACCTTTGAAATGGAGTCTTTTAAACTCTCCTTAAAATTACCCAGACTTGCGTGCAAAGATTAGACCACTGGATTTATATATTTCAGATAACCCAACTTCCCCTCTGCACACCACTCTAATTATATTTAGCTGTGCATATTTATCTTTGGCTCAGAATTCCATTTCCTTTTCCCTTTGCACATGCTGTCCTCTTTGCCTGAAACACACTTCCATAAATCATCTGTGTGAAAAAATTCCTACCCATCCTCAAAAGCCTGCCCAGGCTTCCCTTCTTTCCGCAAACCTTCCAAAAACTCACTTTGCAGCATGACTCCTAACCCTCTGTACACAGATACCTTTCCATTTTACTTACAGTTATACACACATGCCTGTCTCCTTTGCCTAACTATGAGTTCTTTGAAGGCAGGGACCCTGGTTTCCTCTAAAAAATGCGAATAAAAATATTCATGGCTCAGGATTGTTGTCAGGGTGACGTGAGTTCATGCGTTTAAAGAGCTGGTTGCACTAACCTGCACATTGTAGACGCCTCTTAAATGTTTGGGAAGCCAGTGGACCTTTGGGTACCTACACTATCAGTGTTGGCAATGGTCTGAATGAAAGACGATTCTTGATTTTGCACTGCTAAGCAAGTCAGTGGCAAATGGGGCTAGGGAGTGGGGGTGAAACAGGGTAGGCAGGAAAAGTTGAAGGAAAAATTCCCTGAGACATCTTCAGGATGAAAGGGGAGAGTGAAGATACGACAGTTGATAACAAGAACATTACATTCAGCATGCACACAAGCACTAAATAAGCTGTTTAACGTAATCATTATTACCATTCTGACTATGGAACATAGTGATTATTTATACTTCAAAATTACTGGGCCAAGCCTGTTCCTTTACTTCCTTTAGATAAATCAGGAGGAGTAGGATGATGAAAAGAGCAAACAAGAATAATAATAATAATAATAATAGTAATAGTAATAATAATTACAACTCCCTATGGGAGCCTGGTAAATATGATACTCACATTTTTTTTTTTTTTTCAGATGGTGAGAGCCTGGAAGAAACTCCTTAGATCCTGCCACAAATAGCAGTGTGGCAGTAGAGAATGAAAGAAAAAATCATGTCACGTGGGCTAAGCTTTATTCAATGATACATTTATAAGAAATATAAACCAGGCACCTTTCTAAAATTATGAGCATCGAGCTGGGCACAGTGGTTCATGCCTGTAACCCCAGCACTTTGGGAGGTAGAGGCAGGAAGATTACCTGAGGTCAGGAGTTCAAGACCAGTCTGGCCAACATGGTGAAATCCCGTTTCTACTAAAAATACAAAAATTAGCCAGGTGTGGTGGTGCAGGCCTGTAGTTCCAACTGCTCGGGAGGCTGAGGCAATCGCTTGAACCTGGGAGGTGGAGATTGCAGTGAGTTGAGATCGCACCACTGCACTCCAGCCTGGGCAAGAGAGTTGGACTCTGTCTCAATAAATAAATAAACAAACAAACAAATAAGTAAATAAATAAAGACAGCAAGAGCAAGCATCGTAGGTCCTCAAACAGTCTTTCAGATCTGTGCTGTTGGGTCAGTTGTCCTGTTTTGCCTTACAAATATTAGAGGACAGCCACCTGCCCAGGTTGTGTAATAACGATCACCTCCTTTCAATATGTGTTTGATACTCATACAGTGGACAACAAGTTTGCACACCAGGTCGTTGATGAAATTGGCTAGGACAGACACTGCAACCAAGACTTTCACAAGAAGCCTCATCTTGCAAGCCTGTGTGATGAAATTAATTTAAGAGAATGAGGCTCACTCAGAGACATTATCACCAAATATAAGGCTATTCTGGGAAAGTCAGTCCATGAGCAGAGTCCACCCCAACTCCTAATATGGCTGGTCCAACAAAAAATGCAATATGAGGCACAAAATATGGTGAAGTTGATAGACTTAAGGCTGTTGATAGACTTAAGAGCTCTTTATTAAAGTTCAGAGAGTATAATTTTTTAAAGTTTTGCTGCTAGAATTAGAAGAACAATAAACAATTAAGAACCAATCAATTTTATTAACCTCAATAAAACACTGAAAGCTGTTACTCAGTTGTCTTTGAATTCTTCACTTTTTTTTTTTTTTTTTTGTGAGACAGGGTCTCATTTTGGAGCCCAAGCTGGAGTGCAATGGCACAATGTCGGCTCACAGCAACCTCTGCCTCCCAGGCTTAAACAATCCTCCCACCTCAGCCTCCCTAGCAGCAAGAACCACAGGCATGCACCACCATGTCCAGCTAATTTTTGCAGTTTTTGTAGAGAAGAGGTTAACATGTTGACCATGTTGCACAGGCTGGTCTTGAACTCCAGGGCTCAGGCAATCCACCCACCTCAACCTCTAAAATTGCTGGGATTACAAACATGAGCCACTGCGCCTGGGCTAAATTCACCACTTTCTAAATGTAGTAAAATGATGTGTTTCTGGGAAAGGGGTAGAAAACAGAATGGATTCAAAGATGGTTTCAGGCATTGAGTTTTAGTAATGAGTACCTGTCTGGTAATTTAAATGGACACTTTGAAATCTTTAGCCCCAAAGAGCTTATTCCCAAACTCTAGCCGTTCCACTGCCAAAGTCACTAGATGGTCATCCTGTACCATAATGATAAATTGTCAGCTGCTTAGTATCTTTTTACATTGATGTGCTTTAACTGAAAGGCATTATTTTTAAAACGCAACTGGATATCAATAATGTAAATGATAAAATAATAATATCACTTATTCTGAATAAAAGGTAGCCATAAAATAAATACAGTGCAATCACAAGTTATTAAAATCTAACAACCATTACCTGTAGACACTGAGCCGGAGGCTTCCATTTTATTACTAAAAACAGAGATCACAAAGTATTAGAGAGATGTTTAAGACACTCTAGTAACAAATAAAGACTCTCATTGACATGAACAGTGTAACGGAAAGAGAAATGAAAAGAGAATAACTCCTTCTCCCAATAATTGATTTAATGTTATTTAATAGCATCGTGCGTACCCATCTAAATTCATAATAATATGATGGGGCTTATACTTGGGAAAGACTATTTTTAGCCAATCCTTAAAAAAAAAAGATAGATAGAGATAGATGCTACTATATTTTCAACTGCTATTAGAATATCTTATCTTTCCAGCCATCTCTCCAAGATAATTTTAGTCTGTCATTCTTTCATTCTTGTGACATGTCTTATCATTTTGAGTTACATAAATACGTTACCATAATATCTTCTAGGACTTGTTGTGCTAGAGTCTAGTACTAATATTCTGAGCTGCCTACCATGGTTGCTGGTTCAGAGCATGGGCTCTGTATTGCTGACTAAGCATCTGCTTTGTCACATACCAGCTCTGTGACAGCGAGGAAGTTAACATCACACTGTTGCAGTATCCTCAGTTATAAAGCAGAATACAGAATGTAGTACGTGCCTCATTCAATCAAGGACAGTAATGCATGTAAATGCTCGTAAGAGCATCTGGCACATGTAAGGACCATAAAAGCATTTGCAGTTATATTGATTACTTGCCTGTATTAGCTTTATACTGCTGCTGTGACAAAGGCCTCAAACACAATGGCTTTAAACAACACAAACAACCCATCTTATAGTTCTGTAGTTCAGAAATCTGATGCAGATCTCATCCAGCTACAATTAAGGAGTATGTGGGGCATGTTCTTTTCGGGAAGTTCTAGGGAAGAATCCGAGTTCTTGCCTTTTCTAGAGTCTAGTGGCAGCCTGCTGCTTTTGGCTCATGGCTTCCTTCCATCTTACAGACAGCAATAATGTGCTGAGTTCTTCTCAGGAAGAGCTGCTCTGATACTGTCTCTTTCTCTTCTACCTCGCTCTTCAATTATAACAACCCTATGTAATCCTATTGGACCCATCCAGATAATCCAGGATAATGTCCCTATCTCAAGGCCAACCGATTAGCAAGCCTAATTCTACATGTAATCTTAATTTTCCTTTGCAATGTAACCCAACATGGTCACAGGTTCCAGAGATTAAGACATGGCCATAGGCAAGGCAAGGGCATTATTTTGCCTACCACATTGTCCAACCCAAAGATATCTGTCCACACAAAGAAGAGTGTAAGAAATCTTTCTCCCTGCTTTTTACATTGTTCTCAGAAGAGGGTGTGAGACTGGCGAAAAAACAATGCTGTAAGCACATGATCCTCGGACTTCATCTTCCCTATTAGTGTGTTTTGTATGTTCCAGCTTTACTTTTTAAAAATGTTGTCTTTATTCTGAAATGCTTTTAGACTTAGAGAAAGATTGCAAAAATAATATAGAGCGCTCCTGGGTCTCTCATCCAGCCACTCCTAATGTTTAACATCATACTTAATCATAATACAACGACGGGTACCAGGAAATTGACATTGAAACAATACTATGATCTAAACTGTCTATTGCATTAGTTTTTCCATTTGGCCCCCTTTTTATGTGTCTGGATCTCCTCTAAGATTTCACATAGCATTTTGTTGTTATTTGTCTTTGGTCTCCTCACAGTTCATGCTTCAGCACCTCAATATTTATTTAAAGTGAAGAGTGCTTGCTGCTAAGTACTTTACTACATTCCATGTATTATAATCTCCATTGAAGGGACCCTCCTGGCCTCTATAGGCATTTGAGTCTGAAGCTCCTAAGCCAACACTGCTAGGATTCAGAGAAGCACCCAGTTCAGCCCATTTCTCACCCCAACTCTCTTAGATGAAACCTCTCCAGTGAATATGACATTTTCCCTAATGTCAGATTCACAAGGAAACTCTCTCTCCTTGCACAAAACATCAACAGGCTACCATGAGGCTAAAACAATAAAATGCCAGTAAAACACAGGAGATTCTGAGAAATTTGGCATCAGAACTAGAACTGCTATTCTGCATTGCTTCTACTACCTACCCCCTTCCCCCACCAATTATTTTTTTGCTTCTTTTTTTTACCCCTCTTTCTCTGGTTTTGAAAACAGCTCATGGAATTCTACAGAAAGGGCATCAATAGATTAAAAACTGTTTCCCTCTAATAAAATGTTAAACGATGTTGAAAATTAATCACCAGGGCCGTTTCTGCAGCCCTCCTTAGAGGGAGACGGCTCAGGAAATTTAATAAATTATTATCACAATGATGTTCCTATTATAGAATTTGCATTTCATTCCCAAGGCTTGCATTCTGCCTCAAAGTTGCCTGATGATGGTTAATAAAACCAAACGGACTCTTTCGCCTCAATGGTTAGAAGGCTGTGCTTAGAGTTGTCTGCCAAAGAGAATTCTTAGGGCTTCATACTCAATTATTTCAGCTTTCGCTCTAACCCCCTTCTTTAAAATTGTTGTTTCTTTAAAACAACTAAAGACAGTATTTAATCGTGAGCATACCCTTCTGACGGAAGCACGCACTGTAATGATATGCCTAGCTTAAAAGCAAATCTAATCTACTTGCTTATTAAATTTAAATGTGTTTAAGGCTGATATGGTTTGAAGATGATATGTAAAATAACAGCTTCCATGGTTATAAATGTCAACTCTAAAAATTATATGCAATATAACATACAAAATAAATGCTGCTTCATCTTTACATTCCACTGTGATCAATTCATTAAACGATGTGTTACAAGCCATGAGGACGATTGTACAACATGAGGCGCCATTTGTCACAGTGTATTGTAAAGCACCCAGGAAATGATGTAGAGATGTGCTGGTTTTTTTGTTTTCTTTTTTTGTCAGCAACGGATTATAGGTCTCATTAGAAAGAGGAAAAAAAGCAGCTTTCTGATGTGTCATGACTGGAATTACTTCTCCCATCAAATATTAAAGACTGAGGAAATCCATTCTTAAGACAAAGTTCCATATTAAAAAATGAGAGGGGTTGAAAGGGGTTTCCTTTGGAAGAGAGCACTAACTATAAAGTATGATGGTGAAGAATTAAGATGGATTTTCCTCTGGGTTAGGAATCACAGTTTCATTATGTTCTAATCATATCACACTTATATCCCAGGTTCCCCAAACTGGATTGATCATCTTGACACTATGTGGGGGTGGGAAACAGGCATACACTTTGCATTCCTGGGCCCCTTTTTCAAGATTCTGATTGAGATGATTAGAAAGAAGTCCAGGAAACAAAAAAAAAGTCTTTATAAAATATGCTTCCTTCACGATTCTCTAAACAGTTAACATCCTCTGAAGAATTGTCAAGCCCTCTTCATCATGTGCGTCTATGCAGATAAGCTCAATGTAACTGTTACCAAAAATGACTGAAATGGCGAATATGAGCAATGCCATAAACCTGAATGAAAAACTTGCTCTACAAAGCTAGAACCATGCAAGGCCAGGAGAACACAGTGGATCTGTTTGTTGATGGAATGGTACTGATTTCTGGGGAGCTGAATTTCTGATTTCATGTGGTACTGGTTTCTGAGTAGCAATACCACTCTACCAACCGTCTATACCTCAATGCTACACCTACCCTCTTAGCAACCTCCTCCACTTTCCCTTCTAACTTAGGTCACTCTCCAGCTCATCAGATAGAGATCAGAGTTTCACTCAGGAAAGAAAAAAAAAATGCCTGGATGATATGTAAAGGTACCTGTTGGGAATTTGTGGAAGAGTTGGAAGCAACAATGCTTGTAAAGGCTGACAACAAAAACAATGAGGGAAGTTTTACTTTTTATTTTATATTATTTTTATTTTATTTATGTTTGAGGCAGAGTCTTTCTCTGTCACCCAGGCTGGAGTACAGTGGTGTGATCTCAGCTCACTGCAACCTCCGCCTCCTGGGTTCAAGTGATTCTCTTGCCTCAGCCTCCCGAGTAGCTGGGATTACAGGTGTGTCACCATGCCTGGCTAATTTCTGTATTTTTAGTAGAGACTGGGTTTCACCATGTTGGCAAGTCTGGTCTCGAACTCCTGACCTAGAGCAATCCACCTGCCTTGGCCTCCCAAAGTGCTGGAATTACAGGTGTGAGCCACTGTGCCTGGCCAAGATTTTTCTTTTTAATTTAACTGTGCTAGCCCTGCCACTCAATCATGGTTTTCCATTTCTTAGTGGTCTTCTAATAAGTCTTGGGATTTTGTCATTGCTCAATCGAGAACTCTACATTTGGGTCACTAATTGATGTCCTGCCCAAGGTCTTCTATTTCAATTAGGAGAGAGATCTGTTTTTCTTATGGATGTGAGTTGGGCCTATTGCAGACATAAAGGCGATCAAGATGTAGACTGGTGAATAGATTCTTCCAGAAAGCTGGAGAAAAGAAAGAAAACTTATTTACTGGATGCACTGGGAAAGTTATACCAGGGATTGCCTGCAGGTGTCTGTGGGAACCATGGGAACTGCTGACCTAGACCCCGTCAGTAATTTATAAGCTATGGCACCTTTTTCCCAGTGGCAGGCTAGTTTACAAATGAAGAGAAAATGAGATACAGATAATTATGCTGCAAAGAGTGGCTTATGTGCTGTTTTGTGTGTGTGTGTGTGTGTGTGTGTGTGTGTGTGTGTGTTTTGGGGGACATAGTGTTTTGGAGTGGGGGCAATGTATTCCAAACTGGAGAGAATACCTGAATCAGTGTGGGTCTCCCTATGAGGATTGTATCCATTGAGGATTCCTTTCTAGAAATCATTCCTTATTACCTGAATCAGTGTGGGAGTGTGGGTCTCCCTATGAGGATTCTATCCATTGAGGATTCCTTTCTTTCTTTCTTTCTTTTTTTTTTTTTTTTTTTTTGAGACGGAGTCTTGCTCTGTCGCCCAGGCTGGAGAGCACTGGCGCAATCTCGGCTCACGGCAAGCTCTGCCTCTCGGGTTCACACCATTCTCCTGCCTCAGCCTCCCGAGTAGCTGGGACTACATGCGCCTGCCACCACGCCCGGCTAATTTTTTATATTTTTAGTAGAGATGGGGTTTCACCGTGTTAGCCGGGATGGTCTCGATCTCCTGACCTCGTGATCCGCCCGCCTCAGCCTCCCAAAGTGCTGGGATTACAGGCGTGAGCCACTATGCCCAGCCCTGAGGATTCCTTTCTAGAAATCACTTCTTATTACCTGAATTAGTGTAGGTCTTCCTATGAGGATTCTATCCATTGAGGATTCCTTTCCCAGAAATCACTCCATATCACCTCCAAATGCCTTGAGGTCTTGACTTTCCTCTAGCCTGTTGTTCTTAAACCAACCCTTCCTTGAGTGGTTTCTCAAGCTACCCAGGCTGCCGGTAGAGGAGTCTTCATGGTGTCAAAGAACTTTCCCCAACTCTTAGCTGTCTGTATCCTCTGTTCCTTAAACCTTTTTCTTGAAGTCCTTTCCACCTCCAAAATTTGCATTTTTAACAGCCAACTCAATGTCATTCCTTGGTTCCTTTGTAGCATGCCCTATACCAGCTCTTGTGGTCTTACTTTTGACAATCACGAGGCAAATCTGTATCTGAATCCCCAAATATATGGTAGAAATAAAGACAGCAGCAGAATAAATGAAACCTGCTGCAGGACATGTTCAACTCAGGATAATGATACTGGATTGGTATAACGAGTCAATGCTCATTGGAAAACTCTGCAGCATAATCCACTCTTATTTGCTTAGAGTATAAAATAGCATTCAGGGAACGGGGTGGGGGTGGGGGAGAGGGGAGAACGCTTGCACACACCCACACACACTGCAAATCATTTCCTTTCACCATAACTTCAGTTAGGGTCCGTATTAGACCTCTGTAACACGCAGCTAAAAGCTTCCTCCAAATGGCACTTTGAAACTAATTACAATGCAAATTTTAACTCTAGGTTTTTCATAAAACCCCATTCAGAAAATATCAGAGAATTCTAATGCAGGACTTAGATAGCCAAAGGAAATATAGGAAGATGTACAACGGTTTCTTCATTTTAACTTAAAGCACTTATGTTAACTTTTTCATCTCTGCAGCCATGGTCTATTTCAAGAAGCCTATGCAGAATGCACACAGGCTCGGGGAATGTTTTATTCCATCGTATTTATACCTCTGGTTTTCTTTCCAGTTAGATAATACACCTCTTGCTGAGTTGGCTGATTCTCCAAAATTCTTTAACACAATTACCAAATATTCCACATTGCATGCAAAAAATGTGAGAAACAGAGAAAAGTTAAAATGAAATAAAAATGGCCTATAATCTCACTATCTAGAGATAACTATGGCTAGCACACAGTCAGATATATTCTCGAGATTTGTTCTCTGTGTGAGTTAATTCTCAAAGTGCTGTGATTTGACCCATGCAGTTGTGGAAACCACTTTGTTCACTTGACAATACATGGTGAACATTTTCCAATATGACCGCCATAAATTAGCCAATTTTCTATGTCAGAAATTTAGGTTGTTTCTAATTTCTCACCATTAAGAAAAATGCTGATGAATATTATTTTACAGAGAGTGATCTTTGTTTCTACGATTTTAAAAGGGCTTCTTTTCTTTTTTTTTTTTTGTGAGACACAGTCTCATTCTGTTGCCCAGGCTGGATTGCAGTGGTGTGATCTCAGCTCACTGCAAGCTCCGCCTCCCGGATTCACACCATTCTCCTGCCTCAGCCTCCCGAGTAGCTGGGACTACAGGCGCCGCCACCATGCCCGGCTAATTTTTTGTATTTTTAGTAGAGGCGGGGTTTCACCATGTTAGCCAGGATGGTCTTGATCTCCTGACCTCATGATCAGCCCGCCTTGGCCTCCCAAAGTATTGAGATTACAGGCATGAGCCACCACGCCCGGCCAAGGGCTTTCTTATAGTATCATATTATGTATATACTTCTTTGTAAGACTTCACACAATTTTTTAAGTGATCGATAATCTCTCAGAAGGATTAAGGAAGGACAAACGCACTTTAAGAAAAAAGTACTTTAATTATTTATATCCTGTGTTATGCTATTGGTTCCTACTCTTCTTACATACGATTTCAGTACTTCAAAATGACTAGAGAGCTACATTTTATTTTTTTTAATATATTTTTTGAGACAAAGTATCACTACATTGCCCAAGCTGGAGTGCAGTGGCACCATCATGGCTCACTGCAGCCCTGTCCTTACGAGGCTAAAGTGGTCTTCCCACCTCACCCTCTCAAGTAGCTGGGACCACATCACCATGTCCAGCTAATTTCTGAATTTTCTTTTTTTTTTTTTTTTTTTTTAGAGGTGTGGTTTCCTCATGTTGCCCAGGCTGGTCTCAAACTCCCAGGCTCATGCAATTTGCCTGCCTCAGTTTCCCAAAGTGCTGAAATTCCAAGTGTGAGCCACTGTGCCTGGAGCTATATTTTAAAAATAAGTCATAAAGAATATTGTTTGAAACACTGAGTACATTTTAATATAGACTGGATACTTGATGGCAGGATAGATTTAAGTTAATGCTGTTAGTTATAATAATGTCATGGTTTCATATAGGATCTCTAAGGACACAAAGATTCCTAGATACCATGAAACTTATCTCTAAAGACATAAATACATATATAAATATACATAAATATAAATGTTTATATTTATATTTATATTTTTATATTTATATTTATATTTTTTATATTTATATTTTAAATATAAATATATTTATATATTTATATACATTTATATTTACATTTATATTTATGTATATTTATATACATATTTATGTCTTTAGAGATAAGTATCATGATATCTAGGAATCTCCTTTACAATGGTTGTACATATCTGTGCAATTAAATACCAATGACAAATAAAGAATATTCTGCAAAATAGTAGCATTCGTGTTTCCCAGGGTTAGCAAAGATCGCTGAACCTGACTGTCTGTGACCCTTTGATCTATACTAATGTGCACCAACAAACATAGGAACTAATGGCTGAGACATACTTGAGAGGACGGGGAGAAAGACTCAGGAAATAAGTCACCAGTGGGCATTGTATCATTGCTCAAGAATGGGTTGGGTTTGTTGTTATCTAGGTATAAAGTGCCGTGGAATCCAAATCACTCTTCTTCATCAAGTACCTGAGAGTGTGACTGGTGCTCAGATCTTCATATGCCAGTGTAAAGACTTTACAATCTCAGAAGGAATTCAACATCTCGACATTTATATGCCTCATTTACCACTTTCAGTGGTAGCAAAAAAGAGGGTCTTTGAAGATAAACCACATAACTAGGCCTATCTCCACAGACTAAATTGATTTATGATTCTGACACACAAATATTAGTCCAGATGTTTCTCAAAGTGTAATAAAAGTGGCAGGGTTTCTTGAAAACCAGTGTATCCCATCTGGCCAAGTATGTGTGTGTCCACAAAGATGATCTGTGTTATCATGAGAATTATTAGGATGCAATATCACTGGAGACACTAGACCCAGATAGCTCTAATCTAGTCTTATCATTTGCAGACAAAACCACGGCATCCAATGGCCCTCCATGTAATCCATCTCTGTCAACTGCATTAAGGAAATTACCTGTCAGAAACATCATGGCTGAGATTCTGTGATTAAACACAAACGTGAAAATGCTCCAAGGTACAGTAGAATCATTAGGAAAAAAAAATACGTGCAAACACCTCCTTCAATTTGCTTTCTTTAGAATTAATTCTGTGGTCATAAGTGACCGAAATCTGCAGAGAGAGAGAGAGGTATAACGTGAAACTTATCAAGCACTTATTCTGCAGTCGACACTTTGCAAAGTGCTCCCATATGCTCTTCCATAATACCCCATTGTTAGGTGGTTTAAATAGATATATTGTATGGACATTCCTCCATGTACTTACTGCACAATTTCAAGTATGTTATTTAATCTAAGGATCAATTTCCTTATCGTCAAAGTGGGGCTATCCTACGCATATTGTACGTTTATTGTAATGCTTGAGAGAGGTAACATATGTAAAGTATCAAACATACTTTTGGCACCAAATAAGCATTATTATGCTTAATATTACCTATGTGTAAACATTATTAATAGTGTTAGTAACACTTCAACACACAAATACACCTAAAGGGCAAGGATCTCCTCTAAAGTTCTGAGTTGATACATAGAAGCACAAACATTTAGAACTAAGGTTTCTGACTAGAAAAGCTCAAGTTCTACCTGTAACTCCACATTGCCCCATATTTTTAGAGAAGTTTCAAAAGAGTTCATAATCAGGTTTGGGGGTTTGTAACTGTTTAGGTATACCCATGTGATCAAGCATGGTATACTGTGACTGTTCTAGAATTCCAACTTGCCATACTGTTTGCTAAACAGACAAGACTAAGGATTGTCACAAAGGCACAGCCAAGATGTCACACTTCAATCACTTGGCTAACTTTTGACTATGAGACAGAGCTGCAAATAACTACATCAGAGGAGGTAAAAACACGCAAGCAATGCAGATGAACAGACACCCTGAGTCATGAGGTGTTTGTGGATATGCTATAATCACCATCATGTATCCCCTAGACTTCTGCTAAAACCTCTTGCACCTTGCATCTGTTTTTGTCTCTCTTCAGTTGAGGAACAGAGTACACTGTAATTTGGATGATGTCTTCCTCTCTAAGGTCATTTCCATGGCTTCCTATTGTTCTAAAACTAAAATTCAACCCCCTTGCTATGAGCAAAGAAGTCCTCCTTGATCTGCCTCTCCATCTCCTCTCCACTTGTTCACGGAGTTAATTCCAGCCCTCTGCTACTCTTTTTATGATCTTCAAATACACAAAGCCCTTTCCTGTCAGTGATTTTACACACGTCTTTGTGCTGCCAGGCTCTTCTCACCAATCCTGCCTTCTTCTCTGCCACCATTTTCCTGGGCTTTAGGCCACCTCCATCTGCACCACCCCTCATCATTTCAGTTCTCATCATCCTATTTCAGTTCTTTAATGACATCATCACTGCAGTCTGAAATTTTACCCTCTCTTTATTGGTTTATTCATTCCCATTTATCTCTTTTAAACTACTCCCCCAATTAGAGTGGTGGTTCCATGAGAGCAGAGACCTGATACGAATGGTACCTAAAACCACACCTGACAATAAGAGGCATTAAATAGCTCCTTGCTGAACCACACTGAAAGGAGATGAAATGTTCTTCTAAGCTTTATCAATTTTATTCTGACACTAAGCCTAAGCACTAGCTTGTGTTCAGTGTGAGTCAACTCTTCCCTAATTTCTGCCTGAAGGTATCATCTGGCTCTGTATTCTCATATATGTTCCTGCTTCGGGACCCTATGAGATTATTAATGCAGGCTTCTGAAAGCCTGGAAAAAAAATACACACATGTGCAAGCACACTTACACGCACACATTTATTCAGAACTATTGACAAAGTAAAGAAAAAAATAGATAAAACACCTCTTATAGCTAAAATTTGGATGATTCAATGAAGGTTTCACTATTCAATAACAATAAAGAAATAAAACACTTTCATTCAGGATACTATCATGGTGCCCAGTGGCCTCAAGTGCTGGTAAAGATTTTCAGGTAGAAAGAAATTACCTGTTTCTTCTGTCAAATCTGAGATGAAGCCCTACCCTCACTACCCTCTGTAAATTCACAAGCACGATACACTTGTCATTGGGGAATATGTTTTCCTTATTCACCATGGCTTCTGTTTCTCCCAAAATCAAGTTACACCTCCCTTCAGACACAGGCAGCCAGGAGAAGTGGCTGTTCTATCTGACTCAACCCACTCTGCCTCAACTAATGGAATGAGGGGTGAATACTGATCCCAGCTGGGGCAATTCAATTCTCTCTCCTAGGAAATTTGGAGTTAGGGGGTCATTCGCTTACTTATATATGTGTTTAAGCAAAAATATTGCTGTGTGCCCATTATGTGTCAGGCATTGTTCTAAATAAGGCTTAGCTCTCAGGAAGCTTACATTCCAGTGTGGGAAGGTGCATCTGATAAATAAGCAACAAAGAAAATAAGATAATTTATGACCAGGGCATGTAATTGTTGTGACCAGGGAAGATCTTTGGAAGACATAGAATTTGAGCTAAAATGCAATTGCCATAAAAAACTCAAGAATGTGGAGATTAAGGGAAGGCATTTCTAAGGGATTTAGTACAAAGTGCTAAGCCAGGGGTGAGGCAAATCTGATGCGCTCCATTTCCAAAGAGAAATGAAAGAGATGCTGTCCAGGGTGCTGATCCTTTTCCTGGTCTTTGCTTCATCGTGCATCCTGCTGCTCTTCCTCCTCTGGAATCTTCTGGAATCTATGGAATATTTTAAAGCTAAATTTTCCCTTTTTGCTTAACTGACTCTAAACTGTGTTTCTGTTCTTTGCAACAGGATGTATTAGGACTATCCCTTGTTTCCATATTTCTATGACAACAGCTCACCATAAAATATCTAGAAAATGGTAAAAACAAGAAAAACAAGAACAGACAACAGAAATTCAGCTGCTGCTGCTAAGAACTTTGGAGCCAAGAAAATGAAAGAATTCATTAGGCTTCAATGTGAGGACATTTCATGAGAGAGGGGGCTTCAGGAAGAATGGAAGATGCTTTTTACTTTTTGGTCTTTTTTTTTGCAGGGGGGCAGGTGACATTCGGAATTCAACCTAATGTCCCTATAGAAGAGCATCACTGTTTACAAAGCAAAGATAAACTAGCAACCCTATAACAACTTCATGTAGCTTATAATCTGAAAAAAGCTCCAAAGTCTCTGAACCTAAAAGGTAACTAGGTCAAAGATACCTAATAGGTTTCATTTTATGAGACAACTACAAATCACTGGCAATGACTAAAGAACTGTCATGAACAAGGTTCTGAAGACTCGTTCAGTTTATTAGTGAAGATTATTATCTTTTAGTGATTTGTGTCATGTATATTAGATTGGACGAATCAGTGGTATGCTTCTTATTCACTACCTGTGTTATAAAGAAATTAACCCTTTTCCTTCCTGTATTTCGATGGCTGAGTTTTTTTTTTCCTAGAAATTATATAAGAACCACTTCACATATGGTGACTCAGAAAGCTCTCCTCTGGGGCCCAGGTATGGTGTCTCACACCTTTAATCCTAGCACTTTGTGAGGCTGAGGCAGGCAGATCATTTGACCTCAGGAGTTTGAGACCAGCCTGGGTAACATGGCAAGACCCTGTCTCTACCAAAAATACAAAAACCTAGCCAGGCATGGTGCATACCTGTAGTCCCAGCTACTCGGGAGGCTGAGGCACAGGAATCACTTGAACCTGGGAGGCAGAGGTTGCAGTGAGCCAAGATCGCACCACTGTACTCCAGCCTGGGCAACAGAGCAAGCAAGCGAGAAAGAGAGAAAGAGAGGAAGAGAGGAAGAGAGAAAGAGAGGAAGAGAGAAAGAGAGGAAGAGAGAAAGAGAGGAAGAGAGAAAGAGAGGAAGAGAGAAAGAGAGATGATAGAAAGAGAGAAAAAGAGAGAGAGAGGAAGGGAGAAAAGGAGGGAGGGAAGGAAGAAGGAAGGAAGGAATTTGGTTAGTTCTCCTTTAGGGAGTACTTTTCTAATACTAACCTTACCAAAATGTAAAAGCACCCTAAAAATCTCAGAGAACCCTAATTAACTCTTACCACTTGTTAGCAAAAATAATACAAGGTAGGGAAAAGTAGAAACAAAGGGGTTTGGAGAGGGTAGACAAGGATGACATGGAATTTCTTTTATCGAATCCAGTACTTCATTCATTCAATTCTGGTACTCCTTCAGTTCTCATGACCGTGCTCACAAGGGCATAGCAGTTTCCCTATTTAACATCTAGAGAGATTGTGACTAGGCAAGGTTCAAAGACTTTCAAAAGGCCGTCCACCTGGCACACGGCAACGAAGGAGTGAAAGCCTATCTTCAAATCCCTGGTCATTCCTTGATAGCAGGTGGTCAGTAAGCCATGGCCTGTGGACCAAATCAGCCTCACTGACTATGGTTGAAAACATTTACTAGAATGCCACAACATTCAATTGCTTTTGCATTGCCTATGACTGCTTTTTCTCTACAACTGCAAAGCTGAGTAGTTGTGACATAGACCGTATGGTCCACAAGCCTAAAATATTTATTATCTGACCCTTTGCAGGGAAAGTTTGCCAACCAAATACTTTGTGGCATTGTGATGAGCTTTAAGCATAAAATCCTAAATCTGACACATGTGTCTTTTTAACCTTGATGCTTAAAATAAACTTTCCCTGTGGTAATATTTTGCCTAAATATTTTCACCTTGAAGCCAATGTTCTGGTGGGGTTTTTTTTTTTTTCATCATAATAACTCACAGCAGAAATGGAGCAGAGGTGTGCAGAGGAAGATAATTTTCCCCAAGTAAATCTTTTGCAATCCTTTCTAACACCATAGGGAACCATCTCACCTTTTACAGAAAAGGGAAGAAAACAGTGTTACTATCCTTAGTGTCATCTTATTTATCAGCCCATAAAGTACTATCCAATAAAGTCAAAGGACCCTACCAGATAAATCAATACTAGTGCATAAACATAAAACACGTCTGTAGAATGTAGAGCTTCACCTTGCCCTACATGTGATGAAAAGAGTGACCCATCATTAGGAGTCAGACTTCCAGAGACGCTGTCCCTTTCTTGTGTGTGGTATCTGTAACTTAACCTCTCTAAGCCTCAGTTTTCTATCTGAAAAATGGGAATAATTATAGTACCCTCCCTATAGCATTACATAAGGACATAAAGAGTTAATATATGTAAAGTGCATTTAAAAATTATCTGAAATACAGTAAATGCTATATAAAAATTGCTACTGTTCTTTGGATATTATTACAATAATAGTTCTGCAAGGCAGAAAATGGCTAACACACTATTCACCATGGATATCAGGGTTGCTGTGGACAAAAGAAAAAATATTTTCTCTGAGAAAAGCAGGCCCTGTTCAAAATATCTAGGAAGGTCTGGGCTCAGTAGCTTAAGCCTATATTTCCAGCACTTTGGGAGTCTAAGGTGTGCAGATCACTTGAGGTCAGGAGTTCTAGATCCGCCTGGCAAACATGGTAAAACCCCATCTCTACTAAAAAAAAAAAAAATACAAAAATTAGCTGGACGTGGTGGCAGATGCCTGTTATCCCAGCTATTCAGGAGGCTGAAGCAGGAGAATCGCTTGAACCTGGGAGGAGGAGGTTGCAGTGAGCCAAGATAATGCCACTGCATTCCAGACTAAGTGACAGAGCAAGACTCCATCTCAAACAAAAAGAAAAAAAAATGTGGGAAGATGGTGAATTTCTTTTTAAAGAGTTCTATATACAAATGAAGAGTTCTGTATACAAATGAAGGACAATGCATCTCAAATAAATTCATTTTGTTGCTGTTGGAATCGCCCCCTATGTGGTCAGCTTGGTACTTTAAAATTTAAAAAAAAAAAGGAAACCATGTGTCCACATTAAATTTAAAATGTCTGAGAAAATGGAAATGCCAACACCTAACAGATAGGTCCAACAGCAAACATAATTAATTGGTCTACAGCTTGGCAAATCCTCCCACATATTTTGGTGAATCATAAATCAGTTCAAGAGGAGGCCAGACAAATTGTGGAGATTGGACAAATCATTGAGAGACATGGAAGGCAGAGAAAGTTATTCTCCAAAGAGATTTTTAGAATTATGTTCTCTTAGGTAAGGGGTAAGGGAAAAGGGGAGCATTGAGAATGTTTGAACACAGAATCTCTTGACACTTCCAATGGACATGAACTCTGAAAGCAAGGATAATTTAAGTGTTTTCTTTTTGAAAAAAAAAAATCCCGGTTAAGCACCCTTCCATACAGATAAAAATATGTTGTTTTATCCCAACCTCCTACCCCCAAATGCACCAAAAAATATTAACCCCTCCGGATGCCTCAAGTAAACTGGGATCTGACCAAAAAAAAGTTGAACTTTGTGCATTAATTATGTATCAGATTAAAGAAATAGCCATAAAAATAAAAGCAGAACTATTCTTCCTGTGGCAGCTTTATTAGTTCGTTTATCACCCACCATATGCACTGCCACCGAAAATTATAATGGGCCAGTATTGTTAACCGTAAACAAAGAGAGACTTGATTATTATTTACGATCTTGTTAACCAAATCAGTAAAACCAACCAAACTGGATCAGTACAGGAAGTAAAGAAGTATGTTCCTTAGGCATAACTTGCAGAATAACAGGTGAAACCCAACGTCTCACCTGTGATCAAAACACATTTGGTCAGTATAACGTATTTGACTTTTTAGGACAGAAATACATCTGAGGTCCGGCATGTGATTAACAAAACTGATAATGACTTTTACCATTAAGTAGAAGAGTATAATAAAGTAAAAGGTGCCTGACCCTAAGTCTAAAGATTAGTTTCCTTTCAGATTTCAGTTATGTAGATAACTGGCTAAATTCTGGTGATGGAAACAGAAATATACCCATAAATACCATGCAGATAGGTTCTTTGCCATGCACACATCACATTGTTTAGTAATGATTATCAGTCAATCGATACATCAATTGAATCAGTTTATGAACGAAAAAAAAAATTTAGTGTTCACCCATATCCAATTTCTCTCTCCTTCTGAGAACATGGGAAGATTGTGTTTGCCATGTCCTTGCAACTAATCATGCCCAAATTGTTAGTGACCCGGTCATTTAATTACTATTGCAAGACCTTCTACTCTTGGTTTTTCTCAGTGACGTCAATCAAGAAGGCTGTGTGTTCCAGAAACTAAAGCTACAGGTTGATAGTGCCTCTGACAAATTGAATCACTAGGTCACTGTGTGGAGGAAAGTTTCCCTGGAGATGCCCATGGTGGGCTTTGCATGAGCAAGAAATAAACCTGTGTTGTGTTTGTTGTTGTTGCTGCTGCTGCTGTCACTGACATCCTGGGGGTTATTTGTAACAGCAGCATATCCTGACATATACTGACTTTCTGCATCTGTACAACAGTACAAGTGTACATGGCTGGCCTTTACTCTCAGAGATTCTGAATCAATAGGTCAGAAGAAAGGAACCAGAGCGTGGGCACGTTGGGTCTGCTCTCCAGTTGATCTTCTGAGCATACCTACAAAAGGAAAAACTACACTTGAACAGAAGCTGGCAAACCACAACCCACAGGCCAAATCCTGTCTGCTTTTGTAAATAAAGTTTTATCAGAACACAGCCATGCTCATTCATTTATGCATTGTCCACAGGGGCTTTTGTGCTACAACAGAAGAGTTGAGGAGTTGCAGCAGAGACCATAAGACCTACAAAATCTAAAATATTTATGACCTGGCTCCTCACAGAAAAGATTTGCTGACCCCTGTCCTAGAATTTTGTGGAAGTGCCATACCTCCTGGTTCAATCTAGTTAATAATGCAATTTGCTCGGATAGGAGCCGTCATAGCAAGCAACCTGTTCTACAAAGGTAGCGCCTGTGAAAACACACCTGAAAATAAGACACAAGGTAGAAAACCATATAAAGCATACCTGACCTACTTCTTTTTGTATTCTTTAATTTTTTTTATTGATACATACTATCTGTACCCATTTACAGTGTGCTTGTGGTATTTTGTTACATGCATAGAATGTTTAAGGATCAAGTTAGGGTATTTAGGTTACCCATCACCTCCAGCATTTATCATTCCTCTGTGTTGGAAACTCTACTTCTTCCTCGCATCCTCAGCTCTTGAGGCCTTCAGGGCTTTTTGCTTGTTTGCTTGTAGAACTGACACCTTTGAACTTGGTCTTATCCATGGACAATCAAGCTAGATAAGGAGCACAAATCTCCCCTTTGATTGGAAGCAGTGGTATTCTCGCTATTCTCCATGTGGGGAAAACTACTCCTGGACAAAAATGCACGCCAGTCAGCAAAGTGTCGTGTTCTTTGCACAGTTTTACAATACTAAATGGAGACGTCTCCGAACCAGCTTTTTATGACAGGCAATGTCTGAATTTATTTGCAACCTGGGGTGGTTCCTGAATTTTGTGCTAAATGAGACTTCATGGGGTAGTGAGTTTTTATTTTTGTATGGAAAACTACCTTGTAAATGAATTGCTAAAGCGATACTCTGAAATTCTATTCTGAGATTAGAGGCATTTAAATGGGAAATATCTAAAAAATTTTCCTCTCCCCCCATTCCTGGTTTCTCTCTGTCTTACATTTCTGTATTTTTTTCTTTACATTTATTACCACAGATGTTTTGTGCATGTGTGTATAGGTAAGTACATATTTATTTATATGTGTCGTGTCTGTCTCACCTTGACTATAGTAAAAGCAGGAATATCACCTTATTGTGTTTATTATTTTATTCTCAATACCTAGAACAAGGGTTGGAAACCATTTCTAGTAAAGGGGCAAATATTAAATATTTCAGGCTTTGTGACCCATATAGTTTCTGTCACTACTCATCTGTGCCGTTGTAGCACAAATACAGCCATAATCGATATGCAAATGAAGGGGTGTAGCTGTGTTCCACTATAACTGTATTTACAAAAACAAGAGGAGAGCTGGATTTTTCCCGAGAGGTATAGTTTACTGACATAATAGATACCTCGTACACATAATAGATACCTCGTACATATCTATTATATAAATGAATATCTTAACTATGTATGGTCAAATTATAGTCACAAAGTACACTCTATATGCCAGGCATTCTTCCCAGTGCCAAAGATGTAAAATCAAATATAACATAAAAACGATAAAAGCTAAAGAAATGCAGAATGGTGCTAAGCACTTACATGCATTATCTCATTTAATCCTATCCGTGATTTTAAGAACCATGTATTATTATTAATCCCATTTTACAGTTTCATTAACTAAAGCTTAACACGGTTAAGGTGCTTGTCCAAAATCACACACCTAGCATATAGCACCGAGATTCCAATCAAAGAAATTTGATTAAAAGTACATGCTCCTAACCACACCAGCGATCTGTGAGTGGAGACTGCTATTGGCTGAGGTCCATCTTTTTTACGTGTCAAAATGAACTGACACTCATATCGGATGGCTGCTAAGCACGCACCTCCCAGATACTTAGGTTCCTGCATTTACAGCTTTCCAGGTTTAAAAGTCTGTGCAGCAGAGGAATTGGTGTCTGTTTCTTTGGGCCTTTATATGCTCAGAGGGCTAATATAAGAACCTGGAGTCCTTTCAACTCCTCTAAAGAGTGACCTTTTCCTAGACTACTGCAACCCAGCTGAGAAACATGTGCAGAGACTTGCTTTACTCTGAGAAGGAGAGACCAAGATATTTTATCAAAAGATAAAAGAAATAATACCAACTACTGCGTGGCTGGAAGAGGTAACCTCGGGAAGCTTGAACTGACAGGGTAACATGTGGCTTTCAAGCTGCACACTGGAGGCACACAGCTGTTGGGGTGGGATAATGCATCCCAGCCCTACCTTTCAAAGTGTGCCTTATGCACAAATGGGATCCTTTGCCTATGAGCCCTATGTCCCTACCTGTGGCATGTTCCCACAACCAGCCCATAGGCTCAATGAATATAACCAGGCAGGGAAAGTCTCAGCTCCCTGTCACACATTTCTGAATCCACATTAAAGGGGGAGGAGCTATTTCTCCCACTTCAGCCCCCTGCCCATGCCTTTGCTGACTTATAAGGGAAAGGAAATTATAGGTAGTAATGTAAGATTCCTCAAGATTCACCGAGACCCATTTCACAGGCGAACAAGGTTATTTCATTGAAAGATCATGCACTTTGTTCTCACTTGCAAGTGGGAGCTGAAAAATAAGAATACATGGGCACAAGGAGAGGAACAACACACACTCGGGCCTGTTGGGGGCTGGGGTGGAGGGGAGGGAGAGTATTAGGAAAAATAGCTAATGCATGCTGGACTTAATACCTAGGTGATGGGTTGATAGGTGCAGCAAACCACCAAGACATACATTTACCTATGTAACAAACGTGCACATCCCGCACATGTACCCCAGAACTAAAAATAAAAAATAAACAAACATAAAGATCATGCACCTGAAAAGATGCTCAACATCATTAGACATCAGGAAAATGCAAATTAAAGCCATGATGATGAGATATCACGACATACCCACTAGAATGGCAGTAATTTGAAAGATAGATAAGTAATACAAACAGTTGTCAAAGATGTGGCACAACCTGGATGCTTGTGTGTTGCTGGTGGGGATATTGAATGATGCAACCACTTTGGAAAAACACTTTAATGGTTTTTTTGTTTGTTTTGTTTGTTTGTTTGTTTTGAGACTGAGTCTCGCTTTGTCTCCCAGTCTAGAGTGCAATGGCACAATCTTGGCTCATTGCAATCTCCGCCTTCTCGGGTTCAAGTGATTCTCCTGCCTCAGACTCCCGAGTAGCTGGGATTACAGGTACCCACCAGCACGCCTGGCTAATTTTGTATTTTTAGGAGAGATGGGGTTTCATCATCTTGGCCAGGTTAATCTCGAACTCCTGACCTCAAGTGATCGGCCTGCCTCTGCCTCCCAAAGTGCTGGCATTGCAGGCGTGAGCCACTGCATGCAGCCAGTTTAGTGGTTTCTTAAGCTCAAACTTAAACTTACCATACAACCCAGCAATTCCACTCCTAACTATCTACCAAAGAAAGGTGAAAGTATATATCCACCCAAGAACTTGGAAACAAGTGTTCATAGTAACATTCTACATAATAGTTAAAATCTGGAAACAATCCACATATCCATCAATAAATGGGTAAATGGATAAACAAAATGTGGTCCATCCATGCCATGGAATATTACTCAATAATAAAGAAACAAAGTAGTGATACGTGCATCCACATGGATAAACCTCAAAAACTTTCTAAGTTAAAGAATCCAGATGCAGATCACACATTGTGTGGATTTATTTCTACAACATGTCCAGGAGAGGCAAATCTAGAGCTTAAATCACCATTCACCATTTAACACAAAGCAGATGCTCAATAAATATTTGTTCAATGAATATACTCCAACCAGTTTACTGTGATTGACTGAACTCTTTCTTGGAAGACCAAATGGTTTGTCTTTCATTTCGTTTCTCAGTGTCACCCAGGGTGGGGTATGTTTTGGTCTCATCCTCAACTGTCAGAAAAACCACTGAGCCTAATAGGTTATTTAACGTGTGTCATATGATTAAATGTCACAGTATTATAGGACAACAGTTATATGACATTGGGATAAAGAATATTACTATTCAATTTATGATGCTTTGTGCTGTAAGTGGAACTTAACTGTAGATGGGCCTATGGAATTAGTTTCTTTACAGATGATTAAAACAAAAAACATCCTAAATGTGTTTCTACCCTTCTGGAGCCATTCTCAGTCTTAACTACCACCTCCTAATATCTTTACTGCTCTTTCCCTGGTGTTTCTGAATATTGCAGTTGAAGTGTAAAAGTAGTATGCACTACTGTAATTGAGATGACAAGTGCTGAAATCCAAGGAAGCAAGCAAGAAAAAAGAGACAAAATGGCTTTTGAGAGAAAAAAAAAAAGTGCCAAATGGAACTCATGTTCACACAAAACATTCGAAACCAGCGCCCTCCTTTCAGAGTCACCGAATGCACAGATATATACGTATATCCTGTTGTTTCTGAATTCTGTTTTATAACATTACAGTGAATGGATTTTGGAAGGATGTCTGTTTTGGATGGTGGCACTGAGCTCTAGCTATTAGTTTCTTCAAATTATGGTTTCTAAATGCACGTTGGATTTGACCACGTTGTCATAGTCTATGGTGTAATTTGAAATAAAAGGGGGAGGAGAAAAGTAGTGATGTTTTTCTTTAATTTTATGTTAATAAAATAGTTGTGTGATTTTTGTTATAACTCAAGAAAATAAGATTTTATGAAATATGAATAATCACAAAGTATGTCTGATACTAAACCCTAGTCTTTCTTCTGAACTCATATTCTTTTCTACTTGGTGGGTATTAATATCTTATTCCTGCCAGGAAATTCTAGGGAAAATAGATACATGGTAGTTTTTCTTTGTTTTGCAATTCTTTTACATGAAAACCATACTGAGGGGGCAAATTTTAGTTTTGTAGTTAACTGCTCCAGGATATTCAAGTCTTTTGTTGGGAATCTCATGGCAGGTCAGTTTAAATTGAGGCAGATAATCATCTCCCCATGTTCTCTAAACCTTCACTTCAGAAGGCACTGTGCCAGCTGTTTAACTCTACATTGGGAAGCCAACTTTTACTTTTAAAAGCCAAGACTGACACCTCTGTGTCTGCCACCTGGGCCCCCATATAGGTGAACTCATCATCGTGCGTCAAGATCCCTCTCTGCCTCCTGCTTTCAGTCTTGTGCTGCCTCCGTTGCTACAACTTGGCATGATGTGTGTTTCCAGTAACTCAGAGAGAGTTTTCTTTTCTTTTTTTTTCAGTGTGAAGGAAACAACAGGAATGCTAATTACATTTAATGGAACTTGGCACAATTTCTCAGGAGGTAGTGCTAATTTGCAGAAGGTAGCACTTTGGATTTGCTGATAAAAGGCTGCGGATCAAAGGGTGGTTGTGGGAGACAGAGAAGAATGTATATTTTTTCCACCACTACCATGGTGGGAATAACAATGTCTTCCACACCATAAACACACTAGTGGGAAGATTTACTTTTATTATATACTTTATTAGGAAGATGTGTAGGGCACTGAGGAGTAAAAAGAGAGAAACTGCTGGGCATGTATATGAAAGGAGTGGTTTTTTTGATGGGATGTGAAAACCCTGTGGTGGTAAATTTATTGTAGAGTCTGTGGATTTTAGGTAATACAAGAAAATATGGAATTACTGGCTCATTCCAATGCACTTTAATTCCAGGATGCAGAATTCTAAAAATGAAAGGTCATTTATAACTTATCTAATTGGGATGTTTCATTTTACAGATGAGAACGTTAAAGCACACCAAGAATTTTTTTTTCTAAATTGCCCAATATCATGTGAATTGTGACAAAACTGGAAGCAAAAATAAGGCTCTCTGTGAATGCTGGATTCTTCCTACTACACTACACAGCTTCCAGGGCAGGCACAGACCCTGTGCCCACATCTCCTCTCCAGAAATTGTGCTACATGAGGATATATCCTCCCTTAAGTGGTACGCATAAGCAGAGATGTATCTCAGTAATCATCCCACTTTAAGCTATATCATAAGCAAAATTTTATAGCTAAAAAAAGACAATGGCCAAGCCAAAATTCAAAGGACCTGGGAACTTTGATGAAGTACGGAGACAGATTGATAATGAGTTATTACTGTTCTGAAGCTTAGCTGCTCAGAAAACCCAAGCTCATTGCTTACCCTATAAATAAACCCATTTGCAATGGCCGTTCTGGTATGGTGAAGTAAATGGAAATGGCCCCTTCCATGTCATTGATAAAGACACCACGGTTCAGAACATAAAGAGAGAAAATTATATTCTAAACATTGAGACGGCCTCTTGGCCACAGTTTTACCCCTTGTGCTGAATTTTGTGTCACATTAAAGATTCACACTGAAATAAATCTCTTTCTATAATCCTGCAATCTAGTTCAAAAGCACACATACATAAAGCAACCAGAGAACATACAAAACAGGGATAAAGTGACATTAGTGGTGGCAGGAATTCATTAAGAACTTACTATGTGTCAAGAGCTGAGCTAAGCATTTTCCCACTGAACCCTCATAGCAAATTGGGATGTACAATGACACTGCAGTCTTCATCATAGGGATGAGGAAATTGGGGTTTCAAGGACTTTAAGCTGCTTTTCTAAGAGCATAGTTCATGGAGGGTGAGACCTGAGAGTTAGTTCTGGGCGCCTGTGACTTGCGCAGCTCCTTGCCAATTCCTGACTGGCAATGGTGGCAGGTAAGGCCTTGAGAGTGCCCAAGACATAGGGAGAGTGTTTGGGAAGAAGACTGGGATGGAGCTGGACCTCCAACGACAAATAAGATTCAGACAAATGGAAATGAAGGAGACATTGCAGGTGAGAGGCAGAGGGTGAGCAGACTGGAGCAGGACGGGAGAGAGGGTGTTTTAGGATCACCTGCAAAAGGAAACCTGATACACAAATAGAGTCATAAAAGACAGACCCAACCAGATGGCTGAGAGCAGAGCTGGACGTTTCCATGAAACCCTCAACAGTGCAGAGCAGACAGCAGAGGACTTAAGGGCAAGGGATCTCTTGGATTTAAGTGGAAGCTCTGTCACCACCTTAGTAAGCTACATGTTTTCTCTAAGACTCTAGCTGCTCATGAAGACATTCATTCAACCAAGGTGTATGGAGCCTTCACTGTACGTGAGGATACAGCAGAAACCAAACCAAAACAAAACAAAACAACTCTGAATTATACAGCTTAGGGCTAAAAGATACCCAAAGTAGGTACCTCTAAGATGTAAGAATTAAACAGGTGATCCAGTCAAATCCTTTAGTTTCTCACATGGAAAGTGTTCAATTAGCCAGAAGTGGTGGCTTGCGCCTGCAATCCCATCTACTCATGAGGTGAGAGAAACACTTGAGCTGATGAGTTTGAGACCAATATGGGCAATACACCAAGACCCTATAACGGAAAAAAAAAAAAATTTAATTAGCTGGGTGTGGTGGCCTGTCCCTGTAGCCTCAGCTACTCAGGAGGCTGAGGTAAGAGGATCACTTGAGCCCAGGAGCTCGAGAGGCAGTGAGCTGTGATTGCTCCACTGCACTCCTGTCTGAAAGACAGAGCAAGACACCGTCTCTAAAAACAGAGTGCTCAATTAACAGTGGTGAGGAGCAGGAGGATAAATTGTTATTGTTATTATTGCTATTGTTTTAAGAAGTATTAATCTGGTCATCATGCTACAGTTTCTATACAAGGGTTTCTGGAAATTTGAAGTTCTGTCTATGCAAAGCATAAGATAATATTAATTATCCAGCATGCATACACCAAATACTTATTTATTTATTTATTTAGTTTTCAGACAGGGTCTTTCTCTGTCACCTAGGCTAGAGTGCATTGGCACGATATTGGCCCACTGCAACTTTTGCCTTCCCAGGCTCAAGTGATCCTCCTACCTGATCCTCCCAAGTAGCTGGGACCACAGGCATGTGCCGCCATGCCCAGCTATTTTTTTTTTATTTTTTTGTAGAGATAGGGTCTTGCCACGTTGCCAAGGCAGGTCTTCAACTCCTGGACCCAAGCGATCAGCCTACTTTGGCCTCCCAAAGTGCAGGGATTACAGGCATGAGCCACTACACCCTGCAATTATGCATTTTTAAAATGTGAAAATATCCATGTAAGAGGAGAAGGCAGATGAATTAATGCTCTGTATCATCATATGCAACAAAATAGTCTTGACATTGGTGTAGTAGTAAACCCTGCACTAAAATTTGGTTCTGTCATTGACTCTGAATTTCTGTTTTTTTCACTGGTAAATGGGACTGATAATGCACCTATCTGGTAGGAATGTGTTGAAGATGCAATTAATCACGTACATCACTGTTTTTCTACAAGGGGATTTTATCCTCCTGGGGACATTTGGCCATGTCTATAGACATTTCTCAGTGTCACAACTTGAAGAGGCAGGTGCTGCTGAATCTAGCAGATACCCTAAGTCAGGGATTCCGTTAAACATCCTGCAAATGCACAGGGGATCCCCCAAGCCCCGGCCCATAACAAGTAATTATCTGACCCAATATACCTATAGTGCTGAGATTCAGAAACCCTGATATATGCAAAGCTTTTAGCACAACGGCTAATATCTCATAGAAACTCAAAATTCTTAGCATTACATCATATAATAATATGTTATTATGATTTTCATAATCACCATTATCGTCACAGCCTGTTCCTATAAATAGGAGGAAACTATGGCCATGAATACTGTCAGAATTTGAAATGGTGTTGCCTTCTTAATAGGTGAAAACTTCACATTTTTCCTGCCCTGAGACACTGAATGATTTCCCTCCTTCCTCCACATCTAAACTACACTGTCACTGTAACAAACACCATCTATAAATCTAGTTATATTTCTGTGCTATAGTTTATTGCTGTTAATTAGAGTATCAGAATTATTCCCCATGGAGTTCACCCAAGGAAGGACATCACAAGCCTTTAAAAAATATATGACATTAAGAAATGGAGTTAAGTCACAAATAGAGGCACACTCCTCCTATTTGAAGGTATATTTGTTCATGTCAGGAGAATGAAGACTGCATGAATTATTCATTAGAATAACAGTTTATTGGCAAAATTGTTGTCTTTGGATGGTGTGCATTATGGAGTGAATAAATAATGTGTTATGGATATTTTTAGGGACTGAAGAGTAAATCTAGGAAGAAAATTTGTAACAGGAAGGAAAGGAAGTTATGGCTAGATGTGGCGGAGGCTTCTCAGTGAAATATGCAGAAGACATAAAAATTGCCTCCACTAAGATGTAAACCAAGAATACCAGAAAAACCCTTCTAACTGCTTTCTTCTGTGTGTGGCCATTTTTCTGCAACTTAATTGAAGGTTTTCTGTATCAGTATGAGCTAAATGATGCTTATAATTAGGTATCCTATAGCCACCTCTTTGAGCACTCCAATGAGGTTCACAAATTCATATGGAATGAGAACTGGTGGGCAATGTGGCTGTTGAGGTTTGGGGTACACTCTTTCCCGTTTCCTACCTGGCTCTGCACCCTAGCACATATCAGACAAGCTTTCCCCCTTCCTTTATGTCTCAGCTGCAAAACAGATCTTGATCCATTTCATGCTGAGAAGAAGAAAACCCACTCAGACTCTCCAAAACTTCTAGATCAAACCAAAGCTTGCTAGGGGAACCACATTCCCATTAGCCATTTTAATACAAAGCTGCTGCTCATAGAAAGCCGTCACTGATAAGTGAACTTTAATGCTGATTGATTCAACAGACAGAAAACCATTTTGCTTCCTTGAATCTTTTAAACGTAGCTAATGCCGTCAACTATTCCGGAACATTTCAAGTTTTTCCTCTAAGGAGGAAAAAAGCTGCTTCATAAAAATTGAAATCTAAGTTTAAAAAAAAAGTCCTTACCTTGTGTGGTTCTGCGCTGTTAAAGACAGACTCTTACTACAAACATCCCCTACCCCGCAGCATCCCCAGACAAGCACATAAATTAAACACCTCCCTAGAAGAGCGGTTGGCACACTTTTTTCTGCAGAGGGCCAGATAGTAAATATTTTAGGCTTTGCAGGCCAGATGGTTTTTGTCGCAGTTATTCAACTCTGCCCTTGCAGAGTGAAAGCAGCCATAGACAATACGTAAATGAATAAGGCTGTGTTTTTGTAAATAAAATCTACAAAAACAGGTGTCAGGCTGGATTTGGCCCTCAGGCCTTAGTTTGCAGTCCTCTAGTGAATTAGTTTCCTAGGGCTGCAGTAACGACTTATCAACAACTGTGGCTTCAAACAAAAGAAATGTATTCTCTGGCAGTTCTGGAGGCCAGAAATCCTAAAGCAAGGTACTGGCGGGGTCTCACTCCCTCCAAAGATTGCAGGGGAGGGTCTTTCTTGTTCCTTCCAGTTTCTGGTGGTCCTGGCATCCTTGGCTTGCAGCTGCATCACTCTTAGCTCTAGTTTGGTCTTCACGTGGCCTTCTCCTCTGTGTCTCTGTGTGTTCAAATCTCCCTCTATTTCTCTTTTTGAAACACCAGCCACTGGACTTAGGGCCCACTCTAAGTCCAGGATGATTTCACCTAGAGATCCTTAATGAGTGACATCTGTAAAAATCCTATTTTCAGACAGGCGTGGTGGCTAACACCTGTAATCCCAACACTTTGGGAGGCAGAAGCGGGCAGATCACTTGAGGTCAGGAGATTGAGACCAGCCTGGCCAACATGGAGAAACCCTATCTCTACTAAAAATACAAAAATTAGCCAGGCATAGTGGTGCTCATCTGTAATCCCAGCTACTGAGGAGGCTGAGGCACAAGAATTGCTTGAATCCAGGAGGCAGAGGTTGCAGTGAGCCAAGATTGTGCCACTTCACTCCAGCCTGGGCAACAGAGAGAGACTCCATCTCAAAACAACAACAACAACAACAACAACAATACCTATTTCCAAATAAGGTCCAGGTGGATGTGACTTTTGGGGCGATACTATTTAACCACTAAGCCTGGTCTAGGAGAAGGGCTCCCTTTTCTGCTTCAGAAGTTGGTAAAAGACAAAAAGAAAGACAACTGCAATAAACAATGGGACACTGTTATAAACAGTTGCATGCTAAGCCTGAAACCTTCCATCTCTTTGCTAAAAAGTAAGACTGGCAAGTGTGAGAGAGATATAAAAGAAACCAATGCAGGCTGGGCACGGTGGCTCAGGCCTGTAATCCCAGCACTTTGGGAGGCCAAGGTGGGCAGATCAATTGAGGTCAGGACTTGGAGACCAGCCCGGCCACCATGATGAAACCCCATCTCCACTAAAAACACAAAAATTAGCCAGGCATGGTGACAGGCACCTGTACTCTTAGCTACTTAGGAGGCTGAGGCAGGAGAATCGCTTGAACCCAGGGGACGGAGGTTGCAGTGAGCTGAGATCACGTCACTGCACTCCAACCTGGGTGACAGAATGAAAATCTGTCAAAAAAAAAAAAAAAAAAAAAAGAACACCAATACCAATGCAGCAATCTGGGGCTTTCTCTCTGATGTCATCAGTAAAGAAAGAAAAACTCAAAAGAGAGCAAGGCTACTGTTGGCTGTGGCTGTGCAGTCCCCAGCATGGATCCTGCACCACCACCGAGTTGTTTCACAACCTGGGAGGGATGCCGCATGGGTTGGAGCAGCACTCCTTTGGCTGTCTGTCCTGTATCCACCCACTGTGCACTCATCCAAGGACACTGCTGAAGTCTGCCTGGACATGCTGGTTAGAGTCATCCTAGTGCATTGGCTGAGAGCAGACTGGGGCAAAGATGGTTTACACCCACCCCTTCCTCACCAGACTGCTCAGGGGTGTCGAAGGAGGGCCGGTCCATGACAACAACAAGGCACACAGCCCGTAACTGATGACTAGGCTGTCCTTAACCATGCTCTGGCCACCTCAGCTCTAGGCTTCTTTGAGACCATCCTGTTCCTTTGTCTCCAACCTCTGATCTTCTTACCCATCCTGTTCTTCTCTTTCATATTCCCCCTCCCCTCTGAATCACATTTATTCACGGACTTCTCTATAGTTTTCTATCTTTCCTTACAACCCAGTCCCTCAGAACCTCACCTGTAAGCTCACAAGCTATTTGCTGATTTGGAAATGTTCTTGAATAAAGACTACACACTCCGGCCAGGCACGGTGGTCACGCCTGTAATCCCAGCACTTGGGGAGTCCGACGGGGGTGGATCATTTCAGACTAGGAATTCGAGACCAGCCTGGCCTACACGGCAAAACCCCATCTCCACTGACAATACAAAAATTAGCTGGGTGTGGTGGCATGCACCTGTAATCTCAGCTACTCGGAAAGCTGAAGCAGGAGAATCACTTGAACCCCGGAAGCGGAAGTTATACTGGGCTGAGATCAGTCCACCGCACTCCAACCTGGGAAACAGAGCGAGATTCCACCTCAAAAAAAAAAATAGACTATGCACTCCTTCAAAGGAAATCTGGGGTGTGTGTGTGTGTGTGTGTGTGTGTGTGCGTGTGTGTGCATGCGTGGGGTGCAGGGAGCAAGAGAGAGAGAATCCAACACACCTATTCAAGAATAAAAACATCAAAAAGAGCAATATCATCAATCTCTTCATTCCTGGTCTAGCAGAAGGCAAATCAAGATGAACATCCCCACCCTATTCAGAGTCACAGGTCCAAGAGTTGGAGAACAAAGTTAAATCTAATCATTCCAGGAGAGGAGCTAGGTGCAGTGGCTCTCACTTGTAATCCCAGCACTTTGGGAGGCTGAGGCAGGCAGATCATCTGAGGTCGGGAGTCTGAGACCAGCCTGACCAACATGGAGAAACTTCACCTCTACTAAAAATAGAAAATTAGCCAGGCGTGGTGGTGAATGCCCAAAATCCCAGCTACTCAGGAGGCTGAGGCAGGCGAATCGCTTGAATCAAGGAGGTGGAGACTGCGGTGAGCCGAGATCGTGCCATTGCACTCCAGCCTCGGCAACGAGAGCGAAACTCCATCTCAAATAGTAAAATAATAATAATAATTATTATTATTATTATTATTATTATTATTACAGAAGAGTCATGATCTGGGCCTCTAGTAGCCATTAAGGCCATTTTTTCCCTCTGGGTGGGCACAGCCCATCCCAGGGTGCATGGCTTGTTAGCAAGGTATGTCACCCTCTCCGCCCCCTGGCTTAGGCATCTCGGAGCAATGCACAATCTCACGCCTGCATGTAACAGCTGTGGCAGAGATAGAGACTGTCTTGCTAATCCCTTCCTGCTCAGTTTTTGACATGGTATTCAACACAAGTAGGGACGCAGCAGATACCTGTGAAAATGGGTGACTACTGACAGGATTGCACCCTTGGCTACCAAAGACAAAGGTGGGAATTTGGAATAGTAGCTCTCCTTTATGACCCAGAAACTTTTCTGAAATGACTGAAATTATCACAACCTGTTTTATAGGGCTCCAAATTCAGGGAGAGGTTACTGTGATACACCTTGCCACCTCCATATCCTATTCCAGTTGATGATTCAAAGCATTAATTCAAGAAGCAGACAATTCATTCTGTTGTCCATTTAAAATTTATTGCCTCTCCTACAGTTACCTGACAATGTCTGCAAAGAAGTACAACAGCAATGTTTTTAAAAGCAAAAGTTTGAGAAAGACTTAGTTGATCAGAAGGGGGATTTTTAATGAAATTATAATACCACCCTAACAACAGACTTCTATACAGCCATGAGGTAGGGGAAAACTGAATAGAAACGTGATGTGCACACGATTTTGAAATGTCGTTGTGTGTGTTTGTATTTGTGTGTGTGTGTACACAGAGAAGAAATTACACATTATTAAAAGTGGTTTTCTCTAGAGAAGAGGATTTAGAAGGAGGCTTTTGCACACTTAGTATATAAATTTTATTCTTCTCTGGTTTGGATTTTTGCAATAAACACATATCATTTCTGCCGGCAATCCCACTACTGGCCATTCACCCAGAGGAAAAGAAATCACTGTACAAAAAACACACTTGCACACGTATGTTTATAGCAGCACTATTTGTAATTGCAAAAATATGGAGCCAGCCCAAATGCCCATTAGCCAATGAGAGGATCAAGAAAATGTGGTATATATAGACCATGGAATACTATTCAGCCATGAAAAGGAACAAAATAATGGCATTTGCAGCAACCTAGATGGGGCTGAAAACCATTATTCTAAGTGAAGTAACTCAGGAATGGAAAAGCAAACATCGTATGTTCTCACTCATATGTGGGAGCTAAGCTATGAGGATGCAAGGATGTAAGAATGATACAATGGACTTGGGGGACTCGGGGAAAAGGGTGGGAGGAGGTGAGGGATAAAAGACTACACATTGGGTACAGTGTACACTGCTTTAGTGAAGAGTGCACCAAAATCTCAGAAATCACCACTAAAGAACTTATTCACGTAACCAAACATCACCTCTTCTCCAAAAACCTGCTGAAATTAAAATTAAAAAAAATAGGCTGTGTGTGGTGGCTCACACCTGTAATCCCAGTACTTTGGGAGGCTGAAGTGGATGGATCATTTGAGGTCAGGAGTTCGATACCAGCCTGGCCAACATGGTAAAACTTCATCTCTACCAAAACAAATACAAAAATTAGCTGCGTATGGTGGCGTGCGCCTATAGTCCCAGCTACTCGAAAGACTGAGGTGGGAGATTCGCTTGAACCCGGGAGGCAGAGGTTGCAGTGAGATGGGATTGCACCACTGCACTCCAGCATGGGTGACAGAGCAAGACTGTCTAAAAAAAATTAAATTATTAAATTAAAAACCAGAAAAACACATAAATAAAACTTGAAAAAAAAAAAGTCCTCAGCTTATTCTGCTCTGTAGAAACTGAGATGATGAAAGAGCTTATTGAGATTCTAGGTGGAAGAAGAGGGAGAGAGACTGGTGTTACAGGGAGTGCTAAGGGAAATAGAAGGACCAAAGGACAGAATGGACAGATCAGAGGGTGAATGACGTCAGTCACCCACTTGCAAAGCAAAACGTCACCAGACCAGCCACTTCATACACAGTCATGAAATTTCCTCATCTGTGTGCCATTTTCCAAAGCAAAATCTCTTCACATGTCTCCTTGCTCTGGATTGATAAGGTTACTCATCATCAGGGAACAAGGGCTCTCCACAGTGACATTTATACAACCCCCTGCCCCTTCGTCCAAATCAAACAAGGTAATACTCAAAAGAAATTGGCCAGCAGACTCCCCCTGCTTTAACTCAGACAAGTCAAAACCTTTTCAAATTTCAGTTGGCCAATATTAAAATAAGAAAAAAAAATTTCAAAAGTGTTGAGCTGCAGATGCATTTAGTAACTTAGGAATTATTTATGGGTGCCCTACTGTGCTTGGCAGATAAACAATATGGGCACAATACCTGCTCTATGACCTTAGACATCATACAAAGAAGTCTACATTTATATGCAATGTAACAGGATCATGGAAATGCCAGGTGACTGGCCCAAGGTCATCAGGTCAGCTGATGGCCAAAACAGGAAGAAAACCCACGTCTTGATTTCAACATGCCTCTAGAAGGAGGACCAGGGAATACCCCACACTGCTTCTCCAGCTTTGAAGTCTACAATTCTTTAACAACAAAAGATGAGGAAGAAGGAGAAAGAAGAGGAGGAGAAGAGCTGTTTTCAATTTGCCTTGTACTTATCTAGAAATCACGAAATCTGGATTTTTTTTTTTTTTTTTTTTAGTAGAGACAGGGTTTCACCATGTTGGCCAGGCTGGTCTCAAACTCCTGACCTCACGTAATCCATCCCCCTCGACCTCTCAAAGTGCTAGGATTACAGGCGTGAGTTACTGCGCCCAGAAGTCTTGATTCTTTTATCATTTTTAGAACCTGCACAATGGAGCATCATAAAATTTGCTAAATTATATTTATAGAATTACTGTGATATTAAATGAACAAATATATTCATTTCGCCAAATTCATATATACATACATATGTGTGCATGTATGTGTGTATACATATATATACATATGGAGAGAGAGGAAATATAAGTAGATGATGGATGAGTGGACAGATAAATTGTAGATAATATTTTAATTTGTCATTTTAAAAAGCAGACATCATTCTGCCATTATTGGCACATTCGGCTAAAGGGAAAAGCACTGGCTTCCCTGGCACGTTCTTCTGGAGCTTGGAGGGGTTTCTCTGGCAAGACACCAACTCCCTTGTGAGGAGCTGGCTGCTGCTCTGAGAGAAGGAAACAGGCTCTTGTTACAGTAAATGTCAGCCCCAGTGGGAAAACCTTACTAGCTGGCTGTACTCTGGGAACAAATATGTTTTTAGTGGTTCATTGCCTGGAAAGCTCAACTTGGGTAACCCCAAAACCATTGAGTGTGTTTACCAGGGAGAATGAACATCACCTTTCTCATTCTGGGCACTGCAAATGGAAATCAATTGAACGTGTTCTGTCTTCTCACTTTAGGACTGACTAGAAACTTCTAAACATCCAGTGCTTGTGCTGAAATCACCTCTACAAATGTTGGTTTGTATTCTTGCAAGATTCTAGAAAGTTGAGTCATAAGGAAGCTGCTCAAATGAAGGACAGAAACCCTCACTAGAAAAACTCACTTATTTCTGAATTCGTGAACCTGATCCTCCTCCTTACCTCCATAGAAAGGTCCCTGGGATTACTTAGCGGAGATTCAAACATTAAATCTGATTCTTAGTAGGTACATAGCCTTAGCAAAGGACTTCACGGCCATGTACCTCTGTTTCTGAATCTGTAAAATAGGAATTAAAAATAATTCCTAACCCCTAGGAGTAAGGAAAGAATTACAGGCAATAATGACTAGAAGAGTTTTCCAAGTGCCTCACACTCAGGTATAAATGTTATTTGTACACTTAGGTATAATGTATATTTAGCAAATATATGATGAATTTTGTTATCCATTTTAAAGCAACACTAAAAGCATAAAGAACATTAATTTAAAATAGCAAATATACCTTACACATACTGCATTCCCCTATCTCATGGTCACAACAGACATCATTAATCAATCATAGCACTCTTTGTCCATGAGCCTGCCTATGACCTCATCATCCTCCACATAGTCCTGCTGCAGATAGCCACTTCCAATTACCCAGAGATAGAAAGTGGTATAAAATCGTCTAGTAATCCCAGAGGTTGGTCTTGATGTAAACACTAAATACAGTCTGCAAATATGATGAAAGGTAGGCATCTGGGTAGCTGGGAACAACCTGAACCAAAACACTGAAAACAAATGGACTATTGCATCTAAAGAGAAAATAAAGGGTTAGCTTCTTTTTCCTAAGCATTGAACTTTGTGGCTGATATAGATGTGGTATCAGAGTTGAATTGGAAAGCTTCCAAGATTGAACAAAGAAAAAGGAGGAGGAGGAGGAGGAGGAGGAGCAGAAGGAGGAGGAGGGAGGGAGGAGGAGGAGGGAGGGAGGGAGGAGGAGGGAGGGAGGAGGAGGGAGGGAGGAGGAGGGAGGGAGGAGGAGGGAGGAAGGAAGAAGGAGGAAGGAGGAAGGAGGAGGGAGGAGGGGAAAGGAGAAGAAAGGGGGAGGCGGAGGAGGAGGAGGAATAGACATAGGTACCTATGCTAAGAAACTGCCTGAAAATGTAGCACAGGAGTTACAGAAAAATCCCCCAGGAAAATTAAGATGAAGATTATACCTCAAAAAGACATGATTGGACTGTGTAAATCATACTGAAAAAAGAAAGCTATAAAATAATTGTTTGTATTATGACTTTTCAGCTAACTGCAGGTAATCTTCATTGAATCAACAAGAACAAGTTAATGACACAAATAAAAAAATATATATATAACGGGTTTTATATATATGTATAAAATGTAGTTCATGCTGCATGTTACACATTTAATGTGCATTATCTTGTGCAACCTTACAAAAGAAGGAAGGAAAAGGGAGGAGGAAGAAGAGGAAAAATACAGAAGAGAAGAAGAAACAAAGTCTGGTTTATTCGTTTACTTTTTCATTGCCATTTTACACACTAGGCAGTCAAAGTCCAGAAGACTCATATAAGTTGCCTGAAACCTGCCAAAATCAGGAAGAAAACAATCCCATCTGGCCTCTAAAGCACATAGTCATAAACCTCTTTGCTGTACTTTATTCAAAAAAAAAAAAAAAAGTCAAAAGTCACATGAAGTTTGGAAACCAAGAATCCTCAAAATTCCTTTGAAAGAATTGAAAATTATGAAAGGGATAATATTCTGTTGTGGTAAGAAATTAGTTCTAATATTGTTATGAGTCCCCTGAATATTTACAGCAACAGGCACACTGCCACAGTTGCACAGATAATGCTTAGATATGTCAACAAAACACAAAACAATTAATTAGTATGACAACTCCCCCCTCAAGGAAGGAATTCTGATATTTAGTGAAAAACAAAGATATAATTAAATGCAATCATCTGGTGCCTATATTAGCAATAATTAGTATATATGATCAAAGCCAAGCCAAATATTATTTTTCCATTCCAAGTGTGCAAACTACAACATTCTGTTGGTACAGATGGGATGTATGTGTTGGCTCTTGGAGGAGCCCAGCTATTTGATGGGAAGGAGGAAAGACAGGAATTTCCGGGGCTTATCAGGCTATCCAACAGACTAGCCAGCCACATTTGTACTTGGCAGATCCAAACAAAACTGCCTTCTGCAAATTGTGCGCTCTCCAGAACCAGCACAAACACACACGATAAGTGGGAGATGACTGAAGCTATCGTGGAGTAGAGAGATCACTGAACAAGTGGCTGGAGACTCATGTTCAAATCCTGCCTTCTGCCATGGAAGCTACAGTCCTAGCGCACGGAGCATGATTTCCAACCTATCACTAGTCCCATTACTGACAGCCCTCATGACCCTTCCGAATCCTGGATACTGATCTCTGGAATGAGATAGATGCTAATCCTCTCCCGTTTCTGATTCTCTTTCAAATATCAGCACATACATGTAAGCCAAGCAGGTTCACCAGGGGCTTGCCACCCCTCTCAATCCCTGTCTCTGGGATAGGCATGACTCCGTGAGAATGGCACCCTCTCCTGCTCAGCCTCAGGGTCTCCACTGAAGAAGATTCTTGGGTGGTAGATTCATACCATGGAATACTACTCAGCAATCTAAGACAATCAACTATTAGCACACGCAACAACTTGAAAGAATCTCTGGGGCATTATGCAGAGAAAAAGAAGCCAGTCTCCAAGGGTTACATCTGTATGATTCCATTTATATAATATTGTTGATATGATAGAACTTCAGAAATGAAGAACAGGTTAGTGGTTGCCAGCAGCTAGGGACTGGGGTAGCGGTGAGAGAAATGGGGGGAATCTGAGGGATCCTTGTGGTGATGGAACTGTTGTATATCTTCACTGTGGTGGTGGACACATGAAACTACACAAGTGATAAATGTTTGTAATACAAATAATTACACACACATGCGCAAAGACACACACACCACACACATAAACCATACACACACACGCACACACACATACCGTACAAACAAGTGCTGACACTACAGAGACACATAAACACCACCACACAAACACATATGCATGCAGACACACACACCACTCACACACATGCACACACCACCCAGAAACAACACACACCACACATGCATGCACACATATGCACCACACAAACTCATAGACACACCATACACACATATGTGCGTGCAGACACCATAGACACACCATAAAACACACACGTGCACACACATCATACAAACACATGGTCACAGTATACAGGCACATACACACCACACACACACCACACAGACACAGATACACACAGTATACAAACACACACACATCAGACAGACAAACATACATCCCACACCAGTATAAATTTAGGGAAATTTGAAAAAAGATCAATACATTGCATTAGTAGGTGGTATCAATGTCTGCATAAGATCAGTAGATCTTTCTACATCAGTAAGATCAATCACTGGTTGTGATAATCCTAACCCTGTAGTTTTTCTTTTTTCTTTCGAGACAAAGTTCATTCTTGTTGACCAGGCTAGAGTGCAGTGGGAGTGGTGTGATCTCAGCTCACTGCAACCTCCGCCTTCCAGTTTCAAGTGATTCTCCTGCCTCAGCCTCCTGAGTAGCTGGGATTACAGGAACCCACTGCCACACCCGGCTAATTTTTGTATTTTTATAGAGACGGGGTTTCACCATGTTGGCCAGGCTGGTCTCGAACTCCTGACCTCCTGATCCGCCCGCCTTGTCCTCCCAAAGTGCTGGAATTACAGGCTTGAGCTACTGCGCCCAGCCAATCCTGTAGTTTTTCAAGATGTTACTATTGGATAAACCTGAGTAAAAGCTACACAGAATTTTTCTGTATTATTTCTTACAGCTTTTTGTTAATCTACAAATCTAAAATCATCTCAACATTAAATGTTTAATTAAGAAAAAGCAAGCACAGCTCCTTGGAAGTCTCTACCAGTGGATCAAAGTGAACAGAGAAGCTGAAATATATTTGTCCTCCCTGAAGTAGACTATCAGATTTTTATCCACATTTTCTGTAAAACCAAAGGAAAAACACGTAAATCTAATTTCTTGCCTAGAGTCTGATTGTTGTGAAGCTGTTTCCACTTGCCCAGCGAAGAGCTGCTTTGACCACAAAATGAGGTGACGCATGGGATTGCATGTAGAGTGGCTATGGCGTGTAGAGATACTGTCATTTCCACCACCTCAATCCAGTTTAGATCACATGACCAATGATATTGGAAATTCAGAGTTCCCAGACCCTGTTCAGATATTTTCATGTGCCTGGACTTGAGCTATGCAAAGCCCCATGGTTGGTGTTCACTGGATTCTGAATGGTTCCACAGGCCCCCAACCAATCCCAGAGTGCCAAATTCCAGGGCAGAATTGCACCTATCTGCTGCCATAACATTTCCTTTGACTCCATAGCAACACTAGATCCTAAGTGCATTTTACATGGGCTGCAACCTTCCATTTACCATACATTTATTTCCAAATT